>NC_091983.1:199601249-200329374 GCF_044704955.1 Pristiophorus japonicus | reverse complement strand
AGCCGAGTTTACGTAGGGTATAATGTGGGAAGCCAGCTAGGAGTGCATTGGAATAGTCAAGTCCAGAGGTAACAAAGGCATGGATGAGGGCTTCAGCAGCGGATGAGCTGAGGCAAGGGCAGAGACGGGCGATGTTACGGAGCTGAAAATAGACGGTCTTAGTTATGCTGCGGATATGTGATAGAAGCTTATCTCGGGGTCAAGTACGTAACAATATATTTTGGAACTGTGACGGCACCACTGAGCTTATGTATTGTGGACAATTGCGAGCAAATTAAAAAGTTAGGGGCCAAATTCCGTTGTGCCCCGTTTGCGGGCAGTAACATCTGGGAGGCGGGACATTTTGCGCCAGGCACAGAAAGCCCGCCCTGCTCGAAAAATTCAGGTTACCGCCCCCTAAAGGACATTGGGCGCAAAATAACTCTCCCCACTTCCTTTCTGGGGCGGTAGTGGGTCGGATGGGTTGGGAGCGGGTTACTGTGCTACGCACTGGGCTAGACAGCGCTGCTATGTAGGAGGGGCCCTTTCTTTCATTAAAGACAAGGGCCCAAGCTGCAAATCTGCAGGGATGGAACAGGCCACCCTGGACCACTGGGGAGCGGGGCTGACCGATCACAGCAAGGGCCCCGTGATCGAAGCAGTAACGGTGCGCTAGAAGGAAGTCGCCAGTTTTTTTTTAATGGCACCACCTCCCCTTTAACTAGCGCCCCGCGAGCGGCCTGCAGCCCAGCCCATGGCCCCTCAAGTTGTCGCTGGCATTGCCCGGAGCAGCTTCAGGGGGCGCTCCCCAATCTTTGTTCCGGGGCGATAACAGGGCGTTGTGCACAGTGATGACATCGACAACAGCGGCGCCGCGAAGCGGGTCGCTACAGGTTACCATCACCGTTACACTCCATTAGCGCCCCCGCCCCCGGTCGCGCGAACAACCCAAATTTCTAGGCCTAATGTTTCAGGCATGGGCCATTGTAAAAATTGAAGCATGTAACAAAATACAGGGAAGTAGGGGGGTGCAGCACACTCACACACACACATACACAGACACACACACACTCTCACACACACACACACACATACACAGACACACACACACTCTCACACACACACACACACATACACAGA
The DNA here is from genome assembly GCF_044704955.1 of Pristiophorus japonicus. NCBI lineage: Eukaryota > Metazoa > Chordata > Chondrichthyes > Pristiophoridae > Pristiophorus > Pristiophorus japonicus. Next base: position 200,328,255 of record NC_091983.1, on the reverse strand, counting down.
CACACACACTCTCACACACACACATACTCACTCACACAGACACACACACACACTCTCACACACACACACTCACTCACACAGACATACATAGTCTCACACACACACACACACACATACACTCACACAGACACATACACACATACACTCGCACACACACTCACTCACACAGACATACATACTCACACACACATACACACATACACTCACACAGACACACTCACATACACACTCACTCACACAGACACACACACTCACACACACACACACACATGCACACACACACTCACACACTCACTCACACAGGCACACACACACACTCACACTCATACGCACTCATAGTCACACAAACATATAAACACACACACAGTTACACACACACACACACACACACTCTCACACACGCAGTCACAAACACACACAGACACACACACACACAGTTACACAGTCACACACAGAGACACACATTCACACACTCAGGCATACAAACACACACATAGATACATACACACATACACACACACACATATAGACACACACAGACATACAAACACACACATATAGAGACACACAGACATACAAACACACACTCACACACACCGCACACACACACTCACACTCACACTCACATACACTCACAGTCACACGCAAACACACACACAAACACACACACTCACACACATACACAGTCACACACATACACAGTCACACACACAGTCACAAACACACACACATACACACACACAGACACGCATACAGTCACACAGTCACACACACAGACACACATTCACACACTTAGACATACAAACACACACACATAGACACATAGACACACACACACACATAGACACACACAGACATACAAACACACACACACACACTCACACCCATATACACAACCACACACACACATACTCGCGCACACAAATACTCGCACACACCCTCACACACTCATATTCACTTACACACACACACTCACACTCACACACTCACACCCACACTTATATTCACTCACACACGCACACTCACACACACACTCACACTCACACACAGTCATACAAACATACACACTCACACATACACACACTCACACACATATACAGTCACACACATACACAGTCACACACACAGTCACAAACACACACAGAGAGACACGCACACACAGTCACACAGTCACACACACAGACATGCATTCACACACTCAGACATACAAACACACACACATAGACGCACACACACACATAGACACACACAGATATACAAACACACCCACACACTCACACGCAACCACACACATACATACTCGCACACACACACACACACTCACACACACCCACATACACTCACACACTCATACTCACTCATACACACACACTTACACACACACACACTCACACTTATACTCACACACACTCACACACACTCACAGTCACACACACACATTCACACACACACACACTCACACACACACTCACACACACACACGCACACTCACACTCACACACACTCACAGTCACACACACACACACTCACACACACACTCACACACACACACGCACACTCACACTCACACACACTCACAGTCACACACACAAACACACAGTCACACATACACAGTCACACACACAAACAGACACACAGTCACACATACACACACACACACACAGACACACACAGGCACACACACACACACACACACACACATTTAGACATACAGCACACACACACATCACAAGCAGTCCCTCGGAATCGAGGAAGGCTTGCTTCTACTCCTGAAGTGAGTTCTTTGGTGGCTGAACAGTCCAATACGAGAGCCACAGACTCTGTCACAGGTGGGACAGATATTCATTGAGGGAAGGAGTGGGTGGGACTGGTTTGCCGCACACTCCTTCCGCTGTCTGCGCTTGATTTCTGCATGCTCTCAGCGTTGAGACTCAAGGTGCTCAGCGCCCTCTCGGATGCACTTCCTCCACTTAGGGCGGTCTTGAGCCAGGGACTCCCAGGTGTCCGTGGGGATGTTGCACTTTATCAGGGAGACTTTGAGGGTGTCCTTGTATCGTTTCCGCTGCCCACCTTTGGCTCGTTTGCCATGAAGGAGCTCCGAGTAGAGCACTTGCTTTGGGAGTCTTGTGTCTGGCATGCGGACTACGTGGCCTGCCCAGCGGAGCTGATCGAGTGTGGTCAGTGCTTCAACGCTGAGGATGTTAGCCTGCATGAGGACGCTGATGTTGGTGTGCCTGTCCTCCCAGGGGATTTGTAGGATCTTGCGGAGACATCGTTGGTGATATTTCCCCAGCAACTTGAGGTGTCTACTGTACATGGTCCATGGGAAGGACTGGAACCAATGTCCTACGGGAAGTATTTGCTAGTGCTGTTGGGGAGGGGTTAAACTAATATGGCAGGGGGATGGGAAGCTATGCAGGGAGACAGAGGGAAGTAGAATGGGGGCAGAAGCAAAAGATAGAAAGAAGAAAAGTAAAAGTGGAGGGCAGAGAAACCCAACGCAAAAATCAAAAAGGGCCACATTCCAGCAAAATTCCAGCAAAAGGGGCAAAGTGTGTTAAAAAGACAAGCCTGAAGGCTCTGTGCCTCAATGCGAGGAGTATTCGTAATAAGGTGAACGAATTAACTGCACAGGCAGCAATTAATGAATATAATATAATTGGCATCATGGAGACATGGCTCCAGGGTGACCAAGGCTGGGAACTCAACATCCAGGGGTATTCAACATTCAGGAAGGATAGACAGAAAGGAAAAGGAGGCGGGGTACCGTTGCTGGTTAAAGAAGAAATTAACGCAATAGTAAGGAAGGACATTAGCTTGGATGATGTGGAATCTGTATGGGTGGAGCTGCGGAATGCCAAACGCTAGTGAGAGTTGTGTACAGACCACCAAATAGTCGTAGTGAGGTTGGGGATGGCATCAAACAGGAAATTAGGGATGCGTGCAATAAAGGTACAGCAGTTATCATGGGCGACTTTAATCTACATATAGATTGGGCTAACCAAACTGGTAGCAATACGGTTGTAGGGGATGGTCTCAGGGGTCAGGTTCACTCTGACCTTCTGAGCGGTTCGAATCACTCCCACTCTCTGGGTTCTAGACTTTGGATTTATTTGGGGATGTGACAAAGTGCAAGAGACAACTGATTTTGGTGCAAGAAACTTTGATTTTATTAAGTACAATGTCAAAACTTACAATCACTAGAATAAGGAACGCTTTATCACACGTTCAAAAGGGGTTACGGAAAATAATACACCTCCCACCTCCCAATGCCTAACTCTGACTAGGTTGAACTCCAGTGCAAACAGGGATTATGCTCACCCGTCCTTTTATTGTCAGTCAGCGGTGGTTTGCGGTTTCGGGGTTCGCTGGACTCTGTAGGTTCTGCTTGCCGTACCCCGAACGTCGTGGAAGACTTCTTACTGCGTAGTCTTTAGTTGGGTGGTGTCCGCTGATGCAGTAGGGTGCGTATTGGATTTTATGGGGTGAGTCTTCCATCAGCAATAGGTTTTAAAGTTCGTTTAGGTAATGTTTCACCTGATGGTAGTTAGGAACAGATTGTTTAGTGGAAACTTTCGAATCTTCAGTTTCTTCTTGAGGAGTTTCATTCTTAGAATTTGGCCATCGCGGTGGTTCGATGTTACCACGTTGGCTGTGGTCAGTTGTGGCTGCGATGATTATGTCCGAAGTTACTGGGAACTGCTTTTCTCTGCCTTGGTGATATTCTTCCTTCTTCTTTGGTAGCAGAGCAGTGTGGCTCAGGAGTGTCGTCAAGGCTGAAGATGTTGATGTTCAGAGAGCTGCATAGAAGGCTGTGTAGCAAGCTCTCTGGAAGGCTCCTTAAGGCTGCGGTTCTTAAACCCGTAAAAACCCGTTATACTTTGTGAGTCATTCTAATCTGCACGGCAAATCAACCCCGATTCTTTGTCTTAATTTTGGCGAGCTTAATATTTCTTTGTCATATTTTGGGGGCTCGTTAATGATAATTCATTTCAGATATGCCGATCGGTTGGATTCGTTTTCGATTTGGGAGATTGAGTTTTGGTATTTACGTTGTCTGCCTAGGTCTGGGTTTTCCATGCGGGTTGGATGGGCTTCATGCTTCGAGCTATAGCTGGCTATCTCTGGGTCGATTGTTGCTATGTTAATGTCTCCTGGGGAGAAGGGTTTTCGAGTTTACACAATTCTCCAGACAATTTGTTTAGCTTCACTACCCTAGACGTCTTCAATACCCAAAGACTGGCTTCTATAGAGGCTAATTGTTCCTCAGTTTTGCAGCCCTTTTCGACACGGACACAATATGCCATTTAAAATCCCAAACTTGGTTAAAACTTGTAGTTCCTTCCACATGCATTTTAGGATCCCAAACTTTCTGCTTGATAGTCCAAAATCAAATTTCCTTTCCAATGAGTCCAAACACTGGTGGGGTTTTCCATGAATTTTGCAATCTTACAGTCCCCCCTGTGATATTCTACATGCTAGAGTGAAATGCAAGGTGAGCAAAATTCTTGATTCCCGAGAACCAACCTTCCCCTGTATTTACCAAGCTAAAACTTAAACGTGCATATCCCCTTTGAAATGTAATGCAGTTTACAAGCAAATGGTTATTCCACTTATATTGCGTCATAGAGAGGGTCCGACACCCGTCCATTACTCTGGTTTTACAGAAAATAAGGCACATCGTCAAAGACATAAGAAAAAAACTCTTACAACACTTGGCCTCTGTGTTTTTACAGCAGGTAAAATCACAATAAAAATCAGACATGATAATATGGTGTTACCCCTCCCTGTGCGATCCCCAAATTTGGCCAGGGAGTGTACAGCACCCTTTGGTGCCGGACTCGCCGGCCCTGTGTTTCACTCAGCAAGTGAGACTCCACAAGTATAGGATGATCGCAAGTTGACAGATAACTAAAATATGGGAAGCTATTCTGACCCCGGCTGGGACTTCTATGTTTCTGAAAATGTCCCACCAAGGTGGAATTGTGATCTCTATAGTATAGAAATATTTTTGTGAGATTACTAGTGAGCTTCTAGTGGAGCGGTAGGATGTTCGGGTAGAGGGGGAATTTCATAGCCGAAATGTACAACATAACCCTGCAGGTTGGTGATGTTTTCACTCACAGTGAGGTGGACAGTGCAGGGTTCGGGAATGGGGACAATCCGTTCCTGGGCCACTTGAACTTCTGCCTCGGGTTCAAAGCAAAAACTGCTGTCAACTCACCAGACACCAGGAGTGTTGTCCATGCTGGTAGTGGGGCGCACTGGTGGTGACACAATATGTCCCATCCCCTATGTATGCTACCTATGGAGGAACATGATCCTGTGCTATTACCTCCATGGTACAGTTGATAGCTGTGCGCCAGCAGCTTTAAACCCACACTGTGGTTTAGAATAGGCATTCAAGTGCTGGGGACACAGTATTATGTGTGCACCCCGGCTCCGGCACCCGGAGAGGTCAGTATCCGTCATAGCATGCTCTCACTTTATGACATACAGTGGGACTGCTGCAAAACGAACGTTGAATGACTCCAATGTTGGGCTATCCCACCCATGACCAGCATCCTTAGTACTATTTAATGATGATGTGATTAGAAAGTATGTAATCTACTGGGACAGGGTAGACTTCAGAAGCTAGATGGAGCTGACACGGGCTTAGTGAATTACTATACGGGTGAAGGGCTGCGAGGTGCTTGTTGCTGATCCAGGAGGGGACTAAACCTTATTTTAAATCCTGCAGCTTGTTGCGGTCCTCGCCCAGCAACCATGCCCCATACAGCACACACACCTCATTCAGTGCAGCCTGGTCTGAAGCATTCCTATCCTCCCGTATGAGTGCATTCACTGTTTGGGCGTGCCTTTCCAGCTCAGCAACTATCTCCTTTAAATGGAGCGTCGTAACCTGGTCCTCGTGTAGCCCAGAGCCCACCACTGTGTTTTCCTCTTTTAGGATCTTTCTTAGCTGCTTCTTTATCTGCGTTTGCAGTTCTATATCGTCCAGGCTATTTATCACAGAGGATCCTGTATTATATGCAATAAAAATGTCGTTCAAGGTTCCCCTTCTTGGTCTCCCTGTGCCCGTGGTGTCCCTAGCATTTAGGGTGTATAAATCTGCTTTGTCGAGGTTGCCAAAGTCTAACTCATAAAATTTCTTGAACATTTCTCTGAGTAGGGCCTGGTACAGCTGTTCTGCTTCCTTCGGGCACCAGTCAGGTAAGTGCACCTCGGTAAGGTTTAAAATAACTGAAGCTACTGCATAGTGTACCCACTGATATAACACCTTTTCGGTTGGTACTGTCATGTATTCAACTATCATTGTAACCCATGTATAAGCTGACCTAAGTTGTACACCTTGAGAACATTGACCACAAGGGGGTGAACTTGTGGGAGACACTCCTAACCTGGACTTTCAGGTATAAAAGGGGAAGCTCCACCCACCTTCATCACTTGAGGTCTTGGTAATAAAGGTAACTGGTCACAAAGTGACCTTCTCTTAAGTATGGGCCTCGTGTGCATTATACTGTATAGTAAGGATATATCATTGGCGATGAGAAACTGGGATTTAAACCACGCGAGCATGGCCACTAGCAGCACAGAAGAGAGGTACTGTGTTGGTGATGATTGGGACAACTTTATTGAGAGACTACAGCAAAGTTTTGTCACTAAGGAATGGTTGGGACAGGATTCGGCCGACAAACGCAGGGCTCATCTCCTGACGGTTTGTGGATCCAGAATGTACTCCCTGATGAAGAACCTTCTAGCACCAGAGAAGCCGGCGGACAAGACATTCGAAGAGCTCAGTAAGTTGATCGGGGAACACCTTAAACCGGCGAGCAGCATGCACATGGCGAGACACCGGTTTTACATGCACCGGCAGCGAGAAGGGCAAAGCGTTCCAGACTTTGTGGCAGATCTCCGGCGACTGGCGAGCCTATGTAAGTTCCCAGATGCATGCAGAGCGGAGATACTGTGAGACTTTTTTATTGAGCGCATCGGGCACGCTGGGGTTTTCAGGGAACTGATTGAGACCAAAGACTTGACCTTGGAAGCGGCGGCTCTGATAGCCCAGACATTTATCTCAGGGGAGGAAGTGACCAGAATGATGTATGACAAATATCTTGGCTCAAATGCGGCAAACAACCAGGGAGTCAACATTGTTAACGCGGCACATAGTTCTCCGGTGAGACAGGGGCAATCGAACATGCCCGAGCATGTAGTCGAACCCAAAGGGGGAATTCAACAGAGACAATGACTAGCTGAATGGCGACTCATGCCATCGCAATGGACAATGCGGCCAGTAATGGGGCCATCAACACCCGTTAATGGTGCGCTTAAGGACAGTTACAGAGACAGTCAGAGATGATCGACTGGTAATGGACCTTTTGTGTCCAACAACAGCTCATGTTGGAGGTGTGAAGGCAAACACCGAGCCAGAGCTTGCAGGTATCAGCAGTACACCTGCAGAAACTGCAAAGTCAGCAGTCACTTGGCGCGTATGTGCAGGAACCCTGCAGCCAGGTTGATGTACGAGGAGGACAGGCCCGATGTAAGCCCTACAAGGCCAAATGGACACTGGGGGAAATCGCTGGAAGCTGAAGTTCAGCGAGTTCATGTGGAGCACATATACAGTTCATATACCAGGACGCCACCGATAATGATGAAAGTGCTCCTCAATGGCATCCCAGTATTAATGAAGCTAGACACGGGGGCCAGCCAGTCCCTGATGAGTATCAAACAGTTCAAAAGGTTGTGGGTGTCCAAGGCCAGGAGGCCAAAATTATTGCCGATTGACGCACAGCTACGGACATATACAAAGGAGATCATTCCGGAGATAGGCAGCGCCACGGTAGTCGTGACCCACAAAGATTCAGGGAACAGGTTGCCACTCTGGATTGTCCTGGGGGACGGTCCCGCACTACTGGGGAGGAGTTGGCTTGTTGTCATGAACTTGAAATGGGGCGATGTCAATGCAATTTCTTCTGTGGACTGAGTATCATGCTCACAGGTCCTGGACAAATTTGACTCATTATTTCAATGCGAAATCGGCACTTTCATGGGGGCCAAGGTAGTGATTCACATAAACCCGGATGCCAGACCAGTACACCACAAGGCCAGAGCGGTGCCATACGTGATGCGGGAAAAGATAGAATGCGAATTGACTGCCTGCTGAGGGAAGGCATCATCTCGCCAGTCGAATTCAGTGACTGGGCGAGCCCGATTGTGCCGGTGCTCAAGGCGGATGTGTTGGTCGGGATATGTGGCGATTACAAGGCCACCATCAATCGGGTATCACTCTAAGACCAGTACCCGCTACCGAGAGCGGAGGACCTCTTTGCGATGCTATCCGGTGGCAAACTTTTTTCAAAACTGGACCTGACCTCAGCTTACATGACCCAGGAGCTGGCGAGTGAGTCGAAGAAGGTGACCACCATCACGACATACAAGGGGTTGTTTGAGTATAACAGATGTCCTTTCGGGATTCGTTTAGCGAAATATGGAAAGCCTCCTCAAGTCAATTCCAAGGACGGTGGTTTTTCAAGATGACATCCTCATCACATGTCGCGATACTGAAGAACACCTCCATAACCTGGAGGAGATGCAATGCAGACTGGACCTGAAAAAGGCGAAGTGCGTCTTCTTGGCTCCAGAGGTAGAATTCCTGGGGAGGAGGGTAGCAGCAGACGGGATCAGACCTACTGCATCCAAAACGGAAGCAATCCAGAGAGCACCCAGACCCCGTAACACGACGGAGCTGCGTTCGTTCCTGGGGCTCCTGAACTATTTTCGTAACTTTCTTCCCAAATTGAGAACGCTGTTGGAGCCGCTACACGTGCTCCTACGCAAAGGTCGCGATTGGGTCTGGGGGGACAATGAGGAAAGGGCTTTTGATAGAGCATGCAATTTCTTATGCCCCAACAAGCTGTTAACGTTATATGACCCATGTAAGAAACTTGTTTTAATGTGCGATGTATCGTCCTATGGTGTCGGGTGTATGTTGCAGCATGTCAATGCCAAGGGTCAGTTACAGCCGGTAGCTTAAGCCTCCAGAAGTCTGACCCAGGCAGAAAGGGGCTACGGGATGATAGAAAAGCAAGCGCTAGCATGTGTATATGCAGTAAAAAAAATGCACCAGTTCCTGTTTGGCAGGAAATTTGAGTTGGAGACAGATCACAAACCCCTAACGTCCCTTTTGGCCGACAACAAGACCATAAATGCAAATGCATCAGCCCGCATACAGAGGTGGGCACTCACGTTAGCTGCCTATGACTACACAATTCGGCACAGACCGGGCACTGAAAACTGCGTTGATGCACTCAGCAGGCTCCCACTAGCCACCACTGAGGGGGCTACCGAGCATGCTGCTGAGATGGTCATGGCTGTTGAAGCTTTTGAAAGCGAAGGCTCACCTGTGACAGCCCGTCAGATTAAAGTCTGGACAAGTAAAGACCCGCTACTGTCTTTAGTTAAGAAATGTATCCTGAATGGGGACTGGGCAGCCACGTACGGGGCATGCCCTGAGGAATTTAAACTGTTTCATAGGCGCAAGGATGAACTCTCAATTCAGGCCGATTGCCTATTGTGGGGAAACCGAATAGTCATGCCCCAGATGGGAAGAGAGGTGTTTATCAGAGAACTTTACAATGAGCACCCGGGCATTGTCACGATGAAGGCAATTGCCAGGTCACACGTTTGGTGGCCAGGGATAGATACAGACCTGGAACTTTGTGTTCGCAGGTGCAACACGTGTGCTCAGCTGGGCAATGTACCCAGGGAAGCCCCCCTTAGCCCCTGGTCCTGGCCCTCCAAGCCTTGGTCACGCATCCATGTGGACTACGCAGGTCCTTTCATGTGAAAAATGTTTTTGGTTGTAGTAGACGCCTACTCCAAATGGATTGAGTGTGCCATTTTAAATTCAGGCACATCCTCTGCCACAGTAGAAAGTCTACGGGCAATGTTCGCCGCCCATGGTCTACTGGATGTCTTGGTCAGCGACAATGGCCCGTGCTTCACAAGCACTGAATTCCATGGCAGGCAATGGAATTAACCATGTCAGAATGGCACCGTTCAAGTCGGCCTCAAACGGCCAGGCGGAACGAGCAGTGCAGATAATCATACAGGGGATGCTCAGAATCCAAGGGGGTTCCCTACAAAGCCGCTTATCACGCCTCCTGTTGGCCAATAGATCCCGACCACACTCGCTCACAGGGGTTCCACCCGCAGAGCTGCTAATGAAAAGGACGCTCAAAACCAGTTTATCCCTAATACACCCCACTATGAAAGAAATTGTTGAGAGCAGGCGTCAGTTTCGATGTGACTACCATGACAGGAATGCGAGGGCGCGATATATTGATGTCAATGACCCTGTTTTTGTCCTTAATTACACTGTAGGGCCCAAATGGCTCGCAGGCACTGTGATTGCCAAAGAGGGGAATAGGATTCTGGTAGTTAAACTTACCAATGGACATATCTGCCACAAACATGTGGATCAAACAAAAAGGAGGTTCAGCAACCCCATAGAAGAAGCAGAGGAAGAACACGATGTAGAGTTTACTCCATCACAGGTGACCGAACACCGGAACCAAGTGGAGGAGAGCCCAGTCACTGTGGGCAGTCCGGACAGGCCTGAGGCACCGCAAACAGCAAACACTCAGGCCAGCGCCCGACAACCGGAGCCCCAACTCAGGCACTCCACAAGAGAGTGTAAACCACCAGAGAGACTTAACCTGTGATCCCAATAAGACTTTGGGGGGAGGTGATGTCATGTAATCAACTATCATTGTGACCCATGTATAAGCTGACCTAAGTTGTACACCTTGAGAACATTGACCACAAGGGGGTGAACTTGTGGGAAACACTCCTAACCTGGACTTTCAGGTATAAAAGGGGAAGCTCCACCCACCTTCATCACTTGAAGTCCGGTTATAAAAGGGGTCGGGGGGTCTAGTAAGGAGGAGGAACTGAGGGAAATCCTTATTAGCCGGGAAATTGTGTTGGGGAAATTGATGGGATTGAAGGCCGATAAATCCCCAGGGCCTGATGGACTGCATCCCAGAGTACTTAAGGAGGTGGCCTTGGAAATAGTGGATGCGTTGACAGTCATTTTCCAACATTCCATTGACTCTGGATCAGTTCCTATGGAGTGGAGGGTAGCCAATGTAACCCCACTTTTTAAAAAAGGAGGGAGAGAGAAAACAGGGAATTATAGACCGGTCAGCCTGACATCGGTAGTGGGTAAAATGATGGAATCAATTATTAAGGATGTCATAGCAGTGCATTTGGAAAGAGGTGACATGATAGGTCCAAGTCAGCATGGATTTGTGAAAGGGAAATCATGCTTGACAAATCTTCTGGAATTTTTTGAGGATGTTTCCAGTAGAGTGGATAAGGGAGAACCAGTTGATGTGGTATATTTGGACTTTCAGAAGGCGTTCGACAAGGTCCCACACAAGAGATTGATGTGCAAAGTTAGAGCACATGGGATTGGGGGTAGTGTACTGACATGGATTGAGAACTGGTTGTCAGACAGGAAGCAAAGAGTAGGAGTAAATGGGTACTTTTCAGAATGGCAGGCAGTGACTAGTGGGGTACCGCAAGGTTCTGTGCTGGGGCCCCAGCTGTTTACACTGTACATTAATGATTTAGATGAGGGGATTAAATGTAGTATCTCCAAATTTGCGGATGACACTAAGTTGGTGGCAGTGTGAGCTGCGAGGAGGATGCTGTGAGGCTGCAGAGCGACTTGGATAGGTTAGGTGAGTGGGCAAATGCATGGCAGATGAAGTATAATGTGGATAAATGTGAGGTTATCCACTTTGGTGGTAAAAACAGAGAGACAGACTATTATCTGAATGGTGACAGATTAGGAAAAGGGGAGGTGCAAAGAGACCTGGGTGTCATGGTACATCAGTCATTGAAGGTTGGCATGCAGGTGCAGCAGGCGGTTAAGAAAGCAAATGGCATGTTGGCCTTCATAGCAAGGGGATTTGAGTACAGGGGCAGGGAGGTGTTGCTACAGTTGTACAGGGCATTGGTGAGGCCACACCTGGAGTATTGTGTACAGTTTTGGTCTCCTAACCTGAGGAAGGACATTCTTGCTATTGAGGGAGTGCAGCGAAGGTTCACCAGACTGATTCCCGGGATGGCGGGACTGACCTATCAAGAAAGACTGGATCAACTGGGCTTGTATTCACTGGAGTTCAGAAGAATGAGAGGGGACCTCATAGAAACATATAAAATTCTGACGGGGTTAGACAGGTTAGATGCAGGAAGAATGTTCCCAATGTTGGGGAAGTCCAGAACCAGGGGTCACAGTCTAAGGATAAGGGGTAAGCCATTTAGGACCGAGATGCGGAGGAACTTCTTCACCCAGAGAGTGGTGAACCTGTGAAATTCTCTACCACAGAAAGTTGTTGAGGCCAATTCACTAAATATATTCAAAAAGGAGTTAGATGAAGTCCTTACTGCTAGGGGGATCAAGGGGTATGGTGAGAAAGCAGGAATGGGGTACTGAAGTTGAATGTTCAGCCATGAACTCATTGAATGGCGGTGCAGGCTAGAAGGGCCGAATGGCCTACTCCTGCACCTATTTTCTATGTTTCTATGTTTCTATGGTAATAAAGGTAACTGGTCACAGAGTGACCTTCTCTCAAGTATGGGCCTCGTGTGCATTTATACTGTATAGTAAGGACATATCAGGTACCAATATTAATCCATTGCCTGGTCCCTTGGTGGTGGTAGGACACCCGTCTATTATTGTTCGCATTTACGCGGTCGTGGGCAGGGGTTTCTTAATGCGTGCTACAAGTTCGGTGGCGTTGATTGAGCGTGAGGAGTGTGGGACCGCACACCCGCGTAGGCTGGAATCCCATCCCATCTCTTCCCCGTCATCTTGCCATTGTCTGGCGAAGGCAATTGATATGCCTGCGGGACAGATCTTCTCTGATCCCCACATGCAGATGTAAATTTCCTGTTCAGACTCCCACCACTTATTCCAACACACCTTCACTCCCTCCTCCCCCCCGTGTTCCCGTGATGGTCCGGTACGTATCGTTACCGAGTCATTCCCAGTCAGATTCCTGGTCCTCCCGCATCCTTGCTCAGCCTCCTGAGCCACCACCATCTACCTAGGGGAATCTGTCCTTTACAAGTCAAACACACATGTTTTCCTTCCGTAACGCTGACCCGCTCAGCAACGATCTGCATCCTGGGGCATGGGAAGGAAACCTCCCTGTAGGTGAACCCCTCCTGGCTGGTGTATCGAGTGGAGCTAGATCCCAGCCACCCTGGCCATCTTCCCTCGTGGAAATAAACGGCGAGCTCTTCCACAACCGGTGTGCCACCCCCTGCAGTTACGATCGGTGCTCTCCCTCCCCAACACCCATAAATGAGGGATTCCTCCACGTCACCTCGGTCACCGATGCTCATCCCTATCAGGGCGCGCAGGAGCATTACTCTTTTAATGTCGATCGACTTCCTGCAGCTACACATAAAACAGATAGCCAAGCCCTAAGAAAAGCTCTCTGGCTTGACAACAGGTGATCGAGTTCCAATTAGCTCATTTTTTTTTCTGAAGCTTTATAAAGTCTTTAATTAGCTGATTGTCTTCATCCCAGTTCTACCTCGGATCTGGTGTCTGTTTTTAACTTCTGTCTTTTGGTCATTGTAACCTTAACGTCTTTGTAGTGCCTCTTTTCCTGACTACTAAGGTGGTGTCTTTTCCTTTCCCCAAGAACAATACTGCCAGTGCTTCCTTTAATAGCTGTACAGGTAGGTTTTTATTTTTATTCCCGGAGGTAACCAGGTTAGTGTCCCTCGTACCTCTTTTAATAGTTGCAATGGTGGGTTCTTATTCTAATCCCGAATGGGTTCTCACGCACCATTCTCAAATACTACCAGGTCTCGGTCAATAGTTGGACACAGGCTGCCGGCCGAAACTCTTTCATAACAGATCCTATTTCATATTCGTTTGACGACTTCTCTACACGTAGTTTCCTTAAGGGCGTGGTGACCTGAAACCATTCTTCTTAATCCTACACGAAGCTAAATTCTTAAACATTCCTAAAAACTCATATCATCCTATTTATGTACATCTGCCACCTGTCGCCAGATGGCCAAGTTAATCCCTGTTCTTCTCTTTTCTTCTTGAGCCTCTGGGTTGCCTGTGTGGCCGGCGGTAAGACTGCCTGTACCGCAGGACCCGGAATGTTCTGACCGGAGGTGGGTCTGAGTCCCACATTATCGGGGGAACGGCCCCGCTGGTGCTATAGCACACTGCCCCTTTTGGGGTGGCTGTAAAGTTCATTTTGTTATCTGAGGGTTCTGCATGGCCAGGGGCTGCAGGCTGGGGGCTCTCAGTTGATGGCTGGTCCACCACGACCTCTCCCGTGAGTCCCTCGCCACTCAAGCTGGGGGTCCCTGCTCCTGCTCGCAGACTGATGCCTGTTCTTAGGCACTCTTTTGCGGCTGGTCAACCTCCCGGGGCTGAACCACTGAAATTGGGGTGCTGGTGACCATGGTGTCTTAGGTCGTGGTTTGCGGAGAGTCCTTCTAAAGGCTCTGACTACTGGGGGTGCTTCCGAGTCCCAAATGATTGAGGGGGATAGCTCCTCAGGTAACTCAGTTCACCGCCCCTCTAGGTACAGTCTGTGGGTCTGCCACGTCCCCTGTGGGATTTCCACAGTCGGGGGCTGCTGGCTGAGGATCCCTATCCTTAGAACGGTTCTGTGTTCTTGGCTGTCCCTTGCGCTTAGCAGCTATCCCGGGGTTAAACAGTTTGCACTGGTTTATGTGGAACCACTTTGTACGGCGGGGCATCTTTACGGCATAGACCATGGGGCTTGCCTTGTCGACAATGTTGTACGGCCCCATGTACAGTGCCTCAAAAGCCCCTAGCGAGCATAGTCCCTCACCATGACCTGGTCCCCTATAGAAACATAGACATAGAAACATAGAAAATAGGTGCAGGAGTAGGCCATTCGGCCCTTCTAGCCTGCACCGCCATTCAATGAGTTCATGGCTGAACATTCAACTTCAGTACCCCATTCCTGCTTTCTCGCCATACCCCTTGATCCCCCTAGTAGTAAGGACCTCATCTAACTCCTTTTTGAATATATTTAGTGAATTGGCCTCAACAACTTTCTGTGGTAGAGAATTCCACAGGTTCACCACTCTCTGGGTGAAGAAGTTCCTCCGCATCTCGGTCCTAAATGGCTTACCCCTTATCCTTAGACTGTGACCCATTCGTGGTGTTTGCGGGGTTCTGGCAGCAGTCGGTTGCTCCGACGTTGTTTTCCCATGTTGTTAGCAGCCTGCCAGTGAATCTGTTTAAGATGTTCAAACAGATTCCTGACAAAGCTGTCCCGGTTCGCTTCCTTGAGCTGACCTTCCGTGAGCACCAGGGCTCTTACATGGATGGGGGTTCGCATGGCTCTGCCGGTCATGAGCTCATACGGGGAGTACCCCATGCTCTATGACTGGCTTGCCCGGATCCTCATAAGGACCAGTGGTAAGACCTCTACCCACTTCTTGGGTGAGTCCCCCGTTTCCTTTCGTAACCTCTCTTTAATAGTGCAGTTGAAATGCTCCACAGGCCCGGATGACTGCGGGGTGTGGGCAACGTGCCATTTCCCCTCGATTCTGAACACCTTAAGGGTCTCCTGCATCACCTGCGCGGTGAAGTGACTCCCTTGGTCGGACTCCACGTACTGCGGTAGTCCCAATCGGGAGAACACTTCCTTGACCAGGATCCTAGCTGTTCCCAAAGCAGTAGCTGTTCGGCATGGGAAGGCTTCCATCCATTTGGTGACCACATCCACCAATACTAGGCAGTACTTGTAGCCTCCCTGGGCAGTGGGTAGGGGCCCAATGTAGTCAATCTGGATCGACTGCCGGGGTCCCTCTACCCTCCTGATATGTCCCATAGACACCTTTCTTTTCTGGGGGTCAGGGTTGTTGGCAGCGCACAACGGACAGCCGGCACAGAGCTCACGGACGTCTTCCCTGAGACCCGGCCACCATCCTGCCTGTTCCACCCACTGCCAGGTGGTCTCAGGTCCGGGGTGTCCTGCTGCTGGACCCTCATGGGCCAGCTGGAGGAATTCACTTTGGTGTTGTTGCGGTACTACCCATTGCTCCCCACTGAACAGCATGCCTTCTTTAATGGCAATATATGCGGTGCTTTACGGGCCGTCTACCTTTTTCCCTTTAGCTAGCATGTTCAGGACAATTTAGAGGATGGGGTCTTGGGTCTGAACCATTTTCAGGTCCGGGGTAATGCTACCCCTGCCCTCCCTGTTGTCCCAATCCTGCCCCTAACTGCTGCAATGGAGCTTGGGTTGTACGGATCCCAGAGCTTGTCCGTATGAGCGCCTTGCTTGGCCAACATGTCAGCCTGCTGGTTTCCCTCGCTACATGCTTCAGTGGTTGAATGTGCCTTCACCTTGTGTATATAGATCTTCCCTTCCTCCCCTACGGCTGCCATGATCTTTTCCAGTAAAGGCTTAATTGCCAGAGGTCTCCCGTCTGCAGATGTGTATCTGCGACGGGACCAGATAGCCAGGTATTCCGTTATCGAATTTCATGTGAACATACTGTCCGACTAAATCATGTAAGGGGTAGGGAATTCCTCGGGGTGTGTGACCATGTACACCACCGCCGACAGTTCAGCATGCTGGGCACTCATGGTACTGGGGAGTTTAATCGCCAGGGCAATACCTGCCTCCGGGTCATAAACTCCGCAGCCTGTGAGTCGTTCACCCACAAATACCGTGCTTGAACCATCTACATAGATTTCTTGGCCTGTGGGGTGTAACCCAGCCCGAAGGCCTATGTTAACTTCTCATACTCCGTCTACGGAACACCGGTGGGCTGTCCCTAGATAGATCATGTTGGCTGCGAGCCGAGGCTCGCAGAGACCCTTTACCCTTAGGTCCATTTGGAAGAGGAGTAAGGTCCAGCGGGCAATGCGGGCACTGCTCACTGTCCCATCCTTGATCCTCCCATCCAGGAGCATTTGGATGGGCGTGTGGTGGGTAAGGAGTGTGATAGGGGACCCGCCCTGTGAAGATCAGTTATCTTTTTACAGCCCAGTGAGTGGGTAGGAGGTGCCTCTCACAGTTGGAGTATCCCTTCTCCACGTCCGTGAGTATCCTGGAGGAGGAGACCACTGGTATCAGCCGGCCATGCCGCTCCTGGAGCAGTACTGCATCAGACTATCCCCGCTGGCTGCTACCTCCAGGGAAAACTCTTTCCCCCCATCAATAGCCCCTAAAGCCGGCGCGGTCTGCAGGTCTTTCTTGAGTCGGATAAATGCTGCCTCGCAATTTCAGCCCAATCTCACTCCACTCCCTTGTGTAGGAGTCAGAGCAGAGGGGCTGCGGTGGCTGCATAATCCTCAATGAAATCTCTGTAGTACCCGGTTAGCCCTAGAAAAGATCTTACTCCTGTTACTGTATTAGGGGCGGGTAACTTCTGCACTGCTTCCCTTCGAGCTTTGTCAATGGCTATTTCCCCAGCGCGCACAGCCAGTCCCAGGAATTTTACTTCCTTCTGGCTGATCTATGCCTTCTTGGGGTTTACTTTAAATCCCTCTTCTTTCAGCAGCTCCAGCAGTTCAGCCAGCAGTGGACCATGCTCCTCCCCCTCATCGGTGAACAGGAGCAGGTCGTCCACATACGGCACCAGCTGCTGGGGTCTGCTGAAGCTCTTCAAACAATTGGCCATACATTGGTGAAAAATGCTAGGGCTGTTGTGGAAGCCCTGAGGGAGACAGTTCCAAGTATATTGCTGGCCTTTAAAGGTAAAAGCAAACTTGTATTGATCCTCTCTACGTAAAAGGATGGACCAAAACCGTTGGAAATATCCAGCACCGTGAAGGTGGTCGCGGAGGCTAGGATACTTCCAATGCGGTCAGCGACAGCAGCAACCGTGGGTGCACAGGCGGTGATGTTATGGTTAAGTACTCAATAATCCACTGTGGCTCTCCAGGAGTTGTCCGATTTCCTAACCGGCCACAATAGAGAGTTCACATGATTGGCTGTTGGTCTCAATACCCCCTGCTTAACCAAAGAACCAAGGCTGTTTCCATGTCTGCCTCCGCCTCCCTGGGGAAATTGTACTGTTTCTGCGGTCGGGTCATGGGGTCCCCATCTACACTAACCTCGACCCCGTTTATTCTTCCACAGTCATGTTTGTGAGTGGCGAATGCTGCAAGGTTTTTCCTCACATATTCTTGGTATTCCATCGGAGTGTTACTGACCAGCGATTCGAGGTCGTAACCCTCCTTTGGTTTCATGGTGCACACCGTCCCTTTACCTCATTTTCCTGGGATAACCAACCCTCACTCTCCTGTCCCGTACATACTGCCCCCCAAAGACAGTGGTTCCTTAAATCCACTAGGATCCCGTGGCCTAGAATGAAATCGGCCCCCAGGATCCCCTTCCCTTCCTGCTCCCACTTCATAAGGACACAAGTCCACTTGGTGTGGAGTGTTCTTAAATGAATAGAGAGCGGAACGGAGAATGAGCCAGCCTGCTCGGTGCCTGTGAAACCCATTAAGGTGTATGGGACCCCGCCAGCCAGAGGTGAGGCGGCGGGGTTAGCTGCATAGACGAGGGTGCTTGAGGCACCGGTGTCCAGCAGATAAGTCCCCTTCACCTTTTCCACCTCCATCTGACCGGTCGGTCTCCCCCACGCATCGTACTCGAGGGAACACAGGGGAACAGGCTGCACCTGACCTAGTCATTGTCTTGGATGGGATGGGGCAGATGGAGTTAAGGTACCGCTGGTGGCAGGTACCGGTGGTGGTAGGTACCGGTGGTGGCAGGTACCGCTGGTGGCAGGTACCGCTGGTGGCAGGTACCGGTGGTGGTAGGTACCGGTGGTGGCAGGTACCGATGGTGGCAGGTACCGGTGGTGGCAGGTACCGCTGGTGGCAGGTACCGGTGGTGGCAGGTACCGGTGGTGGCAGGTACCGGTGATGGCAGGTACCGGTGGTGGCAGGTACCGATGGTGGCAGGTACCGGTGGTGGCAGGTACCGCTGGTGGCAGGTACCGCTGGTGGCAGGTACCGCTGGTGGCAGGTACCGATGGTGGCAGGTACCGGTGGTGGCAGGTACCGATGGTGGCAGGTACCGGTGGTGGCAGGTACCGGTGGTGGCAGGTACCGCTGGTGGCAGGTACCGCTGGTGGCAGGTACCGGTGGTGGCAGGTACCGCTGGTGGCAGGTACCGGTGATGGCAGGTACCGGTGGTGGCAGGTACCGGTGGTGGCAGGTACCGCTGGTGGCAGGTACCGCTGGTGGCAGGTACCGGTGATGGCAGGTACCGGTGGTGGCAGGTACCGGTGGTGGCAGGTACCGCTGGTGGCAGGTACCGGTGGTGGCAGGTACCGGTGGTGGCAGGTACCGGTGGTGGCAGGTACCGCTGGTGGCAGGTACCGATGGTGGCAGGTACCGGTGGTGGCAGGTACCGGTGGTGGCAGGTACCGCTGGTGGCAGGTACCGATGGTGGCAGGTACCGGTGGTGGCAGGTACCGCTGGTGGCAGGTACCGGTGGTGGCAGGTACCGGTGGTGGCAGGTACCGCTGGTGGCAGGTACCGGTGGTGGCAGGTACCGCTGGTGGCAGGTACCGCTGGTGGCAGGTACCGGTGGTGGCAGGTACCGATGGTGGCAGGTACCGATGGTGGCAGGTACCGCTGGTGGCAGGTACCGATGGTGGCAGGTACCGATGGTGGCAGGTACCGCTGGTGGCAGGTACCGGTGGTGGCAGGTAACGGTGGTGGCAGGTACCGGTTGTGGCAGGTACCGCTGGTGGCAGCTACCCTCCCATCTAGCACTGTTCGGAGCGCAGTCATAAATGTGTCAAACGTGGGGAGAGACTGGTTTTCTGGTCTCAGTCTTTTGGGCAGGGGCTGCAGAATTCTTCCCTGCGCCACTCTTCCATGGATTCCTACAATCCTTTCTCCAGTGCCCACTCTTCCCGCACCCAAAGCAGGTCCGATTCATATCGGAGGGGTTGCCCTCTTCCTGGTGCCCTTCCCTGTTATCCTGACTGGGTCTAATTTCGTGGGCCCTTCCCTTGGGTGGGTGCTCTTCAATTCCTCTGCCGTTCCGGTGGGCTAGGGTCAGTTGCCTGATCACTCCCTCCTCGGTGGCACGGGGATCTCTCGGTTCAAGCCAGGCCTCAGCCTTTGCTTTGTTCTGTGGTGAGCTGTCTGCCACCAGGCTTCGGAGCCAGCGGGCTCTCTCGTCCCGGGTCAGGTGATCCCGGTTGAGGTACACAGGCTACAGTCTGTCTGCGAAAGCCTGTGGGGTTTCCCCTGTGAAGGGACTCCCGTCATTACAGCCCATGGCTTCCAAAATGTCCTCCCGGATGGCAGCATATATACTCTGCCCCCTTTTGCTCTCGGCCGAGAGGGATTGATACAGCTTGCCATCCAGTGAGAGGAGGAGCATTTTTGCTACCTCGGCATCATCGCACCCGTTAATATCCCCTGCCTGCTCCACTTCCATAAAGTGGATCGAGGGGTCTCCCTTCGCAGTGAGCTTACCCAGGTGGCTTATCATAGCCCTAAGCTGTTGGGTAGTGTGGGGAACCATGAACTGACTTTCTCGGGGCCCCTGGTCCCCACCACCGCCGGGCAGGCCAAACTTCTGTTGCCGGACTGGGCACATCGGCCCCGGCTCTGGCTCTTCTGGCTCTGGCTCGCCCACCTCTCCCTGCTGCCAAACCGAGCTGAAACTCGGTGCCACAGGTGGTGGTGGTCTGCAATCCCTGTCCGCCCCGCAACTCATTCGCCCCTCCTGCTGCCGAACCAGTACCGCCACAGGTGGCGGTTGAACAGTTTCCTCCCTCTCTTCCAGGTTTACTCGGGCCGTACCCGGGCTAATTAGGCATACCATGCCTTTGGTCTTGGACAGAGCAAGGATTAAACTTTTGATTTGTTGCTGGCAGGGATCGTGGTCTCCTGACCCATTACTGCTTGCTACTTTGTAAGCTGCCTGTACGTCTCTTAACTTCTCCTCCTGATCTTTTACTTGAAGGGTAAGGCGAGTATTTTCTTCCCGCAGTATCTTTTCGTTATTCTTAACCTCCGTGACCTGACACTGAAAATAGTCCTGGCTGTTCATGAACCTCTCCATTAGTTGCGCCTTCCAGTGCTTCAGCTTACAGAGTTCTCCCCATAAGCTTTCTCCTGCCATAGCCCTTTCATGTGATATTTCTGCACATTCCCACAGTTCTGCCTGCAACGACCCGATGTTCTTGTCTAGTAGTTGGACCTGTCGCTGTAAGCAGGCCAACCAAATTGCCTTTTCTACTGATTCCTTATGGGCTGCAGCATCTCGCGGACGATCAGCACGCAACAGACCAAGCACCCATTCCTTAGTGACATGCACTTTCTTATTCACGTAAGAGAAAATCCTCTCTTCCATCTTAGCTCTCCCTTCCAAAACAGTACTCTCTGCATCACATCCTTTGTACCAAAGTCCTGCCGTGGTCGCCATTCTGTAGGGAGTGGTCTCGGGGTCAGGTTCACTTCTGACCTACTGAGTGATTCGAATCGCTCCCACTCCCTAGGTTCTAGACTTTGGATTTATTTGAGGATGTGACAAAGTGCAAGAGACAACTGATTTTGGTGCAAGAAACTTCGATTTTATTCAGGTAAAGAAAGTACAATGTCAAAACTTACAATCACTAGAATAAGGGACACTTTATCACACGTTCAAAAGGGGTTATGGAAAATAATACAACTCCCACCTCCCAATGCCTAACTCTGACTAGGTTGAACTCCAGGGCAAACAGGGACTATACTCACCAGTCCTTTTATTGTCAGTCAGCAGTGGTTCGCAGTTTCGGGGTTCGCTGCACTCTGTACATTCTGCTTGCCGTACCCCGAACATCGTGGAAGATTTCTTACTGCATAGTCTTCAGTTGAGTGGTGTCCGCTGATGCAGTAGGGTGCGTATTGGATTTTATGGGGTGAGTCTTCCATCAGCAATAGGTTTTAAAGTTCGTTTAGCACTAAGCTGGGTGGCGGTGTGAGCTGTGGGGAGGACGCTAAGAGGCTGCAGGGTGACTTGGACAGGTTAGGTGAGTGGGCAAATGCATGGCAGATGCAGTATAATGTGGATAAATGTGAGGTTATCCACTTTGGTGTCAAAAACATGAATGTAGCATATTATCTGAATGGTGGCAGATTAGGAAAAGGGGAGGTGCAACGAGACCTGGGTGTCATGGTGCATCAGTCATTGAAGATTGGCATGCAGGTGCAGCAGGTGGTGAAGAAGGTAAATGGCATGTTGGTCTTCATAGCTTGGGAATTTGAGTATAGGAGCAGGGAGGTCTTACTGCAGTTGTACAGGGCCTTGGTGAGGCCTCACCTAGAATATTGTGTTCAGTTTTGGTCTCCTAATCTGAGGAAGGACATTCTTGCTATTGAGGGAGTGCAGCGAAGGTTCACCAGACTGATTTCCGGGATGGCAGGACTGACATATGAGGAGAGACTGGATCAACTGGGCCTGTATTCACTGGAGTTTAGAAGGATGAGAGGGGATCTCATAGAAATATATAATATTCTGATGGGACTGGACAGGTTAGATGCAGGAAGAATGTTCCCGATGTGGGGAAGTCCAGAACCATGGGAAACAGTCTATGGATAAGGGGTAAGCCATTTAGGACTGAGATGAGGAAAAACTTCTTCACTCAGAGAGTTGTTAACCTGTGGAATTCCCTGCCGCAGAGAGTTGTTGATGCCAGTTCATTGGATATATTCAAGAGGGAGTTAGATATGACCCTTACAGCTAAAGGGATCAAGGGATATGGAGAGAAAGCAGGAAAGGGGTACTGAGATGAATGATCAGCCATGATCTTATTGAATGGTGGTGCAGGCTCGAAGGGTCGAATAGCCTACTCCTGCACCTATTTACTATGTTTCTATGTTTCTATATCTCTGAGACATAAAGGAGGGCAGGTATTACTGCAGCCCTGTAGACCATGAGCTTGGTGACAGTTTTGAGGGCCTGGTCTTCAAACACTCTTTTCCTCAGGCGACCGAAGGCTGCACTGGCGCACTGGAGGTGGTGTTGGATCTCGTCGTCGATGCCTGCTCTTGTTGACAGGAGGCTCCCGAGATATGGGAAGTGTCCAGGGCCATGCCGTGGATCTTGCTGACTCAGGGGCAATGCTGTGCGATGAGGACAGGCTGGTGGAAGACCTTTGTCCTATGGATGTTTAACGTAAGACCCATGCTTTCATACGCCTCAGTAAATATGTCGACTATGTCCTGGAGTGTAGCCTCTGTATGTGCGCAGACGCAGACATCATCTGCAAACTGTAGCTCGACAACAGAGGTTGGGGTGGTCTTGGAGCTAGCCTGGAGACGGTGCAGGTTGAACAGGTTCCCAATTGTTCTGTAGTTTAGTTCCACTCCAGCGGGGAGCTTTTGACTGTGAGGTGGAGCATGGCAGTGAGAAATATTGAGAAGAGGGTTGGGGCGATGACGCAGCCCTGTTTGATCCCGGTCCGGACGTGGATTGGGCCTGCGATGGATCCATTGGTAAGGATCACGGCCTGCATGTCATCGTGGAACAGGCGGAGCATGGTGACGAACTTTTGGGGGCATCCGAAACAGAGGAGGACACTCCATAGACCCTCGCGGTTGACAGTGTCAGAGGCCTTTGTAAGGTCAAAGAAGGCCATGTATCAGGGCTGGTGCTGTTCCCTGCATTTTTCCTGCAACTGTCGTGCTGCAAAAATCGCTGTCTAAAACTCCTCTAGCCAAATCGACCCCAATAGTGGGACTATGCACGTAAACCCAAACCCTTACCCCTTACCCCTTTGTCTAGTCCCAACCTTGCGAGTCCCACGAGTTCAGGCCATTCGGGCTTACCGCAGGCTTCCCACCACATCACCCATCGACGTTCCCCGTCGACCTCCAACAACCTCCGGCATCCCCCGGCGACCTCCGACATTCCCCAGCGACCTCCGACAATCGCCGGCGTCCCCTGGCAACCTCCGACATTCCCCGGCAACCTCCGATGACCTCTAGCATCCCCCGGCCGACCTCCAACACTCACCGGCGACCTCCGACAACCCCTCCGACGATCTCCGGCAACCCCCGACAACCTCCAACGAGTCCCACGAGTTCGGGCCATCCGGGCCTACCGCAGGCTTCCCACCACCTCACCCATTGACAACCTTCGACGTTCACCGGCGACCTCCGGAGGCAGCGTCCTCGACCTGGACCTGGCTATCGTGCCTCCACCCCACCCTCCCCACACCCCCCCCACTCCAGCGACGATCGGAACATCTCCAGCGGCAGCGGATGGGCATCTCCTCCACGACAGAGTCTGGGCCTCCTCGACGGTGGTTGGACCTCCCATGGCGACAGGCGACCTCCTCCTCAACACACATACACATACACACAGTCGCACACACAAACAGATACACAGTCACACACAGACACACAGTTGCGCACACATTCACACACACAGTCACACACACATACACATACACACACACAGTCACACCCACAAACAGACACACAGTCACACACACAGTCACACACACATACACATACACACACACACGCTCAGTCACACACACACACACGCAGTCACACACACAGTCACACACACATACACACACACACGCTCAGTCACACACACACACACACAGTCACACACACAGTCACACACACACAGTCACACACACACACACACTCACACACACTCATGCACAGTCACACACACGCACACAGTCACACACACAGTCACACACACACACACACTCAGTCACACACACAGTCACACACACACACAGTCACACACACACACACACACACACAGTCACACACACACACACACACAAGCACACACACACACACAAACAAATGCACACAAAGAAATACAATAACCCATAAAATGGTTAAATGGCAGAAGTGATAACAGCATAAGACAGTAGGACGGCGTACCGCGAAAAAATCAAACAAGTAAAAGATAGCTAAAAGACATAGAACGTGCGACTAGCTGAAGCAGAGTCGCTTCCAGCAGCCTAGGAGCCTGGGTAGAAGAAAAAGGCAAGTGGAGCCCAGGGGGACAGACCACCTGAACAGCAGGTTGCAGTTGGGAGTTGATTTTGTCGTTGCACGGTTGACTGCTCAGATAGACTGGTGGTCCTTTCGCTGCTGGGTAGACACGGAACTGTCCTCAGGTGAGCTTCTTACTGGGAAACGGTGGGGTTACTTGTGTTGGAAAAGAAATGTCAGCAAACTTTTTTTTAAATTTATATGTTCTCAAAAAGGTACATTTCTAATTTATAAAGCTATCATACAAATAGATTCATGCATTTCTTTATGAAGCTAACATGCATATTGGTGAACATAAATACATATATTTAACAATGCTACTGTGCACATAGATGCATCTATTCCATGAATCTGCCATAAATATCGATGTTTATCCATGCATACATGGCATAAAGCTAGTAAAATGTCCCAAGGTGCTTCACAGGAGCGAAATCAGACAAAAGATTTGACACCGAGTCAAAGAAAGAGATATTAGGACAGGTGACTAAACACTTGGTCACAGAAGTAAGTTTTAAGGAGCGTCTTAAAGGAAGAGAGGGAGCTAGAGAGGAAGAGAGATTTAGGAAGGGAATTCCCGTGCTTGTGGCCTAGGCGGCTGAATGAATGGCTGCCGATGATGGGGTGATGGAAATTGGGGAGGCGTAAGAGGCCATAATTGGAGGAGTGAAGAGATCTCGGAGGGTTGTAGGGCTGGAGGAGGTTATAGGAATAGAGAGGGGCGATGCCATGGAGGTATTTAAACACAGGGATGGGAATTTTAAAATCAAGGTGTTGCCAGATCAGGATCCAATGTAGGTTAGCGAGCACAGGGGTGATGGGTGAACAAGACTTGGTGCAAGTTAGGATGTACATTAATATATTATGAAGCCATAAGGTTATATACACAACAGGTATTTTATGAGATCATTGTCCACTTATGTAGACAATCAAATGTTAGCAATTATTTTGTTGGTGAAAGAATTCTAATCAAATCTCTTTGAAAGCCCCAATACTTAACCAATTGGAACCCTCAGTACACAGTTGCTCCTACAGGTCATATCAAAAGCATCTATTAAAGAAAGTCTTGCAGAAAAAAAGACTTGCATTTATATTCACGACCACAGGCAACTCCGAGGCGCTTTACAGCCAATGATGTACTTTTTGAAGTGTAATGTGGGAAACACGGCAGCCAATTTGCGCACAGCAAGCTCCCACAAACAGCAATGTGATAATGACTAGTTTTTTAGTGATGTTGATTGAGGGATAAATATTGGCTACAACAAGGGTCTGAAGAGACACAACCGTCAATTTATATCCCCATCCTACTTTTTCCAAAATGACATCCCACTTTGTGCCAATCCAATCTTATTGGAGAGCCACTCTGTGTCCAAGTACAAAAACTCCCTCCTCACTCACCTACCATCACCAACACTGAGAGGCTATTGAAAAACATACTTCTATTTCTCGACTTCAAGAATAACAGTTGGGTGATAAGGCAGGCATTTAAAAAAGAAATTGTACAGCTTTGTATTTTGTACTTTCATTTTCATTCAGTCGTGTTTGCTGTGAAAACCATTTATGATAAGAGATAACATGCCTTCATTTCACAAGACCCTATTTGCACTGCATTTCAATAAGCCGAGCTTTGCTAACATTCTAACATGTTGGTTCGATTCCTGGACTGAGGTGCAGTTGGTGGGAAAATGATGGGGTCAGTTTTACCAATTCACACCCCCGGCACAGACAGCACTCATGGCAAATTCAGGCACAGAGGTGTGCACACTCTGCTGGGCTTGCTAACCTCCGTACACAAAATCCCATTCCGTGCTGCGGGCGTGTAAAGCTCTGTACCACAACCAAATAGTCATAAAATATTCTGAAAGCCTGTTCAGAGACAAATTAATATCGGAGATCGCCAACATACCTCCCCCACACACCTTTCCCTCGGGGGTGTTCGCCAGTGCGGCAGTGACCCAAACAGCAGATGCAGGCTGAAACCATTATCAGCTTGTTGTCAGACACTTGGGGGCCGAAATTGCCCCTTTCCTCAAGGCCTGTTACCGCCGGAAGTTGGCAGCCGCGCTGCAGAGTGCAATGGCCGCCGATTTTTCGTGGAATGACCGCCATTATCAAAACTCCACTCCTGCTGTAAGCATAGAATCCCAAGGATCTGGACATTGCGTTTTAGTCCCCAAGGATTCTTTGGTGTATGTAGGCACCTTTGGTAATGACTCCATGAGGCAGGGTATGGTACTTAAACTGTGTAGACTGTAGTCCTTTATTTGCCACTCCTCGAGTGAGGACACCAAGCTGTGAGCTTCCTTTTATACTGGGTTTCCTGCAGTGTGCAGGTAACCCTTAAGTCTCCAGCAGCAGCACCCTCTGGTGTACAGGTAAGGTGTGTACAGTGTAAAGGTACGTTCAGTGTTATAGACATCATACAACAATACAAGCACGCATACATATTTTTCTCACTGCAGAAAAAGCTGGAAGCTGTTTGTGGGAGGGGCCCAGGTACTTCTCCATGTTGGACTTAGAATGATGGGCAGGGGGTCTGGGAAGACAATGGCCAAGATAAGGCAATTCATCGCAGGCGATGAGCAGGTGGAGAGTCCATTGTTAAGCAATGTGAACTCGTCTAAGGTAGATCAGATGAACTGATCAGTGATCGAGCCATTACCTGGATTAGATACCAGAACAATTGAAAGCCATTAAGCCCAGACTGGTCGGAAGCGAAAACCCATCACTGGAATCAAAACAGGAAGCCTCGAAAACAAGGAAACTTTATTGGGCAAAAAGAAGACACACCCACAGAAAGCCTCGAAGCAACAACAAACTTTATTCAGTCTGAAAGGGTGGACGGTATGGGGGTATAAAAGAGGCTGAGTGGCCACAGCTTGCTCTCTTACTCTCGCTTGCTTCGCCTCTACAAGGACTAAGCCCTCCGTATGGGATGGAGAGAAGAAACCAGGAGAAGCAGCGTGTAAGCCAACGAATCTCTGCACACACATCTTTTAAGATCACAGCCACGGTGTGAGGGGGTATTGTGGGTTCTCCCAACCAATATCTTAGGGTCTTTCACGGGAGGTTTTAGACGTGGAAACTTCACGATAGGGGCCTGTTTCGATGGGCCAGACTGGATTGCACTGCATTTGTTTGTTTTACACACCATGGTGTGTGTGGTTTTACTGAGTGCAGGTGTGTTTTTTAACTTTCATAAAAGCATTGCCAGTTGAGACCAAGGTACTCGTCCGTGACTCATTCACCTGTTCAGTACAGTAATCACCCCCAGCGCTAGAACTATTGTAAAGTGGGGGTGCTTCGAAAACACCTGAGGGAAACCACTTATAGAATCTGGTGACTGTGGCAGGAAGCTGGGTGTACTGAACAGAGAGTTATGGAAGATATTAAGGCCAAGAGATCGGCAATGGGGGCTAGGATTTCCTCATATATCTTTGGGAAAGTTAACATAACACAACAGTGGGTACTAGACCTTTGCGGGCTGAGAGTCCGGAGGACAAGGCCGCTGAGTGGACGGGGAGTAAGGAGCATAGAAAGGCAAAAGAAAAGGCCATCTGGCTCCTGTGTCTGCAGAAGCAAGTCCAACTGCTCAGGGAGCAGGTTGGTAGGCTTAAGGCAGAGCTCAGAGTCCGAGGAGCAGTCAGCCGCAAGGGCCACGGTGGGAACGCGGCTTTTAGATGAGTTGAGCGAAGAAAAGCAGGAAAGGCACACTCAGGAGGAAACCTCCCGCAACAAAAGGGAGTACCTGCAGTGTCAGGTAACAGAGGCCAAGCTCAAGCAGCAGGTTGCACGGGAGGAAACTGCTCGTCTAGCAGGTAAAGTAAATGGGCTGGAGGGACAACTGAAGAATATTAAGACAGCGTATAGGGCGGTCACCATTAAGGGTTTTGAGAGTGGGAATCACGGGCCCTGCCAAGACAAAATCCAAAGCTTGACCCACGCTCTATCCAAGGCCAAAGAAATGGTCTGCCTAATGGCCCCGGGGGGAGCCTGGGTGGACTGGGAAGGGGAATGGGAAGACAGTGAGGATTGGGAGTCGGACAGGGATGCACGACCTCTGCCAGAGGCGCCGGATAGGGATGCACGACCTCCGCCAGAGGCACCGGGACCCATGCATCCCATGCGGCAGTAGAAATACGGCGCGCCTGTAGATGGCCAAAGTCAAGGGGTGCTGCAAAGCGATTTTGTGGTCCCATTCACAACCCCACAGCTGCAGAACATGATTTCAGGGGTGCCCAAGCTTACCAACGAAGGAGACCCATCGGTCCACTTCACGGAGGTGGAACAGGTGGGAGGGATTAATGGGTGCAACGAAGCAGAGATTCACAAGCTGCTATTGTTTTTCCTGGGGTGCGGGGTAAAGATGTATCAGGCCCTATCTGCCGAAAGCAAGAGAGGGCACAAAACCATAGAGGGCTTAAAGGGGGAAATCCTAAGAGCCATGGGTCACACCCAGGGTAGTCCATTCTCCAGGGTGGAAAGGACACTGCAACTGGCTGGGGAAGCACCTCAGGCTTTTGCGGACTGGCTCTGGCCGGTCTATAATAAAGCCTGTCATGGAGTGCTGGACCGAGCGCAGTTACAGGGGGAGCCAAGGAACCATTGGCTCAGGACCCTAGTGTCAAAGTCCGAGAACTGGTTTGACCCTGAGGATCTCCAGAACATGGAGGCCGGTGTGCTCCGTCACATGAGTCTGGCATTCAAGGCCGGCATGGAGGAGGAGGCCAAACCAGTTAAAGGGAAGGTTCACGAGATGAAGCCCAGTGCGGGTAGTGAAAGGGAATGGTGCCAGGAAAGGATTAGCTCTGAGAGGGTTCGGATGTGTTTCGGGTGTGGGAAGCTGGGCCATTGGAGGACAGGCTGCCCAGCCCTGAGGAAGGGGCAAGGCAAAGGGGATCCTCCAGTGCCTAAGACAAAACCTGTCGAGGCAAAGGGATCGAACCCGGAACAATTTGATGTTCTGGAGGCCGCCTATTGTGTCCTTACACACTACAGCAAATCTACACAAGGCACATACTGGAGACAAGGTCACTCTGTGACCTGTACCTTTATTCACAGGACCAAGAAGTGATGACCCTGTGTGGGACCTCCCTTTATATACCTGGATGACCAGGTGAGGAGTGTCTCCCAAAAGTTCACCCTCTGTGGTCAAGGTGTGCATTTCTCAGGTGTATACAGTGTACAGTGTTGTTACATACAGGTTACAGTTATGTGAATGTTACAAACATGACATCACCTCCCCCGCCAATGTCTTTTGGTCAAAGATTGAGTTTTTCAGGCGGTCGACGCTCTCTCGTAGAGCGCCACAGTTGGGGCTCTGGTTGTTGAGCCTTGGCATGCGTCTTTGTCACCTGTGGTGATTCCGGCCTGTCCGGGCTGACCGCAGGGACTGTGCATGCTGCTGACGGTTCTTGTTGCTCGTTCACTGGCGGTGGTGTGGGCAGCATCTCATGATTTTCCTCAGATTCCTCAGTGTCCATGCTGAACCTTTTTTTTACTTGGTCCAGATGCTTGCGGCATATCTGCCCATTGTTGAGTCTGACCACTATGACCCTATTCCCCTCTTTACCAATTACAGTAACCTTGAGCCACATGATTAAGAACAAATACAGGGTCATCAATTTCTATCCATCTCCCCTTTGAGTTACGGTCGTGGCACTCATTTTGGGACTGGCGCTTGCCCTCAACAATGTCTGTCAAGACTGGATGAATGAGGGACAGCCGAGTTTTTAGTGTACGTTTCATGAGTAGTTCGGCTGGTGGGGCTCCCGTAAGCAAGTGCGGACGGGACCTATAGGCCAGCAGGAAGCGCGATAGACAGTATTGAAGGGAGGGTCCTTGAATCCGGAGCATGCCTTGCTTTATGGTTTGGACCACACGTTCCACCTGGCCATTGGAAACCAGCTTGAACAGTGCTGTCCTGACATGTTTGATGCCATTACCCGACATGAACTCCCGGAATTCATAGCTAGTGAATCATGGGCCGTTGTCGCTAACTAGGATGTCCGGCTAGCCGTGGGTCACAAAGACCGCACGCAGACTCTCCACTGTGGTGGATGTCGTGCACGAATTCAATTTGATACACTCGATCCATTTCGAGTACACATCAACAACAATGAGGAATGTTTTCCCCATGAACGGGCCCGCGTAGACTACGTGAATATGTGACCATGGCTTGGTGGGCCAGGGCCATGGGCTGAGTGGAGCCTCCCTGGGGGTATTGCCCAGCTGGGCACACGTCGTGCACCTGCGAACACAGTGTTCCTGGTCTGCATCAATTCCAGGCCACCATACATGTGACCGGGCAATGGCCTTCGTTAGCACAATGCCTGGGTGCTCGCTGTGGAGTTCCCTGATGAATGCCTCCCTACCCCTCTGGGGCATGACTACCCAGCTGCCCCATAGTAGGCAGCTGGCTTAGATGGAGAGCTCATCCATCCGTCTGTGAAACGGTCTGACCTCTTCAGGGCATGCCCCGTGTGCGGGCGCCCAATCCCCAGTCAGGACACATTTCTTACTCAGAGATCGGAGGGGATCTCTGTTTGTCCAGGTTTTGATCTAGTGGGCTGTGATGGGGGAGCCTGCGCTGTCGAAGGCATCGACAGCCATGACCATCTCAGCGCTTTGCTCCGCTGTCCCCTCGGTGGTGGCCAGTGGAAGCCTGCTGAGTGTATCAGCGCAATTTTCGGTGCCTGGCCGGTGCCGTATGGTGTAGTCATATGCAACCAGCGTGAGAGCCCATCGCTGTATGCGAGCTGACTCATTGGCATTGACAGCTTTGCTGTCGGGATGTTAACGGCTTGTGGTCCGTTTCTAACTCGAACCTTCTGCCAAAAAGGTACTGGTGCATCTTTTTCACCCCGTAGACACATGCGAGTGCTTCCTTTTCAACCATCCCATACCCCCCTTCTTCTTGGGAGAGCGACCTGGAGGCATAAGCCACAGGTTGGAGTTGGCCCTCATCGTTACTCTGCTACAACACGCACCCAACCCCATAGGATGATGCATCGCATGTCAAAACCAATTTCTTACAGGGGTCGTACAGGGTCAATAACTTATTCGAACAAAACAGGTTCTGCACCCGATTGAAAGCCCGTTCCTGACAATCCCCGCAAAACCAATTGCAATCCTTACACAGGAGCACATGTAATGGCTCCAACAATGTACTTAAGTATGGCAGAAAGTTCCCGAAATAGTTCAATAGTCCCAGAAAAGAACGCAACTCCGATGTGTTGCCGGACCTGGGTGCGCGACGGATCGCCTCCGTTTTGGATTCGGTGGGCCGGATCCCGTCTGCAGCAACCCTCCTGCCAAAAAACTCAACCTCTGGGGCCAAAAACACACACTTGGGCTTCTTTAGTCGCAGGTCTACCCGGTCCAGTCAGCGTAGCACCTCCTCCAGGTTGTGGAGGTGTTCCTCGGTGTCTCCACCCGTGATAAGGATGTCGTCCTGAAATACGATTGTTCCGGGGATGGATTTGAGCAGGCTTTCCATGTTCCTCTGAAAGATAGCAGCTGCTGAACGAATGCCACACGGACATCTGTTGTAGACAAACAGCCTCTTGTGCGTGGTGATGGTGGTCAGTAGCTTGGATTCTTCGGCCAGTTCCTGGGTCATGTAGGCCGAAGTGAGGTCCAACTTGGTGAACAGCTTGCTGCCTGCCAGTGTGGCAAAAAGATCCTCCGCTCTCGGAAGCGGGTATTGGTCCTGAAGGGACACTCTGTTGATGGTTCCAAAGAACTTCAGGAAAAAGAGAGAATAATTCAAGATATGAAAATTGCATTAACTGAACAGGATCAAACCCAAGCTGAGCAAGATGAAGTGCTTGAGGCCAGGTTGAAAGAGATTGATGAATTAAATACAGAATTAATGGTGGCCTTGTAGTCGCCACAGATCCTGACCGAGACATCTGTTTTTAGAACAGGAACGATGGGGCTTGCCCAGTCGCTGAAATCAACTGGCGAAATTATGCCCTCTCTTAGCAACCAGTCCAACTCACTCTCAATTTTCCCCCACATCACATACGGCACTGCTCTGGCTTTGTGGTGCACTGGTGTGGCGTCCAGGGTGATGCGTATCCTTACTTTGGTGCATTTGAAAGTCCCAACGCCAGGCTGAAATAATGACTCGAACTTTTGTAGGACCTGTGAGCATGAACTTCGCTCCACAGATGAGATGGCGTGCACATCCCCCCATTTCCAGTTCATCTCGGCTAGCCAGCTCCTCCCCAAAAACGCGGGGCCATTTCCCGGGACAATCCAGAGTGGCAGCCGGTTCTCTGATCCATTATGTGTGACCACCAACATTGCACTGCCTAGCACTGGGATGATCTCTTTGGTGTATGTCCATAATTGCGTGTCAATGCGTTCCAGTTTGGGTCTGCTAGCTCTGAGTGACCATAGTTTCTCGAATTGTTGGACACTCATAAGTGACTGGCTGGCTCCTGTGTCCAGCTCCAGGCGAACCGGGATGCCCTTTAACAGTACGCTCATCATCTTGGTGCCGTTTTTGTGTATGAGCTGTGGATGTTTGCCACCTGATCCCGCTGAACTTCAGCGTCCATTGCTGTGTCCCAAGCATACCCCTGCCTTGCAGACCCCTCTTGTGGTTCATCCACTTCATAAACCAGCCTCGCTGTGGGCTTCCTGCACATCCTGGATAAGTTACAATTTCTGCAGATGAATTGTTGAAACCGGCAGGTCTTCGCAGCATGTCTGCCCCCGCACCTCCAGCATGAGCTGAGATTGTTGTGAACAAAAGGGCTGTTACCAGGCATTCCTCTCTGATTGCCTCTTTGATTACTCTTGAGCACTCTGTTTGTGGGTGTCAATGGTTCCATCCCGGGACGTATTGTCCCTTGTGATGGTGTAAATGTCCGTTCAACCTGCCATTGTCTTTGTTTAGGAACAACCCTAGAGTATGTTACTGCCTGGTTGGTGTCGAATTGCCCTTGCCTGCCTGCGGGGTTCTGAGTCGTGTTTACCATGTTAACTCCCTGCTCCATCGCCACGTTGGGAGCAGAGTTGCGTGCGTATATGATCTTGGTTTCCTCCTCCCCCACAATAAAGGTTAGAGCCAACAACGCCGCTGATTCCAAGGTCAAGTGCTTGGTCTCAATTAGCTTCCTAAAAATACCGGCATGACCAATGCCCTCAATGAAGAAATCCCATAACATCTCCCCCCTGCAGGCGTCTGTGAACTTACAGCGGCTGGCCAAGCGCCGAAGGTCCGCAACGAAGTCTGGTATGCTCTGCCCCTCCCGACATCGGTACGTATAGAATCGGTGTCGGGCCATGTGTATACTACTCGCCGGTTTGAGGTGCTCACCGATCATAGAAACATAGAAACATAGAAACATAGAAAATAGGTGCAGGAGTAGGCCATCCGGCCCTTCGAGCCTGCACAATCATTCAATAAGATCATGGCTGATCATTCCTTCAGTACCCTGTTCCTGCTTTCTCTCCATACCCTTTGATCCCTTTAGCCGCAAGAGCCATATCTAACTCCCTCTTGAATATATCCAATGAACTGGCATCAACAACTCTCTGCGGTAGGGAATTCCATAGGTTAACAACTCTCTGAGTGAAGAAGTTCCTCCTCATCTCAGTCCTAAATGGCTTACCCCTTATCCGAAGACTATGTTCCTTGGTTCTGGACTTCCCCAACATCAGGAACATTCTTCCTGCATCTAACCTGTCCAGTCCCGTCAGAATTTTATGTTTCTATGAGATCCCCTCTCATCCTTCTAAACTCCAGTGAATAAAGGCCCAGTCGATCCAGTCTCTCCTCATATGACAGTCCAGCCATCCCAGGAATCAGTCTGGTGAACCTCCGCTGCACTCCCTCAATAGCAAGAACATCCGTCCTCAGATTAGGATACCAAAACTGAACACAATATTCCAGGTGGGGCCTCACCAAGGCCCTGTACAACTGCAGTAAGACTTCCCTGCTCCTATACTCAAATCCCCTTGCTATGAAGGCCAACATACCATTTGCCTTCTTCACCGCCTGCTGTACCTGCATGCCAACCTTCAATGACTGATGAATCATGACTCCCAGGTCTCACTGCACCTCCCCTTTTCCTAATCTGCTGCCATTCAGATAATATTCTGCCTTCGTGTTTTTGTCCCCAAAGTGGATAACCTCACATTTATCCACATTATACTGCATCTGCCATGCATTTGCCCACTCACCTAACCTGTCCAAATCACCCTGCAGTCTCTTAGTGTCCTCCTCAAAGCTCATACCGCCACCCAGTTTAGTGTCATCTGCAAACTTGGAGATATTACACTCAATTCCGTCATCCAAATCATTAATATATATTGTAAAGAGCTGGGGTCCCAGCACTGAGCCCTGCGGCACTCCACTAGTCACTGCCTGCCATTCTGAAAAGGACCCGTTAATCCCGACTCTCTGCTTCCTGTCTGCTAATCAGTTCTCTATCCACGTCAGTACATTACCCCCAATACCATGTGCTTTGATTTTGCACACCAATCTCTTGTGTGGGACCTTGTCAAAAGCCTTTTGAAAGTCCAAATACACCACATTCCACTGGTTCTCCCCTGTCCACTCTACTAGTTACATCCTCAAAAAATTCCAGAACATTTGTCAAGCATTATTTCCCTTTCATAAATCCATGCTGACTTGGACCAATCCTATCACTGCTTTCCAAATGTGCTGATATTTCATCCTTAATGATTGATTCCAACATTTTCCCCACTACTGATGTCAGGCTAACCGGTCTATAATTACCCGTTTTCTCTCTCCCTCCTTTTTTAAAAAGTGGTGTTACATTAGCAACCCTCCAGTCCATAGGAACTGATCCAGAGTCGATAGACTGCTGGGAAATGATCACCAATGCATCGTGATAGGCATCAACCATGATGTGATTCTTCGGAAGTTATTGGGCGAAGAGAAGCTGGATTTGAGAAAGGCCATCACGACTGCCCAGACATGGTGACGACTGATGATAATTTGAGGCAGATATCATCGAAGAGTCGGAGCTCCATGACAAGTACTGTAAACAAGATTGTGTCGTTGTCTGGCAGAGCTGCTTATGGCAGGGCCTACTTGACTGCTTATGTTAAACCTGTAGCTGCTCAAAGTCCGCCAACAGGTATGAATCCGATTTCACCCTGTTGGCATTGTGCGGGCAGTCATCGGCCTCATCGGTGTCGGTTTAAACAATACTCCTGTAATGGCTGTTTGAAAGTGGGGCATCTTCAGAGAATGTGCCCACAACTGAGCAAGCGTGCTACCGCTCATCACATTGCTGTTAATGACCAGTCCAGTGCTGGCCTGGATACACAACCCGAGGAGGAAGTGTATAGTCTGTATTCGTTCTTGGGAAGGAGCCATCCGATAATCGTTAATGTGAAGCTGAATGTCGTGCCTGTATCAATGGAGCTGGACACGGGTGCGAGTCAGTCGATAATGACCCAAAGGACATTCGACAAGCTGTGGGACAATGAGGCTTTGAAGCCTAAGTCGAGTCCAGTCACGAAGCCTAAGATGACACTTCGTGTGCTCAAGTGTTGAAGAAGTTTCCTTCTTTGTTTGAACCAGGCATTGGTAATTTTACTGGAGCCAAGGTGCAGATTCACCTGGATTCTGATGCAAGGCCTGTCTATCATAAGACTCGGTCTGTTCCCTACATGATGAGGGAGAAGGTTGAAATTGAGCTTGACAGACTCCAACGTGAAGGGGTCATATCACCGGTTGAGTTTAACGAGTGGGCCAATCCTATTGTTCCTGTGTTGAAGAGTGATGGCACTGTCAGGATTTGTGGAGACTACAAGGTTACGATTAACCGATTTTCGAAACAGGATCAGTACCCGTTACCGAAGGCTGATGACCTGTTCGCCATGCTAGCTGGTGAAAATTCGTTCACTAAACTGGATCTGACGTCGGCCTATATGACACAGGAGCTTGTCGACACTTTGAAGAAACTCACCTGCATCAACACCCATAAAGGACTGTTTGTCTACAACAGATGTCCTTTTGGAATTCGTTCGGCTGCAGCCATATTTCAGAGGAATATGGAGAGTTTACTGAAGTCCGTTCCTAGAACTGTCGTGTTTCAAGATGACATTCTGGTCACAGTTCATGACACTACTGAACATCTGAACAATCTTGAAGAAGTCCTACATCGTCTGGACAAAGTTGGACTCAGGCTGAAACATTCGAAGTGTGTATTCATGGCACCTGAAGTTGAATTCCTGGGGAGGAAAATTGCTGCTGATGGCATCAGGCCCACTGATTCGAAAACCAAGGCCATCAAAAATGCACCCAGGCCTCAGAATGTGATGGAGCTGCGTTCATTCCTTGGGCTGCTCAACTACTTTGGTAATTTCTTACCCAGATTGAGCTCTTTGTTAGAGACACTGCTGGTGCTACTCAGAAAAGGCGACAACTGGTGTCTCAAGATAGAGCCTTTGAGAAAGCTAAGAATCTGCTCTATTCAAACAAGTTGCTTGTTCATTATAATCCATGTAAGCGTCTTGTATTGGCCTGTGATGCTTCATCATATGGGGTTGGCTGTGTATTCCAACAAGCAAATGAGTTGAGTAAGCTACAACCTGTTGCGTATGCTTCAAGAAGTTTGTCAAAGGAGGAAAGAGCTTACAGCATGGTAGAAAAAGAAGCTTTGGCCTGTGTGTATGGGGTCAAAAAGATGCATCTGTACCTGTTTGGTTTTCGTTTTGAACTCGAAATCGATCACAAGCCACTCATTTCATTGTTTTCGGAAAACAAAGGGATTAATACCAATGCATCATCCCGTATCCAGAGATGGGCATTGACATTGTCTGCCTATGGTTATGTTATTCGTCATAGACCTGGCACTGAGAATTATGCCGATGCACTGAGTCGTCTGCTGTTGCCCATACCTGAGGTGGAGACGCCTCAACCTGCAGATCTACTGTTAGTAATGGATGCTTTTGAGAGTGAAGGAACTCCTGACACGGCTCAACAAATTAGGATCTGGACCAGCCATGACCCTATTTTATCGGTTGTGAAACGTTGTGTCCTCAGTGGTGATTGGTCTGCAAAAATTATGGAGATGTGTGATGAGACCAAACCTTACAACCGTCGCAAAGATGAACTGTCCATTCAGTCAGATTGTTTACTGTGGGGTAATCGTGTTGTTATGCCTAAGAAAGATAGAGAAAAATTTGCACATGAACTACATAGCACTCATCCCGGTATTGTCATGATGAAAGCCATTGCTAGGGCTCATGTATGGTGGCCTGGAATTGACTCTGATCTGGAATCATGTGTGCATCAGTGCAACACTTGCATGCAGCTAAGCAAAGTACCAGCGGAATCTCCGCTGAGTCTTTGGCCATGGCCATCTAAACCATGGTCGAGGATACACATCGATTTTGCGGGCCCTTTCCTGGGAAAGCTGTTTTTTGTTGTGGTGGATGCATATTCAAAGTGGATAGAGTGTATTAT
This sequence comes from Pristiophorus japonicus, assembly GCF_044704955.1. NCBI lineage: Eukaryota > Metazoa > Chordata > Chondrichthyes > Pristiophoridae > Pristiophorus > Pristiophorus japonicus. The sequence continues at coordinate 200,289,715 of NC_091983.1, read as the reverse complement.
TATGTCATCCAGCACATCTACAGCTACTACTGAGAGCCATCATGTCATGTTTGCTACTCATGGTCTGTCTGACATTGTTGTGAGCGACAACGGATCTTGCTTTACAAGGCTGGAGTTGCAGGAGTTCATGAAACTCAATGGTATTAGACATGTAAGGTCAGCTCCATTCAAACCTGCTTCTAATGGTCAAGAAGAGCGTGCTGTTCAAATGATCAAGCAGAGTATGAAGCAGAGTGTAACACAGGATTCACTGCAGACTCGCTTGTCCTGCATACTGCTCAGTTACAGGACCAGACCTCATATGTTTACTGGGGTCTCTCCTGCTGAACAACTGATGACGAGAAGTCTCAAGACCAAGCTCTCTCTTGCTCGTCCCGATTTGAATGATCGTGTTGAAAACAGACGTCAAAGTCAGCAAGGGTATCATGATCGTGCTGCTGTGTCATGTGACATCTCTGTCAATGATCCGGTTTATGTACTGAACTATGGTCAAGGTCCAAAGTGGATCGCCAGTACTGTCACAGCCAAGGAGGGTAACAGAGTGTTTATTGTTGTGCTCAAGAATGGGCAATCATGCAGGAAACATGTTGATCAGATAAAACTGTGGCACATGGATGAACTGGAACTGCTTGAGGAAGATACAGTCAGTGACCAATCAACCAATATTCATTTCTCAGAGGACTTTGTCATTATTGAACCTGGACCTCCAGTATCTGATGTGGTCATTACCATTTCCATCAGATCGGTTACTCAGCCTTCAGTTACAGCTGACTCAGAACGCTCGCCGAGAACTGAAGTTGAACTGAGACGATCAACTCGTGAGCAGAAAGTCCTAGACCGTCTTAATTTGTACAAAGACTGATATTAAGATCTTGAAAGGGGATGTTGTTATGTATTTATGCTTGGGGTCACCAGACACCAGGGGGCGCCATTGTCAGAGGTCATCGGGCTGTACGTGCGTGTGTGCGGTCACTGGTATATAAGCATGGGTATCATGTCATGTGGGTTACTTTGGGGTAAATAAAGTTGGATCATGTTTACACCTGAGGCAGTTTACTGTAACAAGTCTTTTGAGTCATTACATTCATTACACCCACGCCAATGAGTTCCCGACCCCATGCACCATCTGTTCGGATTCCATGTTCACATGCAATTCGTGCACTGAATACTTGGCCATCTGGTCTCGTCGCGGTTTTACGTTCGCAGACGGGAAGCCCTGAGCAACCAAACCACTGTTGCAAAGGATCTTTGAAGCCATGGGAACCCAGGGAAGCCATTACATTCATAAAGTAAAGGCCCATTCCAAGACAGAGGGGAAGGCAACCAAAAGGCTGAAGAGTTAGCCAAGGAGGGAATCAAAACAGGAAAGTATTGGGACCCATACGGGTCCAGCCCAGTAGCTGCAATCTGGGACACAAGGGCGTGTAGGGGTAGCATTGGCGCCGGACTTGAGGAAAGTCCAGGCACAGGATCCCGTCCTCAAGGTTGTTCTGGAGCAGCTGGCTAGGGGGGAAAAGGTAGAAGGTCCATTCCGGGTAGCGGGCATTACTTTGAAGGAGGGAATGCTTTTCAAGGGAGATCAGTCGGTGGTCCCAGAACAGCACCAGAGGGAATTCCTCCAGATAGCCCACAGGGGCCCAGGAGTGGGACATTCAGGGCCGGAGACTACCTGGCAGAGGGTAGAACAGACAGGGAGGATGTCCGCGATTTTTGCGCAGACTGTCTGGTGTGCGCAGCGAACAACCCCGATCCCCAGAAAAGAAAGGTTCCCATGGGACACACAAGAAGGGTAGAGGGACCATGGCAGTCAGTACAGATTGATTACATCGGGCCATTGCCCACCACAAAGGGGGGTTACAAGTACTGTTTGGTCTTAGTGTGGACGTTTTCTCAAAGTGGGTTGAAGCCTTCCCTTGCCGATCAGCCACAGCATTGGCGACGGCAAGGATCTTGGTGAGAGAAGTGTTCTCTAGAAGAGGACTGCCGCAGATCGTGGAGTCCAACCAGGGGAGCCACTTCAAAGGGCAGGTCATGCAGGCTACCTTGAAAGTGCAAGGGATAGAAGGGAAATGGCATGTGACTCACAACCCACAGTCATCGTACCATCAAAGAAAGGCTGCGGAAGGAAACAGGACAGTCCCCGAAAAAAGTGGGTTGAGATCCTGCCGTTTGTCCTGATGGGGGTCCGAGCCAGCCTCTCCAGAAGCACAGGGTATTCCCCGCATGAGCTCATGTCTGGTAGGGTCATGCGCACGCCCACCCATGTTCTGGCGCCGGTTCTCACAGCGGGGCAGGTGAGAGAGGTAAACCGGGACAAGGTTGTCAAGAATCTGTTCGAGCACTTGAAACAGATTCATTGGCAAGCTGCCAGCAACATGGGAAGCAGCACGGGAGCAACCGGTTGCTGCTCGAGCCCCGGAGAACCCACAAGTGGAAGGTAGGGGATCAGGTCGTGGGCCGCAATTACGCTCGGGTGGGCATGTTTGAGCCTTTGTACGTGGGACCTTATCGTAGATCAGGCCAGTCCCATGGTGTACACGGTTAAGCTTCCGAAGCACACAAAGTGGTTCCATGTGAACCACTGCAAGTTGTTTAACCCGGGGGAAAGGGCGAGAAACAGAAAGAAGCAAGGCACTGTAAACAGCATGGTGGATGCGGGTCTTCCTCCCATAGTTTGGGACAGTGAGGAGCCCGTGGTGGTGGAGGTTAGGAGGAGTAGCAGGATCTCACGGCCGAGAACAGCGTGGTCGCCTCCTTACACGCCGCCGAGGAGCCGTAAAAGGCCCAGGGCGTAGAGACCTAGCGTGGCTACCCAGAGACGGGTGGTGGTGTATATAGTTTCCTTCTCAGTTTTGTGTTTTACAGTGTGTTTTTGATGAAGCCAGACCTGTGGAGGTAGATCTTCTCACAGAAAGGTTGTTGTTTCTTTGTATCTTCACAGGAAGCCGAGAGAAAGAAAGATGGAGACAACCCAGGCAATCGTTCTTTGGAGCTTGACCGGAACAGGGTGCAGCAGGAGGAGGGACACCGAGTTGTCCTTCCTCCACGGATGTACTGGGGGGAACGGACCCACCATGACACAGGGGCTAGGACAGGGGACACGGATGGGATGCAAGCCTACTTCCACGAGGGAAGGTAGCCAGGGTGGCTGGGGTCAAATGGGGAAATACTCCAGCCACGCTGGATTCACATACGGGGAGGCTTCCATACCATGTCCCAGACTTAAGGTCAGAGCCACACGGTTTAGGGTGACCGAGGGCAGGCACGTGTGCTTGAAGTGCAAGGGGCACATTCCCCTGAGACGGTGGTGTGGCTCAGGAAATTGAGTCAGGACACGGGAAACCAGACAGCGGACTGGGAATGACTGGGAAACGATACATAACGACAGATCATGGGGTCAAAGGGGGAAGTGGAAGTGTGCTGGGACAAGTGGAAGGAGTAACAGGGAATTTATTTGTGTATGTGGGGGTCAGAGCGGATCTGCCCAGCAGATGTGTCGATTGCCAGAGTCCTGGTTTGAATCCGAGAGTCGCGAGCCCATCCATCGCACCATGGAGGTGAGGGCCCAGAGCCATGTTCCACCTCAGGTAGCATATGCGGGCAACGGGACATACTGCGTAACCACGAGTGTGGACCGGTATCGCGTGTCCGGTCACCGATAGCACTTTCTGCTTCAAACCCCACGCCGAAGTTCAAGTAGCACAGGAACATATTATTCCGATCCCAGAGCCATCCACGGTACACATTACAGTAAACGACAGGATCCCGAACCTGCAACAGTGCATTACCCAGTTCAGGTATCAGATTCCTTTCCTACCGGAACACCTAACAACGTTATTAAAGGCCGTCGAGCTATCCCAAAAACATTATTTCACACTGGAACAGACAAACCGGGACACAGGGGAAAGAATGAAAGGGATAAATTCCCCCGCTCTGGTGGGACCTTGGTATAAGTGTGGAGGTTCCTCCGTGGATCCAGATATGCTCACATGCTCTCTTCATTGTACAGTTTTTGATCGTGATATAACTGTTGTGTATTTCTTGTAAAAAGAGAAGTCAGGCGCTCCGGAGTCGATGGGAGGCCGCAGTTAATGAACTTTGAATGTAACTTTCTGTATCTATATGGTAACAGTGCGATGCACGGTTGTATTTCAGGGACGTATATTCGGGGTGTTAAAAAAGTAAAAATGGATAAGATTGGTTGGGATGCTTGCTCCCCAGCGGACATTGGTATGTTCTAGAGGACTCTTGAAATATCATAGGGAGGACTGTAGCAGCGAATCCCCAAGGATCTGGACATTGCATTTTAGTCCCCAAGGATTCGTTGGACATATTTTTCTCACCACAGAAAAAGCTGGAAGCTGTTTGTGGGAGGGGCCCAGATACTTCTCCATGTTGGACTTAGAATGATGGGCAGGGGGTCTGGGAAGACAATGAGCAAGATAAGGCAATTCACCGCAGGTGATGAACAGATGGAGAGTCCATTGTTAAGCAATGCGAACTCGTCTAAGGTAGATCAGATGAACTGATCAGTGATTGAGCCATTACCTGGATGAGATACCAGAAAAATAGAATGCCGGTCGAAAGCGAAAACCCATCACTGGATTCAAAACAGGAAGCCTCGAAAACAAGGAAACTTTATTGGGCAAAAAGAAGACACACTCACAGGATGCCTCGAAACAACAACAAACTTTATTCAGCCTGAAAGGACAGACAGTATGGGGGTATAAAAGAGGCCGGGTGGCCACAGCTCGCTCTCTTGCTCTCGCTCACTTCGCCTCTACAAGGACCAAGCCCTCCGTATGGGACGGAGAGAAGAAACCAGAAGAGACACGTTTTCATCAGGAGAAGCAGCGAGTAAGCCAACGAATCGGTGAGCATCATCTCTGCACACACATCTTTTAAGATCACAGCCATGGTGTGAGGGGGTATCGTGGGTTCTCCAACTAATACCTTAGGGGTTTTCAGGGAAGGTTTTCGATTGGGTACATCACGATAGGGGCCGGTTTAGATGGGCCAGAATGTGTATAGTACTGCATTTGTTTGTTTTACACACCAGGCTGTGCGTGGTTTTACTGGGTGCAGGTGTGTGTTTTAACTTTAATAAAAGCATTGCCGGTTGAGACCAAGATACTCATCCCTGACTCGTTCCATCTGTTCAGTACAGTAATAAATCCCAGCGTTAGAACTATTGTAAAGTGAGGGTAATTCAAAAACACCTAAGGGAAAACATCGCTTCGCTACTGCCGATCCGTCCCAAGTGCGTCATCAGTGCACGGACTGCCAATGTTCCCCCCCGATGGTGAAATTCCGCCGAAAACATGTTGCTGCCGCCGCTCGGTGTCACCAGCAGCTTTTTCTGTAGGTGCACTGTGCTTGCAGTGCTTGTAAAATGGCGGTGCGGCTGCTATTAAAGGGGGCGACCTACTGCTGCGGTCGCTTTGTTTTTGTCGGACGACTGCCATGTTGGGCTGACAATTATGTACCCGGGTTGGGCAAGGCCGCCAACAGGCAACCTGGCATCCCCTCTTGGATGCCAGGCCACTGGCCCGGCCGAAACCCTCACTGGTGGCCGAGTGGCCAATGTTTTTCCCTGTCCACCTCTCCTATGCTATCCTCAAGGTGTTGACTATTTGCTGGAGTACTGTTTTCTGGGTACCAGGCTTGCTCTGGCACCTAACTCATTTCAGCCTATTTGACTACGAAGGCACTACTGCCAACCCCAACGGTGTCTTCAACAGCCATAGGCGGCAATTAGGAACAGAAACTAGAGGTGCTAAACCCAATTGTAGTGACCTTACTGTTACACTAGTCGAGATCATTGAACTCAGCACAGACTGGAGATCAAACCTGGGACAGTCCTGGTTTGTACGGCTGAACTGCTGACTGGTTTATAATGTGATAAATGTGAGGTTATCCATCTTGGGGGCAAAAACACGAAGGCAGAATATTATCTGAATGGCGGCAGATTAGGAAAAGGGGAGGTGCAACAAGACCTGGGTGTCTAAGGATAAGGGGTAAGCCATTTAGGACCGAGATGAGGAGGAACTTCTTCACCCAGAGAATGGTGAACCTGTGGAATTCTCTACCACAGAAAGTTGTTGAGGCCAATTCACTAAATATATTCAAAAAGGAGTTAGATGAAGTCCTTACTACTAGGGGGATCAAGGGGTATGGCGAGAAAGCAGGAATGGGGTACTGAAGTTGCACATTCAGCCATGAACTCATCGAATGGCGGTGCAGGCTTGAAGGGCCGAATGGCCTACTGCTGCACCTATTTTCTATGTTTCTATGTTTCTATGTCATGGTTCATCAGTCATTGAAGGCTGGCGTGCAGGTACAGCAGGCGGTGAAGAAGACAAATTGTATGTTGGCCTTCACAGCTCGAGGATTTGAGTATAGGAGCAGGGAGGTCTTACTGCAGTTGTACAGGGCCTTAGTGAGGCCTCACCTGGAATATTGTGTTCAGTTTTGGTCTCCTAATCTGAGGAAGGACATTCTTGCTATTGAGGGAGTGCAGCGAAGGTTCACCAGACTAATTCCAGGGATGGCTGGACTGTCATATGAGAAGAGACTGGATCAACTGGGCCTTTATTCACTGGAGTTTAGAAGGATGAGAGGGGATCTCATAGAAACATTTAAGATTCTGAAGGGACTGGACAGGTTAGATGTGGGAAGAATGTTCCCGATGTTGGGGAAGTCCAGAACCAGGAGACACAGTCTTAGGATAAGGGGTAGGCCATTTAGGACTGAGATGAGGAGAAACTTCTTCACTGAGAGAGTTGTTAACCTGTGGAATTCCCTGCCCCAGAGAGTAGTTGATGCCAGTTCATTGAATATATTCAAGAGGGAGTTAGATATGGCCCTTGCGGCTAAGGGGATCAAGGGGTATGGAGAGAAAGCAGGAAAGGGGTACTGAGGGAATGATCAGCCATGATCTTATTGAATGGCGGTGCAGGCTCGAAGGGCCGAATGGCCTACTCCTGCACCTATGTTTCTATGTTTCTATGGACTGAACTTAAATGATCGTACCGATAATCGTAAAGAGGAGAGACATAGTGACGTGGCTACTCTGATGAGTGACAGCGGCAGACACTCCACCCGCCCTCCAACGTCCGCCCCTCTAGTGTGCGAACTTCCATTCACTGCCGCACGTCCGCCTCCATTAGGACCGACTTGCGGTCCGCTGATAAAAAAAGCCAAAGAGCGAAATTTCGCTCAAGATGCCATGGCAACAACTACACCAGTAAAAACAGACGAAACACGGTCAGTGCGTCGCATTTCCAGCGGTGGGCAATTTCGGTCACATGGAGCCTTTTTTCCCCTACATTTCAAATTTTCCTACATGGCCACGGGATTCTAGCAGCTCGGGAAGCATGTCTTAAAAGATGTGGCTGCAGAGATACTGGAGGCACTGGTTGTGATCTACCCAAATTCCCTGGATTCCGGGGAGGTCCCAGCAGATTGCAAATGTAATGTCCCTATTTAAAAAAGGAGGCAGACTAAAAGCAGGAAACTACAGACCAGTTAGACGAACATCTGTCGTCGGGAAAATGCTGGAGTCCATTATTAAGGAAGCAATAGCGGGACATTTGGAAAAGCAAAATTCGGTCAGGCAGAGTCAGCAGGGATTTATGAAGGGGAATTCAAGTTTGATAAATTTGCTGGAATTCTTTGAGGATGTAACGAACAGGGTGACTAAAGGAGAACCAGTGGATGTGGTGTATTTGGACTTCCAGAAGGCATTTGACAAGATGCCATATAAAAGGTTACTGCACAAGATCAAAGTTCACGCTGTTGGGGGTAATATATTAGCATGGATAGAGGATTGGCTAACTAACAGAAAACAGAGTCGGGATAAATGGTTCATTCTCGGGTTGGCAGCCAGTAACTAGTGGGGTGCCGCAGGGATCAGTGCTAGGACCCCAACAATTTACAATCTATATTAACAACTTAGATGAAGGGATCGAGTGTAACGTAGCCAAGTTTGCTGACGATACAAAGATGGGAGGAAAAACAATGTGTGAGGAGGACACAAAAAACCTGCAAAAGGACATAGACAGGCCAAGTGAGTGGGCAAAAATTTGGCAGATGGAGTATAATGTTGGAAAGTGTGAGGTTATGCACTTTGATAGAAAAAAAATCAAAGAACAAGTTATTATTTAAATGGAGAAAGATTGCAAAGTGCTGCAGTGCAGCGGGTTCTGGGGGTACTTGTGTATGAAACACAAAAGGATAGTATGCGGGTACACCAAGTGATCAGGAAGGCCAATGGAATCTTGGCCTTTATTGCAAAGGGGATGGAGTATAAAAGCAGGACAGTCTTGCTACAGCTATACAGGATACACACGCCATTATGCACATGGTCCCCATATGAATGATTGATGCATGCCATCTATCTGTATGGTATGTAATTCTGTCACAGGTTGCTGCGATGTCCCCCTCTCTCCGTCCCCCACTTCCAGTTGCTCGACCATTCCCGAGATTTCCAATGCAGCCTCCTCTGCTGCTATAAGGGTCACAAATGATGGATGCCCACCTCCCGTTCTCTCCCTCTTAGTGTGCACTCTCTTCTCCTGCAAGGAGGGAGAGAAGAGAAGTTTGATTGAGAGTGATGGAATGAGTGTAAGGAATGGATGGGTTAGATCTTTAGAGGGAGACTATGATGGAGTGGGATGGCAATGCCAAGTGGGCTCCTCGCGGGTTGTTAGTTGGTTTTGATTGCATTCGGATGAGGGTGAGTATGAGGGGTGGCTAGTGAGTTGGCGATGTGATAATCTAGATAGAGAGAGAGGGATGGGTGGAGGTGCAAGGTATGTTGGTGTGAGTAAGGATGAGCAGGACTAGGGTTGGGAAAGCAGAGTGATGGGGATGTGATGCGAGGCACAGCAGGATGAGGTTGAGTGTGGCTTTGCACTCATTTTTCCAGATCTATTAAGAAAATTGAAACATCTGCGGCACTGCACCCAGGTTCTCCTGATCACATCCCTGCTATTGACCTCCTCTGCAATTTGGAGCCAAGCGCCTTTTGTCTCCTGGGGAGGTCTTTTCCGCCCTTTGGAAGGGAAGAGGACCTCCCAGCGGGCTCTGACTCCCTCCACAAGGTGCAGCCCTCTGCCTCTGTGCAGCCATCTCTCCAACTGTTTGGAGCAATGAAAATCTCCAGTGTGTTGCCTGCACATTTCTAGATGAACTTTCAAATGCAATATGGCCGTGACTCCTTTAAGTATAGCGGCTGAAATCGCATCATGGAAGACGCCATCAGACACCACCATTTAATTGGTCAGGTAACACGCAAGGCGCGTCCCTTTATCAGAACGTCGTTTTCTGCAGCGGGATGGAAGTAGCAACAGGCCTCCCAGGTACCGAAAATTCTAGCCTATGAGTTCGAAAGCCCTGCTAGTTTGCGAATTTGAATTCTGTTTGCGAAAGGAAATTTGGAACTAAGATGTTGGTATCAGAAAAAGTGACCATGAAGCTGCTGGATCATTGTAAAGATCGAACTGGTTCACTGATGTACGTTCTTACCCAGTCTGGCCTGTACGTGACTCTAGTCCCACACCAACATAGTTGACTCTTAACTGCCCTCTGACGAGGCCTAGCGAGCCACTCCGGGCAACTAGAGATAGCCAATAAATACTGGCCTTGCAAACCACCCCCACATCCCGAGAATGCCGTATAATTGTGACTATTTGATCGTTTAATGGAGACACAGGGTGTGACCATTGAGCAGCGGGACCTGGGATGAAGGGCAGTCAGAACACATCGCATTAAGGAATTGGCTGGCAGTGAGCTTTTATTGTAGGCTCTGTTTGCACCCAATAAAATATCACATTTTCAAAACCTTGCAGCACATCTCAAGCAGAACATGTGAGCCTCAAATTAATTTCTTGCACCATTTCCTCTCGCTTTTATTGAAAGTTTAAGGTTTTCCTGCAGCTTTATTTTTCAAGCTCCGTGTTTCAAAGGTTTTCCCATAACTCCTGTTGCTATTTTGGCGCCCCCCCCCCCCCTGCCACCCTCACTAGCTGATCTCCTGTGACATTGCTCATGGACACCATTTGAAGAGGGGGCGGGGGGGATCATTTTCACCTTCACCACTTTGGCAATAAACTGACAGAACAGATCAGCCAGCCACTATAGAACCCGCCCATTGAAGGGAAAATTGAGAGGGGTGTGGGCTCTATAACTGGCAGACGATCTGCTCTGACAGTTTAACACTCGCGCATTGATGGTGAAAAGTGACACCCTTTTAAAGAAAAAAATTGGAATTGACTGAACTTCAGTAGCTGACACCTCTGACTGAGGTTGCTCACAAATTGGTTCCCAGGCTTATCCAAGGGCTCGCAGGGCTTGACCAGGCCCCGGCCTTCCATTTGGTTAAAATTATTAATTGAAACTTGAATTTTTAAATATCAAATTATTTCAGCAAACAGTTAACTTCTCTGAATTCAAAGTTGCTTAATTGAAACTAATACTTTTTTGAGCACTAAAATTCCATTTTGCTGTGTTATTTACATTGTTTCATACAAATGATTGGCTCTTTCAAAACATTTAGCACAAAAAATGACTAATCAGGAGTAGACAGTTGTAATGTATGCACCTGTGAATATGCCCACAGGTTTGGTTGTAGACCTGTTGCTGCCAGCAGTGTGGCCTCAATTATGACATGCAGCTCTTGTTTATAAACCTGGGAGGTGTGCAGGCCTATATGCGGGGGCTGCCCTGTCTTTTACCAGGAACTCATCAGGGTCTGAAACAAGGTGGCCTGAAGATGCAGTTCTCCCCCGTATTAGTTGGTGAGCACCCAGCCTAGTGTGGAACTGAGACGAGAGAGGCCCGAGGTTTGAATTCTAGTCTGTGCTGAGGTGATCTCATGTTGAGATGACAGTAGGGATGCTACGATCGGGGTTAGCTAGGGGATAGGGTGAACAAGAAAATATCAGGCAAGGTTCCTGCTCGTGTTTTCCGATCCACAAGTGCTGGTCGTTGGATGGGGGTCAGGTTCGACTGAATTCTCCCACAGTTCAAGTAATGCTGATGCTTGCGACTGGGTTCCCACCTGAAGAATGGTCTCTTGGATCTAGATACCAGAGGGCAGCTGGCACCTGTGGATCTGTACACCACTGAGGCTCAACACGTTTGGGAGGGGAGAAAATACTGGAAACTGAGGCAAAAAAAACGCGCCCAATATGTCGGCCACTTGCATGTGTACATTCGACATTGTTAAAGGCAGAAAAAGAGGAGTCCTGGTCCGTGCCTGAAATACATAATAGCCATTTTGCATATGCAAATTATGGATCTAAAACCTGCAAAATTGGCCTGCCCTAAGCTCAGTCAGCGAAGGGCCAGTTTCATTCAAGAAAACACAGTCTAACTTCGGTTTAAACAGCGGACCTTAAAGGGACTGCTGTCGGAAAAGGTAAATTTCTGAAAGAAAAAAGCTGAATGTGCTGCTTTATTCCGGCAGTGTGTCTCCCAGCTTCAATGCTCGGCCTCCATCCAATCACCTCCCCCCACCCCCCTCCCCACCGCGCCCCCCCCCCACCCCCACTGCAACTCCAACCTGATATCCGAAACCCAATGACAAATCACCAGCAGGCTGCCTGGGGACACCCGGCAGCTCGCCCATCTCATTCAAATTAGGCCCAAGGCCCAGTATTGAGTGTTCCTCGAAACTACCCGTTCCAGCGCAGGATGCGCTCACAGGCTCGAGCAGGAACTCTACCCCACATCTGTAAGTGATAAATATTGGCCAGGACACCAAAACTCCCTGCTCGTCTTTAAATAGTGCAGTGGGACCTTTTACATCCAGCTGAACAGGTAGATAGGACCTCAGTCTATTATCTCATCCCAGGCTCATCACCTCCAACCTTGCAGCTGCCTCCTGCAGTATCAGCCTGGATAATGTACCTGTGACACAAGACTGACTCAGAGGTGAGTGTGTTAACACTAAGCAGAGTTGACACGGACTGTGCTCTCAATAAAAGAATATGGGCGCCTTGGGCTGATTTATACATGGGGTTAGATCCGATGCCTAAATAGGGTTGTGGTATTGCTGTACCAAAGAATGCACAGGGCGCACTGTCAATATGGCTTACAATGGATAGATAGACAGGAATTTAGCCAAGCCCAAGAGAACACCCATCGTTGTAAAATTCAGACATTGAATCACAGTTTGATCGTGATTTATTGTTCAGCATTCTCACTGCCTCCAGTATCCTTTTATGGAAACTTGTAGTACTCGGGTAGCACACAGTGCTACAGGTGATGAGGGCAGAAAATCAGAGGATCCATCACAGGCTTAAGAGAGCGATTGATGACTTGTCCAAATTGCAGCCGTGTGTAACTGGGCTGATGTGGAAAAGTAACAGAGAGTTTGTGGCAGGTTGCTGCTAGACAGTTTTTATACAGTGAGAGAACCCAACAAACACCCAAGGGAGGGAGTCTGAAATGTTGCACAACTGTTGCCCCATAAGGTTTTTTTCTCTCGTCGTACCCTGGTTATTCTCAATGCAGTGATTTTTTTTTTAACAGCACGGAAGGAGGCCATTTCGGCCAATTTAATTGAGGTGTTTGAAGATGATTAAAGGATTCGATAGGGTAGATCGAAAGAAACTATTTTCTTGTGAGGGAGTTCAGAACAAGAGGCATAACCGTAAAATTAGAGCTAGGCCATTCAGGGATAATAATCAAGAAGCACTTACACAAAGTGTAGTGGAAATCTGGAACTCTCTCTCCCCCAAAAAGCTGTTGAGGCTGGGTCAATTCAAAATTTCAAAACTCTGATTGATGCATTTAAGAGGAAACTAGATAAGCACATGAGGGAGAAAGAAATAGAAGAATATGCTGATAGGCTGAATTGAAGAGTGTTCAAAGGAGGCTGTTGTGGAGCATAAGCAGCGGCATAGATCTGTTGGGCCAAATGGCCTGTTTCTGTGCTGTACGTTCAATGTCATTGTTTGTAAATTCTACAATATAATTTTGTTAAGCAAGGGTGTTAAGGGATATGGGGCTAGATTTTCCACTTTTGTGGTTTTTGGGCCATATTTCCGGCATGGGCGGTAAAAAAGGCTTTTCAGATCGCTGGCTTCTCGCCCATTCTCAAAGCACTTTATCTCCATTTTTTTAAATGGGCGTTACCGCGACCGATATGAAATGGGCGGTAGCATTAAATCTCGCTGACCTTCTGCCGTAAAGTGTCACCATCCTTAGCAGTGGCATGGCAACGCTCGATCCCCGCGATTCAGGAGGTCAAGAGTCATCATGACATGCACAGAAGAGGGGACAGAGAGAGAGGGAGCTCAGGGGCACTGAAGGCATGTCTGGATGTGGTGTGGCTACTTTGGGAGGAAGGAGGGAGACTTTCGAGCTTCACAGCAAGTAGGGAAAGAAAATTAGTCGTTACCAGCCACATATTTGCCCGAATTTGGCCTGTAATGGAGGGAGAGGAGGAGACATCACAGCACGCTGTGGAGACTGACGATGGAGAGAGCAGTGAGGTGGGAGAGGAGCATATTGGAGGCCGCAAAAGAGCCAGGAGGTTCTCGGACGAGGCAAATGCCTGCCCCCTGCAGGAGGTCGAGTTATGCTGGGGTGATGTGACATAGGGAGGGCGTGGGAAGCCCACCCAAAAGGCCTACCAGAAGATATGGACCGAGATAGCAGAAGTGGTCTCGTCGGCGACCAACGAGGTTCGTGAGGACAACCAATGCCGCAAACGATGGAACGACCTTACATAAGAACATAAGAATTAGGAACAGGAGTAGGCCACTAGCCCCTCGAGCCTGCTCCGCTATTCAAAAAGATCATGGCTGATCTGGCCGTGGACTCAGCTCCACTTACCCGCCCGCTCTCCATACCCCTTAATTTCCTTATTGGTTAAAATTTTATCCATCTGTGATTTGAATACATTAAATGAGCTAGCCTCAACTGCTTCCCTGGGCAGAGAATTCCACAACCCTCTGGGAGAAGAAATTCCTTCTCAACTCAGTTTTAAATTGGCTCCCCCGTATTTTGAGGCTGTGCCCCCTAGTTCTAGTCTCCCCGACCAGTAGAAACAACCTCTCTGCCTCTATCTTGTCTATCCCTTTCATTATTTTAAATGTTTCTATAAGATCACCCCTCATCCTTCTGAACTCCAACGAGTAAAGACCCAGTCTACTCAATCTATCATCATAAGGTAACCCCCTCATCTCCGGAATCAGCCTAGTGAATCGTCTCTGTACCCCCTCCAAAGCTAGTATATCCTTCCTTAAGTAAGGTGACCAAAACTGCACGCAGTACTCCAGGTGCGGCCTCACCAATACCCTGTACAGTTGCAGCAGGACCTCCCTGCTTTTGTACTCCATCCCTCTTGCAATGAAGGCCAACATTCCATTCGCCTTCCTGATTACCTGCTGCACCTGCAAATTAACTTTTTGGGATTCATGCACAAGGACCCCCAGGTCCCTCTGCACCGCAGCATGTTGTAATTTCTCCCCATTCAAATAATATTCCCTTTTACTGTTTTTTTTCCCAAGGTGGATGACCTCACATTTTCCGACATTGTATTCCATCTGCCAAACCTTAGCCCATTCGCTTAACCTATCTAAATCTCTTTGCAGCCTCTCTGTGTCCTCTACACAACCTGCTTCCCCACTAATCTTTGTGTCATCTGCAAATTTTGTTACACTACACTCTGTCCCCTCCTCCAGGTCATCTATGTATATTGTAAACAGTTGTGGTCCCAGCACCGATCCCTGTGGCACACCACTAACCACCGATTTCCAACCCGAAAAGAACCCATTTATCCCGACTCTCTGCTTTCTGTTCGCCAGCCAATTCTCTATCCATGCTAATACATTTCCGCTGACCTTGTAGGATCCGCAAGAGTAAGTAGTACATTGATTCACATGTACTTATGTATTTATATAATTTGATTTGTAACAGTAAATGTGAGGTCTTGCACTTTTACCGGGAATGTTTTACTCAAAGCCTGCAGTCACGGTGTACGTCTTTAGGTAAAGAATGATCATTTTCATAATAATCATGATTACATCTGTCGGTTATGTGTTGTATCAGTCTCTGTGACAGTACCTAGCAATGATATCACGCAATGATCTCATGCCATGTCATCCTGTCACCTTTTACAGAAGAAGCTATCGACGATGAGGTCCGTGCAGAGGTGAACGAGTGGGGGGCCATCAGTCCCCAGCGACATCACAGAGATGGGGAGTGAGTGCTCACACTCGTGGGGAAGCACACCCGGACAGCCACGGAAGCATCTGCAGACCCTGAAGTGATGTCACGTGAGTAAAGCTTACACCATTGCATGATGTAAAGTCAATAGATGCCACCCCCACTCATATCCGATCAATCATATATGATCGATGATTTCTAAAATTGTCATAGAAATAATGCTGGCCTAATGAAAATCATTGCAATGCAAATGTGTTGATGGGCATGAAATGTGATGATTTTGAGAGCAGTGGTGCTTTTGTCGTGTATATGCTGTGTGTAGCGCTGGAATCACCTTGTCACTGTAGCACCCCTTACTCCTCTAATAACATCATTTGTGTTTTGCAGCTCAGCCAGCAGCATGGCCCCAGGCAAGGCCACAGAGGCCAGAAGGTAGAGGCACGGGGCCCGACTCTCCGGACGATCCTACATCTGGTGCTGAGGAGCTCCGATTCTCGCCCGTCAATCCGCTGGGTCTGTTCTCCATGGATGAGAGTGCGGACTTCGAGGAACCTGCATCACCACGCTCCAGAAGCCATTCCACCCCAAGGCCATCTCGTGGTCCTCTGGTCATTCCCACTGTCATGTATGTATGCTTGGTATTACTAGCCACCAGGTGGCGCCACTGTTGGAGGTCTTTGGGCTGTACGCACGTGTGCGCGGCCCAGGTATAAAAGTCAAACCATCATGTAATGTAATCACTTTGGGCCCTAATAAAGCAGAGCCAGGTTTGTACCTGTGTTAGTTTACAGTATTCAGTCTATCCAGTTATTACATACATAACATTTGGCGACGAGGTAACTTAAGAACCTTCGCATGCAAAAATGAGCACAATTGGAATTCTGGAGAGATTCGTGGAGGGAGAGGACTGGGTAAATTTTGTAGCTCACCTGGACCAGTACTTCGTGGTCAACAAAATGGAGGAACCCACTGACGCAGTTTGGTGCAGGGCGGTCTTCCTCACGGTTTGCGGTCCGAAAATCTCTGAACTCATAAAGAATCTTCTCTCGCCTGCAAGTCCAACAGATAAGGACTATGAGGAATTGTGTGCTCTGGTACATGATCATCTCAAACCAAAAGAAGGCATTATCATCTCACGATATCGATTCTATACGCACGTTCGTTCCGAGGTCCAGGATGTGTCAGAATTTGTTGCCGACCTAAGACGTCTAGCTGGACCTTGTAAGTTCGAAAATGCATTGGGAGACATGCTACGGGACTTCTTTGTAATCGGCATCAGCCATGAGGTGATCCTATGTCAGCTGCTGGTGGCGGAGACGCTGGACCTGAGCAAGGCCATCATGATTGCCCAGACATGCATGACGATGGACAAAAACTTAAAGCAGATATCATCGAAAAATCGGAACTCGGCAAGTACTGTAAACAAGATTGTATCATTGTTTGGCAGAGCTGCATATGGCAGGGCCTACTCGACTGCGTATGCGAAACCTGTGGCTGCCCAAAGTCCGCCAACGGGAATTAATCCGATTTCACCATGTTGGCGTTGTGGGGGCAATCATCGGCCTCATCAGTGTCAGTTTAAACAGTGCATTTGTAAAGGCTGTTTCGAGACTGGGGCATCGCCAGCGCATGTGTCCACAACTGAGCAAGCGTGCTGCAACACACCATGTGGAGGATGATGACCAGTATAGTGCGGATCCGGATATGCAATCCAAGATACCAGAGGAGGTAGTGTTTGGACTGTATTCGTGCCTAACAAAGAGCCGACCGATAATGATTAGAGCGAAACTTAATGTTGTGCCGGTACCGATGGAATTGGACACGGGTGCGAGTCAATCAATAATGAGCCAGAGGACATTCAACAAGTTGTGGGATACTAAGGCTGTGAAGCCTAAGCTGAGTCCAGTCAATGCCAAGTTGCGTACCTACACTAAAGAACTCATAACGGTGATTGGAAGTGCAGTCGTCAAGGTGTCGTATGATGGTGCGGTTCATGATTTACCATTATGGATTGTTCCAGGCAATGATCCAACGCTGTTCGGCAGGAATTGGCTAGAAAAAATCAAATAGAATTGGAATGATATCAAAGCGTTATCGTCAGAGGATGATACTCCATGTGCCCAAGTACTGAGCAAGTTCCCCTCGCTGTTTGAACCAGGTATCGGCAATTTCACCGGAGCCAAGGTGCAGATCCACGTGGACTCGGATGCAAGACCTGTCCATCATAAAGCTCGGGCAGTTCCGCACATAATGAGGGAGAAGGTCGAAATCGAACTGGACAGACTCCAGTGTGAAGGGGTAATATCACCGGTTGAATTTAACGAATGGGCCAGCCCCATTGTTCCTGTGTTGAAGAGTGATGGCACTGTCAGGATTTGTGGAGACTACAAGGTTATGATCAACCGAGTTTCGAAACAGGATCAATATCTGTTACCAAGGCTGATGACCTGTTTGCAACGCTAGCTGGAGGGGAAGTCGTTCACTAAACTGGATCTGACGTCGGCCTACATGACGTAGGAGCTGGTCGAGACGTCGAAGAAACTTACATACATCAACACTCATAAAGGACTGTTTATCTACAACAGGTGTCGTTTCGGAATTCGCTCGGCTGCAGCGATATTTCAGAGGAACATGGAGAGTTTACTGAAGTCCGTCCCTAGAACTGTCGTGTTCCAAGATGACATCCTGGTCACAGGTCATGACACCGCCAAACATCTGAACAAGCTGGAAGAGGTTCTACATCATCTGGACAAAGTGGGACTCAGACTGAAACATTCGAAGTGCATCTTCATGGCACCGTAAGTCGAATTCCTGGGGAGGAAAATTGCTGCTGATGGCATCAGGCCTACAGACTTGAAAACCAAGGCCATCAAAAATGCACCCAAGCCTCAGAATGTGACCGAGCTGTATTCGTTCCTTGGTCTACTCAACTACTTTGGTAATTTCTTACCTAGACTGAGCACTTCATTAGAGCCACTGCACATGCTGCAAAGAAAAGGCAACAACTGGGTTTGGGGTGCTTCTCAAAATAGAGCTTTTGAGAAAGCTACTAATCTGCTTTGCTCAACAAGCTGCTGGTACATTATCATCCGTGTAAGCGTCTAGTATTGGCCTGTGATGCTTCGTCATATGGAGTTGGTTGCGTGCTTTTTAAATTTTCTGCTCATGTTTTTTTTGCAGGTCTTCGACCCTCTGTGGGCCCGACTCCATCCTCGGTGGCACTTGGGCGGCAAGCGCCTCTGCCGCTGAGAATGTGACCTCCCGCCCGCTGCCACCCAGATTGGTGGCATACGTCTTCCATTTGCCACCCACCGACCTTTGAGGGACCTTCTTGCTGAATATCCCGCACAAAGTACCATCCGGTACATCGGCAGCTATTGGCGGCACTTTGGGCAGCACTTGGGTGGGTGGAGGCCTTACTGAAAATCAGCCCCAATGAAGACAGAACCTCCCAAAGCTTTCACAGCCAATGAAGCACTTTTTGAAGTGTAGTCACTATTGTAATGTAGGAAACGCTGCAGCCAATTTGTGCACAGCAAGCTCCAACAGCAGCAATGTGATAATGACCAGCTCATTTGGTTTTTTTTTAATGGTGTTGGTTGAGGGATAAATATTGTCCAGTACACCTGGGAAAACTTCCCTGCTCTTCTTCGAAATAGTGCCATGGGATCATGGATAGGTGTACAACGGGCGGCCACCTGTTTTGCATCCCCTGCTGAAGTTGATTTTCACCCCAGTTGTCCTCAGGAGAAGAGAAGAGGGGAGGCGTGATAATTGGACATAGGAATTCAATAGAATTAATAATAAAAACTGACTTTTATTGGAGGCAGAAAGGCAGCTTTTAAAAAGACAATTTTGAGGCATAAATATTGGCCAGGACACCAGGTAGAACTCCCTCACTCTTCAAAATAGTGTAATGGGATCTTTCACTTTAACCTGAGAGGACCTGGTTTAACATCACATCCAAAAGACAGCATCTCCAACAGTGCAGCACTCCCTCAGTACTGCACTGGAGTGTCAGCCTGGATTACATGCTCAGGTCTCTGGAGTGGGACTGGAACCGACGGCCTTCTGACTCAGAGGCAGTGCGACCACTGAGCCACGGCTGACATCTGCTGCTTACCCCTATTTTGCACCAGTTTTCCAGCAATGGGTACGCAAATGAATAGACCCAGGAAATTTGCTGGTCGTCCCTCTGATTGCCATGGACATGTGCGCATTTTATTTATTTATCAGTAAGTAACCTTTTAGCATTGTTGTTGTCAAATTAAGTTAATCTAAGGGTTAAGTCATGGCAGGAGAGCTCGGACACGTGTTATGCTCCTCTTGTACTATGTGGGAAGTCAGGGACGCTTCCAGTGTCCCTGATGACTACATGTGCGGGAAGTGCATCCGCCTGCAGCACCTGACAGACCGCATTGCGGCACTGGAGCAGTGGGTGGATTCACTCTGGAGCATCCACGATGCTGAGAATGACGTGAATAGCATGTTTAGTGAGTTGGCCACACCACAGGTAAAGGGTACACAGCCAGATAGGGCATGGATGAGCAACAGGAAGAGCAGTGCAAGGAAGGTAGTGCAGGGATCCCCTGCAGTCATCCCCCTGCAAAACAGATACACCACTTTGGGTACTGTTGAGGGGGATGACTTATCAGAGGAGAGCAGCAGCAGCCAAGTTCATGCTATCATGAGTGGCTCTGCTGCACAGGAGGGCAGGAAAAAGAGTGGGAAAGCTATAGTGATAGAGGATTCTATTGTAAGGAGAATAGATAGACATTTCTGCGGCCGCAACCGAGACTCCAGGATGGTATGTTGCCTCCCTGGTGCAAGGGTCAAGGATGTCTCGGAGCGGGTGCAGGACATTCTGAAAAGGGAGGACGAACAGCCAGTTGTCGTGGTGCACATTGGTACCAACGATATAGGTAAAAAACGGGATGAGGTCCTACAAGATGAATTTAGGGAGTGAGGAGCTAACTTAAAAAGTAGGACCTCCAATGTAGTAATTTCAGGATTACTACCAATGCCACGTGCTAGTCAGAGTAGGAATCGCAGGATAGCGCAGATGAATACGTGGCTTGAGGAGTGGTGCAGAAGGAAGGGATTCAAATTCCTGAGACATTGGAACCGGCTCTGGGGGAGATGGGACCAGTACAAACCAAATGGTCTGCACCTGGGCAGGACCAGAACCAATGTCCTAGGGGGAGTGTTTGCTAGTGCTGTTGGGGAGGGGTTAAACTAATATGGCAGGGGGATGGGAACCTATGCAGAGAGACAGAGGGAAGTAGAATGGGGGCAGAAGCAAAAGATAGAAAGAAGAAAAGTAAAAGTGGAAGGCAGAGAAACCCAAGGCAAAAAGCAAAAAGGGCCACATTACAGCAAAATTCTAAAGGAGCAAAGGTTGTTAAAAAGACAATGCGAGGAGTATTCGGAATAAAGTGGATGAATTAACTGCACAGAAAGCAGTTAGCAGATATGATGTAATTGGCATCACGGAGAAATGGCTCCAGCGTGACCAAGGCTGGGAACTCAACATCCTGGGGTATTCAACATTTAGGAAGGACAGACAGAAAGGAAAAGGAGGTGGGGTGACGTTGCTGGTTAAAGAGGAAATTAATGCAATAGTAAGGAGGGACATTAGCTTGGATGAAGTGGAATCGGTATGGGTGGAGCTACGGAATAGCAAAGGGCAGAAAACGCAAGTGGGAGTTGTGTACAGACTATCAAACAGTAGTAGAGAGGTTGGGGACAGCATCAAACAAGAAATTAGGGATGCGTGCAATCAAGGTACAGCAGTTATCATGGGCGACTTTAATCTACAAATTGATTGGGCTAACCAAACTGGTAGTAATGCGGTGGAGGAGAATTTCCTGGAGTGTATTAGGGATGGTTTCCTAGACCAATATGTCGAGGAACCAACTAGAGGCTGGCCATCCTAGACTGGGTGATGTTTAATGAGAAAGGACTAATTGACAATCTAGTTGTGTTAGGCCCATTGGGGAAGAGTGATCATAATATGGTAGAATTATTTATTAAGATGGAGAGTGGCTAACAAGGGAAATTAAGGATAGTGTTAAATCCAAGGAAGAGGCATATTGGGGAAGAGTGATCATAATATGGTAGAATTCATTATTAAGATGGAGAGTGACACAGTTAATTCAGAGACAGGGATCCTGAACTTAAGGAAAGGTAACTTCGATGGTATGAGCCGTGAATTGGCGAGAATAGACTGGCGAGTGATACTTAAAGGGTTGACGGTGGATAGACAATGGAAAACATTTAAAGATCACATTGATGAACGTCAACAATTTTACATCCTTGTCCGGATAAAAATAAAACGGGGAAGGTGGCTCAACCGTGGCTAACAAGGGAAATTAAGGATATTGTTAAATCCAAGGAAGAGGCATATAAATTAGCCAGATAAAGCAGCAAACCTGAGGATTGGAAGAATTTTGCAATATAGCAGAGGAGAACAAACGGTTTAATAAGGAGGGGGAAAATAGAATATGAGAGGAAGCTTGCTGGCAGCATAAAAACTGACTGCAAAAGCTTCGATAGATATGTGAAGAGAAAAAGATTAGTGAAGACAAACATAGGTCCCTTACAGTCAGATTCAGGTGAATTTATAATGGAGAACAAAGAAATGGCAGGCCAGTTAAACAAATACTTTGATTCTGTCTTCACAAAGGAAGACGCGAATAACCTTCCGGAAATACTAGGGGACTGAGGGTCTAGTGGGAAGGAGGAAGTGAAGGAAATCCTTAATGGTGGGAAATTGTGTTAGGGAAATTGATGGGATTGAAGGCCGATAAATCCCTGGAGCCTGATAGTCTGCATTCCAGAGTACTTAAGGAAGTAGCCCTAGAAATAGTGGATGCATTGGTGATCATTTTACAACAGTCTATCGACTCTGGATCAGTTCCTATGGACTGGAGGGTAGCTAATGTAACCCCACTTTTTAAGAAAGGAGGGAGAGAGAAAACGGGTAATTATAGACCGGTTAGCCTGACATCAGTAGTGGGGTAAATGTTGGAATCAATTATTAAAGATGAAATAGCAGCACATTTGGAAAGCAGTGAATGGATCGGTCCAAGTCAGGGAAATCCTGCTTGACAAATCTTCTGGAATTTTTTGAGGATGTAACTCGTAGAGTGGACAAAGGAGAACCAGTGGATGTGGTGTATTTGGACTTTCAAAAGGCTTTTGACAAGGTCCCACACAAGAGATTGGTGTGCAAAATTAAAGCACATGGTATTGGGGGTAGTGTACTGATGTGGATAGAAAACTGGCTGGCAGACAGGAAGCAGAGAGTCGGGATAAACGGGTCCTTTTCAGAATGGCAGGCAGTGACTAGTGCAGTGCCGCCGGGCTCAGTGCTGGGACCCCAGCTCTTTACAATATACATTAATGATTTGGATGAGGGAATTGAGTGTAATATCTCCAAGTTTGCAGATGATACTAAGCTGAGTGGCGGTGTGAACTGTGAGGAGGACGCTAAAAGGCTGCAGGGTGATTTGGACAGGTTAGGTGAGTGGGCAAACGCGTGGCATGTGCAGTATAATGTGGATAAATGTAAGGTTATTCAGTTGGTAGCAAAAACACGAAGGCAGAATATTATCTGAATGGCAGCAGATTAGGAAAAGGGGAGGTGCAACGAGACCTGGGTGTCATGGTACATCACTCATTGAAAGTTGGCATGCAGGTACAGCAGGCGGTGAAGAAGGCAAATGGTATGTTGACCTTCATAGCTCGGGAATTTGAGTATAGGAGCAGGGAGGTCTTACTGCAGTTGCACAGGGCCTTAGTGAGGCCTCACCTGGAATATTGTGTTCAGTTTTGGTCTTCTAATCTGAGGAAGGACGTTCTTGCTATTGAGGGAGTGCAGTGAAGGTTCACCAGACTGATTCCTGGGATAGCAGGACTGACATTTGAGGAGAGACTGGATCGACTGGGTCTGTATTCACTGGAGTTTAGAAGGAGAGAGTATCTCATAGAAACATATAAAATTCTGACAGGACTGGACAGGTTAGATGCAGGAAGAATGTTCCCAGTGTTGGGAAAGTCCAGAACCAGGGGACATAATCTAAGGATAGAGGTAAGCCATTTAGGACTGAGATGAGGAGAAACTTCTTCACCCAGAGAGTTGTTAACCTGTGGAATTCCCTACTGCAGAGAGTTGTTGATGCCAGTTTGTTGTATATATTCAAGAGGGAATTGATATGGCCCTTACAGCTAAAGGGATCAAGGGGTATGGAGAGAAAGCAGGATGGGGGTACTGAGGTGAATGATCAGCCATGAGCTTGTTGAATGGTGGTGCAGGCTCGAAGGGCCGAATGGCCTACTCCTGCACCTGTTTTCTATGTTTCCATGTTTCTAGGCACAACAACGATGTAACTCATTCCTATTATATGTGTATTCTATAGATATACTCTCTGTGTAGTCACTGTATAATTGCTAAAGATAGTCCCACACAAGAGATTGGTGTGCAAAAATAAAGCACATGGTATTGGGGTAAATGCATTGATGTGGATGGAGAACTGGTTCGCAGACAGGAAGCAGAGAGTCGGGATAAACGGGTCCTTTTCAGAATGGCATGCAGTTATTAGTGGGGCCCCAGCTATTTACAACATACATCAATGATTTAGATGAAGGAATTGAGTGTAATATCTCCAAGTTTGCAGATGACACTAAGCTTGGTGGCGGTGTGAGCTGTGAGAAGGATGCTAAGAGGCTGAAGGGTGACTTGGACAGATTAGGTGAGTGGGCAAATGCATGACTGATGCAGAATAATGTGAGGTTATCCACTTTGGTGGCAAAAACATGAAGGTAGCATATTATCCGAATGGCGGCAGATTAGGAGAAGGGGAGATGCAATGAGACCTGGGTGTCATGGTGCATCAGTCATTGAAGGTTGGGATGCAGGTGCAGCAGGTGGTGAAGAAGGCAAATGGCATGTTGGCCTTCATTGCCAGGGGATTTGCATATAGGAGCAGGGAGATCATACTGCAGTTGTACAGGGCCTTGGTGAGGCCTCACCTGGAATATTGTGTTCAGTTTTGGTCTCCTAATCTGAGGAAGGACGTTCTTGCTATTGAGGGAGTGCAGCGAAAGTTCACCAGACTGATTCCCGGGATGTTAGGACTGATTTATGAGGAGAGACTGGATCGATTGGGCCTGTATTCACGAGAGTTTAGAAGAATGAGAGGGGATCTCATAGAAACATATAAAATTCTGATGGGACTGGACAGGTTAGATGGGGGAACGATGTTCCCGATGTTGCGGAAGTCCAGAACCAGGGGGCACAGTCTAAGGATAAGGGGTCAGCCATTTAAGACTGAAATAACGAGAAACTTCTTCACTCAGAGAATTGTAAACCTGTGGAATTCTCTACCACAGAAAGTTGTTGATGCCAGTTCGTTAGCTATATTCAAGAGGGAGTTAGATTATGGCTAAAAGGATCAAGGGGTATCGAGAGAAAGCAGGAATAGGGTGCTGAAGTGCATGATCAGCCATGATCATATTGAATGGTGGTGCAGGCTCGAAGGGCCGAATGGCCTATTCCTGCACCTATTTTCTATGTTTCTCTGTTTCTATGAGACTTATTTACCAGAGATACCATCAACAAGTTTCCCGGCTAACAAGGGAAATTAGGGAAAATGTTAAATCTAAGAAAGAGCCATATAAATTGGCCAGAAAAAGCAGCAAACCTGAGGACTGGGAGAAGTTTAGAATTCAGCAGAAGAGGACAAACGGTTTAATTAGGAGGGGGTAAATAGAGTGTGAGAGGAAGCTTGCAGTGAACATAAAAGCTGACTGCAAAAGCTTCTACAGATATGTGAAGAGAAAAAAATTAGTGAAGACAAACATAGGTCCCTTGCAGTCAGAATCAGGTGAATTCATAAATGGGAACAGTGAAATGGCAGACCAATTGAACAAATACTTTGGTTCTGTCTTCACTAAGGAAGACACGAATAATGACCCGAAAATAGTCGGGGACCGAGGGTCTAGCAAGAAGAGGGATCTGAAGGAAATCCTTATTAGTCAGGAAATTGTGTTAGGGAAATTGAAGGGACTGAAGGCCGATAAATCCCAGGGCCTGATAGTCTGCATCCCAGAGTACTTAAGGAAGTGGCCCTAGAAATAGTAGATGCATTGGTGGTCATTTTCCAACATTCCATGGACTCTAGATCAGTTCCTATGGATTGGAAGGGAGCTAATGTAACCCCACTTTTTAAAAAAGGAGGGAGAGAGAAAACAGGAAATTATAGACCGGTTAGCCTGACATCGGTGGTGGGGAAAATGCTGGAATCAATTATTAAAGATGTAATCGCAGCGCATTTGGAAAGCAGTGACAGGATCTGTCCAATTCAGCTTGGATTTATGAAAGGGAAATCATGCTTGATAAATCTTCTAGAGTTTTTTGAGGATGGATCGAGTTGAGTGGACAAGGGGGAGCCAGTGGATGTGGTGTATTTGGACTTTCAAAATTCTTTTGACAAGGTCCCACACAAGAGATTATTGTGCAAAATTAAGGCACATGGTATTGGGGGTAATGTATTGACGTGGATATAGAAGTGGTTGGCAGACAGGAAGCAAAGAGTGGGAATAAACAGGTCCTTTTCAGAATGGCAGGCAGTGACTAGTGGGGTGCCGCAGGGCTCAGTGCTGGAACCTCAGCTATTTACAATATACATCAATGATTTAGACAAAGGAATTGAATGTAATATCTCCAAGTTTGCAGATGACACTAAGCTGGGTGGCAGTGCGAGCTGTGAGGAGGATGCTTAGAGGCTGCAGGTTGGCTTGGACAAGTTAGGTGAATGGGCAAATGCATGGCAGATGCAGTATAATGTGGATAAATGTGAGGTTATCCACTTTGGTGGCAAAAATACGAAGGCAGAATATTATCTGAATGGCGGCAGATTAATAAAAGGGGAGGTGCAACGAGACCTGGGTGTCATGGTACATCAGTCATTGAAGATAGACATGCAGGTACAGCAGGCAGTAAAGAAAGCAAATGGCATGCTGGCCTTCATAGCGAGGGGATTTGAGTATAGGAGCAGGGAGGTCTTACTGTATTTGTACAGGGCCTTGGTGAGACCACACCTTGAATATTGTGTACAGTTTTGGTCTCCTACTCTGAGGAAGGACATTCTTGCTATTGAGGGAGTGCAGCGAAGGTTCACCAGACTGATTCCCGGGATGCAGGACTGACATATGAAGAAAGATTGGATCGACTAGGCTTATATTCACTGGAATTTAGAAGAATGAGAGGGGACCTCATAGAAACATATAACATTCTGACGGGATTGGACAGGTTAGATGCAGGAATAATGTTTACGATGTTGCGGAAGTCCAGAACCAGGGGTCACAGTCTAAGGATAAGGGGTAAGCCATTTAGGACTGAGATGAGGAGAAACTTCTTCACTCAGAGAATTGTGAACCTGTGGAATTCTCTATCACAGAATGTTGTTGAGGCCAGTTTGTTAGATATATTCAAAAAGGAGTTAGATGTGGCTCTTACAGCCAAAGGGATCAAGAGGTATGGAGAGAAAACAGGAATGGTGTACTGAAGCCATGATCATATTGAATGATGGTGCAGGCTCGAAGGGCCGAATGGCCTACTCCTGCACCTATTTTCTATGTTTCTATGTTTCTATGCTTCACACTGCATACACTATGCTGGCACCACCAGAGGGTGCAACTGGTGGAGGCCCAGGGTTCACCTGTACACCACAGGTACCCAGGTATAAAAGGGAGTCCACCATATGGCATCCTCACTCTGGAGTTATATTAAATGGACTAAGTTCACTACAGTTCAAGTAAAATACTTTGTCTCATGGAGTCATTATCAGAGCATCTAAAGATATAACAATTGGCAACGAGATTACGGACTTTCACGCGAAAATGGCTAACCTTGGTACGTTGCAGCAGTTCGCCGATGGGGATGATTGGGATGCCTTTGTGGAGAGGCTTGAACATTTCTTCACAGCAAACGACCTGGCAGGCGATGATTCCGCCACACTGGCTGATAAACGCAGAGCTATCCTGGCCGCCAGTTGAGGGCACACCGTCTATGGCCTCGTCAGGGACTTGCTGGCACCAGCGAAGACAACGACCAAGACGTACGAGAAGCTTGCAACGCTGATCCAAGAACATCTCAAGCCTAAAGAGAGCATCCTCACAGCCAGACACCAGTTTTACACCCACCGGCAGCCTGTAGGCCAGGAAATCTCAAAATATGTTGCAAACCTCAGGGGGTTGGCGGCACTGTGTGATTTCAGCGAACACCTCACTGAAGCGCTGCGGTATATCTTTGTCATCGGAATCGGCCATGAGAGCCTTCTTCACAGGCTACTATCTGCGGATACCACAGTCACACTGCAGAGGGCCATCACCATGAGCCAGGCAGTCATGACCTCGACCTGCGGCTCTAGGCGGATGATTCATCCTCAGGACTCAAACCCGACAAGTACTGTACACAGACTGGTGCCTTTTAGAGGCTGGATTGTAGAACGTGAATCTCCTCAGGGGAGAGAGAACAGGCCCCCGAGTCGCATAACTCTGAGTCCGCCGAGGGGGGCTAATCGGTTAGCACCATGCTGGATTTGTGCAGGGAAATCACCGAGCTCACCAGTGCTGTTTTAAGGATTATGTGTGCAAAGGGTGCAGCACAAAAGGCAACCTCCAGCAAATGTGTAAAAGAAGTAGGACTCACCGTGTTGATGAGGAGTCTGCAGAGGGCCATGAATCCAGCGCAGATTATGAAGAGTGGTCAGAGAGGCAGCTCAGCCCCACAATGAAGTGTACAGAATGTTTACTCGCACCACAGAATGTTCCCCGTTGAGAATGGAAGTTGAGAAAAACGGCGCTCCAGTCTTCATGGAGGTGGGCACGGGGGCGAGCCAGTCAGTAATGAATCAAGAAGCCTTTGAGAGGCTATGGGACAATCACACTGAATGACCCAAGTTGGTCCCGGTTCAAGGAAAGCTGCTCACCTACACCAATGAACTTATCCCAGTCATTGGTTGTGCGGATGTTAAGGTACTCCATGATTGCACGGTGCACAAGTTACCACTGTGGATTGTTGCAGGTGATGGACCAACGTTACTTGGAAGAAGGTGGATGGAGAAGATCCATTGGAGTTGGGAAGATTTCATCCCTCCAGCGAACGACGTCCCCCATGCTCAGAGGCAAAGCAAGCCCCCATCTGAGGTCGGATCTGGCACCTGAGAGCAGTCCAGCACAACACCCGAGGCACAGACCGCTCAGCACGACTGAGACGACCCGAACGCAGTCTCCAGTGGCAGGACTCCAGAGGAAAAAAATCGGATCCAAAGGCGACTTCCCAGCTTCGGTGGCAGAACCTGGGGAGAAAAGGATCACAGCAGCCGACATCGTGGATGGAAGAAAAATGGCGCCCAAGTCACGAGGTGAAGCGCTGAAGGAAACGATGGTGGCAGCCAGACCATGAGGTGCAGCGCTGATGGAGCAACACATGGTACCAAGCGAAGAAGAGGATTTTGGGGTAAAGATAGCAAGGCTCTCTTAAAGGAGGCCAGCAACCCAGCTGGTATTTGATGATCAGAGTTTTATACATGCAATAAGCAAAGAAAAGTTGGGCAATTGTGATCGGAGCTGCAGTTTATCTACAATAAGCAACGTTGTGCGATGCAGGATTTCAACTGTATTCTGATAATGTAGCGGGCAAACATCTATCGGAAGCACACAGGTCCAGCGAGCTACCCCATGCTGTAGCCTGGGACCACAGTGATGCACCACGGAGTGTGGCCACAAGCAGCTAAAATAGACAGGCTGCAGAACAAGCGATCTCAGGTGGGCAACGGCACTGGTATCGATACTCTGCCCCTGATCGGCTCCACCTCTCAGGCACCCGATGGCACCAACCGCCATGAGCCTGAAAGAGCAAACTGCGCTAAGGCGCAGCTCCCAGACCCTGTCACCACAAAGGCTGCACCCGGGAACGAAGGGTCACCTGCAACGATTCTCCCAATCGGGACCGGGACTAGCCAGGATCCCAAACCAAATAACGCCCAGGCAAGCGAGTTAGCAGTTCCCTGTGCACTGCTAGACGACTGCTGCTCTGCGACATGGGGCGCAAGGAGAGGACAGGGAGGTCACAGGCATCTGTGAACCTGCCCGACGCTAGGAGCAACGGTAAAGGCCCCGAGAGCAGGCAACTCGAGCTAATCGGGTTCTCACTGCCAGCACCGGGCAACGCGCTGCCATCAGGCTACTTGGACACCATCCAGCAGCACGGGAACTAGCTTGTCCTCACACACCGGTGCTGACCCCAGCACTGATCCCAAAGATGCACCGTCAATGTATCTCACCAGTCAAATGTACTTGCCTCACAACTGTACCACACGTGCAATGGTGTAAATACAAATTTCCTTTTCTGGACTTGAATGTATATGAATGTATATGAATGTGATGAGCCACCGGCATTATCTACATGTGGGGGGGGGGGAAATAGATGTATGTAGCCATGGACACACACATGGATCACACCCAGAATCCACTGAAGCCCCACTGCATCATCGAACCATCCCAACTGGTGACCACTGCCCAATGTTGTGGCAATAAGCTCTTGGGTGTTAACAGGGAGAGAGCCAAGCCAAAGCACAGCCAAGGTGCAAGAGCTATTGGCACTTCAGTCTGGGGAGAGCTAAGCCAGAGCACATAGTGCAAAGATATTGGCACAAAAGACTCGGGGGAGAGTGATATTATATATGTAGAGTATAGATATACTCTCTATGTAGTCACAGTATAGTTGCATAAGATGGAGACTTGTTTACCGGAGGTACCATCAACAAGGTTCACACTGTATACACTATGCTGGCACCACCAGAGGGTGCAACTGGTGGAGGCCCAGGGGTCACCTGTACACCACACGTACCCAGGTATAAAAGGGAATCCATCATGTGGTATCCTCGCTCTGGAGTTATATTAAATGGACTAAGGTCACTACAGTTCAAGTACAATACTTTGTCTCGTGGAGTCATTATCAGAGCATCTAAAGACATAACAATACCAAGTTCATTTTAGGCTACTATCTCCAAGGTTCCTTGATCAGGAGAGCTGGCCATTTTGACAGGAGCACTCACTGGGAGCGAAACACATAACAAACCATCTCACACCCTGCTAAAAGCAATATCCAAACACATCTTCCCATCCATGCTGACTGCTCTGCACTGCACCACAAAATCCCCTCAGGTCACATACAAAGCACTTCAATCTCGTCAGACTGAAATGCTACCCAGGCTCATAGAAGTGTGCCAAGTAACAACATGTAGACATATTACGTTAACGCAGAAACAGTGTGAGTGCAATGTGCAATGTTCCAGTTGAATACATCCTTGGTTAAAACTTGAACAGCTCCATTCTCACTATATTATTTTCCTCACTGCACCATGTCCCTTTTTTAAAACAAACGCACATAATGGAAAAGCATCGAGCTCCCGGACTGAAGAGCAGTTGAAGAATTAACAAATATGAAAATCAGCTCCAGGTATTGCTCGGAAATGTCGGGATGGAGAACTGGAATTTGGCTTCAGGTCTGCCTTTGGGGTCAGCTTTACTTCAGTGAACTTTGGGCTGTCCAGATCTCACCGACATTTACAATGACCCTGTTTTGAGAGAGGTGTCGAGCTGGTTTTACTACTTTGCAATAAGAGAAACGCAAGTCATCTCTTGGCTCCTCTTCTCAATTACATTTACATGGGGCTTTACATCTTATGTTGAACGAATGAGAGATGAAGAAAAACATTGTCACCATTCATAAAGTGACCTCATCTGCACCTGTTCCTTTGGACCAACCAAATACCTGAATTTTACTAATTGGAGGTTTTATAATATGAGACACAAAATGTTCCTGCAATTTTCCTGTCTCGTTAGTCTGTAGAACACTCACCAGGTGATTTACATCTTGTTTACAGCTCGAAGCCAAACTGGTTGTTCGCAACGAAGAGCAGATCGTGTCAGAGCACAGCGAGTGTACCCTCAGTCGGCCATCTTAGACTGGGTGTTGTGTAATGAGAGAGGATTAATTAGTAATCTCGTTGTGTGAGGCCCCTTGGGGAAGAGTGACCATAATATGGTGGAATTCCACATTAGGATGGAGAATGAAACAGTTAATTCAGAGACCATGGTCCAGAACTTAAAGAAGGATAACTTTGAAGGTATGAGGCGTGAATTGGCTAGGATAGATTGGCGAATGATACTTAAGGGGTTGACAGTGGATGGGCAATGGCAGACATTTAGAGACCGCATGGATGAACTACAACAATTGTACATCCCGGTCTGGCGTAAAAATAAAAAAGGGAAGGCGGCTCAACCGTGGCTATCAAGGGAAATCAGGGATAGTATTAAAGCCAAGGAAGTGGCATACAAATTGGCCAGAACTAGCAGCGAACCTGGGGACTGGGAGAAATTTAGAACTCAGCAGAGGAGGACAAAGGGTTTGATTCGGGCAGGAAAAATAGAGTACAAGAGGAAGCTTGCAGGGAACATTAAAATGGACTGCAAAAGCTTCTATAGATATGTAAAGAGAAAAGGATTAGTAAAGACATATGTAGGTCCCCTGCAGTCAGAATCAGGGGACGTCATAGCTGGGAACAAAGAAATGGCTGGCCAATTGAACAAGTACTTTGGTTCGGTATTCACTAAGGAGGACACAAACAACCTTCCGGATATAAAAGGAATCAGAGGGTCTAATAAGAAGGAGGAACTGAGGGAAATCCTTATTAGTCGGGAAATTGTGTTGGGGAAATTAATGGGATTGAAGGCCGATAAATCCCCAGGGCCTGATGGACTGCATCCCAGAGTACTTAAGGAGGTGGCCTTAGAAATAGCGGATGCATTGACAGTCATTTTCCAACATTCCATAGACTCTGGATCAGTTCCTATGGAGTGGAGGGTTGCCAATGTAACCCCACTTTTTAAAAAAGGAGGGAGAGAGAAACAAGGAATTATAGACCGGTCAGCCTGACATCGGTAGTGGGTAAAATGATGAAATCAATTATTAAGGATGTCATAGCAGCGCATTTGGAAAGAGGTGACATGATAGGTCCAAGTCAGCATGGATTTGTGAAAGGGAAAGCATGCTTGAAAAATCTTCTGGAATTTTTTGAGGATGTTTCCAGTAGAATGGACAAGGGAGAACCAGTTGATGTGGTGTATTTGGACTTCCAGAAGGCTTTCGACAAGGTCCCACACAAGAGATTAGTGTGCAACGTTAAAACACATGGGATTGGGGGTAGTGTGCTGACGTGGATTGAGAATTGGTTGGCAGACAGGAAGCAAAGAGTAGGAGTAAATGGGTACTTTTCAGAATGGCAGGCAGTGACTAGTGGGGTACCGCAAGGTTCTGTGCTGGGGCCCCAGCTGTTTACATTGTACATTAATGATTTAGACGAGGGGATTAAATGTAGTGTCTCCAAATTTGCAGATGACACTAAGTTGGGTGGCAATGTGAGCTGCGAGGAGGATGCTATGAGGCTGCAGAGTGACTTGGATAGGTTAGGTGAGTGGGCAAATGCATGGCAGATGAAGTATAATGTGAATAAATGTGAGGTTATCAACTTTGGTGGTAAAAACAGAGAGACAGACTATTATCTGAATGGTGACAGATTAGGAAAAGGGGAGGTGCAACAAGACCTGGGTGTCATGATACATCAGTCATTGAAGGTTGGCATGCAGGTACAGCAGGCGGTTAAGAAAGCAAATGGCATGTTGGCCTTCATAGCGAGGGGATTTGAGTACAGGGCCTTGGTGAGGCCACACCTGGTGTATTGTGTACAGTTTTGATCTCCTAACTTGAGAAAGGACATTCTTGCTATTGAGGGAGTACAGCGAAGGTTCACCAGACTGAGTCCCGGGATGGCGGGACTGACATATCAAGAAAGACTGGATCAACTGGGCTTGTAATCACTGGAGTTCAGAAGAATGAGAGGGGACCTCATAGAAACGTTTAAAATTCTTTCGGGGTTCGACAGGTTAGATGCAGGAAGAATGTTCCCAATGTTAGGGAAGTCCAGAACCAGGGGTCACAGTCTAAGGATAAGGGGTAAGCCATTTAGGACCGAGATGAGTAGAAACTTCTTCACCCAGAGAGTGGTGAACCTGTGGAATTCTCGACCACAGAAAGTTGTTGAGGCCAATTCACTAAATATATTCAAAAAGGAGTTAGATGTCGTCCTTACTACTAGGGGGATCAAGGGGTATGGCGAGAAAGCAGGAATGGGGTACTGAAGTTGCATGTTCAGCCATGAACTCATTGAATGGCGGTGCAGGCTCGAAGGGCCGAATGGCCTACTCCTGCACCTATTTTCTATGTTTCTATGTCTATGTTCTTGTCAATTCACCAAAGAGCTGGGATTTTGCTGAAATCAGACAATTTGTAGACAGGCCACATAAGTCTCTTTTTTATTCATGAAATAAATATTATACTTGACCTTCATTATCTTATTGACTTTGGGCTGTATTTTCAGCTCCCTTGCGCCTCGGTTAGTGCCCCAGAGGGATAGTAAAGGGTGTTTCCAAGTGTTGCGCGGGGCATCCAGCTTCTACCACCCGGCCAGCAAATTCGGCTCATCGTTTGCAGTGGCGTAACAATTTACCACCCCGACCTTTAGTTTCACTGAGATCATGATGCCAATCGTCGTGCAACGTTCCGCTAGCGCCCCAGATGCAAAATTCGCCCCCCCCCGTCCCCCAGGAAACGCCTGAAAAAACAGGCGTTCTCAGGGTGCAACAGGCGGTAGTGGCTGTGTTTTCAAATTGAGGGAGGAGGATCCTATATTACAGGTCACATTGACTGCAACTGTTTTGCACATAGCATGCTGCGTGAAGCTCTGACTTGCAAACGGCAGTTTTATCTGCCATTACAGTGTCCTTACATCTTCATAGAGAGAATTTAATGGGGGCATTACTAGTTCACCAGCGTATTGTGCTTCATGCTACTGCCAGGCGGTGTCAAGCTAGAAGAAGGGTTCTTGGCCATGTTAGGCCACGGATGAGGAGAGGCTGAAGATGTCTGGGGAGGACGGTTTACCCCTACACTGGTTTGCAGGCACCAACGCTGGTACCTCGAGCTCTCTGAGGAGCAGTGTGTGAGAAGGTTGCGATTCCGAAAGAAAGTGTTGACAGAGATATGCCATCTCCTTCAGGCAGACCCATACCTGGAGGCAGCCTTCAATACTCCCATCAACAGGTTTCCGAATTCATTGTGGTGTGCTGCATGTTGCACAGCTTGGCCATCATGAGGGGCCAGGCATTGCCAGTGGGGATTGCAGGCCCACCTCAGGAGAAGGTGGACGATGAAGAGGAGCCTGGCAAGGCCCCCACTGGATAGCCACACATCTAGGGGCCGATTTTCAGCACCTCAGCACCTCACCGCCCGCTGCCGCCCACTCCCGCCGACATTCCTCCTGCAGATCCGCCCAGTGCCACTTTCGGGGTGGCATGGAGCGGGCGGGAGGGGAGAGCCGCCGGGAACCGCCCGCTGACGTCAACGGACGGCCGAGTGGCGCAACTGAGCTCCCGCCCACCGAGCTCCAAGATTCCTGTGGGCGGGAGTCGTCGGGACTCGGCGGCAGAACGGGGGTAGACTGCTGGCTGAAGGCGGGTCTGTCCCACAACGGTGAGTATGAAGAAAATAAAAAAAAGGTAAGTGAACATTTCAATACTTTTTTTCAACAGCAACTTACCTGGATGGTGTCCCCTGAAGGTCTTCGGATACTTTTTTCATTTTTTGCTCTTGTTTTTTTTCAGATCATCGACCCCCCGTGGGCCCGACTCCATCCTCGGCGGCACTTGGGCGGCAAGCGCCTCTGCCACCAAGAATGCGACCTCCCGCCCGCTGCCGCCCAGATTGGTGACGTACATCTTCCATTTGCCGCCCGCTGAGCTTCGAGGGTCTTCTTCCTGAATATCCTGCCCAAAGTACTGTCCGCATCCTCGACGGCACTTTGGGTGACACTTGGGCAGGCGGAGGCCTTGCTGAAAATCGGCCCCCTAGGCCCTGAACTTGAAATTCCCTCCCGTAACCTCTCCGCCTCTCCGCCTCTCTGCCTCTCTCTCCTCCTTTAAGCCGATCCTTAAAACCTACCTCTTTGACAAAGCTTTTGTTCGCCTGTCCTAATATCTCCTTATATGGCTCAGTGCCAAATGTTGTCTGATAACACTCCTGTGAAACTTCTTAGGATGTTTTACGATGATAATGGTGCTATATGAATACAAGTGTTTTTGGAGCACTCTATCTCCTTTTAAGTGCAATCTTGAGTACTTAGGCTGAAAAGACATATTGCTTTTGACAAACAGACAAATATAGAATTCAAGGTTTCTGTCACATCCATTGACAGACCAAAGATTTCCATTATTGACTGCGTGAGACAATCAGAGGGTAATGATTGATTTCCGTCAGCTTCTGTCAGATGAAGCTTCCAATGAGTGGTGTCACATTCATTCATCTGTTACTAACCGTCAATCACCTGACAGTACTGAGTAGTCGGTGCAGTTTTATGCGCCATTCAAATTCTCAATTACCCCTCTAATTTTCACTATTGCTTGCTATATGTTGTCAATGAGCCACACAATGATGTATTTCCAATAATTACTCGTGGCACTATATTGGCACACAACAGTAGTGGAAATTACAATAACCCAAGGCCAATCACATTTCAGCATTTAATAATGACCGAACAGGGAGAACTCACGTTGCAAGATATCACCAATTAACACAGTGACACATGTGCATAAAGTCCTTTGTTAATATGGTCATTACTAACACTTCAAAACAAACTATTATATATGTCATGTATGTACTTTTGGGATCACTAGCCACTAGATGGCGTCACTGTTGGAGGCCTTTGGACTGCACGCACGTGTGTGCAGCCCAACAATAAAAGGCCAGCCATTTTGTATGTTAGTCACTTTGGGCCTTAATAAAGCAGAGCCAAGGTCATACCTCTTGGAGTTAAACAGTACTCAGTCTAACAGTTATTGCAGACACTACATTTGGCGACGAGGCAACAAGAACCTTTGTATGCAAAAATGAGCACAATTGGATTGTTGGAGCGATTCGTGGAAGGAGAAGATTGGGCAGATTTTGTGAGCCGTTTGAGCCAGTTCTTCATGGCCAACAAAATGGAGGAGGTCGGCGACGCAGATCGGTGCCAGGCGGTGTTCCTCACAGTTTGCAGTCCAAAAATTTATGATCTGATAAAGAATCTACTCCTGCCTGTGAGTCCAACAAAGAAGACGTATGAAGAATTGTGTACACTGGTACAAGATCACCTTAAGCCAGATGATGGCATCATCATCTCGAGATACAGATTTTACACGCACGTTCGCTCAGAGGGTCAGAATGCGGCGGAATTCGTTGCCGACCTGAGACGTCGAGTGGGACCGTGTAAGTTCAGGTCTATGTTGGCAGACATGCTTTGTAATCGGCATCAACCACGAGGTGGTCCTGCATAAACTATTGATGTTGGAGACGTTGGACTTGAACAGGGCCATCACGATCGCTCAGTCATGCATGACAACGGATAGAAGTCTAAAGTAGAGATCAGTGAAAAATCGAAACTCGGCAAGTACTGTAAATGTGATTGATTCGCCGTTCAGCAGAGCGGCACATGGCAGGGCCTACCCGACTGCATACGCGAAACCTGCGGCTCCCCAAAGTCCGCCAGCGGGAATTAATCCGATTTCTTCGTGTTGGCGTTGTGGGGGAAATCACCGGCACCAGCAGTGCCGATTTAAGCAATATAGTTGCAAAGGCTGTCTGAGAGCGGGGCATCTCCAGCGCAAGTGTCCACAGATGAGCAAGCGTGCTGCGACATACCACGTGAAGGATGATGGTCAGACTAGCGCGGATCTGGATACGCAATCCGAGATACCAGAGGAGGAAGTGTATGGACTGTACTCATTCCTAATGGAGAGCAAACCGATAATGATCAACGTGAACTGTAATGGGGTGCCGGTATCGATGGAACTGGACACGGGGGCGAGTCAATCGATAATGAGCCAGAGGGCATGCGACAAACTGTGGGATACTAAGGCTGTGAGGCCCAGACTGAGTGCAGTCAACGCCAAGTTGCACACGTACACCAAAGAACTCTTAACGGTGAATGGCAGTGCCACAATTAAAGTGTCGTATGATGGTGCGGTTCACGAGTTACCGCTTTGGATTGTCCCAGGCAATGACCAAAAGCTGTTTGGCAGGAAATGGCTTGAAAAAATCAGATACGATTGGAACGACATCAAGGCATTGTCATTGGAGAAAGATACATGTGCCCAAATACTGAAAAAGTTCCCCTCCCTGTTCGAACCAAGCATCAGCAACTTCACGGGAGCCAAGGTGCAGATCCACGTGGACTCGGATGCAAACCCGTCCATCATAAAGCTCGGGCAGTTCAGTATATGATGAAGGAGAAGGTCGAAATCAAACTGGACAGACCCCAGCGTGAAGGGATCATATCAACGATTTGAATTTAATGAATGGGCCAGCCCCATTGTTCCTGTGCTGAAAAGTGATGGCACAGTCAGAATCTGTGGAGACTACAAGGCTACGATCAACAGGGTTTCAAAACAGAATCATTACCCATTACTGAAGGCTGATGACTTGTTTGCAACTCTAGCTGGGGAGGAAGTCATTCACCAAACTGGACTTGACGTCGGCCTACATGACACAGAAGCTGGTCGAGACGTCGAAGAGACTTACGTGCATTAACACGCATAAAGGACTGTTTATTTAACACAGGTGCCCTTTTGGAATTCGCTCGGCTGCGACAATATTTCAGAGGAACATGGAGACTGTACTGAAGTCCATTTCCAGAACCGTCGTGTTCCAAGATCACTCCAAGGAATCTGAACAACCTGGAAGAGGTTCTACATCGTATGGACAAAGTGGGACTCAGACTGAAACACTTGAAATGCGTCTTCATGGCACCAGAGGTCCAATTCCTGGCGAGGAAAATTGCTGCTGACGGCATCAGGCCCACGGACGCGAAAACCAAGGCCATCAAGAATGCACCAAATCCGCAGAATTTGACGCAGCTGAGTTCGTTTCTGGGTCTACTCAACTACTTCGGTAACTTCCTACCTAAACTGAGCACCTTATTAGAACCAGTGCACATGCTGCTAAGAAAAGGCGACAACTGGGTGTGGGGTGCGTCTCAAGACAGAGCTTTTGAGAAAGCCACTAATTTGTTTTGCTCTAACAAGCTGCTGGTACATTATGATCCATGTAAATGTTTAGTGCTGGCCTGTGATGCTTCATCATATGGAATTGGTTGCGTACTCCAACAAGCTAATGAGTCGGGTAAACTTCAACCAGTCGCATATGCTTCAAAAAGTTTGTCTGAAGTGGAAAGAGCCTACAGCATGATACAGACAGAAACACTATCTGTGTGTATGGGGTTAAAAAGATGCATCAGTACCTGTTTGGTCTTCGGTTTGAACTGGAGACAGATCACAAGCCGCTTATTTCACTGTTCTCTGAAAACAAAGGTATCATTACCAATGCTTCATCCCGCATCCAGAGGTGGGCGCTGACATTAACCGTTTATGATTATGTCATTCACCATAGACCTGGCACCAAGAATTGTGCTGATGCTTTGAGCCGTCTGCCGTTGCCCACACCGGAGGTGGAAATGCCACAACCGGCGGACCTATTGTTAGTTATGGATGGTTTTGAAAGTGAAGGAACCCCTGTCACGGCTCAACAAGTTAAGACCTGGACCAGCCAGGACCCGATTTTATTGGTGGTGAAGAGTCACATCCTCAAAGGTGATTGGTCTGCCATACCGAAGCAAAAGTGCGAGGAGACCAAACCTTACATTTGTCATATATTGTCATGTATGTACGTTTGGGATCACTAGCCACTAGATGGCATCACTGTTGGAGGCCATTGGGCGGCATGCACGTGTGTGTAGCCCAAGCATAAAAGGCCAGCCATTTTGCATATTAGTCACTTTCGGCCTTAATAAAGCAGAGCCAAAGTCATACTCAGAAAACAGTTATTGCAAACACAACAATATATGACTTTAAAGGTAAAATTAATTGTGTATTACTTCAAAGAAAATATTCGGTATAACTTCAAAGAAGGCATTAAGTTAAGTGAGGAAGGTAGAAGCAGGCTTCAGAAGAACATAGACAGGCTGGTGAAAAGGGCAGACACATGGCAGATGAGATTTAACGCAGAGAAGTGTGAAGTAATGCATTTTGGAAGGAAGAATGAGAAGAAGCAATAGAAGCAAAATGGTGCAATTTTAAAGGGGGTGCAGGTACAGAGAGACCTGGTGGTGCATGTACTCAAATCTTAGTGGCAGGACAAGTTGATGAGGCTGTTAAAAAAGCTTATGGGATCCTTGAGTTTATTAATCGAGGTATAGAGGTAGGAATTCAGGTCCGCCCAAAAAGGGGCGCGCCTACTGCTTTGTGGCTACCATTACTGCCGCAGTGGTTGAGGCCACTATTCAATCAAAATTGAGCTTTTTTTGTTAATAAAGGTCGGTGATTTGCTGCTAATGAGCCAGCTGCTCCCTGGCCTTCTTAAAGTTCAGAGTTTACAGCTAGGCCCTCAACAGGGAAAGCCTTTCAGTTAGTGCTATGGCTGCTGCACCAGTAGGAAGGAGGGCAACCCGATTTTCTGATGCTGAGCTGGAGATACTCATGCAGGCTGTGGAGGGAAACATAGAAACATAGAAAATAGGTGCAGGAGTAGGCCATTCGGCCCTTCGAGCCTGCACCACCATTCAATAAGATCATGGCTGATCATTCACCTCAGTACCCATTTCCTGCTTTTTCTCCATACCCCTTGATCCCTTTAGCCATAAGGGCCATATCTAACTCCCTCTTGAATATATCCAATGAACTGGCATCAACAACTCTCTGCGGCAGGGAATTCCACAGGTTCACAATTCTCTGAGTGAAGAAGTTTCTCCTCATCTCAGTCCTAAATGGCTTACCTTAGACTGTGTCCCCTGGTTCTGGACTTCCCCAACATCGGGAACATTCTTCCTGCATCTAATCTGTCCAGTCCTGTCAGAATTTTATTTGTTTCTATGATATCCCCTCTCATCCTTCTAAACTCCAATGTATAAAGGCCCAGTTGATCCAGTCTCTCCTCATATGTCAGTCCTGCCGTCCCGGGAATCAGTCTGATGAACCTTCGCTGCACTGCCTCAATAACAAGAACGTCCTTCCTCAGATTAGGAGACCAAAACTGAACACAATATTCCAGGTAAGGCCTTACCAAGACCCTGTACAACTGCAGTAAGACCTCCCAGCTTAGTGTCATCTGCAAACTTGGAGATATTACACTCAATTCCTTCATCTAAATCATTAAGTAATATTGTAAATAGCTGAGGTCCCAGCACTGAGCCCTGCGGCACCCCACTAGTCACTGCCTGCCATTCTGAAAAGGATCCGTTTATCCCGACTCTCTGCTTCCTGTCTGCCAACCAGTTCTCTATCCACGTCCGTACATTACCCCCAATACCATGTACTTTAATTTTGCACACTAATCTCTTGTGTGGGACCTTGTCAAAAGCCTTTTGAAAGTCAAAATACACCAAATCCATTGGTTCTCCCTTGTCCACACTACTAGTTACATCCTCAAAAAATTGTAGAACATTTGTCAAGCATGATTTCCCTTTCATAAATCCATGCTGATTTGGACCGATCCTGTCACTGCTTTCCAACTGTGCTGCTATTTCATCTTTAATAATTGATTCCAACATTTTTCCCACTACTGATGTCAGGCTAACTGGTCAAGAATTACCCATTTTCTCTCTCCCTCCTTTTTTAAAAACTGATGTTACATTAGCTACCCTCCAGTCCATAGGAACTGATCCAGAGTCAATAGACTGTTGGAAAATGATCACCAATACATCCACTATTTCTAGATCCACTTCCTTAATTACTCTGGGATGCAGACTATCAGGCCCCAGGGATTTATCGGCCATCAATCCCATCAATTTCCCTGACACAATTTTCCGCCTACTAAGGATTTCCTTCACTTCCGCCTTCTCACTAGACCCTCGGTCCCCTAGTATTTCCAGAAGGTTATTTGCGTCATCCTTCGTGAAGACAGAACCAAAGTATTTGTTCAACTGGTCTGCCATTTCTTTGTTCCCCATTATAAATTCATCTGAATCTGACTGCAAAGGATTTCATTTTGTCTTCACTAATCTTTTTCTCTTCACATATCTATAGAAGCTTTTGCAGTCAGTTTTTATGTCCCAGCAAGCTTCCTCTCATACTCTATTTTCCCCCTCCTAATTAAACCCTTTGTCCTCCTCTGCTGAATTCTAAATGTCTCCTAGTCCTCAGGTTTGCTGCTTTTTCTGGCCAATTTATATGTCTCTTCCTTGGACTTAACACTATCCCTAATTTCCCTTGTTAGCCACGGTTGAGCCATCTTACCCATTTTATTTTTACTCCAGACAGGGATGTGCAATTGTTGAAGTTCATCGATGTGATCTTTAAATGTTTGCCATTGCCTATCCACCATCAACCCTGTAAGTATCATTCGCCAGTCTATTCTAGCCAATTCATGTCTCATACTATCGAAGTTGCCCTTGCTTAAGTTCAGAACCCTAGTCTCTGAATTAACTGTATCAGTCTCCATCTTAATAAAGAATTCTACCATATTATGGTCACTCTTCCCAAAGGGGCCTCGCACAACAAGATTGCTAATTAGTCCTTTCTCAGTACACATCACCCAGTCTAGGATGGCCAGCCCTCTAGTTAGCTCCTCGACTTATTGGTCTAGAAAACCATTCCTAATACACTCCAGGAAATCCTCCTCCACCGTATTGCTACCAATTTGGTTAGCCCAATCGATATGTGGATTAACGTCACCCATGATAACTGCTGTACCTTTATTGCACGCATCCCCAATTTCTTGTTTGATGTTGTCCCCAACCTCGCTACTACTGTTTGGTGGTCTGTACACAACTCCCACTAGCGTTTTCTGCCCTTTGGTATTCCGCAGCTCCACCCATACAGATTCCACATCATCCAAGCTAATGTCCTTCCTTACTATTGCGTTAATTTCCTCTTTAACCAGCAACACTACACCACCTCCTTTTCCTTTCTGTCTATCCTTCCTAAATGTTGAATACCCCTGGATGTTGAGTTCCCAACCTTGGTCACCTGGAGTCATGTCTCCATGATGTCAATTATATCATATTCATCAATTGCTACCTGCGCAGTTAATTCATTCACTTTATTACAAATACTCCTCGCATTGAGGCACAGAGCCTTCAGGCTTGTCTTGATAATACACTTTGCCCCTTTAGAATTTTGCTACAATGTGGCCCTTTTTGCTTTTTGCCTTGGGTTTCTCTGCCCTCCACTTTTACTTTTCTTCTTTCTATCTTTTGCTTCTACCCCAAATCTACTTCCCTCTGTCTCCCTGCATAGGTGCCCATCCCCCTGCCATATTAGTTTAACCCCTCCCCAACAGCAATAGCAAACACTCCCCCTTGGACATTGGTTCCGGTCCTGACAGGTGCAGATCGTCCGGTTTGTACTGGTCCCACCTCCCCCAGAACCGGTTCCAATGTTTCAGGAATTTGAATCCCTTCCTTCTGCACCACTCCTCAAGCCACGTATTCATCTGGGCTATCCTGTAATTCCTACTCTGACTAGCATGTGGCACTGGTAGCAATCCTGAGATTACTACTTTTGAGGTCCTACTTTTTAATTTAACTCCTATCTCCCTAAATTCAGCTTGTAGGCCCTCATCCTGTTTTTTACTATATCGTTGGTACCTTTATGCACTACGACAACTGGCTGTTCACCGCCCCCCCCACCCACCCCCCCACCCCCACTCTCCAAAATATCCTGCAGCCGCTCCGAGACATCCTTGACCCTTGCACCAGGGAGGCAACATACCATCCTGGAGTCTCAATTGCGGCCGCAGTAACGCCTATCTATTCCCCTTACAATAGAATCCCCTACCACTATAGCTCTCCAACTCTTTTTCCTGCCCTCCTGTGCAGCAGAGCCACCCACGGTGCCATGAACTTGGCTGCTGCTACCCTCCCCTGATGAGTCATCCCCCAACAGTACCCAAAATGGTGTATC
Source organism: Pristiophorus japonicus (assembly GCF_044704955.1). Taxonomy (NCBI): domain Eukaryota; kingdom Metazoa; phylum Chordata; class Chondrichthyes; family Pristiophoridae; genus Pristiophorus; species Pristiophorus japonicus. The sequence goes on along the minus strand of NC_091983.1, from coordinate 200,246,419 downwards.
TGTTTTGGAGGGGGATGACCGCAGGGGACCCCTCTACTACCTTCCTTCCACTACTCTTCCTGCTGGTCACCCATCCCTTATCTGTCTGTGTAACCTTTACCTGCGGTATGACCAACTCACTAAAAGTGCTATTCACGTCATTCTCAGCATCGCGGATGCTCCAGATTGAATACATCCGCAGCTCCAGTGCCACAATGCAGTCTATCAGGAGCTGCAGCAGGATACACTTCCTGCACATGTAGTCGTCAGGCACACTGGAAGTGTCCCTGAGTTCCCACATAGCACAGGAGGAGCCTAACACGTGTCTGAGTTCTCCTGACATGACCTAACCCCTAGATTAACTTTAATTTGGCAACAACAATGATAAAGGTTACCAACTGATAAAGGAAAAGAAAAAGAAAAATTACTCACCAATTACCAGCCAATCACTTACCCCCTTGGCTGTGACGTCACCCTTCGATTTTGTTCTTCTTTTTTTTTGCCTTCTCCCCCTGCAGCTGCACCAGCTGGCTCCTCGACAAAGGAGGCGAGTCCTGTTCCCCGATGCAGGCAGACCGACTCGGGAAGTTTTTACTAATGCCTGGGAGAGAGATAGCTGTGGAGGTCTTAGGGACCTCCATTCATGATCGCACCGCCACCCAGTGCCAGAAAAGGATGAACGGCATCACCCATTTGATGAAAGTGAGTACCTGTTCCACCAACTGCTGACCTTCCATCGGCGAGCCTCTCCTTCATCCTTCTCTTATTTCCCACCTTCACTGTATAGTCACTGAAGCAGCATTTCATTGTTGAGGCCTTGATATATATATTTGTGTGTTCTCGCAATGGAGGCTCCCTTTTGTTGTGTATGGAGAAAGTGTCAGACTGAACACTGCGAGCTCAAAGTAAAGAGTGACCTTGGTCTTTTATTGCAGGTCTCCAGAGTGCCTCGCCAACCTGTGAAGCCTTCTTAAATAACTGTGCTCCCAAGGGATTATGGGATCCCTTGGGACTCCAGGGGATGAGCCCTCTGGTGGCTGTACAGAGTAAATAAAAGTATACATATATAACACCTTTCATGTCACAATTACAGCTGCATGTCGGGGACACACCCTTGTCCATTCATTTCTGAGGCCTCATGACACCACTACTCAGCAAGCATTCTTTGTTTTGCAGGCCAAGGTTGCTCACAAACACACGGAGCCAAGGAGGACCGGTGGCGGCGAGGCTGAGCTTCAGGTCGTCACACCATTGGAGGAGGAGGGTCGAGGCGCTAGTGGGCAGACATGATGCCTTCCCTGTGGCCTCCGGTATCACCGATCCCACTGTGGACAGCATGGGTAAGTGAAGCACTCCTTTCATGCTATCTCTCCCCGAAAACGCCTAATGTGCATTTCCTTCCAAAAGCGTGCAAGTTGCAGCCTCCATGCGTCAATTCCCTACCTCCCCCTCACGGCAGCCCTTGTGCCATTTATACTTGCAGATGAGAGGCCGAGAGCCAAAGCAAGGGTTGCGAATGGGAGGGCAAAGCAGGGCGACAGTCTTGAGGGTAGTGGCAGCCGAGGCCAGGGAGAGGATAATGGGAGGCCAAGCCTGGAGGATAACCAAGAGGCGAACGACAGCCATGGCGATCCTGACACCCTGGAGGAGACTGGGGGCGTGAGCCTGGATGACAGCCTGGCGTCCACTCTATCTATTGGTGCCATGTCAGATGAGGCAGAGGAAGAGGGGGACACTGCTGGCAGCACCGTGTTACTGTTTCCTATAGTCACACGCGCCAGCTCAGATACTGGGAGTACACGGTCTGATCTATTAGACGTAACAGAGGGGTCTGCACTGGTGTTGCACCGGGCCTAGCGGGCTGCAGCATGGTGACAGGCAAAAGGAACCTCGGGTGCCATGTCTCCGAGGTCGAGTGCGCACGGGAGTTCTGCTGAGGAGGAATCAGATGAGCCCATCAATGTTGCGGCTTATGAAAGAAGGGTGGAGACCATGCATTCCCAGATGTTGGGGGTAGTGGCAAAGGTGCCGGAGAGGCTGTCGGATGTGGTCAGGAGCGTGGAGGAGTCCGCCTCCCGTATAGTCGACAGCTCTGTGCACACCATGGAGCCCATCATTGCCAGTGTGCAGGCAATAGTGGACTCCCAGAGTGACCGTGCAGATCCACCTGTGATGCCGCGACTTATTGGGGATGTGGCAGCTGCCATTACAGCACAGGCGCAAGTGAATGAATGTATCGGTGCTGGATTGGAGAGGATGGCCGCGGCCCTGGAAGCTCAGAATGCTCTCATGCATCCTACTGCTGCCATATTTGGAGGCTTTGAGACTCTGGCTGACCTCATGCAGTCTCAGCTGGATGCCATGCGACACCTCAGTGTTACCTTCGCGGCTGGGCCACCATGGGCCACGGGAGACCTTCCGGTGTGGTGCCACAGCACCAACCTGAGCTCCCTCAGATTGGTGCCGGTGGTAATGTGCTGCCCCCCCGGGGAGTGACGCCGGCTCCTCGGACCAAGATAGGGATGATGTGGTCACTCAAAATTCCTGGCCCCAGACCTGTAACTCCACCATTGCCTCCAAGAATAGAGTCACCTGAGCCAAGGCCGACTGAACCCTCCCAGGAGGTGCTGACCAGTCTACAGCCGGCCCTTCCAGGGCCACAGCTGGCCGAGGGCGTCCTAGAAGGACATCTGCAGCTTCCACACAGGAAACACAGCAGCCTTCCCAGACCCATGAGGCAGCCACAGCGGAGACAGTGCGGTGTAGTAGTAGAATAGGTTTGCGTAAGAGGGGTTATAAGGAGATGCACAAGGGTGAGAACTGATTATGTGTATATTTTTTGCACCTTTCTTTATTCTGTAATAAATCTTTATTTTGTGTTCCTATATCTGGGCAGGTGTATCATTTGACTGTGGGCAATGATGGCTGAAAGGACTCATTGGGAAATGCAAAGATGAAGGGTGATGTGGGCATTAACTCATCGGAAACAAGCAGCGATGAGACGGGTCTGCAGTTCCCTTGCAGGGTTGGAATGGCAGCAACACCCCCTGGATGGCTGGCGACGTGCATCCTGGTCCACCTACTCCTCCTGAGGTGGTACTGCTGGATCAACCTCCAGCAGCTGGCCCCGCATGATTGCCAGGTTGTGAAGCATGCAGCAGATGACCACGAATAGGGAGAGCCCCTCAAGCCAGTACTGCAACACTCCACCAGAGTGGTCCAGGCAATGGAACCTCTGCTTAAGGATCTCGATGCACTGCTCAATGATGCACCTGGTGGCTGAATGAGAGTCATTGTAGGCTTGCTGCGCAGCAGTCCTGGGGTTGTGAAGGAGAGTCAGCAGTCAAGTGCACAGTGGATATCCCTTGTCACAAAGCAGCCATCCACAATCTTGGTTTGGGCCCGAGAACACAGCGGGCACACTGTCCTGGCGCAGGATGAAGGCATCGTGGCTGCGGCCTGGAGACCGGGCATTAACTGCCATGATCTTGCGGTGGTGGTCTCACACCAGCTGCACATTGAGGCAGTGGAATCCCTTTCGGTTCACGGCCATCTCCGCATGGGTTTGTAGCGCCCTCAATGCGACGTGGGTGCAGTCGATGGCGCCCTGTACCCTGGGGAACACCGCATTCCGCACAAACCCGGTCTGCCATTCCATCTACTTCTCCCTGCTCATCAGGAAAGAAATGTATTCCAGCCTTCTCCTGTAGCGAGCATCTGTCACTTGATGGATGGAGCTTGGGCGGAAAACTGAGAAATGTTACCGATGCCTGAGGTTGCAGATTGGAAAGAGCCAGTTGCAGAAAGGTTCAGTGCAATGGCCACCTTGGTTTTCACGCTCAGAGTTGTCCTCAGCCTTGTCTGAGGCTGCAGATCTGGGCACAGGAGATTGCACAACTCCCTGAGGATGTCCTTCCTGAATCGGAACCAGCGGAGACATTGCTCATCTGCAAGCGCCATGAAGGAAAACTGGTGCCTGTAGACCCGTGGACGGTACGTCATTTTTCCCCATATTCTATGCTGGGCTCCTCCTATGGCGGCTGGCTGATTACTTTCTCCCTCATCCTCTTCATGCTCCTCAGCCTCTGCAGGCTGCTGCTGGCAAGCATCTGCCTCATTGCCCACTATCTAGTGCGGGGGGGTCAGCGTACCTGTCCCTCCTCCTCACGCCAGCTCCGTTGACATCTTTTAAGGTGGCAAGAGGCCTTTTCGGGAGGCTGCGTTTCGGCCCCTATAGAGTAAAAAAGCAAGGAGGTTATGCCAAACCCTTTCAAGCACTGGTTAGGTCTCAGCTGGAGTATTGTGTCCAATTCTGAGCACTGGACTTTCGGAAGGACATCAAAGATTTGAAGAGGGTGTAGAGATTTACTTGTGTCAGGGACGAGGAACTTCAGTGATATGGAAAGATTAGAGAAGTTGGGATTGTTCTATTTAGAGCAGAGAAGGTGAAAGGAAAATGTAATAGGTGTCCAATAGCATGAGGGAGAAGCTTTCCACTGACAGGAAGGTGAATAGCCAGAGGATATCGACTTAAGGTCATTGACAACAGGACGAGAGGACAGATGAGGAAAAATATTTTTATTCAGTGAGTTGTTATGATCCAAAATGCATTGCCTCAAAGGTTGATGGTAACTTTCAAAAGGAAATAGGATAAATACATAAAAAGTGAAGAATTGTAAAGCTATTAGGAAAGAGCAGGGGAGCAGGACTAATCGGCTAGTTCTTTCAGAGTCGGCACACGCGATGGGCCAAATGGCCTCCTTCTGCACTGTATGAGTTTATGAAGTCCATACCTTGGTGTCCTCACCTGTGACACCATTTATGTTGCCTTCTTATCAGACATGAGGCAGGAAGGGTTTACAGCACCAGTTTTACTACAGGCCGGAGTCCATGTTGGAGTAATTTCCCAGTGTAAGTAATGCCCTGATTAATATTTTATGCCCAGGTTCATCCTGAAAAATGCAATCGCTCCCTTTGCTAGAATTTTTTTTTTTTTAATTGGGTCAAGCGTAAAGGATCCAGGCTCACCGTCATGTGACACTACCAAGCTTAAAAAGATCACACGATAATTAAAGGAAAAAGTGGCAATTCAACACGTCAAACTTTATCAGAAAATTGCATAATTCCACCATTGCAACATCCAATTGATTCTTAAATTATTCCTGGATTTTTGCCTCCACTCCTTGATCCAGGCTGGATTTTCATCATTTAGCCCTCCCACTGGTTTTCCGGTGGTATTTCAATGTTATTTAAAAATTGAGGGTTTTTTTACCACGGAAATACCACTCTCACTCAAAAGACGCGATTTTCATCAAATATGACTGGTGGTAGGGCTAACTGTATTTCATTCTTATTTTTCAACGTGCAACACTGAAAGTAAAATGGATGGTATTTGTAATGCGCTATGCCTCGGATAGGTGTAGGTTTGAGCGTCTCTCACCGAAAACTCGTTGGGAGTAAGGCCTCCTCCTAATACGTCTGCGAGCTCTTCAATTAGGCACATAATGCTCTTGAATAAACCTTCTTCCAGCTCTATTCTGCATCATAAAGTACTCAGCAGTATTGGCAGGGATAGTTTAGGCCCCATTCCTTTAAATGTCCTGCAAATGTTCTCACAATGTCTGCAAATTTCCTCCAATTTTCTTAAATATCCTTAAAATGTCCTCCAATTTACTTAAATAACCCACTAAAAGCCTCAGATAACCTTAAAATCCAACTCTGAACTCACATAAAGACATCTGTGTAAAACTCACCCTTCTCTCATGTGGAATGGACAGCAGCTCCGTTTTTTAAAAATGGCGTCCGACGCACTGGATTCGATCAGATAAGATCAGATAATGCTGTACTTTTCTCAGGTGGTAATTTAGGCCAGTGGTAAAAATGGTGGTATTGATAAATTCACCACCTCTGGTGGTAATTTTCAGTGGTATTTCGCTGTTGCACACTTAATGATATCATAAAAAACGAAAAAAATAAGATCAGTGGTATTTTTTACCACCGGTGGTAAATCACTGATGAATTTACCACTGGTGGTATTTTCGGTGGTAAATGGGTGGTAAATGATTGAAAAAATGACGAAAATCCAGCCCTTGATTACCCTGTATGTGAAGAAGTTCCTTATACAAGCCCTTAATTTACATCTTACTACTTGTTCATTTTGGCAATTTAAATAATTTTCCAGATCTACCATGTCCTTACACTTGCTATCTGATCTATTTCTACCCCTTGAATACCTCCATTCCAGGCTGAATGACCAGGTGTCTTTTAGTCCCTTACAACTCAGACCTCTAGCACTTGGAATCATTAGCATTCCGCAGATGGGCTGTGAACAGAAATCAAACATCCCGGGTCAAGCCGGCCTCTGGGACGGAAAGAAGGTAGGTCCGGAGAGGTGTGCGATCTCGGGGTGGTCCGAGCGGCCACAGCCCAGGTTGTTGTTTACTAAAATACATCTGTCACGTATTCAACCAGCATTGTAACCCATGTATAATCTGACCTAACTTGTACACTGTGAGAACAATGACCACTAGGTGGTGAACTTGTGGGAGACACTCCTAACCTGGACCTACAGGTATAAAAGGGGAAGCTCCACCCACTTCCATCTCTTGAGTGCGAAGGAATAAAGGACAGGTCACAGACTGACCTTCTCTCAAGCATGGGCCTCGTGTGCATTTATACTGTATAGTAAGGACGTATCACCTCCCCTCCCCCAAAGTCTTATTGGGATCACAGGTTGAGCCTCTCTGGTGGTTTACGCTCTCTTGTAGAGCGCCTGAGTTGGGGCTCCGGTTGTTGGGCGCTGGCCTGAGTGTCTGCTGTTTGCAGTGCCTCAGGCCTATCCGGACTGCCCACAGTGACTGGGCTCTCCTCCCTTTGGTTCCGGTGTTCGGTCATCTGTGGTGGAGTGAACTCTATGTCTTGTTCTTCCTCTGCTTCTTCTATGGGGTTGCTGAACCTCCTTTTTGTTTGATCCACGTGTTTGCGGCAGATTTGTCCATTGGTAAGTTTAACTACCAGAATCCTATTTCCCTCTTTGGCAATTACAGTGCCTGCGAGCCATTTGGGCCCTGCAGCATAATTAAGGACAAAAACACGGTCATTGACATCAATACATCGCGCCCTCGCATTCCTGTCATGGTAGTGATATTGTGACTGGCACCTGCTCTCGACAATTTCTTTCATGGTGGGGTGTATATGGGATAACCGGGTTTTGAGCGTCCTTTTCATTAGCAGCTCTGCAGGTGGAACCCCTGTGAGCGAGTGTGGTCGGGATCTGTAGGCCAACAGGAAGCGTGATAAGCGGCATTGTAGGGAACCCCCTTGGATTCTGAGCATCCCCTGTTTGATTATATGCACTGCTCGTTCTGCCTGGCCGTTTGAGGCCGGCTTGAACGGTGTCGTGCTGACATGGTTAATTCCATTGCCTGCCATGAAGTCCTGGAATTCAGTGCTTGTGAAGCACGGTCCATTGTCGCTGACCAAGATGTCTGGGGTAGACCATGGGCGGCGAACATTGCCTGTAGACTTTCTGCTGTGCCAGAGGATGTGCTTGAATTTAAAATGTCACACTCGATCCATTTGGAGTAGGCGTCTACTACAACCAAAAACATTTTCCCCATGAAAGGACCTGCGTAGTCCACATGGATGCGTGACCAAGGCTTGGCGGGCCAGGACCAGGGGCTAAGGGGGGCTTCCCTGGGCGCATTGTCCAGCTGGGCACACGTGTTGCACCTGCGAACACAAAGTTCCAGATCTGCATCTATCCCTGGCCACCAAACGTGTGACCTGGCAATTGCCTTCATCATGACAACGCCCGGGTGCTCATTGTGGAGTTCTCTGATGAACACATCTCTGCCCAGCTGGGGCATGACTACGCGGTTTCCCCACAGTAGGCAATCGGCCTGAAACGAGAGTTCATCCCTGCGCTTGTGAAATGGTTTAAATTCCTCAGGGCATGCCCCGTATGTGGCTACCCAGTTCCCATTCAGGACACATTTCTTGTCTAGAGACAATAGCGCGTCTCTATTTGTCCAGACTTTAATCTGACAGGCTGTCACGGGTGAGCCTTCGCTTCCGAAAGCTTCAACAGCCATGACCATCTCAGCAGCATGCTCGGTAGCCCCCTCAGTGGTGGCTAGTGGGAGCCTGCTGAGTGCATCGGCACAGTTTTCGGTGCCCGGTCTGTGCCGAATTGTATAGTCATAGGCGGCTAACGTGAATGCCCACCTCTGTATGCGGGCCGATGCGTTTGCATTTATGGCCTTGTTGTCGGCCAAAAGGGAAGTTAGGGGTTTGTGATCTGTCTCCAGCTCAAATTTCCTGCCAAACAGGTACTGGTGCATTTTCTTTACCACATATACACATGCGAGCACCTCCTTTTCTACCATCCCGTAGCCCCTTTCTGCCTGGGACAGACTCCTGGAGGCATAAGCTACCGGCTGTAACTGACCCTTGACATTGACATGCTGCAACACACACCCGACACCATAGGACGACGCATCGCACGTTAACACAAGTTTCTTACATGGGTCATATAGCATTAACAGATTGTTGGAACATAACAAATTGCGTGCTCTATTAAAAGCCCTTTCCTGGCTGTTCCCCCAGACCCATTCATGATCTTTGCTTGGGAGCACATGTAGCGGCTCGAGCAGCGTGCTCAATTTGGGAAGAAAGTTGTCAAAATAGTTCAGGAGCCCCAGGAATGAACGCAGCTCCGTCGTGTTACGGGGTCTGGGTGCTCTCTGGATCGCTTCCGTCTTGGACGCAGTAGGTCTGATCCCGCCTGCTGCGCCCCTCATCCCCAGGAATTCTACCTCTGGAGCTAGGAAGATGCACTTCACCTTTTTCAGTCGCAGCCCTACCCGGTCCAGTCTGCGTAGCACCTCCTCCAGGTTGTGGAGGTGTTCTTCAGTATCGCAGTATCATAACCCGTGATGAGGATGTCGTCCCTGGAATCGACTTGAGGAGGCTTTCCATATTGTGTTGGAAGATCGTGGCGGCCGAGCGAATCCCGAACGGACATCTGTTGTACTCAAACAACCCCTTGTGTGTCGTGATGGTGGTCAGCTTCTTCGACTCACTCGCCAGCTCCTGGATCATGTAAGCTGAGGTCAGGTCCAATTTTGAAAAAAGTTTGCCCAGGATAGCGTCACAAAGAGGTCCTCCGCTCTCGGTAGCGGGTACTGGTCTTGGAGTGACACCTGATTGAAGGTGGCCTTGTAATCATCACATATCCTGACCGACCCATCCACCTTGTGCACCGGCACAATCGGGCTCGCCCAGTCACTGAATTTGACTGGCGAGATGATGCCTTCCCTCAGCAGGTGGTCCAATTCGCCTTCTATCTTTTCCCGCATCACGTATGGCACCACTCTGCCCTTGTAGTGTACTGGCCTGGCGTCTGGATTCTTGTGAATCACTACCTTGGCCCCCATGAAAGTGCCAATGCCAGGTTGAAATAATGAGTCAAATTTGTCCAGGATCTGTGAGCATGATACTCGCTCCACAGAGGAAATTGCATTTCCAGTTCATGACAGCAAGCCAACTCCTCCCCAGTAGTGCGGGACCGTCCCCCGGGACAACCCAGAGTGGCAACCTATTCTCCGAATCTTTGTGGGTCACGACTACCGTGGCACTGCCTAGCACCGGAATGATCTCCTTTGTGTAAGTCCGTAGCTGTGCGTCAATCGACGATAATTTTGGCCTCCTGGCCTTGGATGGCCACAACTTTTCGAACTGTTTGATACTCATCAGGGACTGGCTGGCCCCCGTGTCTAGCTCCATTAATACTGGGATGCCATTGAGGAGCACTTTCATCATTATCGGTGGCGTCCTGGTGTATGAACTGTATATGTGCTCCACATGAACTCGCTGAACTTCAGCTTCCAGCGATTTCCCCCAGCGTTTATTTCTGCAATTTCTGCAGGTATTTTGCTCATCTCTGCAAACTCCGGCTGAGTGTGTGCCTCCACGCCTCCAACATGAGCTGTTGTTGGAAACAAAAGGCCCCTTGCCAGTCGATCGTCTCTGACTGCCTCTGTGACCATCCTTAAGTGCACCATTAACAGATGTTGATGGCCCCATTACTGGCCGCATTGTCCCTTGCAATGGCGTGAATCGCTGTTCAGCTTGCCATTGTCTCTGTTGAACTCCCCCTCTGGGTTCGACTACATGTTGGGGCATGCCCGATTGCCCTTGTCTGTCTGGAGAACTGTGTGCTGCTTTAACAATGTTGAATCTCTGTCCCAACCATTCCTTAACACAGTACCTCTCATCTGTTCTGCTCGTGGCCATGCTCGCGTGGTTTAAATCCCAGTTTCTCGTCGCCATTGATACGTCCTTACTGTACAGTATAAATACACACGAGGCCCATGCTTAAGAGAAGGTTAGTCTGTGACCTGTCCTTTATTCCTTCGCACTCAAGTGCAGGAAGTGGGGTGGAGCTTCCCCTTTTATCTCTGAAAGTCCAGGTTAGGAATGTCTCCCACAAGTTTACCACCGAGTGGTCATTGTTCTCACAGTGTACAACTTAGGTCAGATTATACATGGGTTACAATGCTGGTTGAATACCTGACAACATCACAGTGCTTTCTACAGTCCACTTGTGCCTGATTACAGTCGGCAATTAAAAGCACTTGCCAAAAATCACTAAAATTGGATTATCTGGCTATTGTCACATTGTTGTTTGTGGGAGCTTGCTGTGTGCAAATTGGCTGCTGTGTTTCCTACATTACAAGAGTGACTACACTTCAAATAGTACTTCATTGGATGTAAAGCGCTTTGGGGCATACTGAGGACGTGAAAGATGCTATATAAATGCAAGTCACATACCCTTCCTATCTCCGCGTGAGCGAACTGTCATTGTAGTTCATTGTACTGAGGGAGCGGTGCATTGTCGGAGGTGCACCACTTGGATGGCATGTTAAACTGCCGTCTCAGTTACACCTAGAAAACAATCCCACAGCAAACAAAGCAAGATCCTGGCCAAAAATGAATCCCTCAAACAATACCACCAAAATCAGATTAAGTGCTCACTCATATCATTGCTGTCTGAGCGAGCTTGCTGCACTCGAATTAACTGCTGTGTTCCTCGACATTCGAGCAGTGACTACACTTCAAAAGTACTTCATTGGCTGCACATCGCTTCGGGATGTCCTGAGGGCATGGAAAGTGCTATTTAAATAAAAGTTGTTTCTCTCCTGATAGAGTTACACAGATCATTCTCTGTCTATTCTGAATACGAATACACCTGAATTCATTACCATCCTCTGGAATCAACACTGTTTCTGGTATTCCACCTACATTGTGGTTTGCCACTGCACCAACAGCATTTTATTTGTGATACTTCCAGCCGTCATGTGTATACCGTCTACACTTGATAATTCAAAGTTGCTAAAGAATTTACTTTATCCAACAATTTGAAGCCACATAGCAACACAGCATAGTAGGAATGTAATGCCAAAAAGATTGAATTATCAGGTGATTTAAATTAAGCACCTTTGAAATAAGATGAATAGACTGTCGGCTGGAAAACTGGAATCGCGATGCGCGATCAACCCACGCCTGCTGATTAACATGATTGTGGCGTACAGTCCAATGCTGGACGTGCTGCTGAGTGGCTGCACGCTTACCATGGGGCCCAAGATCGTGCTCAACTAGCATCAATTAAAGCTAGCCTGCACTTCTTAAAGGCAGTCTGCATCTCTTAAAGGTGAGATGCATTCTGACTGCGGCAGGAGATGGCAACTACAGCATCCATAACTCGGAGCTAGTGGTCTGACCAGAACCCTTGAAGTCAGAAGCAATGCCTTCTCCACTTACAGCAGCACCACTCCCTGTCACCTCACCGACTTTAAACAAGTCTGGACAGCTCCAAACTCTTCCACAAACTTACACAGAACCAGTAGAAATTAATCAGCAACTGACCTGAGAGTGGTTGATGAGAGCGCTAGTGTGGGTCCTTGCTGCTGTTGAATACATGTTCAGCTGTGCGAGGTTAGCTCCTGCGTTGAGGACGAAAACGGCAGTACTGCTGTCAAATGCACGCTGATTGACATTACGATCTGCCTACTCTACATACTTCTCACCCACGCTCCTAAAACCCGCACTACTGCCCTCACTAAAATGGTGTCTGGTGGTACTGCCCGCACCAGTAGTGTGCACGTGTGGACGACAATTCCGACACAAAACGTCACCTGTAACGCCAAGAGATTGAGCGAGACGGAGGCAAATTTCTAGCCCGTATCTCTTATTGTAAATTTCCCCCGGTGTCTACCTGATTCTAGTCTCTGATTTTCTGCCATCAGAAGAGGAGATTGCATGGGCACAGTCATGTGTGGAGTTATGCATTTCAGTAGTGCAACAGCGCCCTCTGCTGGTCCCAGTCCATTGATCCATACGTTGAATAGGTATCTGGAAGGAGCACTTCGAAGATCTCCTCAATCGAGACTCTGCCTTTGACTCGAGTGTTCTCGACTCCATCCCGCAGCATGCTGCCTGCCACCACCTCAGTGAGACCCCAACACTGCACGAGGTAGAAAAAGCCATAAGACAGCTTAAAAACAACAAGGCTACGGGTGCGGATGAAAAATGAAGTATGGCGGAGAAGCACTGTTGGCGCGAATGCACGATCTCATCTCTCTCATCTGCAGGGAAGAGAGCATGCCAAGAGATCTCAGAGATGCAATGATCGTGACCATCTTTAAAAAAGGGGACAAGTCCGACTGCGGCAACTACAGAGGAATTTCCCTGTTATCAGCCACTGAGAAAATCGTCGATAGAGTCCTCGTCAACCGTCTTCTCCCCGTGGCCGAGGAGCTCTGGGGCACAACGGACATGATTTTTGCAGCGCAACAGCTGCTGGAAAAATGCAGGGAACAGCGCCAGTCCTTATACATGGCCTTCTTCGACCTTACAACGGCCTTTGACACTGTCAAACGCGAGGGTCTATGGAGCGTCCTCCTCCGTTTCGGATGCCCCCAAAAGTTCGTCACCATCCTCCGCCTGCTCCACGACGACATGCAGGCCGTGATCCTTACCAACGGATCCATTACAGACCCAATTCACCTCTGGATCGGGGTCAAACAGGGCTGCGTCATCGCCCCAACCCTCTTCTCAATCTTCCTCGCTGCCATGCTCCACCTCACAGTCAACAAGCTCCCCGCTGGAGTGGAACTAAACTACAGAACCAGTGGGAACCTGTTCAACCTTCGCCGTCTCCAGGCCAGGTCCAAGACCACCCCAACCTCTGTCGTCGAGCTACAGTATCCGGATGATGCCTGCGTCTGCACACATACAGAAGCTGAACTCCAGGACATAGACGACGAATTTACTGAGGCATACGAAAGCATGGGCCTAACGCTAAACATCCGTAAGACAAAGGTCCTCCACCAGCCTGCCCTCGCCGCACAGCACTGCCGCCCCAGTCATCAAGATCCACGGCGCGGCCCTGTATAACATGGACCACTTCCCTCATCTCAGGAGCCTCCTATCAATAAGAGCAGACATTGATGACGAGATCCAACACCACCTCCAGTGCACCAGTGCAGCCGTCGGCCAACTGAGGAAAAGAGTGTTTGAACTACTGCCAAGGTCTACACGGCTGTAGTAATACCCGCCCTCCTGTATGGCCCAGAAACATGGACCATATACAGTAGACACCTCAAGTCGTTGGAGGAATACCACCAACGATTTCTCTGCATGATCCTGCAAATCCCCTAGGAGGACAGATGCACCAACGTTTGCGTCCTCGACCAGGCCAACATCCCCAGCATTGAGGCACTGACCACACTTGATCAGCTCCGCTGGAGAAGCCACATGTTCGCATGCCAGACACGAGACTTCCAAAGCAAACGCTCTACACAGCAAACGAGCCAAAGGTGGACAGCAAAAACGTTACAAGGACACCCTCAAACCCTCCCTGATAAAGTGCAACATCACCACTGACACCTGGGAGTCCTTGGCCAAAGACTGCCCTAAGTGGAGGAAGTGCATCCGGGAGGGCGCTGAGTACCTCGAGTCTCATCGCTGAGAGCATGCAGAAATTAAGCACAGGCTGCAGAAAGAGCATGCGGTAAACCAGTCCCACCATCCCTTACCCTCATCTTCTATCTGTCCCACCTGTGACAGAGACTATGGTTCTCGTATTGGACTGTTCAGCCACCGAAGGACTCATGTTAAGAGTGGAAGCAAGTCTTCCTCGACTCCGAGGGACTGCCTATGATTTGCTACGGACTCATAATGGCAGAAATGTGGGCAACTAATTGAGCATTAGTTGGAAATCGGTGGTTAGTAGTGTGCCACAGGGATCTGTGCTGGGACCACAACTGTTTACAATATACATAGATGACCTGGAAGAGGGAACAGAGTGTAGTGTAACAAAATTTGCAGTTGACACAAAGATTAGTGGGAAAGCAGGTTGTGTAGAGGACACAGAGAGGCTGCAAAGAGATTTAGATAGGTTAGGCGAATGGGCTAAGGTTTGGCAGATGGAATACAATGTCGGAAAGTGTGAGGTCATCCACCTTGGGAAAAAAAACAGTAAAAAGGAATATTATTTGAATGGGGAGAAATTACAACATGCTGCAGTGCAGAGGGACCTGGGGGTCCTTGTGCATGAATCCCAAAAAGTTAGTTTGCAGGTGAAGCAGGTAATCAGGAAGGCGAATGGAATGTTGGCCTTCATTGCAAGAGGGATGGAGTACAAAAGCAGGGAGGTCCTGCTGCAACTGTACAGGGTATTAGTGAGGCCGCACCTGAAGTACTGTGTGCAGTTTTGGTCACCTTACTTAAGGAAGGATATACTAGCTTTGGAGGGGGTACAGAGACGATTCACTAGGCTGATTCCGGAGATGAGGGGGTTACCTTATGATGATAGATTGAGTAGACTGGGTCTTTACTCGTTGGAGTTCAGAAGGATGAGGGGTGATCTTATAGAAACATTTAAAATAATGAAAGGGATATACAAGATAGAGGCAGAGAGGTTGTTTCCAGTGGTCAGGGAGACTAGAACTAGGGGGCACAGCCTCAAAATACGGGGGAGCCAATTTAAAACCGAGTTGAGAAGGAATTTCTTCTCCCAGAGGGTTGTGAATCTGTGGAATTCTCTGCCCAAGGAAGCAGTTGAGGCTAGCTCATTGAATGTATTCAAATCACAGATAGATAGATTTTTAACCAATAAGGGAATTAAGGATTATGGGGAGTGGGTGGGTAAGCGGAGCTGAGTCCACGGCCAGATCAGCCATGATCTTGTTGAATGGCGGAGCAGGCTCGAGGGGCTAGATGGCCGACTCCTGTTCCTAATTCTTATGTTCTTATGTTCTTATGTTCATTAGTCTGGCGGGCGGGAGGGGGGGAGGGGTGGTCCATGGCCAGCCGCCCCGTGCAAATATGTCTCATTTAAATGTCGTATATTGTGAGTTGCTTTCTTATTAATGCAGTGTATAAACGTTCCATGAGCCTAATTCTTCATGAATTTTACCACATGTTTGTATTTGATGGACTGGGGGGTGGCTTTGCTCGGGATGCAGAGGGGCCTCAAATGTTCAGCACCCCAAGAATTCTTAATCTGACTCTGAGTAGCCGGCAATCGTCAAATTCCCGATCTCGCTGCCTCTCCGTTTCAATCCACACTTCTCATCCCTGGTTTCCCGGGGCTGGATTTTCAGCTGATTTGAGCCCCATTTAGAGTCTCAGCGAGCGGCAAAAATTATTTTTTGGGGACGTGAAACGAGGCACATAAGATGTTGCGCCCGCGCCGAAATTCGGCAATGGTTTTGCGGCAGTTCTAAAGCTTACCGCCCCGCCCGCTGTTTTGACCGTTTGCATGACGTAAATCATCATGCATCGCTGCGCTAGCATTCGCTCGAGAACCCGCCCAGAAAAAACAGACAGACCCAGGGCTCACCAGGTGCTAACTATTGTGTTCCGAACACAGATGAGACTGCACACAGGGAGGTTAAAGTAACAGTGACCTCAGTCTTTAATAAGACACTCCAGAGTGAGGAATAGGCCTGAGGGGCCGGCTTATATACAGTGCTCCCAAAAGATGCTGGGATCCCTTGGGACTTCAGGGGATGAGCTCCCTGGTGGTGGAGCATAGGAGTGCATGCTTTACAAATACACAACATCACTCCCCCCAAAGTCAAAGTGAAAACTATTTACAAGGTGAGGCAGTCGGGAACCTTTCTTTCCCTGGTGGACCGCCTCGGTACAAATGTCTGTTCTGGTGTGTTGGCTGTGCCCTCGCTGGGCTGGCGTGTTGTTGGCCCTGCAGGGCTGCTAGGTGAGCCTGGCCTTGCTGGGCTGTTGGGCGTGATCGGTTCGATTTCCTGGTCTGGCGTGGTGTCGTTGATTCTTTGGGTGTGTATTGTGGGCTTGAAAAAGATGATGTCTGCTGTGGGTTGTTCAGGGCAGTCTGTAAACCGCAGCCTCGTTTGGTCCAGGATCTTTCTGCAAATTTCTCCATTGTCTAGTTTGACTACAAACACCCTATTCCCTTCTTTAGCTATCACCGTGCCCGCGATCCAGTTGGGACCATGTCCATAGTTTAGCACATACACAGGGTCATTCAGATCAATTTCCCGTGACACAGTGGCGCGACCATCTTTACATTTTGTTGCTGCCGCCTGCTCTCTACCTGATCATGCAGATTGGGGTGAACCAATGAGAGTCTGGTTTTAAGTGTCCTTTTCATGAGTAGCTCAGCCGGGGGCACCCCTGTGAGCGAGTGGGGTCTCATGCATTAGCTGAGCAGTACTCGGGACAGGTGGGTTTGGAGTGAGCCTTCTGTGACTCGTTTAAGGCTCTGTTTGATGGTTTGGACTGTCCGCTCTGCCTGCCCATTGGAGGCTGGTTTAAACGGGGCCGAGGTGACATGTTTGATCCCATTGCGGGTCATGAATTCTTTAAATTCAGCACTGGTGAAACATGGCCCGTTGTCACTGACCAGTATGTCAGGCAGGCTGTGGGTGGCAAACATGGCCCTCAGGTGACGGTGGCGGTGCTTCCCGACATTATTTCACATTCAATCCATTTTGAAAAAGCATCCACCACCACCAGGAACATTTTACCGAGAAACGGGCCCGCATAGTCGACATGGATCCTCGACCATGGTCTGGAGGGCCAGGACCACAAACTTAGTGGTGCCTCTCTGGGTGCGTTGCTCAACTGAGCACATACACTGCATTGCCGTACACAGGACTCTAAGTCGGAGTCGATACCGGGCCACCACACGTGGGATCTGGCTATTGTTTTCATCATTACCATACCCGGGTATGTGCTGTGGAGATCCGAGATGAACGTCTCCCTGCCCTTTTTGGGTAGCACTATGCGGTTACCCCACAACAGGCAGTCTGCCTGAATGGACAGCTCGTCCTTTCACCGCTGGAACGGCTTGATTGGCTCTTGGATTTCAACGGGGATGCTGGCCCAGCTCCCATGCAGAACCCAGGTTTTTACTAGGGACAGCAGAGGATCTTGGCTGGTCCAAGTCCTAATCTAGCGGGCCGTGACAGGTGATTTATAATTTTCAAATGCTTCCATGACCATCAACAAGTCTGCGGGCTGCACCACCATCAACAAGTTTGCAGGCTGCGCCATTTCCACCCCCGTGGTGGGCAATGGTAGCCGACTGAGAGCTTTTGCACAGTTCTCGGTGCCTGGCCTGTGGCGGATGGTATAGTTATACGCTGATAGCGCGAGTGCCCATCTTTGTATGCGGGCTGAGGCATTAGTATTTATCCCCTTGTTTTCAGCGAACAGGGATGTGAGGGGCTTGTGGTCAGTTTCCAGCTCAAATTTGAGGCCAAACAGGTACTGATGCATTTTCTTTACCCCGAACACACACGCTAATGCCTCTTTCTCAATCATGCTGTAGGCCCTAGCGGCCTTAGACAAGCTCCTGGAAGCATAGGCAACAGGTTGCAACTTCCCCGCAACGTTAGCTTGTTGTAATACACACCCGACTCCGTACGACGACGCGTCACATGCTAGCACAAGTCTTTTACACGGGTTATACATTACAAGCAGCTTGGTTGGAGCATAAAATGTTTCTGGCTTTCTCAAAAGCAATTACTTGTTTTTTTCCCCATACCCAACTCTCACCTTTGCGCAATAACACATGTAGGGGCTCTAAAAGGGTGCTTAACCCCGGTAGGAAGTTTCCAAAATAGTTGAGGAGTCCCAGGAACGACCGCAGCTCCGTGACGTTCTGTGGCCTGGGCGCATTCCTGATAGCCTCTGTCTTGGTGTCTGTGGGCCGAATGCCATCCGCCACAATCTTTCTCCCCAAAATTTCCACTTCTGTTGCCATGAAGACGCATTTCGACCTCTTCAGCCGCAGCCCTATGCGATCCAGTCGCTGGAGGACCTCCTCCAGGTTTTGTAGGTGCTCGGCAGTGTCCCGACTCGTGACTAATATGTCGTCCTGAAAGACCACCGTGTGTGGTACCGACTTGAGTAGGCTCTCCCTGTTTCTCTTGAAGATCGCTGCAGCCGACCGAATTCGAAATATGCATCTGTTGTCGATGAACAGTCCCTTGTGCGTGTTGATGCAGGTGAGGCCCTTCGAAGACTCCTCCAGCTCCTGCGTCATGTAGGTCAAAGTCAGGTCAAGCTTGGTGAACGTCTTGCCTCCTGTCAGCGTTGCTGCCTTAGGTAGTGGTATTGGTCCTGTAGCGAGAAACGATTAATGGTTACTTTATAATCGCCGCAAATCCTGACCGTGCTATCACTTTTGAGTGCTGGAACAATGGGGCTGGCCCACTCGGTGAATTCCACTGGGGAGATGATGCCCTCGCATTGCAGCCTGTCCAGCTCGATTTCCATTCTCTCCCTCATCATGTGAGGTACCGCTCGCGCCTTGTGGTGAATGGGTCGTGCCTCTGGAACCAAGTGGATCCGCACCTTCGCCCCGGAAAAGTTTCCAATGCCTGGCTCAAAAAGGGAAGGACATTTTTTGAGAACCTGTGTATATGAAGCCTCATCGACATGTGATAGCGCTCGGATGTCATCCCAGTTCCAGCAGATTTTGCCCAGCCAGCTCCTTCCAAGCAGTGTGGGGCCATCGCCCGGGACAATCCAGAGTGGCAGTTCATGCACCGTGTCCCTAGGTGACCTTGACCATGGCGCTGCCCAGGACAGTGATAAGCTCTTTGGTGTACATTCTCAGTTTCGTGTGGATGGGGCTCAGGGCTGGTCTGAATGCCTTGTTGCACCACAGACTCTCAAACATCTTTTTACTCATGATGGATTGACTAGCACCAGTGTCCAGTTCCATGGCTACGGGTAAGCCATTCAATTTTACATTTAGCATTATAGGTGGACATTTCGTCGAAAATGTGTGCACCCCGTGTACTTCAGCATCTGCCTCCTCTCTCTGAGGCTCGAAATTGCTTTGATCCACCATGGACCAATCTTCCTCTGGCATGTGGTGGTTAGCAGACTTTGCAAAGCTTGCAGCTCGTTTGCAAGCTCGTTGGAGGTGCCCCATTGTTCCTCTTGCAAAAATACCCTTTGAAGCGGCATGAATAGGCTGAATGGAAGCCTCCACAATGCCAACAAGGTGTGAATTGCCTTGCATTCATCCTTTATTGGGGACTCTGGCTCACCTGAGGCCTGCTGGCAGTTGCAGACTCGTGGGTTCTGCCCTGTACATTTCTGCTCGCAAACACAGTTCCAGTTAATTTATGAACATTGCTAGCACTTGTGCGCTGAGAGATTTGTTTGGTGTTATCACTGGTGGACATAAACGCCTGTGCTATCGCAATGGCCTTGCTGAGGGTCGGTGTCCCTACAGTCAAAAGTTTTCATAGGATGGTCTCGTGGCCAATGCCCAGTACAAGAAAGTCTCTGAGCATTTGCTCCAGGTAGCCATCAAACTCACATTGTCCTGCAAGTCGCCTTAGCTCGGCGACGTAGCTCGCCACTTCCTGACCTTCAGATTGCTGGCACGTGTAGAACCGATACCTCGCCATCAGCACGCTCTCCCTCGGGTTAAGATGCTCCTGAACCAGTGTGCACAGCTCCTCATACGACTTATCTGTGGGTTTCACAGGAGCCAAAAGATTCTTCATGAGGCTGTAGGTCGGTGCCCCGCAGACTATGAGAAGGATCGCTCTGCTTTTTGCAGCGCTTCCTTCTCCGTCCAGCTCGTTGGCTACAAAGTACTGGTCTAGCCGTTTGACATAGGCTTCCCAGTCCTCACCATCCGAGAACTTCTCCAGGATGCCCACAGTTTGCTGCATCTTTGCTTTGGATTCGTATTCTCGTCGCCAGTTATTGTGTTCCTAACACAGGTGAGGCTGCACACAGGGAGGTTAAAGTAACAGTGACCTCAGTCTTTAATAAGACACTCCAGAGTGAGGAACAGGCCTTAGGGGCCGGTTTATATACAGTGCTCCCAAGAGACTTCAGCGGATGAGCTCCCTGGTGGCAGAACATGGGAGTGCATGCTTTACAGATACACAACACTAACGGCGTCATGTTAAAATCGGAGGAGAAAGTTGCAGATGCCAGTGATTAAAAGTTTTGGAAGAAGAATGCTGCATTACTGCTTACTTTTGATTGAGAAGTTTATGTGAGTTTCTATCTTGTTTTATAAAGGATATTTAAGGACATTTTAAAAGATGGGAGCCATGCTAGGTCGGGAGCCAGTAATCCTGGCTGCTATTGCAATACGGCTTCAAGCTGGAAGAAGGCTTATTGTTGATCAGTTGCAATGTAATTGAAGTTTACAGGGAACATTGCTCATACCTGCAGCTCTCTGAGGCACAGTGCGTTAGAAGGTTGCGCTTCCGAAAAGAGGTGGTCACGGAAATATGCCAGCTCATAAAGGCAGGCCTACAGCCTAACAGCGGCAATAGGACTGCACTGCCCATCAAGGTGAAGGTGACTGTGGCA
The DNA here is from genome assembly GCF_044704955.1 of Pristiophorus japonicus. Taxonomy (NCBI): domain Eukaryota; kingdom Metazoa; phylum Chordata; class Chondrichthyes; family Pristiophoridae; genus Pristiophorus; species Pristiophorus japonicus. The sequence goes on along the minus strand of NC_091983.1, from coordinate 200,225,539 downwards.
CTTGCTTTCTATGCCTCCGGCTCCTTTCAAACATCAGCAGAGCACATATGCTCCATCTCGCAGCATGCTATACATTGTTGCATTCGCCAGGTGACTAATGCACTGTACACACGCAGAATGGACTTCATAAACTTCTCAATGGCCAAGGAGGCCCAGAATGAGAGGTCTGTGGGTTTTGGATGATTTTCTGGCTTCCCCAAGGTTCAGGGTGCCCTTGACTGAATGCACATCGTCCTGCGAGCACCTTTACAGAATCCAGAGCTTTTCCGAAACCGAAAGGGATTCCACTCCATGAACTTACAGATCGTCTGCGACCATACTCAGCGCATTATGGCAGTCAATGTCCAATATCCGGGGAGCATCCATGATGCCCTCATCTTGCATGAGAGCAGTATCTCACACATGTTCCAGCATCAATCATAAGGCCAGAGCTGAATGCTGGGGGACAAAGGTTATGGCCGCGTCACCTGGCTCATGACCCCCGCTCCAGAACCCACAGACAGAAGCCGAGCATCGCTATAATGAGAGCCATGCAGCCACACGCAACATCGTCGAACAAACAGTTGGAGTGCTCAAGCAGTGCTTCCGATGCCTGGACCACTCTGGTGCGAGCCTGCAATACTCCCCTCAGCAGGTCTCTGTTCATTGTGATGTGCTGCGTGCTACATAACTTGGTCATCATGAGGGGACAGGAATTGCTAATGGGGATTGCAGGACCACCTCAGGAGAAAGGGTGGGTGGAGGAGGAGGAAAATGAGGAAGAGCAGCCTGGCGAGGAACACATGCCACCACCACCACCATAACCACAGGGGAAGAATCGTGGAGATTTTGATACTGCAAAAGCTTTACATCGGCAGCTCATAATTGAACGCTTTGCTTGAAGAGCGAGCGGCATATTTGAACGTTGCCTGGCCACTTTATCCCACCATGTTGACTATTCCCCCTCTTATTCTGCAAATGAGACACGACACAGGAATGGTTAACATGAACAAAAAAATGTATTAAACATTGTAACATTCTAAACTTTGCAACCTTTATTGGGAGACTTAAATAAAATGAGCTGCATCCAGCAGTGTGATAATTCAACAACATTGTCAACAAGACAACATAATCCAGTGTGATACTTTAACATAATCTGTAACATAATAATACTGTCACATAAAACATACGATGCATCCAGCATCAGCAACATAATGCACCAACAACATATCCTGCCCCACTACTTTTTCCCACCGTCTTTTGCCCCCCTTCCCCTTATCACCGCCCTTGCCTGCTGCCCCTACCCAAAGTGGCACCAAGATGGCATGCAGCAAGGCTTCCAGAGCGCTGCTGTGTTGGGAGGAGAGACAATGGAGATGTCGTCTGGGGACGCACTGCAACAGATCATGGCATGGAAGGCCTGGCTTCTGACTGGCTAGCCTCTTCATAGGCATCGCCAATCACAGGTGGTTTGGGTGTGACAGTGGGGAATGTAGAGCGTATGATGGCAGGCATGGACTACATCATATGCTCAAGCTGAAGCAGAGCTTATGCTTGTGATGCGCCATATTCTGCAAAGGTTCGCGTCACATTCTCCGGGACTCCAGTGTCACTGCTGGAGGCCACCAGCATCGTGTGGGCATTGATTGCCTCACAGGTTTCACGGCTCGCACTGACAATCTGCAATCCGACCTCCATAATGGTCGCAGTGAGACTGTCGATGCTAGCGGGAATCCTACCCAAGACATCAAGGAGCTGACGGCTGACCTGGATGCTCTCCCTGGACATTCCCACCATGTCCAGTTCCACGTCTGCCTATCTGTCAGCAGACTGACTTTGTCGACTCACCCTCCGGAGAGATGGCATGCGGGATTCAACCCCAGCACTGCATTGCTGCACGCCACTGGTCCCAGGAGTCTCTATTTCATCAAACCCCAAGTCCTCAGAGGAGCTGAGTGCCGATGGTGGAACAGGGGTGGATTGATGCTGCGCCGGAGTCAGCTCATCGGTATCCTCCTCTTCTCCTCCAAACGCTGGCCTGACTTGAGTGGTCCCTTGAGGACTGGTGCGTCTGCGGCTGGTCATCTGGAAGTAGAAAGCAACATAGAAACATAGAAATTAGTTGCAGGAGCAGGCCCTTCGGCCCTTCAATATGATCATGGCTGATCATTCAACCTCAGGACCCCTTTCCTGCTTTCTCTCCATACCCCTTGATCCCTTTGGCCGTAAGGGCCACATCTAACTCCCTTTTGAACATATCTAACGAACTGGCCTCAACAACTCTCTGTGGTAGAGAATTCCACAGGTTAAACACTCTCTGAGTGAAGAAGTTTCTCCTCATCTCGGTCCTAAATGGCTTACCCCTTATTCTTAGACTGTGATCCCTGGTTCTAGAACTCCCCAGCAATGGGAACATTCTTCCTGCCTCTAACCTGTCCAATCCCGTCAGAATTTTATATGTTTCTATGAGATCCCCTCTCATTCTTCTGAACTCCAGTGAATACAAGCCCAGTTGATCCAGTCTCTCCTCATATGTCAGTCCTGCCACCCCGGGAATCAATCTGGTGAACCTGCGCGGTACTCCCTCAATAGCAAGAACATCCTTCCTCAGATTAGGAGATCAAAACTGAACACAATATTCCAGGTGTGGCCTCAGCAAGGCTCTGTACAACTGCAGTAAGACCTCCCTGCTCTTATACTCAAATCTTCTAGCTATGAAGGCCATCATGCCATTTGCCTTCTTCACCGCCTGCTGTATCTGCATGCCAACTTTCAATGATTGATGTACCATGACACCCAGGTCTCGTTGCACCTCCCCTTTTCCTAATCTGTCACCATTCAGATAATATTCTGTCTTCCTGTTTTTGCCACCAAAGTAGATAACCTCACATTTATCCACATTATACCGCATCTGCCATGCAGTTCCCCACTCACCTAACCTGTCCAAGTCACCCTCCTCACATCTCACACCGCCACCCAGCTTAGTGTCATCTGCAAACTTGGAGATATTACATTCAATTCCTTCATCTAAATCATTGATGTATGTTGTAAATAGCTGGGGTCCCAGCACTGAACCCTGCGGCACCCCACTAGTCACTGCCTGCCATTCTGAAAAGGACCCATTTATTCCGACTCTCTGCTTCCTGTCTGCCAACCAGTTCTCTAACCACGTCAATACATTAACCCCAACACCATGTGCTTTAATTTTGCACACTAATCTCTTGTGTCGGTCCTTGTCAAAAGCCTTTTGAAAGTCCAAATACACCACATCCACTGGTTCTCCCTTGTCCACTCTACTAGTTACAGCCTCAAAAAATCTCGAAGATGTTTCAAGCATGATTTCTCTTTCATAAATCCATGCTGACTTGGACCGATCCTGTCACTGCTTTCCAAATGCGCTGCTATTTCATCTTTAATAATTGATGCAAACATTTTCCCACCACTGATGTCAGGCTAACCAGTCTACAATTCCCCGTTTTCTCTCTCCCTCCTTTTTAAAAAAGTGGTGTTACATTAGTTACCCTCCAGTCCATAGGAACCGATCCAGAGTCAATAGAATGTTGGAAAATGATCACCAATGCATCCACTATTTCTAGGGCCACTTCCTTATGTACTCTGGGATGCAGCCTATCAGGCCCTGGGGATTTATCGGCCTTCAATCTCATCAATTTCCCGAACACAATTTCCTGACTAATAAGGATTTCCTTCAGTTCCTCCTTTTTGCTAGACCCTTGAACCTCTAGTATTTCCGGAAGGTTATTTGTGTCTTCCTTCGTAAAGACAGATCCAAAGTATTTGTTCAATTGGTCTGCCATTTCTTTGTTCTGTAAGGGGTTTTCTCAGGGAGTGTTGTTGTACCTTGGGTGTCTCTCTCTGGGCTTCTGCCCTCACAGCTTATGCCTGGCCTGTGAGGTACCCTGAGTGCTGCAAGAGCACCCCTGGAGAGACTGTGTCCACAGCTTATGAAGGGGGTTTTGAGACCCGTGTGTCCCCACAGTTTATGCCTAGCCTGTGAGGCACCTGTGAGTGTCAAACACTCCTAACCCCTTCTTCCCTAGCCTGTGATCCACAGTTGAGCGTTTTCGAGGCGCTCCTAGCTTCCCTGACACTGTTCTGACATAAGACTCACGATCAGAATAGAACTGAGACAAGGTGATTCCAAGAGGAACTTTAGGCTTCCAATTTATTTGACAAGGTGTATCTCAACAAACAGCAATACACCAACAAAACAATCCCCCTAAATCCCACTAAACGGACACAACGAAAATCTTTACACAAGTTTAGCAGTACAATGCCCAACCTCCCACCTTTCCTGGCCTAACTGAGTTGGGAGTTCTGGGGACCAGAGGTTATAGTCACTACTGTGCCTTCTGCAGTCTAGTGGTTTGTTTCTTCTATCTTCGGTGTCTTCGGACACTGGTTTTCCTTCAGTGTCGAGAGTCTTGCTGGTTGTGGTTGTTGGATGACGAGGGCAGGGAACCACCCACACTACGTCAGAAACCTCTTTTTATAGCCAGATTATCCAGTCCGCCTCTCCTGCTGAAATCGATTCTTCCCATTGGTGGGCTTTGTGATTTTGAAAAATGCAGCAATTTTAGATTATTGTGGGTTTTTTCCACTGATGTTAACCTACTCAAGGTTTGAATGGGTGTCAGTTGGGTTGGCCTCCTGTAGCCATTGTGTAGGTCCTTGGTTTGTTTTGGCTTCCCTAGTTTTCTGAAGATCTGCATAATTTCCTTCCATAGTGTAAACATGGGGAAGACAATAGTCCGATAATGGCAATGAGTCAGTCCCACAGTTTTCGAGCAAGTGCTCTCCCATTGGCTTGAAAGCCCCATGCTTCGGGCTGACTCTGTCTCGCCATTGGCCCTCCGGTGTCCTCCCCCATCCAATCACTGCTCTGCCAAGGTCAAACTGTTATCGGTTTCAATTCACAGCACAGACTGATCCCACAGCCCTTTTCCTTCTGGGTAAAATGAGGGGATTTTTGTCCTCCCCTACAGTTCCCAATTATAAATTTACCTGATTCTGACTGCAAAGGACCTATGTTGGTCTTCACTAATCTTTTTCTCTTCACATATCTATCGAAGCTTTTGCAGTCAGTTTTTATGTTTCCTGCAAGCTTCCTCTCATACTTTATTTTCTCCCTCCTAATTAGACCCTTTGTCCTCCTCTGCTGAATTCTAAATTTCTCCTAGTCCTCAGGTTTGCTGCTTTTGCTGGCCAATTTATATGTCTCTTCCTTGGATTTAACACTATCCCTAATTTCCCTTGTTAGCCACGGTTGAGCCACCTTCCCCTTTTTATTTTTACTCCAGACAGGGATATACAATTGTTGAAGTTCATCCATGTAATCTATAAATGTCTGCCATTGCCTATCCACCATCAACCCTTTAAGTATCATTTGCCATCTATCCTCGACAATTCACGTCTCATACCATCGAAGTTACCTTTCCTTAAGTTCAGGATCCTAGTCTCTGAATTAACACTCTCACTCTCCATCTTAATAAAGAATTCTACCATATTATGGTCACTCTTCCCCAGGGGGCCTCGCAAAACAAGATTGTTAATTAGTCCTCTCTCATTACACAAGACCCAGTCTAGGATGGCCAGTTCTCTCGTTGGTTCCTCGACATATTAGTCTAGAAAGCCATCCCTAATACACGCCAGGAAATCCTCCTCCGCCGCATTGCTACCAGCTTGGTTAGCCCAATATATATGTAGATTAAAGTCGCCCATGATAACTGCTGTACCTTTATTGCACGCATCCCTAATTTCTTGATTGATGCTGTCCCGAACCTCACTACTGCTGTTTGGTGGTCTGTACACATCTCCCACTAGCGTTTTCTGCCCTTTGGTATTCCGCAGCTCTACCCATACAGATTCCACATCATCCAGGCTAATGTCCTTTCTTACTATTGCGTTAATTTCCTCTTTAATCAGCTGCGCCACCCCACCAGACGAGTGGTTAGCAGCATGGGAGTGGGTAGGTTGACATGAGGAAGGTCGCATAGCGCAGGTTGATTTGAAGGACTACCGCTGCTCCATTATATCTCGTCTGGATGACTGAGTGAATTCCTTCCCACACTCGGAACAGGTAAACGGCCTCTCCCCAGTGTGACTGCACCAATGAGTTTCCGGGTGGGATGGAAAACTGAATCCCTTCCCACAGTCCCCACATTTCCACCGTTTCTCCATACACACCAGCGAGTTCACATTCGAGAGAGACCGTTCTGCTCAAAATGTGGGAAGAGATTTACTCAATCATCTGACCTGCATCACACCAGCAAGTTCACATGGGGGAGAAGCTTTTGCCTGCTCCAAGTGTGGAAAGGGATTCACTTAGTCATCCAACCTGCCAACAGACCAGCGAGCTCACACTGGGGAGAGACCGTTCACCTGCTCAATGTGTGGGAAGGGATTCACTTAGTCATCCAACCTGCCAACACACCAGCGAGTTCACACTGGGGAGAGACCGTTCACCTACTCAGTGTGTGGGAAGGGATTCACTCAGTCACCCACCCTGCTGAGACACCAGGGAGTTCACACTGGGGAGAGACTGTTCACCTGCTCAGTGTGTGGGAAGGGATTCGCTCAGTCACCCACCCTGCTGAGACACCAGCGAGTTCACACTGGGGAGAGGCTATTCACCTGCTCCAAGTGTGGAAAGGGATTCACTCAGTCATCCAGCCTGCTGAAACACCAGCGAGTTCACAAGTGATTGCAGGATTTGGATTCTGCTATTATTGCTGCTGTTATTCACATCCTTCTGAACTGTTTGTTTCTGCTGATGTTAATAACCCTTCAACTAGGCTGAAGTTTAATATTTTGATATTTCAAATAACAGTGTCGATATTTGATGTCTCCAAGATAAGAGGAGACTAATTGATGTCCTGTTACTGACTGCTCCATTTTTTATCAGGGCGGAGGAGCTGTGAGAGATCGGGCCCAGGAGCATCGTGATCGAGGCCCAGGAGAGGGGAGGGTTCAGGGCCCAGAAGAGGCTAGGGCCCAGGAGCAGCACGGGCCAACCCACACTGCGATCTATGGATAGTAGGAGCATGCGTGTGCATTAGGTCCGTGCAGCAGAGCTGGTCTCTGATACGTCCTTACTATACAGTATAAATGCACACGAGGCCCATGCTTGAGAGAAGGTCATTCTGTGACCTGTCCTTTATTCCTTAGCACTCAAGTGATGAAGGTGGGTGGAGCTTCCCCTTTTATACCTGAAGGTCCAGGTTAGGAGTGTCTCCCAAAAGTTCACCAACTAGTGGTCAGTGTTCTCACAGTGTACAACTTGTCAGTTTATACATGGGTCACAATGCTGGTTGAATACATGACATCACCTCCCCCCCACCCAAAGTCTAATTGGGATCACAGGTTGATTCTCTCTGGTGGTTTACGCTCCCTTGTAGAGCACCTGAGTTGGGGCTCCGGTTGTTGGGCGCTGGTCTGAGTGTCTGCTGTTTGCGGTGCCTCAGGCCTGTCCGGACTGCCCACAGTGACTGGGCTCTCCTCCCTTTTGTTCCGGTCACCTGTGGAGGAGTGAACTCTATATTGTGTTCATCCTCTGCTTCTTCTATGGGGTTGCTGAACCTCCTTTTTGTTTGATCCACATGTTTGCAGCAGATTTGTCCATTGGTAAGTTTGACTACCAGAATCCTATTCCCCTCTTTTGCAATCACAGTGCCTGCGAGCCATTTGCGCCCTGCAGCGTAGTTGAGGACAAAGACAGAATCATTGACATCAATACATCACGCCCTCGCATTCCTGTCATGGTAGTCATATTGTGACTGGCGCCTGCTCTCAACAATTTCTTTCATGGTGGGGTGTATAAGGGATAACCTGGTTTTGAGCGTCCTTTTCATTAGCAGCTCTGCGGGTGGAACCCCTGTGAGTGAGTGCGGTCGGGATCTGTAGGCCAACAGGAAGCGTGATAAACGGCTTTGTAGGGAACCCCCTTGGATTCTGAGCATGCCCTGTTTGATTATCTGCACTGCTCGTTCTGCCTGCCCGTTTGAGGCCGGCTTGAACGGTGCCGTTCTGACATACATAAGAACATAAGAACATAAGAATTAGGAACAGGAGTAGGCCATCTAGACCCTCGAGCCTGCTCCGCCATTCAACAAGATCATGGCTGATCTGGCCGTGGACTCAGCTCCACTTACCCACCCGCTCCCCGTAACCCTTAATTCCCTTATTGGTTAAAAATCTATCTATCTGTGACTTGAATACATTCAATGAGCTAGCCTCAACTGCATCCTTGGGCAGAGAATTCCACAGATTCACAACCCTCTGGGAGAAGAAATTCCTTCTCAATTCGGTTTTAAATTGGCTCACCCGTTTTTGAGGCTGTGCCCCCTAGTTCTAGTCTCCCCGAACAGTGGAAACAACCTCTCTGCTTCTATCTTGTCTATCCCTTTCATTATTTTAAATGTTTCTATAAGATCACCCCTCATCCTTCTGAACTCCAACGAGTAAAGACCCAGTCTACGCAATCTATCATCATAAGGTAACCCCCTCATCTCCGGAATAAGCCTAGTGAATCGTCTCTGTACCCCCTCCAAAGCTAGTATATCCTTCCTTAAGTAAGGTGACCAAAACTGCATGCAGTACTCCAGGTGTGGCCTCAACAATACCCTATACAGTTGCAGAAGGACCTCCCTGCTTTTGTACTCCATCCCTCTCGCAATGAAGGCCAACATTCCATTTGCCTTCCTGATTACCTGCTGCACCTGCAAACTAACTTTTTGGGATTCATGCACAAGGACCCCCAGGTCCCTCTGCACCGCAGCATGTTGCAATTTCTCCCCATTCAAATAATATTCCCTTTTACTGTTTTTTTTCCCAAGGTGGATAACCTCACACTTTCTGACATTGTATTCCATCTGCCAATCCTTAGCCCATTCGCTTAACCTATCCAAATCTCTTTGCAGCCTCTCTGTGTCCTCTACACAACCCGCTTTCCCACTAATCTTTGTGTCATCTGCAAATTTTGTTACACTACACTCTGTCCCCTCTTCCAGGTCATCTATGTATATTGTAAACAGTTGTGGTCCCAGCACCGATTCCTGTGGCACACCACTAACCACCGATTTCCAACCCGAAAAGGACCCATTTATGCCGACTCTCTGCTTTCTGTTAGCCAGCCAATTCTCGATCCATGCTAATACATTTCCTCTGACTCCGCGTACCTTTATCTTCTGCAGTAACCTTTTGTGTGGCACCTTATCGAATGCCTTTTGGAAATCTAAATACACCACATCCATCGGTACACCTCTATCCACCATGCTCGTTATATCCTCAAAGAATTCCAGTAAATTAGTTAAACATGATTTCCCCTTCATGAATCCATGTTGCATCTGCTTGATTGCACCATTCCTATCTAGATGTCCCGCTATTTCTTCCTTAATGATAGTTTCAAGCATTTTCCCCACTATAGATGTTAAACTAACCAGTCTTTGGTTACCTGCCTTTTGTCTGCCCCCTTTTTTAAACAGCGGCGTTACATTAGCTGCTCTCCAATCCCCGCTGGTACCTCCCCAGATTCCAGAGAATTTTGGTAGATTATAACGAATGCATCTGCTATAACTTCTGCCATCTTTTTTAATACCCGGGATGCATTTCATCAGAACCAGGGGACTTGTCTACCTTGAGTCCCATTAGCCTGTCCAGCACTACCCCCCTAGTGATAGTGATTGTCTCAAGGTCCTCCCTTCCCACATTCCTGTGACCAGCAATTTTTGGCATGGTTTTTGTGTCTTCCACTGTGAAGACCGAAGCAAAATAATTTTTTAAGGTCTCAGCCATTTCCACATTTCCCATTATTAAATCCCCCTTCTCATCTTCTATGGGACCAACATTTACTTTAGTCACTCTTTTCCGTTTTATATATCTGTAAAAGCTTTTACGATCTGTTTTTATGTTTTGCGCAAGTTTACCTTCGTAATCTATCTTTCCTTTCTTTATTGCTTTCTTAGTCATTCTTTGCTGTTGTTTAAAATTTTCCCAATCTTCTAGTTTCCCACTAACCTTGGCCACCTTATACACATTGGTTTTTAATTTGAAACTCTCCTTTATTTCCTTGGTTATCCACGGCTGGTTATCCCTTCTCTTACCACCCTTCTTTTTCACTGGAATATATTTTTGTTGAGCACTATGAAAGAGCTCCTTAAAAGTCCTCCACGGTTCCTCAATTGTGCCACCATTTAGTCTGTGTTCCCAGTCTACTTTAGCCAACTCTGCCCTCATCCCACTGAAGTCCTCTTTGTTTAAGCATAGTATGCTCGTTTGAGACACTACTTCCCTGGGCGCATTGCCTAGCTGGGCACACGTGTTGTACCTGCGAACACAAAGTTCCAGGTCTGCATTTATCCCTGTCCACCAAACGTGTGACCTGGCAATTGTTTTCATCATGACAATGCCCGGGTGCTCATTGTGGAGTTCTCTGATGAACACCTCTCTGCCCATCTGGGGCATGACTATGCGGTTTCCCCACAATAGACAATCGGCCTGAATCGAGAGTTCATCCCTGCGCCTGTGAAATGGTTTAAATTCCTCAGGGCATGCCCCGTATGTGGCTGCCCAGTCCCCACTCAGGACACATTTCTTGACTAAAGACAATAGCGGGTCTCTATTTGTCCAGACTTTAATCTGATGGGCTGTCACGGGTGAGCCTTCACTTCCGAAAGCTTCAACAGCCATGACCATCTCAGCAGCATGCCCAGTAGTCCCCTCAGTGGTGGCTAGTGGGAGCCTGCTGAGTGCATCGGCGCAGTTTTCGGTGCCCGGTCTGTGCCGAATTGTATAGTCATAGGCGGATAATGTGAGTGCCCACCTCTGTATGCGGGCCGATGCGTTTGCATTTATGGGCTTGTTGTCGGCCAAAAGGGACGTTAGGGGTTTGTGATCTGTCCCCAGCCCAAATTTCCTGCCAAACAGGTACTGGTGCATTTTCCTTACTGCATATACACATGCAAGCGCCTCCTTTTCTACCATCCCGTAGCCCCTTTCTGCCTGGGACAGACTTCTGGAGGCATAAGCTACCGGCTGGACCTGACCCTTGGCATTGACATGCTGCAACACACACCCAACACCATAGGACGACGCATCGCACGTTAACACAAGTTTCTTACATGGGTCATATAGCATTAACAGATTGTTGGAACATAACAAATTGTATGCTCTATTAAAAGCCCTTTCCTGGCTGTCCCCCCAGACCCATTGTGAATCATTACCTTGGCCCCGATGAAAGTGCCAATGCCGGGTTGAAACAGTGAGTCAAATTTGTCCAGGATCTGTGAGCATGATACTCGCTCCACAGAGGAAATTGCATTGACATCGCCCCATTTCCAGTTCATGACAGCAAGCCAACTCCTCCCCAGTAGTGCGGGACCATCCCCCGGGACAATCCAGAGTGGCAACCTGTTCTCCGAACCTTTGTGGGTCACGACTACCGTGGCGCTGCCTAGCACCGGAATGATCTCCTTTGTGTAAGTCCGTAGCTGTGTGTCAATCGGCAAATAATTTTGGCCTCCTGGCCTTGGACGGCCACAACTTTTCGAACTGTTTGATACTCATCAGGGACTGACTGGCCCCCGTGTCTAGCTCCATTGATATTGGGATGCCATTGAGGAGCACTTTCATCAATATCAGTGGGGTCCTGGTGTATGAACTGTATACGTGTTCCACATGAACTCGCTGAACTTCAGGTTTCAGCGATTTCCCCTAGCATTCATTTCTGCAATTTCTGCAGGTATTTTGCTCATCTCTGCAAACTCCAGCTGAGTGTGTGCCTCCACACCTCCAACATGAGCTGTTGTTGGAAACAAAAGGCCCCTTGCCAGTCGATTGTCTCTGACTGCCTCTGTGACTGTCCTTAAGTGCGCCATTAACAGATGTTGATGGCCCCATTACTGGTCGCATTGTCCCTTGCAATGGCGTGAATCACCATTCGGCTAGCCATTGTCTCTGTCGAACTCCCCCTCTGGGCTCGACTACATGTTGGGGCATGCCCGATTGCCCTTGTCTACCTGGAGAACTGTGTGCTGCTTTAACAATGTTGATTCTCGTCCCAACCATTCCTTAACACAGTACCTCTCATCTGTTCTGCTAGTGGCCATGCTCGCGTGGTTTAAATCCCAGTTTCTCGTCGCCATTGATACTTCTTTATTGTACAGTATAAATGCACACGAGGCCCATGCTTGAGAGAAGGTCAGTCTGTGACCTGTCCTTTATTCCATAGCACTCAAGTGATGAAGATGTCTGGAGCTTCCCCTTTTATACCTGAAGGTCCAGGTTAGGAGTGTCTCCCAAAAGTTCACCACCTAGTGGTCATTGTTCTCACAGTGTACAACTTGTCAGTTTATACATGGGTTACAATGCTTCCTGAATACATGGCAGTCTCCAGTCATCTTGGTTAACCCTTGTCACTGGATCAAGGCCTAGCTCTATCAAGCCCGTGTGGTGGCTGGTGTGCAACGGCCACCCAACCTTAAAAGAATCCATGCACAGGCATCTTGTACCCTTCAGAATGTAGTTCGGGACCTCGAATGTCAGGTCCCTCATTGAAACACCTGTGAACTCATCACTTTTTGGTGTGGAAGCAAGTCATCCTCGATACGAGGGACTGCCTAATACTATACTATATCTAGTCTAGAGACACTGCAGGACATTGCCCCAACCTGTCCCAGGGGGTGTGCAGGATTTACCCTCAGTATCCGAGTAGGGGTCAGCGTCCCCAGTGGCAGCTGCCTGACCTGAGACGCCGATGAGGCCTGCCATTCTTTCTTCACTGTCGGTGAGTGACAGGGTCTGAGGCGGACCATTGCCTGTCCACACCTGCTCGCGCCGATTGTGTGACTTCTTGGCCTGCAAAGATGAAAATGGGAATGGTTACAAGAGGGTCTATCTGCTCTTGTGGCACACACAGATAGCCACCAAAGCACTTGTACCATACTGTCTGAATGTAATGCAGTCCTCTGTTTAATGGCCTTGGAAGTTGCACATGGTTCATCAGGAGGACATCGAAGTGGGGAGCAATCTTATGACATTATTATTACTGTTCGCAACCTAGGTGTCATATTTGACCCTGAAATGAGTTTCCATCCACATATCCGCAGCATAACGAAAACCGCCTTTTTCCACCTCCGTAACATTGCCCGCCTCCACCCTTGTGCTGCTGAAACCCTCATTCGTGCCTTTGTTACCTCTAGATCTGACGACTCCAACTCACTCCTGGCTGGCCTTCCACATTCCACACTACATAAACTTGAAGTCATCCAAAACTCAGCAGCCCGTGTACTAAGCCGCACCAAGTCAAGATCACCCATCTCCCCTGTGTTTTCTGACCTACATTGGCTCCCAGTTAAACAATGCCTTGATTTCAAAATTCTCATCCTTGTTTACAAACCACTCCATGGACTTGCCCCTCCCTATCTCTGTAATCTTTTTCAGCCTCACAATCCCACAAGATGTCTGCGCTCCTCAAATTCTGGCCTCTTGAACATCCCTCATTATAACTGCTCAACCATTGGTGGACGTGCCTTCAGCTGCCTAAGCCCTAAGCTCTGGAACTCCCTCCCTAAATCTCTACCTCTCTTTCCTCCTTTAAGACGCTCGTTAAAACCAAGCTTTTGACAAGCTTTTGATCATCTGCCTTAATTTCTTCTGTGGCTCGGTGTCAAATTTATCTGTTTGTCTGTAACACTGTTGTGAAGCGCCTTGGAACGTTTTATTACGTTAAAGATGCTATATAAATAAAATTTATTATGATTATTATCTCAGAAAGCAATCTTAATAATGTGTAAAGATCATTTCTGGCAAATAGGGTGCCGAACTAAGCCTACCTATGTGTAATGCTTTTTAGGAGGCACCCACAGAGTGCTGAGAGGCACCACAGCATGAGAACAAATAGTGTGTCAGATTTATAATTGAAGTATTGAAGGAGTGCATGAATTAAAATTGTACTCACTCGGACGACCCTTGTCAGATCATTGAACTTCTTACAGCACTGTGTGCCAGTCCTGACCACAGTGTCTGAGGCAGAGACCTCAGCGATTTCCCGTCAAACCCTTTTAAATATCGATGGCAGTGGTCTAGATCCACCCCGAGGATGCAATTCCTGCCACCTTCTTTCCACAGCCCCCACTAGAGTTTCATTAGCCTCGTGGCTGAATTGCCTGGCACGCTGTTTGTAATCGTCGTCCTCCATGATCAAAGTCCAAATGTAAAATGGCAGATTCAGCCCCGGTTGTATTGCGCATGCGCACGGCCGTGCCCTGCATTAGCGCTTGCGACTGGAGACCAGAAAAACATTTGCAGAACGGCCAATTTTTTTCAGTGCTGCAACTTTCGGCTCCAGCGCACAAACCCGGCACTAAATGTTTGGCTCCGCTGCGAATTGGGCCCAGAAACGGGCGAAAATGCAAAAAGCCGAAAATCCAGCCCATAGAATGATAGAATGGTTACAGCACAGAAGGAGGACATTCGGTCCGCCGAGCCCGTGTCAGCTCCCTGCAAGAACACTTCAGCTAGTCCCACTCCTCCACCCTTTCCCCGTAGCCCAGCATTTCTTTTCTTTCAGCTACTTATGTGGTTCCCTTTTGAAAGCCATGATTGAATCTGCCTCCACCACCCTTTCAGGCAGTGCATTCCAGATCCTAAGCGCTCACTGCGTAAAAAGGTTTTTCCTCATGTCGCCTTTGGACCTTTTGCCAATCATTTTAAATCTGTCAACCCTTAAATCTTTTATCCCTCAAACACTGAAAACAGATTAACTGGACATTTTTATTACTGCTGTTTGTTGGACCTCGAAGACTAAGATAGGCCCATGTAGAGGGCACAGTCAGGCTAATTTCAGCAGTGGCATGAAGTGGGCGATGTTGGACCAGAAGCCTATTATACACCTTGCCGAATTTCCTTTTTATTGGCCATTAGGAACATAGGAACAAAGGAACAGGAGAAGGCCATTCAGTCCCTCGAGCCTGTTCCACCATTTAATTAGATCATGGCTGACCTGTATCCTAACTCCATCTACCGCCTTGGTCTCGTAACCCTTAATGCCCTTTCCTCACAAAAATCTAGCATTCTCAGTTTTGAAATTTCTAATATCACCCCTGAATGGCCTAGCGCTAAATTTAAAGTTGTAGATTCCCCACCAGAGGAACTAATTTCTTTCTATCTATCCTATCAACTCATTTGATCATCTTAAAAACCTCAAATTAGATCACCCCTTAATCTTCTATATTCAAGGGAATGCAAGCATGATCTATGCAATCTGCCATTGTAATTTAACCCTTTTAGCCCTGGTATCATTCTGGTGAATCTGCACTCCACCCCCTCCAAGGCCGATGAAGGTGCAGTGCCCAGTACTGAACACAGTACTCTAAATTGGGTTTAACCAGAGCTCTGAACAGCTGTAACACCCTTTTGCATTCCCACTCTCTTGAGATAAAGGCGAACAGTTTCTAGCTTCTCACAGTTTAGAAAATAGTCTGATCCATCTTTCTAAGGTCCAAAGTGGATAACCTCACACTTTCCCATATTGAACTCCATCTGCCACAGTTTTGCCCACTCAGTTAATCTATCAATGTCCCTTTGCAACTTTCTACGCTATTTACTGTGCTACCTAACTTAGTGTCATTAGCAAACTTACCTATAAGGCTCTCTATTCCTTAATCCAAGACATTTATAAATATGGGCCGGTAATTTGCTGTCAGCAGTGAAGCAAAGGCGTTCGCCGCTGGCCCTGATGTAAGCTTCCCACAAAGATCTCACGACCTCTGTGGCGAGAAATTCGGCTTTTCCGATGTTCATTTGAAATCAGTGCGAGTTAATGGGAAATCCCTAATGTGAGCTGCTGTGGCAACAACCGGCTGTCTAAGCAGCCAATCACAATGCAGAATTCTCACAGACATTTCCTGATTTCCAATTACAATATCACCTATGTCTGTCATTAAGGTGCCCAGGTTCCATTTAGCCACCCTCTTTCTCTTAATATATTTGTAAAACCCTTCAGTGTTGCCCTTGATATCCCTCGCAAGCTTTTTCTCATATCCTCGTAACACTTTCTTTGTATCCCTTTTATTTAGTTTTATTTACTTTTCTTTGTATCTCTCGTATTTTATCCTCATCCTTTACTGTGAAGTCTGATACAAGATAAGTAATAGGCTTATAATTACCTAGTTTATCTCTCTTACCCATCTAAAATATGTAGGATGTGACATTGGCAATTTTCCAATCAAAGGGGACAATTCCTGAATCCAGAGCATTTTGGACGAGATGCATCTACAATTTGGCAGATTTACGAAATACTTACCTTGTATCAGACTTCACAGCAGAGGATGAGATAAAATACTAGAGATGCAAAGAAAAGTAAATAAAACTAAATAAGGAAATGGTAATGGAGAAAATAATGATACTGAAGATAGACAAATCTCCTGAACTCGATAGTTTCCACCCCAGAATATGAAATTTAAGGGTATGTACAGGATGTGTATTCTACCAAATACTTTTCTGAATGCCACCCACTATTCATTCATAGTTTTACCCATTCATAGTTCTGCCCAGGCTATTGTGGTCAATTCCTGCCTCGTGCCTCCAAAGTCAGCCTTACCTCAATTTAGGTGGTGCGAACTACCATTTATATTGGGACAATGGCAGTAGCCCAAAAGGTATCTCGCCAGCTAAGTGAACAAAGGACTAGAAACAAAAGAGAATCATAAGCAGCTCAAAATGTTCCTACCAATGTTCACATATGGCTCTCTAATGGATGAATCAGTAACAGCCCGCTGTTAATAAATTATCATGAACAAGTTAGTGGGTGCGCTGCAGCACCAGAAGGAAATATCAGCACAAAATTGATGGGATGCTAAACGGACAGAGAAGCAGTTTAACAAATCTTCACTCTGATTTGCAATCGGTTTTATCAGTATATTATATCAGAATATTGTGGCCCTCTATATTGGCTGAAACTGGTCTTAAAATCCTCCAATTCAAAACTCAAGACGAATGAATCATAGAATCAAAGAAATTTACAGCACGGAAGGTGACCATTTCGGCTCATCGTGTCCACACCGGCCGACAAAGCTATCCAGCCTAATCCCACTTTCCAGCTCTAGGTCCATAGCCCTGTAGGTTACGGCACTTCAAATGCATATCCAAGTACTTTTTAAATGTGGTGAAGGTTTCTGCCTTTACCACTCTTTCAGGCAGTGAGTTCCAGACCCCCAATACCCTCTGGGTGAAAACATTGCCCCTCAAATCCCCTCTAAACCTCCTACCAATTACTTTAAATCTATGCCCCTTAGTTGTTGACACCTCTGCTAAGGGAAATAGGTCCTTCTTATCCACTCTATCTAGGCCCCTCATAATTTTATACACCTCAATAAGGTCTCCCCTCAGCCTCCTCTGTTCCAATGAAAACAAACCCAGCCTATCCAATCTTTCCTCACAGCTAATGATGCTTACATCCCCTATATCCCATTAATAAAGATTGATGCAAGGTACACAAATTGCCTCAAAACATATTTTTTTTGCAAATGAAAATCATTGCAAATAAGTAAAAATACTATACATTTATCAGAATGCTAGTTTGATCTAAAATGCAACATTTTCCAGATGCTGGGTCCAGAACCACCGTGGAAATACAGATGATGGTGCTCAGGCCTGGGGGCAGTGCTTGGGAAAGGTATTGTTTTAGTTATTCTGTCTATAATCCTGCAGGAATACCAGTGTTTGTTTCAGCATCACAGGGTGTCAGTTACATAACTGGCTGGTCCACAGAGACAGATATTTCTCAGCAACTGCAACAACAACAACTTGCATTTATATAGCATCTTTAACGTAGTAAAATGTCACAAGGCGCTGCACAGGAGCGTTAGCGAACAAACAAACTGACACGAGCCCAAAAAAGGGATATTAGGAAGGGGTGACTGAAAACTTGGTAAAAGGTGGATTTTAAAAAGGATCTTAAAGGAGGAGAGAGCAGCGGAGAGGCAGAGAATTTAGGGAGTGAATTCCAGAAATTGGAGCTTAGGTGGCTGAAGGCACGGCAGACAGCCTAACATTTAACTCGTCGCAGTGAATACAAGTTAATCCCCACACAATCAATGGCGATAAGAGCAGTATTTGCGCAAGGCAAGTCACTGCCACGAAGGTGATTCCACCCTGGGGACTCCTCCTTCAAACAACTTCTGGAGCAAAGGCACGTTCTTCTAATATAATAATAGATGTCAACTGCCAGGCAACAAGACAGAGAGATACTTCAGGGAAAAGGGGACACAGGAAACATGAGACAAGCTGACTCAAGGAAAGCTGGCAAGGAACGAATGATGGGTGGGTGCCTTTCTGTGAAGAGTGCCAAAGCTAACAAAAGTGAGAGAGCAAGGAGTTGGTGGCAACCTGTTGATATGGGTAGGGAATTGGTTCGGAGGTAGGAGACAGAGAGTAGGAGTAAAGGGTGTGTCATTAAACATGCGGGATGTGACTAGTAGGGGCCCCCAGGGATCTGTACTGCAGCCTCAGCTTTTCACTATGTTTATAAATGACTTAGATGAAGGAAAAGAGGGCCTGATATCCAAGTTTGATGACAACACTAGGTTAGGTGGCACAGCAAATAGTGCAGATGTGAGCAGAAAGTTAAAAAGGGACATTGATAGATTAAGAGTGGACAAAGCTGGGACAGATGGAGTTCAACTTGAGAAACTGTGAGGTCATCCACTTTGAAGCTAAGAAAGATAGATCAGAGTATTTTATAACTGATGAGAAGATAGAAACTGTGGAGGTGTAGAAAGATTTAGGAGTCCAAGTACAGAAATCACTAAAAACTTGTGGACAGATACAAACAGAATTAAAAAAGGCTAATGGAATACTGGCCTTTATCTCAGGAATATAAAATGGAGGAAGTTATGTTACAAGTATATAAAGCTCTGGTTAGACCCAATTTAGAGTATTGCGTTCAGTTCTGTAAACCGCACCTCAGGAAATATATAACAACAACAACTTGTATTTATATAGCACCTTCAATGCAGTGAAACATCCCAAGGCGCTTCACAGGAGTATTATCAGATAAAACAATTTGACACCGAACCATGTAAGTAGAAATTAGCGCAGGTGACCAAAAGCTTGGTCAAAGAGGTAGGTTTTAAGGAGTTTCTTGAAGGAGGAAAGAGAGTTAGAGAGGCGGAGAGGTTTAGGCAGGGAGTTCCAGAGCTTGGGGCCAAGGCAACAGAGGGCACGGCCACCAATGGATGAGCGATTATAATCAGGCATGCTCAGGAGGGCAGAATTAGAGGGGTGCAGGCATCTCGGGGGGTTGTGGGGCTAGAGAAGATTACAGAGATAGGGAGGGATTTGAAAATAAGTATGAGAATTTTGAAATCGAGGCGTTGTTTAACCGGAAACCAATGTAGGTTAGCGAACACAGGGGTGATGGGTGAGCGGGACTTGGTGCGAGTTAGGATATGGGCAGCCGAGTTTTGGATCACCTCTAGTTTACCTAGGGTAGAATGTGGGAGACCAACCAGGAGTGTGTTGGAATAGTCCAGTCTAGAGGTAACAAAGGCATGGATGAGGGTTTCAGCAGCGGATGAGCTGAGGCAAGGGCGGAGACGGGCAATGTTACAGAGGTGGAAATAGGCGGTCTTAGTTATACTGTGGATATGTGATCGGAAGCTCATTTCAGGTCAAATGGGACACCAAGGTTGCGAACAGCCTGATTCAGCCTCAGACAGAGGTTGAGGAGAGGGATGGAGTCAGTGGCTAGGGAACAGAGTTTATGGCGGGGACTGAAAATAATGGCTTCAGTCTTCCCAATATTCAATTGGAGAAAATTTCTGCTCATCCAGAACTGGATGTTGGACAAGCAGTCTGACAATTTAGAGACTGTGGAGGGGTCAAGAGAAGTGGTATTGAGGTAGAGCTAGGCATCATCAGTGTACATGTGGAAACTGATGCTGTGTTTTTGGGTGATGTCGCCAAGGGGCAACATGTAGCTGAGAAATAGCAGGGGGCCAAGGATAGATCGTTGGAGGACACCAGAGGTAACGATGCAGGAGTGGGAAGAGAAGCCGTTGCAGGTGATTCTCTGGCTACGGATCGATAGGTAAGAATGGAACCAGGCGAGTGCAGTCCCACCCAGCCAGATGACGTGGAGAGGCGTTGAAGAAGAATAGAGTGGCCTTTGAGGGGGAGCAGCGGAGATTCGCCAGGGCTAAAAGGGTTAAATTATGAGGGCGGGTTGCATAGACTAGGCTTGTATTGCCTTGAGTATAGAAGATTAACGGGTGATCGAATCAAGGACTTGATAGGTTAGCTGGAGAGAAACTATTTCCTCTAGTGGTGCGTCCAGAACAAGGGAGTAGGATCGAGGGGCCGAATGCCTACTCCTGCTCCTAATTCTTATAACCTTAAAATTAAAACAAGGTCATTCAGGGCTGATAGCAAAAAGCACTTCTTCACACAATAGGTAGTGGAAATCTGGAACTCTCTCCCGCAAAACATTGTTGAGGCTGGGGGTCAATTGAAAATTTCAAAACTGAGCTTGATAGATTTTTGACGGGCTACAGAACCAAGGCGGGTAGATGGAGTTAAGCTACAAATCAGCCATGATCTAATTAAATGGCGGAAAAGTCTCAAGAGGCTGAATGGCCTACTGCTGTGTAGTTTTTAACTACTAAGCAACTTTTTGCCACTTTGCTAATTATAGCAATTCGACTATTCTCAGGCTTTATATTTAATTCAAACTAGAAGACACTTATTCAGATTATAACAAATGCTTTTAATACAGGTATATTGAGTAAAAACAACAGAGATTTATCAAGCAAATTATGTTCTGTTACAAAAGATAATACTTAACAAATGATAGTCACAGCCTGTTCTCGACAGCATCCTCTTGAGAGACCGTGGCCCCTTATCCTCTTTTCCTTCTGAAAATTCTTTCTTCCTGTTGTCTTGATTCGCTCTGCCTTCTGAGTACAATAGCTGTTACTTTATACCCTTTTTCTCCCATTCAAATGCTGTGAAAATCTGCAGCTGTTTTCACCTTACAATAGATCGTATTGAGTCTACGGCCTTTGACCCTCTATGTTATCTCTATCTCCAATCCATTTCTGTGGCAGGAATCACTTCTCTGGGAACAATTATACTGACCATGTCACACCGAATTCATTACTGAGCTTGGCTTTACAAAATTATGATAAGAAATAGTACACGCTGCATACCTTTATCTTATTGATTAATAATTTTGGCCTTAATCACTCTAGTTCTAAATGAAGCTGTATCAGCAGTTACAAAAATGGTTAACATAATAATGGCTCAATTTACCATGATGCTTTGCTTCTCAGCCTTTGGCCATTTTCTATCATTTATAAGCGAGTTTTACATACAATCAATGCCTATAAAGGAAGTTACAAACATAAAGGTTATTCATTAATTAAAGACATGTAAAATAAGCTTCTTAATTCTAACTTCTAATATCTGTCAATAGGTGATATATTATAGCTGTTCATATGTTCCTATGGCTGTCGTGGACTAAGTGCCATCCGGACACGCCATGGCGCACCATCTTGCCATCCGGAGGAGACGGGGGTCCCCAATGGAGGGCTCTCTACGCAGGAGTCCTCCCTTTATCCATTGGGGACTTGGCCTGGAGGGTGTTACACAGGGCAGTCCCTTGCAATAAGTTTTTAAGTCGGTTCACGGACTCCCGGGCCGCCTGCATTTACTGTGGTTGGTGGAGTCCGTGTTCCATGTTTTTATAGAGTGTGTGAGGTTGCAGCCCCTCTTCCATTATTTGAAGGGGCTGCTCTTCAATTTCTGGCTGCGCTTCAGTCTCATGCTCCAGATCTTTGGGCACCCTGTGCAGAGGGGAGCGGGCAGGTTGGAGAGCCTCCTCATAGGATTGCTCCTGAGCCTGGCCATTAACCAATCCAGGCAGCGGGCGGTCGAGGGGGTCGTTCAGCCAGACTGCCTGCCTCTCTTCCACGGCTACGTTCGCGCCAGGGTGTCCCTGGAGATGGAGCACGCGGTGTCCACCGGTACGCTCACGGCCTTCCACGAGAGGTGGGCACTGGAGGGACTGGAATGTGTCATCATTCCTCAAAACCAAATTTTGATTTGATTTGTATAGTTTTCTCAAACATTTTTAGTTAGTTTGCAGTTTCTATTTGTTGTGCCTCTTTAACAAGGGGGCACTTGGTTTAATTGTAAAATTTAAGAGAGTTGTAGTGGACTAAGAAATAATTTGATTGAAAAATTATTCGACAATGTTTTAATTGTTCGGGATTATAATTTAGAACTTCATTGCAAGTAAATAAATAGGGGCAGAGAGCAGAGAATATTAAAGGGAGTCTTAATAGTAGTGTTTAAAAGTTAAAGGACCTGGATATTAACGGATGGGTTACGTAGGTGGAAGGCAGAGTTTCATACAGAATACTCAGTTTGCCCGCATGCTGTGGAGCTCAGCATGCATCTTTTGTCCTTGAAGGTTCCCTGCTGGAATTCACCCTGATTGACAGGTTCCCCGCTAGAATTCACCCTGATTGACAGGTTCCCCACTGGAATTCACCCTGATTGATGGGTTCCCCGCTGGAATTCACCCTGATTGACAGGTTCCCCACTGGAATTCACCTTGATTGACAGGTTCCCCGCTGGAATTCACCCTGATTGACAGGTTCCCCACTGGAATTTACCCTGACTGACAGGTTCCCCGCTGGAATTCACCCTGACTGACAGGTGTGGCAGGGAGCACTCTGGAGCAAGTCGCAGGAGTAGGTTGGTCCCGTCCCCGACTCTGGAGGGGGGTCCGATCCCCGGGGAAGGGGTCCGATCCCAGGAGGGTCTGATCCCTAAACCCAGTAGGGGGGGTCCCAATTCCCAACCCCAGAGGGATTCCGATCCCGGGGCAGGGGTGGAGGGGTCCAATCCCCGAACCTGGGGAGTTCCGACCCCCAACCACGGCGGTCTTTGTATGCAGGTGGGGAGTCTGAAGGGGGAGGGAGTTTAGGGGACTGGGGAGAAGCATTCCTCCTCCTCCTGGCCCACAAGCAGTGCTGTAAAGGCACCTTTTCCCGAAGTTGTCCTTGCTTCCCTTCCGTTTCCTGAGGCTGGGAAACCCAGCCAACCAGAGTTAAACCTGTAAAACAGGTTAAATTCGAGGTTGTCAATCTCATTAAAACATTTAAATTGCCAACCCGTCTCCTGCCATGTGATGATACCTCCGGGAATATGTCCAACCAGAGTTGGCAACTCTAGCCCTGATACCACTCCTGTAGTATCAGCGAGACATTCTGTGCAAATCACTTACGATAGTTCCTGAGAATGTATCTGCTCAGTTTGGGATCATCTATCAGTAATAAACGGAAATCATGGGCCATGTGCCTGCAATAGGTTGATATGTATGGCCTATCAAACAGACTTGCCCATCGATAGTGCTAACACAGAAAACGACTTAATGGTTATCCGTCCCTGGTCATTTATTCCACAACTCTGTCACCCTTTGGATGTAAAGTTTCTACCTGACTTACTTTCTTATTTCTAACTTCCTTATTTCTAACTTGTGTGCCCTGGTCTCGAACCCTTCACTAAACATAAGAACATAAGAACATAAGAATTAGGAACAGGAGTAGGCCATCTAGCCCCTCGAGCCTGCTCCGCCATTCAATAAGATCATGGCTGATCTGACCGTGGACTCAGCTCCACTTACCCACCTGTTTCCCATAACCCTTAATTCCCTTATTGGTTAAAATCTATCTATCTGTGAATTTGAATACATTCAATGAGCTAGCCTCAACTGCTTCCTTGGGCAGAGAATTCCACAGATTCACAACCCTCTGGGAGAAGAAATTCCTTCTCAACTCGGTTTTAAATTGGCTCCCCCGTATTTTGAGGCTGTGCCCCCTAGTTCTAGTCTCCCTGACCACTGGAAACAACCTCTCTGCCTCTATCTTGTCTATCCCTTTCATTATTTTAAATGTTTCTATAAGATCACCCCTCATCCTTCTGAACTCCAACGAGTAAAGACCCAGTCTACTCAATCTATCATCATAAGATAACCCCCTCACCTCCGGAATAAGCCTAGTGAATCGTCTCTGTACCCCCTCCAAAGCTAGTATATCCTTCCTTAAGTAAGGTGACCAAAACTGCACGCAGTACTCCAGGTGCGGCCTCACCAATACCCTGTACAGTTGCAGCTGGACCTCCCTGCTTTTGTACTCCATCCCTCTCGCAATGAAGGCCAACATTCCATTTGCCTTCCTGATTACCTGCTGCACCTGCAAACTAACTTTTTGGGATTCATGCACAAGGACCCCCAGGTCCCTCTGCACCGCAGCATGTTGTAATTTCTCCCCATTCAAATAATATTCCCTTTTGCTGGTTTTTTTTCCAAGGTGGATGACCTCACATTTTCCGACATTGTAATCTATCTGCCAAACCTTAGCCCATTCGCTTAACCTATCTAAATCTCTTTGCAGCCTCTCTGTGTCCTCTACACAACCTGCTTTCCCACTAATCTTTGTGTCATCTGCAAATTTTGTTACACTACACTCTGTCCCATCTTCCAGGACATCTATGTATATTGTAAACAGTTTTGTCCCAGCAAAGATCCCTGTGGCACACCACGAACCACCGATTTCCAACCCGAAAAGGGCCCATTTATCCCGACTCTCGGCTTTCTGTTAGCCAGCCAATTATCGATCCATGCTAATACATTTCCTCTGACTCCACGTACCTTTATCTTCTGCAGTAACCTTTTATGTGGCACCTTATCGAATGCTGTTGGTACCTCCCCAGCGTCCAGAAAATTTTGGTAGATTATAACGAATGCATCTGCTATAACTTCCGCCATCTCTTTTAATACCCTGGGATGCATTTCATCAGGACCAGGGGACTTGTCTACCTTGAGTCCCATTAGCCTGTCCAGCACTACCCCGCTAGTGATAGTCATTGTCTCAAGGTCCTCCCTTCCCACATTCCTGTGACCAGCAATTTTTGGCATGGTTTTTGTGTCTTCCACTGTGAAGACCGAAGCAAAATAATTATTTAAGGTCTCAGCCATTTCCACATTTCCCATTATTAAATCCCCCTTCTCATCTTCTAAGGGACCAACATTTACTTTAGTCACTCTTTTCCGTTTTATATATCTGTAAAAGCTTTTACTATCTGTTTTTATGTTTTGCGCAAGTTTACCTTCGTAATCTATCATTCCTTTCTTTATTGCTTTCTTAGTCATTCTTTGCTGTTGTTTAAAATTTTCCCAATCTTCTAGTTTCCCACTAACCTTGGCCACCTTATACGCATTGGTTTTTAATTTGATACTCTCCTTTATTTCCTTGGTTATCCACGGCTGGTTATCCCTTCTCTTACCACCCTTCTTTTTCACTGGAATATATTTTTGTTGAGCACTATGAAAGAGCTCCTTAAAAGTCCTCCACTGTTCCTCAATTGTGCCACCGTTTAGTCTGTGTTTCCAGTCTACTTTAGCCAACTCTGCCATCATCCCACTGAAGTCCCCTTTGTTTAAGCATAGTATGCTCGTTTGAGACACTACTTCCTCACCCTCAATCTGTATTACAAATTCAACCATACTGTGATCACTCATTCCGAGAGGATCTTTTACGAGGAGATCGTTTATTGTTCCTGTCTCATTTCACAGGACCAGATCTAAGATAGCTTGCTTCCTTATAGGTTCTGTAACATACTGTACTAAGAAACAATCCCGTATGCATTCTATGAATTCCTCCTCAAGGCTACCCCATGCGATTTGATTTGACCAATCGATTTGTAGGTTAAAATCCCCCATGATTACTGCCGTTCCTTTTTAACAGGCCTCCATTATTCCCTTGATTGTTGCCCGCCCCACTGTGAAGTTATTATTTTGGGGCCTATAAACTACACCTACCAGTGACTTTTTCCCCTTACTATCTCTAATCTCCACCCACAATGATTCAACATTTTGTTCATTCAAGCCAATATCGTCTCTCACAACTGCCCTGATATCTTCCTTTATTAACAGAGCTACCCTACCTCCTTTCCCTTCTTATCTATCTTTCCGAATTGTCAGATACCCCTGTATGTTTAATTCCCAGTCTTGGCCACCTTGCAACCACGTTTCTGTAATGGCCACCAAATCATACCCATTTGTAATGATTTGTGCCGTCAACTCATTTACTTTATTTCGAATGCTGCGTGCGTTTAGGTAGAGTGTTTTAATACTAGTTTTTAAACCATGATTTTTAGTTTTGGCCCCTCCTGCAGCCCCTTAATATTCATACATATTGTCCCTTCCTATCACCTTGTGGTTTACACTGACCCGAGTGCTACTCTGCTCTGTTGCCTCCTGCCTTTTGCATTCTTTCTTGGGATCCTGTGCATCTGAGCTCTCACCCACTCTAACTAGCTCAGAGCCCTCTCCTGGGTTCCGAATACTCCTCGCATTGAGGCACCGAGCTTTCAGGCTTGCCTTATTACACTTTGACCCTTTAGAATTTTGCTGTAAAGTGAGCAATTTTCCTGGATCGAGTTCATCCAACTCATTCAGAATCTTTAAAAGTACAATTAGGTCAATTTGAAGCCTCATCTTTCCTACATTACAACTGTTGTATATCTGTAAAGCATGCCCTCCCATGTTCTGCCACCAGGGAGCGCATCCCCTGAAGTCCCAAGGGATCCCAGCATCCCTTGGGAGCACTGTATATAAGCCGGCCCCTAAAGCCTGTTCCTCACTCTGGAGTGTCTTAATAAAGACTGAGTATACGAATCCAACGCAAAGATGCAGCAAACTGTGGGCATCCTGGAGATGTTCTCGGAGGGTGAGGACTGGGAAGCCTATGTTGAACGGCTAGAGCAGTACTTTGTAGCCAACGAGCTAGACGGAGAAGGAAGCGCTGCAAAAAGGAGAGCGGTCCTCCTCATGGTCTGTGGGGCACCGACCTACAGCCTCATGAAGAATCTTCTGGCTCCGGTGAAACCCACAGACAAGTCGTATGAGGAGCTGTGTACATTGGTTTGGGAGCATCTTAACCCGAGGGAGAGCGTGCTGATGGCGAGGTATCGGTTATACACGTGTCAACGATCTGAAGGTCAGGAAGTGGCGAGCTACGTCGCCGAGCTAAGGCGACTTGCAGGACAATGTGAGTTTGATGGCTACCTGGAGCAGATGCTCAGACTTTTTTGTACTGCGCATTGGCCACGAGACCATCCTACGAAAACTTTTGACTGTAGAGACACCGACCCTCAGTAAGGCCATTGCGATAGCACAGGCGTTTATGTCCACCAGTGATAACACCAAACAAATCTCTCAGCACACAAGTGCTAGCAATGTTCATAAATTAACTGGATCTGTGTTTGCGAGCAGAAATGTACAGGGCAGAACCCAGTGGTCTGCAACTGCCAGCAGGCCTCAGGTGACCCAGATGACTCAGAGTCCCCAACAAAGGATGAATGCAAAGCAATTCACACCTTGTTGGCGTTGTGGAGGCTTCCATTCAGCCTATTCATGCCGCTTCAAAGGGTATGTTTGCAAGAGCTGTGGAACAATGGGGCACCTCCAACGAGCTTGCAAACGAGCTGCAAGCTCTGCAAAACCTGCTAACCACCATGTGGCAGAGGAAGATCAGTCCATGGTGGATCAAAGCAATTTCGAGCCTCAGAGAGAGGAGGCAGATGCTGAAGTACACGGGGTGCACACATTTTCGACGAAATGTCCACCTGTAATGCTAAACGCAAAATTGAATGGCTTACCCGTAGGCATGGAACTGGACACCGGCACTAGCCAATCCATCATGAGTAAAAAAATGTTTGAGATACTGTGGTGCAACAAGGCATTCAGACCAGCCCTGAGCCCCATCCACACAAAACTGAGAATGTACACCAAAGAGCTCATCACTGTCCTGGGCAGCGCCATGGTCAAGGTCACTTACGAGGGCACGGTGCACGAACTGCCACTCTGGATTGTCCCGGACGATGGCCCCACACTGCTTAGAAGGAGTTCGCTGGGCAAAATCCGCTGGAACTGGAATGACATCCGAGCGCTATCACATGTCGACGAGGCCTCATGTACCCAGGTTCTTAACAAATGTCCTTCCTTTTTTGAGCCAGGCATAGGAAACTTTTCTGGGGTGAAGGTGCGGATCCACTTGGTCCCAGAGGTATGACCCATTCACCATAAGGCGCGAGTGGTACTTCACATGATGGGGGAGAGAGTGGAAATCGAGCTGGACAGGCTGCAACGCGAGGGCATCATTTCCCTAGTGGAATTCAGCGAGTGGGCCAGCCCGATTGTTCCTGTACTCAAAAGTGATGGCATGGTCAGGATTTGCGGCGATTATAAAGTAACTATTAATCATTTCCGCGACAGGACCAATATCTGTTACCTAAGGCAGACGACCTATTTGCGACGCTGGCAGGAGGCAAGACGTTCACCAAGCTCAACCTGACTTCGGCCTACATGACGCAGGAGCTGGAGGAGTCTTCGAAGGGCCTCACCTGCATTAACACGCACAAGAGTCTGTTCATCTGCAACAGATGCCCATTTGGAATTCAGTCGGCTGCAGCGATCTTCCAGAGAAACATGGAGAACCTACTCAAGTTGGTACCACGCACGGTGGTTTTTCAGGACGACATATTGGTCACGGGTTGGGGCACCGTCGAGCACCTACAAAACCTGGAGGCAGGTCCTCCAGTGACTGGATCGAGTCGGGCTGCGGCTGAAGAGGTCGAAATGCGTCTTTATGGCAACAGAAGTGGAATTTTTGGGGAGAAAGATCGCGGCGGAAGGCATTCGGCCCACATATGCCAAAACAGAGGCTATCAGGAACGTGCCCAGGCCACAGAACGTCACGGAGCTGTGGTCGTTCCTGGGACTCCTCAACTTTTTTGG
This sequence comes from Pristiophorus japonicus, assembly GCF_044704955.1. NCBI lineage: Eukaryota > Metazoa > Chordata > Chondrichthyes > Pristiophoridae > Pristiophorus > Pristiophorus japonicus. The sequence goes on along the minus strand of NC_091983.1, from coordinate 200,196,681 downwards.
TAAGTAACTATCGGGGTTAAGCACCCTCTTAGAGCCTCTACATGTGTTATTGCGTAAAGGTGAGAACTGGGTATGGGGAAAAAAACAAGTAATTGCTTTTGAGAAAGCCAGAAACATTTTATGCTTCAACAAGCTGCTTCTATTGTATAACCCGTGTAAAAGACTTGTGCTAGCATGTGATGCATCGTCGTACGGAGTCGGGTGTGTATTACAACAAGCTAACGTTGCGGGGAAGTTGCAACCTGTCGCCTATGCTTCCAGGAGCTTGTCTAAGGCCGCTAGGGCCTACAGCATGATTGAGAAAGAGGCATTAGCGTGTGTGTTCGGAGTAAAGAAAATGCATCAGTACCTGTTTGGCTTCAAATTTGAGCTGGAATTCAATCACAAGCCCCTCACATCCCTGTTCGCTGAAAACAAGGGGATAAGTACGAATGCCTCAGCCCGCATATCACTCGTGGGCACTCGCGCTATCAGTGTATAACCATACCATCCACTCTAGGCCAGGCACCGAGAACTGTGCGGATGCTCTCAGTCGGCTACCATTGCCCACCACGGGGGTGGAAATGGCGCAGCCTACAAACTTGTTGATGGTGGCGCAGCCCGCAGACTTGTTGATGGTCATGGAAGCGTTTGAAAATGATAAATCGCCTGTCACGGCCTGTCAGATTAGGACTTGGACCAGCCAAGATCCTCTGCTGTCCCTAGTAATAAACTGTGTACTGCATGGGAGCTGGGCCAGCATCCCCGTTGAAATGCAAGAGCTAATCAAGCCGTTCCAGTGGTGAAAGGACGAGCTGTCCATTCAGGCAGACTGCCTGTTGTGGGGTAACCGCGTAGTGCTACCAAAAAAGGGCAGGGAGACGTTCATCTTGGATCTCCACAGCACACACCCGGGTATAGTAATGATGAAAGCGATAGCCAGATCCCACGTGTGGTGGCCTGGTATAGACTGTGACTTAAGAGTCCTGTGTACGGCAATGCCGTGTGTGTGCTCAGTTGAGCAACGCGCCCAGAGAGGCACCACTAAGTTTGTGGTCCTGGCCCTCCAGACCATGCTCGAGGATCCATGTCGACTATGCGAGCCCGTTTCTCGGTAAAATGTTTCTGGTGGTGGTGGATGCTTTTTCAAAATGGATTGAATGTGAAATAATGCCGGAAAGCACCGCTACCGCCACCATTGAAAGCCTGAGGGCCATGTTTCCCAACCACGGTCTGCCTGACATACTGGTCAGTGACAACGGGCCATGTTTCACCAGTGCCGAATTTAAAGAATTCATGATCCGCAATGGGATCAAACATGTCACCTCGGCCCTGTTTAAACCAGCCTCCAATGGGCAGGCAGAGCGAGCAGTACAAACAATCAAACAGAGCCTCAAACGAGTCACAGAAGGCTCACTCCAAACCCACCTGTCCCGAGTACTGCTCAGCTACCGCACGAGACCCTACTCGCTCACAGGGGTGTCCCCGGCTGAGCTACTCATGAAAAGGACACTTAAAACCAGACTCTTGCTGGTTCACCCCAACCTGCATGATCAGGTAGAGAGCAGGAGGCAGCAACAAAATGTAAATGATGGTCGCGCCACTGTATCACGGGAAATTGATCTGAATGACCCTGTGTATGTGCTAAACAATGGACATGGTCCCAACTGGATCGCGGGCACGCTGATAGCTAAAGAAGGGAATAGGGTGTTTGTAGTCAAACTAGACAATGGACAAATTTTCAGAAAGCACCTGGACAAAACGAGGCTGCGGTTCACAGACTGCCCTGAACAACCCACAGCAGACACCACCTTTTTCGAGCCCTCAACACACATCCAAAGGATCAACGACACCACCCCGGACCAGGAAATCGAACCCAACACGCCCAACAGCCCAGCAAGGCCAGGCTCACCGAGCAGCCCTGCAGGGCCAACAACACGCCAGCTCATCGAAGGCACAGCCAACACACCAGAACAGACATTTGTACTTAGGCGGTCTACCAGGGAAAGAAAGGCTCCCGACCGCCTCACCCTGTAAATAGTTTTCACTTTGACTTTGGCGGAGGAGTGATGTTGTGTATCTGTAAAGCATGCACTCCCATGTTCCGCCACCAGGGAGTGCATCCCCTGAAGTCCCAAGGGATCTCAGCATCCCTTGGGAGCACTGTACATAAGCCGGCCCCCTAAGGCCTGTTCCTCACTCTGGAGTGTCTTAATAAAGACTGAGGTCACTGTTACTTTAACCTCCCTGTGTGCAGTCTCATCTGTGTTAGGAACACAATAACAACAGCGACTACATTTAAAAAAAAAATGCCTTAAGACATCCTGAGACTGTGAAAGGCGCATTATAAATACAAGTCTTTCTTTTAAAGCACTTTGGGATGTTCTGAGATTGTGAAACGTGCTCTATAAATGCAAGTCTTTCTTCCTTTGAAAGAAAAACAAGACTGGGCTTCCTCAATTTTCCTTCGTAATTTAATTTCACGATGTTCAGAACCAACTGAATGGGAAGAAAGTTAGGCTGGTTCTGTAACAGGTGTGTGATTCTCCCCACCCAACTTTCCTCTCTCTGCTCCACCCACATGATACACAGTGTCTCAGACACTCCGTCTGATTCATAATCTATAATTCTCGCTCCTGCTTTCTGACGAATTTAACTCCTGCAGAGCTACGTTTAATTCAACAATAGCATTTTAGCATATATTACACCAAAGTATCCTCCCATAGTTCCCATGATCTCTACACTTGGGGCCGAAATTGCGTATCGCCCCGTTTGGGGGCGGGTAACCTTGATGGGGCAGGACTTGCAGTGCCCGGCGCAGAAGTCCCGCCCCACGACCAAAATTGGGATTACCGCCCCAAGAGGAGGAGCTAACCATGTAGTGCTGGCGTGATCACAGAGCCTTCCCCTTCCGTTAAAGGAGAAGGGCACACTGCGAGCTCTGCAGTGGTTTTTGAGGGGCCTCGGGGATGCGGGGTGTCGTGGCCGCAGCCCGGCACAGAAGCGGAGTGCTGGGCTGCACCATCGCGGCATGGAAGGCCGGACCGGTAAGTTGGCCGAAAAATCAAAATGGCAGCGCACATCTCCCCTTTAAATTTCGCCCCGCGAGCCGAGTGCGGCCCACGAGGCTGGCGCTAACATTGCCCGCGGCGGCCTCGTGGGGCGCTGGCCAATTTCCGTCGTGGGGTGAAAACGGGGAGCTGCGCAGGCCGATGATTGGGGCACTACAAGCGGGAGTGGGACGTTACTGGTTGTGCGCTCCCGCTAACTCCCACGCAATTTCCCCCTCCCCCCGGGCGAGAAATGGTTTGCATCCCGTTAGCGCCAATGGCAGTCGCAAACCAAGCGAATTTCCTTTTGTTCTTTACTCCCCTCCCCGCCTCTCTCTGCCCCTGCACTTGTTTAAAACCTGCTGTATCTCTAACTTTTTCCAGTTCTGACCAAAGGTTATCGACCTGAAACGTTAACTCTGTTTTTCTCTCCGCAGATGCTGCCCGACCGGCTGAGTAGTTACAGCATCCTCGGTATTTTGCTTTTGTATTTATAAAGGCTTCTTGCTTTTGTACTCTATGTCTGTTTATAGCCAAGGATCCCATATAGGGTTTTTCCTGAGTATTCCCAGCATTTTTTGGTTTTATTTCAGATTTCCAGCATCCGCAGTATTTTGCTTTTGGCCCTAACTAGTCGCCTTTCAATGCAAAACTTAGCCAGCAGCTTTATAGCTGTGAAAACAGCACGTCTGCAAATAAACTGAAGAAAACAGTAAGCAACACTTCCTGTCAGAAGCTGGATTTGAGGTGTCTACGGTATATAGTCCAGGTCTCTGAGCCATAGAGGAGGGCGGGTATCACTACAGCCCTGTAAAACATTCCCAGCACCGAAGCACTGACCACACTCGACCAGCTCCGTTGGGCGGGTCACATTGTTTGCATGCCTGACACAAGACTCCCAAAGCAAGCGCTCTACTCAGAATTCCTAATGGCAAGCGAGCCCCAAATGGGCAGAGGAAACGTTTCAAGGACACCCTCAAAGTCTCCTAGATAAAACGCAACAGCCCCACTGGCACCTGGGAGTCCCTGGCCAAAGACCGCCCTGAGTGGAGGAAGAGCATCCGGGAGGGCGCTGAGCACCTCAAGTCTCGTTGCCGAGAGCATGCAGAAAACAAGCGGAGACAGCAGAAGGAGCGTGTGGCAAACCAGTCCCACCCACCCTTTCCTTCAACGACTGTCTGTCCCACCTGTGACAGAGACTGTCATTTCCGTACTGGACTGTTCAGTCACCTGAAAACTTACTCTTAGAGTGGAAGCAAGTCTTCCTCAATTTCGAGGGAAAGCCTATGATGATTGTTATGTTTAGAATAACTCCACACGACTGTATATCTTAAGCTCAAACTGTTGTGACCTTGGTCTCTTTATTATAACTCCAGAGTGAGGAGGCAGCATGGTAGACTGCCTTTTATACCTGCTTGCCCAGGGAGTGCAGGTAACCCTTGGGTCTCCCACAGGTGTGCCCCCTGGTGGCAAGTCTTACACATTGGTAATGTTTACATACATAACATCATTTCCCCCCCCAAAGTCTTATGTACAAGATATTTACAAGTTGAGGCGATCTGGGGCTCTGCGTTCCCGGGTTGATCTCTTGAGCTGAAGTCCTGGTATGGGTGAGTCGGTCAGATCATTGCTGCACTGTGGTGTGGCTGGTCTGATCGGACTGTCGGACATGGTGGGTTCATCCTCATGTTTGACCGTGAGGTCGATTGCTGGTTGGGTGTGTGTGAGTGGATCAATGATGGTAACGTCCTCTTCAAACTGTTCTTGGTTGTCAGTGAACTGCAGTTTGGTCTGATCCAAGTGCTTTCTGCACGTTTGTTCGTTCAAAAGTTTGACAACAAACACTCTATTCCCCTCCTTGGCTAACATAATTAATGACCATAATTAAGAACAAACACAGGGTCATTAACTTCAATGTCACGTGATACAGCTGCGCGATCGTGGTACACTTTATGCCGGTGACGCCGGGTTTCTACATGATCATTGAGATCCGGGTGGACTCAGGAGAGCCTGGTTTTGAGTGCTCTCTTCATTAGTAATTCTGCAGGGGGAACCCCGGTGAGCAAGTGGGATCGCGTGCGGTAGCTGAGCAGAATCTGAGACAGCCGGGTCTGCAGGGAACCGTCCGACACGCGTTTTGATGGTTTGGACTGCCCATTCCACTTGACCATTGGATGCGGGCTTAAACGGCGCAGACCTGACATGCTTGATGCCATTGCAGGTCATGAACTCATTGAATTCCGAGCTGATGAAGCATGGTCCATTGTCACTAACAAGGACGTCGGGCAAACCATGGGTGGCGAACATGGCCGGAGGCTTTCAATGGTGGCAGTGGACGTACATGAGGACATTATTGTACATTCAATCCATTTAGAGTAAGCGTCCACTGCTACTGGAACATCTTTCCTAGAAAGGGGGCAGCGAAATCTACATGGACCCTTGACCACAGTTTGAGGGGCCATGACCACAGACTCAGTGGGGCCTCTCTTGGTGCATTGCTCAACTGTGAGCAAGTGTTGCATGACTCCAATTCCATGTCAATGCCGGGCCACCAAACATGTGACCTGGCGATAGCCTTCATCATGACTATGCCTGGGTGGGTGCTGTGAAGGTCACGTATAAACATTTCCCTGCCTTTTTTGGCAAAATTACATGATTCTCCCATAGGAGGCAGTCCGAATGGATGGACATTTCATTCTTGCGTCGGTGGAACGGCTTAATTTCGTCTTGCATTTCCCCTGGGACCGCCGACCAGTTCCCATTGAGGACACAGCTTTTCACTAGTGATAGCACCGGGTCCTGGCTAGTCCAGGTCCTGATCTGGCAAGCTGTGACGGGCGACCCCTCGCTTCAAAAGCATCCATTACAAGGAGCAAGTCTGCGGGTTGCGCCATTTCCACCCCGGTGGTGGGCAATGGTAGCCGACTGAGGGCATCCGCACAGTTCTCCGTGCCTGGTCTGTGGTGGATTACATAGTCATACGCAGATAACGTTAGTGCCCATCTTTGGATGCAGGATGAAGCATTGGTGTTAATACCTTTGCTTTCTGAGGACAACGAAATGTGCGGCTTGTGGTCGGTTTCAAGCTCGAACCAGAGCCTAAACAGGTATTTGTGCATTTTCTTAACCCTGTATACGCATGCTAATGAGTCTTTTTCAACCATACTATAGGCTCTTTCAACCTTAGATATGCTTCTGGACACATATGCAACCGGTTGCAGTTTGTCTGACCTATTTGGCTTGCTGTAACACACACCCGACCCCGTACGAAGATACATTACAAGCTAGTACTAAATGTTTACACGAGACATACAAGTAACTTGTTGGAACATAGCAGGTTTCTGGTCTTGTTACAGGCTGTCTCTTGAGCTTTACCCCAAACCCAGTCGTCACCCTTGCGTCGCAATAAATGCAATAGTTTCAGCAAAGTGCTCAACCTCGGTAGAAAGTTACTGTCCTGTATGTAACCATAATGTAACACCACTGTATTATTGTATACTCGCAACCTAGATGCACACCTTGACCACAAGGGGTGAACTTGTGGGAGACACTCCTTACCTGATCTCACAGGTATAAAAAGGGAGGTCCCATGCAGGGTCATCGTCTTTGGAGTCCTGTGAATAAAGAGTTAAGGTCACAGAGTGACCTGGTCCCCAGAATTTGCCTCGTGTGGTTTCATGCTGTAGAGTAAGGACTTTACATTGGCGACGAGAAACAGGAATTCATGGCCCACGAGAATGGCCACCGGTAGCACAGAGGAAAGGTACTATGTTGGGGAAGACTGGGACGATTTTGTCGAGAGCCTTCAGCAAAGCTTCGTTACGAAAGGATGGCTGGGGGATGCAGCGGCTGACAAGCGAAGGGCTCATCTTTTGACCAGCTGCGGACCAAAGACTTACGCGCTCATGAAGGACTTACTAGCACCCAAAAAGCCGGCGGACAAAACCTTTGAAGAACTTAGCAAATTGATCGGGGAGCACCTCAAACCGGTGAGTTGCATACTTATGGCCCGACACAGATTCTATACCCACCGACGTCGTGAAGGACAGAGCATACCAGACTTCGTAGCGGACCTCCGGCATTTGGCCAGTCTCTAAGTTCACAGATGCCTGCAGGGGGGGAGATGCTGAGGGACTTCTTTATCGAGGGCATCGGTCATGCGGGAATTTTCCGCAAATTAATTGAGACCAAGGATTTGACCTTGGAAGCGGCGGCGTTGATAGCTCAAACTTTCATGGCGGGGGAGGAAGAGACAAAAATAATTTACGCGCGCAATTCTGCCTCTAACGCGATGATGGATCAGGGAGTCAACATCATCAATGTGACTCAGAGCCCCGCAGGCAGGCAGGGGCAGTCCGACACTCCCCAGGCAGCAATAGACCCCAGAATAGGACTTCAACAGAGGCAATGGCAGGTTGAACGGACATTCACGCCATCACAGTGGACAATGCAGCCCGGGATGGGGCCATTGACACCCACTAATAGGGTACTGAAGAGCAGTCAAAGGGACAGTCAGCGCGGAATGCCTGGCCATAGTCCCTTTGTTCCCAACAATGGAAACTAACTCATGCTGGAGGTGTGGGGAAAAACACTCAGCTAGAACTTGCAGATTTCAACAGTTTGCCTGCAGGAACTGCAATCTCAGTGGCCACTTAGCTCAAATGTGCAGGAAGTCTGCTACCAGACTAATATATATGAGGCGGATGGACCAGAAGAGGGTTCTTTGAGACAGGATGACTTTTGGGGAAAATCGATGGACGCCGAGGTTCAGCGGGTCCATGTGGCGAATATTCATAGTTCATACACCAAAACGCCACCAGTGATGATGAGGGTTTTATTAAAACCCTGTACACATGGAACTGGACACTGGAGCCAGCCAGTCATTCATGGGCGTTCAGCAATTTGAGAAGCGATGGTCACTTAAAGCCAGTAGACCCAAATTAGCACGTATTGAGACATAATTACGGACTTACACTAAAGAAATCATTCCGGTGCTAGGCAGTGCAATGTTGGCTGTCACACACAATGGGTTAGTGAATCGGCTGCCGCTCTGAATTGTCCCGGGCAATGGTCCCGCAGTGTTGGGGAGGAGCTGGTTAGCCGAGGTGAACAGGAAATGGGGGGATGTTCACGCAATGTCATCTGTGGAGCGAAGTTTGTGCTCACAAGTCTTACAACAATTCGATTCACTATTCCAACCTGACGTCGGGACTTTCAAAGGCACTAAAGTAGTGATACACATCACCCCGGACGCCAGTGCACCACAAAGCCAGAGTGGTGCTGTATGTGATGCAGGAAAAGATTGAGAGCGAATTGGACCGGCTGTTCAGCGACTGGGCAAGCCCCATCATTCCCATCCTAAAAGCGGATGGCTCTGTCAGGATCTGTGGCAACTACAAGGCCACTATCAATCGGGTGTCCCTACAAGATCAATACCAGCTCCCGAGAGCGGAGGACCTCTTCGCCACGCTGGCAGGCGGCAAGCTGTTCACCAAGTTGGACCTCACTTCAGCCTATATGATCCAGAAACTGGCCGACAAATCTAAACTACTGACCACCATCACCACGCACAAGGGACTGTTCGTTTATAACAGGTGCCCATTTGGCAATCGATCAGCGGCCGCGATTTTTCAACGAAACATGAAAAGCCTGCTTAAATCTATTCCTGGAACGATCGTATTCCAGGACTGCATCCTCATCACGGGTCGAGACACCGAGGAACACCTCCACAACCTGGAGGAGGTGCTACGCCGACTGGAATGGGTAGGCCTGCAACTCAAGAAGTCTAAATATGTGTTCTTGGCTTCTGAGGTTGAGTTTCTGGACAGGAGGGTTGCTGCAGATGGGATTCGGCCCACCGAATCCAAAACAGAGGCGATTCGACGAGCACCCAGGACCTGCAACACATCAGAGTTGCGTTCATTCCTGGGACTGTTGAACTATTTCGGGAACTTTCTGCCGAACTTGAGCACATTGTTGGAGCCGCTACACGTGCTCCTGCATAAGGGTTGCGATTGGTTTTCGGGGGACTGTTAGGAACGGGCTTTTGATCGGGCACGAAACCTACTTTGTTCAAACAAGTTGTTGACCCTGTATGACCCCTGTAAAAAGTTGGTTCTGACATGTGGTGAATCGTCCTATGGGGTTGGGTGCGTGTTGCAGCAGGGCAATGCTGAGGGTCAACTACAACCTGTGGCTTATGCCTCCAGGTCGCACGCTCAAGCAGAACGGGGATATGGGATGGTCGAGAAGGAAGTGCTTGTATGTGTCTATGGTGTAAAAAAAATGCATCAGTACCTCTTTGGTAGGAAGTTTGAATTGGAGATGGACCACAAGCCATTAACATCCCTGTTGTCAGACAGCAAGGCTATCAATGCCAACGCATCAGCTCGCATACAGCGATGGCTCTCACGCTGGCTGCTCAAGCCGGCACCGGCCCGGCACTGAAAATTACGCTGACATGCTCAGCAGGCTTCCACTGGCCACCACTGAGGGGGCAGCGGAGCAAAGCGCTGAGATGGTCATGGCTGTTGATGCCTTTGACAGTGCAGGCTCCCCCATCACAGCCCGCCAGATCAAAATCTGGACAAACAGAGATCCCCTCCTATCCCTGATTAAGAAATGTGTCCTGACTGGCGGTTGGGCGCCCGCACACGGAGCATGCCCTGAGGAGGTCAGACCGTTCCACAGATGGATGGATGAGCTCTCCATCCAAGCCGACTGCCTACTATGGGGCAGCCGGGTAGTTATGCCCCAGAAGGGTAGGGAGGCATTCATCAGGGAACTCCACAGCGAGCACCCAGGCATTGTGCTGATGAAGGCCATTGCCTGGTCACACGTTTGGTAGCCTGGAATTGATTCAGACCTGGAACACTATGTTCACAGGTGCACGACGTGTGCCCAACTGGGTAATGCCCCCGCTCAGCCCGTGGCCAAGCGGGCTTGTTCATGGGTAAGATGTTCCTTATTGTGGTAGATACGTACTCGAAATGGATCGAGTGCATCATTCTGAATTCATGCACGTCATCCACCACCATGGAAAGCCTACGTGCGATCTTTGCAACCCATGGCTTGCCGAACATCCTGGTTAGTGATAATGGCCCATGTTTCACAAGCTCCGAATTCCGAGAGTTTATGTCGGGCAATGGCATCAACCACGTCAGGACTGCACCGTTCAAGTCAGCCTCCAATGGCCAGGCGGAACGTACGGTCCAAATCATTAAGCAAGGTATGCTTAGGATTCAAGGACCCTCCCTACAATGCCGCCTATCGCGTCTCCTGCTGGCCTATAGATCCCGACCGCACTCGCTCACGGGGGTCCCGGCCGCAGAGCTACTAATGAAACGGACACTCAAAACTCGGTTGTCCCTCATTCACCCAGTCCCAACCAACATAGTTGAGGGCAAGCGCAAGTCACAAAACGAGTACCATGACCGTATTTCGAGGGGGAGATATATAGAAATAAATGATCCTGTATTCGTCCTCAATCACGCCACGGGGCCCAAATGGCTTAAGGGCACTGTAATTGACAAAGAGGAGAATAGGGTCATCGTGGTTAAACTCAACAATGGTCAGATATGCCGTAAGCATCTGGACCAAGTCAAAAAAAGGTTCAGCATCGACACGGAGGAACCTGAAGAAGACCATGAGCTGGAGCTCACAACACCGTCAGTGAACGCGCAACAAGAGCAATCAGAAGAATGCACAGTCTCTGCCGTCAGCCCGGACAGACTGGAATCGCCACAGGTGACAGACACTCACGTCAGTGCCCAACAACCAGAGCCCCAACTGCGGCGCTCCACGAGGGAGCGCAGACCATCTGAAAGACTAAACCTATGATCCCAATAAGACTTTGAGGGGGGAAAGGTGATGTCATGTATGTAACCACAATGTAACACCACTGTATTACTGTATACTCTCAACCTAGATACACACCTTGACCACAAGGGGTGAACTTGTGGGAGACACTCCTTACCTGATCTCACAGGCATAAAAAGGGAGGTCCCATGCAGGGTCATCGTCTTTGGAGTCCTGTGAATAAAGAGTTAAGTTCACAGAGTGACCTTGTCCCCAGAATGTGCCTCGTGTGGTTTCATGCTGTAGAGTAAGGCATTTACAGTTACCAAAATAGTTGAGGAGTCCCAGGAACGAATAAGCTCCATCACATTATGTGGTCTGGGTGCATTTTTATAGCCTCCGTCTTGGAGTCCGTGGGTCTGATGGTGTCCGCCGCAATCTTTCTCCCCAGAAATTCGACCTCTAGTGCCAGGAAAACGCACTTGGAGCATTTCAACCTGAGTTCCACTCTGTCCAGTCGCTTGAGAACCTCTTCCAGGTTGTGCAAGTGTTCGGTGGTGTTGCGGCCAATGATCAAGATGTCGTCTTGGAACACCACGGTGCATGGAACCGATTTCAGCAGACTCTCCATGTTCCTCTGGAAGATGGCTGCCGCCGAACGAATCCCAAAGGGGCATCTTCATAGAAACATAGAAACATAGAAAATAGGTGCAGGAGTAGGCCATTCGGCCCTTCTAGCCTGCACCGCCATTCAATGAGTTCATGGCTGAACATTCAACTTCAGTACCCCATTCCTGCTTTCTCGCCATACCCCTTGATCCCCCTAGCAGTAAGGACCTCATCTAACTCCTTTTTGAATATATTTAGTGAATTGGCCTCAACAACTTTCTGTGGTAGAGAATTCCACAGGTTCACCACTCTCTGGGTGAAGAAGTTCCTCCGCATCTCGGTCCTAAATGGCTTACCCCTTATCCTTAGACTGTGACCCCTGGTTCTGGACTTCCCCAACATTGGGAACATTCTTCCTGCATCTAACCTGTCTAACCCCGTCAGAATTTTATATGTTTCTATGAGGTCCCCTCTCATTCTTCTGAACTCCAGTGAATACAAGCCCAGTTGATCCAGTCTTTCTTGATAGGTCAGTCCCGCCATCCCGGGAATCAGTCTGGTGAACCTTCGTATATGAACAGTCCTTTGTGCGTGTTGGTGCACGTCAGTTTTTTCAAAGATTCAGCCAGCTCCTGTGTCATGTAAGCAGAGGTTAGATCCAGCTTGGTGAACGACTTCCCTCCTGCTAGCGTTGCAAACAGGTCATCCACTTTGGTTAGTGGGTACTGGTCCTGTAATCTACAGGGACTCGGTTGATCGTTACCTTGTAGTCCCTGCAGATTCTGACCGTCCCATCGTTCTTCAACACCGGAACAATTGGACTGGCCCACTCGTTGAACTCGACTGGCGATATGATCCCCTCTCGTTGAAGTCTGTCCAGCTCGATCTCGACTTTCTCTCGCATCATGTATGGAACCGCTCGGGCCTTGTATGAACGGTCTTGCATCAGGGTCTAGATCTGCACTTTGGCGCCTGTGAAGTTGCCGATGCCTGGCTCGAATAACGACGGAAATTTGTTTAGCACTTGGGCACATGAGACGTCATCCTTTGAAGACAGTGCTTTGATGTTGTCCCAGTTCCATCGGATCTTTCCTATCCAGCTTCTGCCGAACAGCATTGGTACAATCCATAGTGGTAAATCACGCACAGCTCCAGCGTACGATACCTTCACTGCTGCACTGCCAATGACTGGTATGAGATCTTCAGTGTAAGTGTGCAGTTTGGTGTGTATCGAACTTAGTTTTGGCCTTTGTGCCTTGTTGCCCCACAGTTTCTCAAAAGCCTTGGCTCATAATTGACTGACTCACCCCTGTGTCCAATTCCATGGAAACTGGAATTCCGTTTAATTTGACTTTTAACATTATTGGAGGGCTTTTGGTGGTGAAGGTGTGTACCCCATACACTTCCTCTTCAGCCTCGGGTTGAGTGCTTCTCTTACTTGTTCAGCGTGATCTGCGCCGGATCGGTCATTTTCTGCCGACTCTGCCACGTGGTGAGTCGCAGTACATCTGTACATTCGCTGGAGGTGCCCTTGCACACATTGTGCTTGAATCGACATTATTGGCTCAATGATTACCCTCGCAGCGCCAACACGGTGCTAATAGATTCACATTTACATCCCACAGCAGAATCATCCTGGGTCTGGCCTCTGCGCACGTGTAAGCCCTGCCATGTACAGTTCTGCCTGCTGAAGGCATTATTTTATGCACAGTACTTGCTGGTGAGTTCCGATGCTGCAATGATATCTGTTTAGTGTCATCGTTCATGGACATAAAAGCCTGGGCTATCGTGATGACCTTGCTCAGATCTAGGGATTCGTCAGACAGCAGTTTGCAAAGAATGACCTCGTGGCCGATTCCAAGCACGAAAATGTCCCGCAACATTTCCCCCAAAAATCCAGCAAATATGCACGGTCCCGCAAGGCGCCTTAGGTCGGCGACATAGCTCGCCACGTCCTGGCCCTCGGAGCGGTGGTGCGTATAAAAGCGATACCTAGCCATCAAGATGCTCTCCTTCGGCTTGAGGTGTTCCCGAACCAGCGTGCACAACTCTTCATATGTCTTGTCCGTTGGTTTCATCGGTGCTAGCAGATTTTTGATGAGGCCATATATCGTGGACCCGCAAACGGTGAGGAGAATCGCCCTGCGCTTGATCGCGGTTTCTGCCTTTTGCAGCTCGTTGGCCACAAAGTACTGGTCAAGACGCTCAACGAAGGCTTCCCGATTATCAGCCTCAACAAATCTCTCAAGAATACCAACAGCAGCCATAACTGCGTGAAAGTTTGTGATCTGTTACTCGTCGCCAATTGTTATGTTTAGACTGTACATCTTCAGCTCAAACTGTTGTGACCTTGGTCTCTTTATTGTAACTCCAGAGTGCGGAGGCAGCATGGTAGACTGCCTTTTATACCTGCTTGCCCAGGGTGTGCAGGTGACCCTTGGGTCTCCCACAGGTGTGCCCCCTGGTGGCAAGCCTTACACATTGGTTGTGTTTACATACAAAACATGGATGATGATGTTTCTCAGTCCCACAGACAGTTGCGGTGCGGGAGAGACGACGGGCTTTCCGCCCTTTGTAACATGACTACCAACCAAAGTTTAATTTGATTTTATGTTTTAAAGTTTAATTTGTTTTAATTGCCGGGGTTTAGTGTCCCCCTCCCCTTTTATAGGGGGCACTTGTAAATTATATGATTTTAATGCCCAAAAAAAAATCACAAAAAAAAACGCACAAAAAAAAAGGGAAAAAAAAAGAGGGCAGTTGAAAGTGTCTGGAGTGTTCCCCAGATCGGGGGGCACTCGATTTATTGTTTATTTTGTTTCCCCCAAAAGAGTTGTAACATGACTCCGCCCCCCCCCCAAAAAAAAAACCTCCTTCCAAATAAGGACACTCCTTTCTGCAGCCTCAGTTTTTGTTTGGCGGTGCGGGGTGATGTTAGGCCCGCTAGCGCGGGTTGTAGTTCGCAGACTGTCCCCCGGCCTTGGCTTTCACCGGGCGGGCGGACTACAGGTCCCAGGATACAGCGGGGGCGGGGGCGGGGCCGAGCATGCGCAGTGGGCCGACGGCAGGCCCGCCCACAGCCCGGTTAGATTGAGGTTGTGGGCCGGGTCGGGCTGGGTTGTGTTGCGAGTGCGAAGCTGCCGGCACGGTGTTCGGAAGCATGAGGCTGCCGGCTCTGCCCTTGCCCTTGCCCTTGCCCCGGCCCCAGCCCCTCCCGCGGGCGGCTCGCACCCAGCAGCTTCACCGCGGTACCCAGAGCCTGAGCGGGGAATCGGCGCCGAGTGCCCGGCAGCCGCAGCCGCAGCCGGCGTTGGAGCGGGTCGCCGGAGTGAGTTTGCAAAAGTTTGTTAATGATATTATAATCTGTCAAGTTGTTTACCGCCTGGTTGGCTGCTCCCTTGGCCCGGTGCACGGTGCACGGTCGCCCCCTCCTCCCTCCTCCCTCCGCACTGTCGGGCTCCGAAGCTTTGCTTTGTTTTACAATCCCGGCAATTGAGCATTTTCTCCCGGCCACGGCTGTCACTGATGTTCTGCAAACTCCTGGGTCCTCGGGAGTAGTGTGCGCGATACAGGTTTTCAACCTCCCTTCGAGGGGTGAAAGGGAGAATGTCCATGTGTCTGTGTATAATATATAACATAGTGCCTCAGCACATCCCAAAGCGCTTTACAGCCAATGAAGTCCTTTGTTCGAAGTGTAGTCACTGTTGTAATGTAGGGAAACACGGCAGCCAATTTGCACACAGTAAGCTCCCACAAACAGCAATGTGCAAAATGGCCAAATCACCTGTTTTCATAGACATTTACAGCGGAGGAGGAGGCCATTCGGCCCATCGTGTCCGCGCCGGCCGACCAAGAGCTATCCAGCATACGACAGAGGTTAGGATGGTCTTGGACCCGGCCTGGAGGCGGCGAAGGTTAAGCAGCTTCCCACTGCTTCTGTAGTTTAGTTCCACTCCAGCCGGGAGTTTATTGACTGTGAGGGGGAGCATGGCAGTGAGGAAGATTGAGAAGAGGGTTGGAGTGATGATGTAGCCCTGTTTGACCCCGGTCCGGACGTGGATTGGGACTGCAATGGATCCGTTGGTAAGGATCACGGCCTGCATGTCGTCATGCAGCAGGCGAAGGATGTTGACAAATGTTTTGGGGGCATCCAAAACGGAGGAGGACACTCCATAAACCCTCAAAGCCTCCCTGATAAAGTGCGACATCCCCACTGACACCTGGGAGTCCATGACCAAAGACTGCCCGAAGTGGAGAAAGTACATCCGAGAGGGCACTGAGCACTTTTGAGTCTCAACGCCGAGAGCATGCAGAAATCAAGCGCGGACAGCGGAAAGAGGAAAGAGAGTACGGAAAACTAGTCCCACCCACTCCTTCCCTCAACGACTATCTGTCCCACCTGTGACAGAGACTGGCTCTCATATTGGACTGTTCAGTCACCAAAGAACTCACTTCAGGAGTGAAAGCAAGTCTTCCTCGATTCTGAGGGACTGCCTATGATGATGATCCAGCCTAATCCCACTTTCCAGCCCGAGGTCTGTAGCCCTGTAGGTTATGGCACTTCAAGTACACATCCAAGTACTTTTTAAATGTGGTGAGGGTTTCTGCCTCTACCACCTTTCAGGCAGTGAGTTCCCTCTTGGTAAAGAAATGTTTCCTCATCTCCCCTCTGATCCTTCTACAAACTACTTTAAATTTATGCCCCCGGTTACAGATGTTTTTAGTTGGTTCAAGGATATAGGCCAGAACACTGGGAAGAACTCACCAGCTCTTCTTCAAAATAGTGGCATAGTATCTTTTACATCAGGTGAGAGAGGACAGACGGGGCCTAGGTTTAACATCTCATCCAAAAGACAGCACCTACGACAGTGCAGCACTCCCTCGGTACAGCACTGGGAGTGTCAACCTGAATAAAGGGCTTAAGTGTCTTTAGAGTTTCTGACTCCAAACCCACAACCTTCTGACTTGGCTACCACTCTGATTTCTATCCTCTTAGACTCGGGCATAGAACCCCTCGAATTCTGAATTCTCCACTTTTCAATATGTTTATTTACCAGCATCTTGTTTCTGTTGCATTGTTTCTGGGAGGGGGAAAAAAACCCTGTTTTCTGCCATGGCATCATCAGCTCCCCAAAGGAAAACTGTCCTGTAGAAATGAGTGAGGGGTGGGGTTCACTATATGCAGAGGCTGTCCAGCATTGTGCATGTATTGGATTTTCATGGACGGTGTCCGTACTTGTAACAGGGTCACTGGGAGATTGTCAGTATTTGTTGGGCAGGGGCCACCAATCATTCATCAACAACTGGAGAGCAAGCGTTTCCCAGCAGTGTGCCAGTAACTGTAGTGAGTTCCCAGAATATGTCAATATTGTCCTGGGGTACTTGGGGCATGTGCCAGTGTTTGCGTGACTGTCTGTGGACCTGTGATAATATTTGCAGGGAGTCCCCCACAATAAAAAAAAATATATATTTATTTTAGATACATTTCTGTAATCTCCTCCAGCCCCACAACCCTGCTAGATGTCTGTGCTCCTCTAATTCTGCTCTCTTGAGTATCCCTGGTTATAATCACTCAACCATTGGTGGCTGTGCCCTTCTGTTGCCTCGGCCCAAAGCTCTGGAACTCTCTCCCTAAACCTCTCTAACTCTCTACCTCTCTTTCCTCCAAGGCACTCCTTAAAACCTACCTCTTTGACCAAGCTTTTGGTCATCTGTGCTAATTTCTACTTATAGAAACATTGAAAATCAGTACAGGATAGGCCATTCGGCCCTTCGAGCCTGCACCGCCATTCAATGAGTTCATGGCTGAACATGCAACTTCAGTACCCTATTCCTGCTTTCTTGCTATACCCCTTGACCCCCCGAGTAGTAAGGACTACATCTAACTCCTTTTTGAATATATTTAGTGAATTGGCCTCAACAACTTTCTGTGGTAGAGAATTCCACAGGTTCACCACTCTCTGGGTGAAGAAGTTTCTCCTCATCTCGGTCCTAAATGGCTTACCCCTTATCCTTAGACTGTGACCCCTGGTTCTGGACTTCCCCAACATTGGGAACATTCTTCCTGCATCTAACCTGTCTAAACCCGTCAGAATTTTAAACGTTTCTATAAGATCCCTTCTCATTCTTCTGAACTCCAGTGAATACAAGCCCAGTTGATCCAGTCTTTCTTGATATGTCAGTCCTGCCATCCCGGGAATCAGTCTGGTGAACCTTCGCTGCACTCTCTCAATAGCAAGAATGTCCTTCCTCAAGTTAGGAGACCAAAACTGTACACAATACTCCAGATGTGGCCTCACCAAGGCCCTGTACAACTGTAGTAACACCTCCCTGCCCCTGTACTCAAATCCCCTCGCTATGCAGCTCAGTGTCAAATTTTTATCTCATGATACTCCTGTGAAGCACCTTGGGGCGTTTCACTGTGTTAAAGGCGCTATCAAAATACAAATTGTTGTTTGCCAAATGTTTAGTAACTTTTGTTGGGTTTGGGAGGGAGAACATTGGCTCCCAGTCCAACAACTTTTCAATTTTAAAATTCTCATCCCAGTGTTCAAATCCCTCCTTTGCCTTTCCTTATCTGTCGCCTCCTCCTCCAGCCACACAACCCTCCCAGATCTCTGCGCTCCTACAATTCTGGCCTCTTGTGCATCCCTGATTTTCATTATGCCACCATTGGCGGACGTCCCTTCTGCTGCCTCGGCCCTAAGCTCTGGAATTCCCTCCCTAAACCTCTCCGCCTCTCTACCTCTCTCTCTCCTCCTTTAATACGCTGTGCAAAACCTACCTCTTGGACCAAGCTTTTGGTCACCTATCCTAATATCCCCTTATGTGGCTTGGTGTCATACTTTGTTTCTTCATGCTCCTATGAAGCGCCTTGTGACGTTTTACTACTTTTAAAGACGCTATATAAATGCAAGTTGTTGTGATGAGTGATATGCAAACAAGGCTCCAAGCATACGTCATTTATGTTATTTACGAATTGACGTGAGCCAAAGAGGGCGAGGGGGAAGGAAGAATGTCGGGCCTGGAATAGAAACAAAATCTAATGGAAGTACAGAGCAGGTCAGTCGACATCTAGCAGGAAACAGCCAGTTTAACACTAGGGTGGGGCCCTTTAACTGCTAGGTTGCCAGTTGCAGTTTGTCATGGAGGCAAACCTGTCGCAGCACGCTCGATAGTGAGAATTGGCAGTTTTGACAAAAGTGGTAGCTGCCCTGCATTGCACCAGCGACTACACTTTAAAAGTACTTTGCTGGCTGCAAAGCACTTTAGGACACCTGAGGTCACGAGGCACTGTATAAATGGACGTCAGTATCGCTTCTCGGCCTTTTGGCTAAGATCATGCGTAACTGACCTGACAGGGGAGTAACCATGACCCCAACGTGGTTCTCCCTGGATCAGGAAGGTGGTTCTCCTATGCTTTTTGGAAATAGGAGGTGGGTGGGGTGGCTTGACCCATCCACCTCCACGGAGGTGTGTGGGGTTGCTGACCCATCCACCTCCATGGCACGAACCTGGTATTGCAGTACTTCCAGGAACGGTGCTTGGGCTCTAGGCCTTTTGGCTAAGAGCATTAGCGCAGGGTGATCCTTGATGTGTGCAAGGTGACCTCTGGCGTTTGTGATCTGACAAAGAATTGGAAAGATTGGCTGCGAAAAAATTTAAATGAACGTCAGTCTTTCTCGTCAAAAAGTCTCAGCTTCGTGTGCGAGTGTTGGTCATCTGCCTCGCTCTCTTTGATCGTCTTTCCTCTTCCATCTGCCACACTTCAGGTGTTCAAGTTCAGACATCGCCTTTCAAAATATCAAAAGTATATTTAAGAAGGTGGGATAGCGGTGAAAAGCCAGTCATTTCCTGCTGTTTTCTTCCAATCTTAAATACCTGGCCTCTCCTTAAGGGTAGGCAGAGCTGCTAAGCCGCAGAAACATTGGTTGGCAACTTGCCTGTAATTCATTTCCCCCCTCCACCCTTGGACAGTGCCTGGGCCATGGTCTTAAAGGGACAGGTCAGGTTGAACACAGCTCTTGCCTCGGCAGCTAAACAAGCCCAACAATTTGTCAGTCACAGCTCAGTTGTCACAGATGAGTTATTTCTGGTTAAAGCTGCCCCAAATCTTAACCAATGTTCAGGGTCACCAGTTTATGGTGACAAAGTCAAATTCTACTTTTACTACTCGTGATTTTGCCCATTCCACCAGTCGATGTCCTCCAGGTCTATCGCTGTCTTCCTCACTGTGACTACACTTCCAAGTTTCATGCCATCAACAAATTTTGAAATTGTGTCCTGTGCCCCCAAGTTCGTCATTAATGTGTATTAAAAGCAGCAGTGTTCCTAGTGCTGAACCTCGGGAATGCCACTGTATGTCTCCACTGCATTGCCTCAGTCTGTTCTTTCTGCTTTTATCCATCTGTCCTAATATCTCCTCATGTTCCAGTTTCTGTTTGATAAAGCACCTTGAAGCACCTTGGGATGTTTTATTATGTTAAAGGCACTATATAAATGCAATTTGTTATTGGCAGGGTCAAGGCCCCTCAGGAAGGGAGTGGTAGACGGGGAATGAACTTCATAAGAACATAAGAAACATACGTGAACTATTTGAGAAATGAGTCACAATACAATGACAGGGTTGTTTACAGTTGTTCCTACGGTAAAAGGTCACCATGTGCCCGAGTGATGTTTGTGAATATGCAAGAATCGGGAAAAAGGTTCTTTATCGTAACAGGTTTCAGTAATCTAAGGTCTCGGTGCTCTTGCTCTTCATTTCCTGCTTCTCTTATTGACGAATCCAAAGTCCGATACCTGGAGAGGTCACTGGGTGAGCATAGACTGTTACAACTAACAAAGTTCTATCAGATTGTACAAAGGACTTTCACTTTATCTCTCTCACCCGGCAAAGCGTCTATTTTAAACATAAGAAATAGGAGCAGGAGCAGGCCATTTGGCCCCTTGAGCTTTCTCCGCGAATCAATAAGATCATGGCTGATGTGATCCTGGCCTCAACTCCACTTCCCTGCCCGCTCTCTGTAACCCTTAACTCACTTATCCCTCAACTTCTTTCATCTTTTTCTGTAAGTGTGTCTCTTTTTATCTATCCCAGGCATGCTCTGTGTCTGTCTGTCTGTCTGTCTGTCTGGCCTCGCCGCGCCCCCCCCTCTCGCGCCCCCCCCCCCCCCCGACAGCATGAGTTGGCTGCAAAGAAATCCTTTCGGACTAGTTTAGAAATGAAAAGTGCACCTCCCCAACATTTCTTTTCTCATTTAGCACCCAATTGGCCCACAGGTGAGGAGTCGTTTCATCCGTGAGCCGCTGCCCTTTTCCGCGTTCCTGACGGACAGTTTTGGGAGGCAGCACAGCTACCTGCGGATCTCAGTGACGGAAAAGTGTAACCTGCGATGTAAGTACACCTTTAACCCTTCAATGTCCTGGTCACCAGCACGGTCTGTTCCCCTCGTAAAACATTAGATACTCAGTTCGGGTGGCGGAGTGTGCTTTTCAAATTGTAAATTCGTTGTGTGATCGAATGAACGATGCTTGTGCTGTAGAAAGGAGAATTATTGTTAAAATAGCAATTCTGGTCAGCTGTAGCATGATTTGGTGCAGAGTGAAGGTCCCTCTACATTGTCCCAATGTGTGAGGTTCCATTTTAGCCCCCTCCCCAGGCGGGAGCGATGTGTGCGGGCGGGAGGGGTTAAGATGTCAGAGTCGGTTTGATGAAGCGGAGGCTCTCTTCTGCGTTTGGGGCTGGGTCTCATTTTATTTTACAGCACCAGTCGGTGCCGTCCCTTGGCCTGAGAGAGCTCGGTGCTGAGACCGAGTGCCCGAGGTTGAGAAATGTTCCCTCCCTCAGTGCCAACGCTTTGAACGTTTTTAAAAAGGTACGCAGAGGAACTGAGTTAAAAGATTGAAGTTGTAGAAAAGCCGGCCGTGTCGACTCTTGGTCCATCGCACGGGCAGAAGAAAGGACGGCCTGAAGATTAGTGCCCCTGGGAGGGGCCGCACCGCCAACTGCCAACATTATTGGCATTGACTCTGGAGTGCAGCTCCACAGGCATTGACACACTGGGCCACAGGGATATCCAAGTGCTGAATGTGACAGATTATAGGAAGCGGCTGTAAGTTGGACAGCTCGGGATGTGCTCCGTGATTCTGTGTTTCACTGTAATTATTACCAAGTTATCCAGTGAAACGGACACAGTCTACTTCCCTCCCTCCTGCAGTGCCACTTTTGGTTTTTTCCTCCCGCGGCACTGTCGGAGGACGGACACCCCTCTTTTTCCCCCCCCCCCCCCCCCCCCCCCAGCCCAGAATTATTGGTGATTGATGTCCCAGCTGTTTCTGCCTTGCCCCTGTAGGTCAGTACTGCATGCCCGAGGATGGGGTGAAGCTCACCCCTAGATCGCAGGTGCTCACCACTGAGGAGATCGTCACCCTTGCCGGGCTCTTTGTGAGGGAAGGAGTCGATAAAATCCGATTGACGGGCGGCGAGCCACTCATCAGGCCCGATGTGGTGCAAATTGTCAGTAAGTTGAGATGTGCCTCCAAATGACGTAGGTTATGTTTACCGACGGCCGGCGAAAGCTGAGGTTACTCGGGAGGAGGATGCGGAGAGTCCACCTGGCTAGCCCCCGTCCCATGGTGGGGAGCGGGGTGCTGGTATCTGGGAGTACAAGGAGTGTGAGCAATGCCATGGGCGATCGAAATTCCCGTATCAGGGCCATTGCAGGATGTCGCGCTTGGACTTGATTGGATCAGATATCGTATTCCTAAAACAGTCGTAACAGGAACATTTTGGAAATAATGTTTTTTTTTTAAAAAGAGGAAAGCCAGTATTTCTGTCTGTTTTTTGTTGACCTTGATGACTTTGTCTGTCCCCGAGTGGGAGGAGCAGGGTTTGGGCGGGTGGGTGGAGAGACTGGGGATTTACAAGGAACTTCCCTGAACTGCACCAACAGAAGCTTCTAATTGGCATCAGATTGTGCCTATTTCCAACCTTTCCCCCAGAGAGCGCAGTTGGTCCCCTGGATGGTCAGGTTTTTGGCTCAGCTCACTCTGTCAGGACAAGCTGCTTATCTTCAAACACCGCTCCAGATTAGCAGCAGGCAGCTTTCCTCCAGGCAACTGCTTGACGCCCCATAGAAAAGGGCAATCGAGACACATCCACTGCCCTTGTTACTATATAATAACATGCATAGTATAACACTCCTGTCTGTTCAGTGTCAGCTGTGGCTCAGTGGGTAGCACACTCGCCTCTGAGTCAGAGGGTTGTGGGTTCAAGTCGCACTCCAGGTACTTGAGCACATAAATCTAGGCTGAGGGAGTGCTGCACTGTCGGAGGCGCCGTCTTTCGGATGAGATGTTAAACCGTCTGCTCTCTCGGGTGGAGATAAAATATCCCATGGCACTATTTCGAAGAAGAGCAGGGCAGTTATCCCCAGTGTCCTGGCCAATATTTATATCGCAATCAACATCACAAAAGAAAGATTACCTGCTCATTATCACATTGCTGTGTGTGGGAATTTGCTGTGTGCCGCATTTCCCACATTACAACAGTTACTGCACTCCAAAAACACATCATCGGCTGTAAAGCGCTTTGAGACGTCCGGTGATCGTGAAAGATGCTATATAAATGTAAGACTTTCTTTCTTTACATCTTCAGACACACTGAGCGCTCCTCCAATTCTGGCCTCTTGCATATTCCCGATTCTAATCGCTTCACCGTTGCCGGCCGTGCCTTCAGTTGTCGAGGCCCTACGCTCCTTAATTCCCTCCCTAAACCTCTTCACCTCTCTACCTCTCTCCTCCTTTAAGGAGCTCCTTAAAACCTACCTCTTCCTGTCCTAATATCTCCTTGTGTGGCTCGGTGTCAAATTTTGTTTGGTAAAGTTCCTGTGAAGTGCCTTGGGATATTTTACTACATTAAAGACGCTGTATAAATGTATGTATGTTCATTTTGACTGGGCGATTCCCATCTTTCCTTCTTCCTCATGTTTGCTTTCCCCCCCCCCCACCTCCCAAACAGCTCGACTGCGGGAACTGGAAAAGCTCAAAACTATCGCTGTTACCACCAACGGCATCAATTTAGCCAGGCTGCTGCCGGGCCTACAGGAGGCTGGTCTGAACCTGCTCAACGTCAGCCTGGATACGCTGGTCCCCGCCAAGTTTGAGTTTATTGCACGAAGGAGAGGTACGGATCCACGTATTTGTATAATCCCCACCTCGCAGCTTTCTCTCTGTCGTCGGTGCTGACTTCTCGTTGGGATTCAGTCTTCAAAACACCCGAGTGATCGTTCTTTGTGACTGAACCCCAGACAGCCACCACCGGCAGGCTGTTCACCCGTGCGGAGGAACAATCCTCATTCTGTCATCCTCCAACGTGCGCCCTTCAGTGATAGACTGCTGGGCGATGACTCCGACAGGGAACAACCCCTCTTTTCCCCCCCCCCCCCCCCCCCGGCCATTTCACCCCGCTCCTGCTCTCTAGATAGTTGAGATCGCCCAGGCCAGGGAAACACCTGCAAGTGCCTTTACTATCAAGGACTTTTGTTTGCATTCATTTCTTCTGGGCGCTTGTGCCGGAGAATGAAATGGGAGGGCGAAAGTTATTTTTGGAAGGTTTAAATATCTTTTTTATTGGTTTCACACCCCTCTTCCCTCGCCTAGATCACCATGCAGCTCAGCAGGCAGCTGGTTGGACAACCTGTTCCAAGGCCCCCCCCCCCCCCCCATATAGAGCAGGTTGCTAGGTAACAGTGCCCACTTCTGATATTCCTGCCTTCACTCAGGCAGGAGCCTGGCTCTTGCTCTGGCCCTGACTCCTGCAAGTGTAATGGCTGGTCAGTAACTTCAACGGGGGAGAATCATAACTGTCTAATTTCCCCCCCCCCCCCACCCAAATTCCCTCCCAGTGACCCTTCTCCCTCCCTCCCTTCCTGCAGTAGCAGATCGGGTTGATGCCCCATTGCTTTATGCTAGTGCACTGCTTTTGTTCCACTTGTTCAAAGTCTGATGGGCAAATGCAGTCACACCCCCTGCCGATACTCCTTGACTAAAAGTACAAGTTAGGCACCTATGCAAATGTGTCCAGTGACCAGCTGGGCTATACCGATCCCTGGAAAGTCCCAGGTTGACTTTCTTTTTAAAAAAATTCATGGGACGTGGGTGTCGCTGGCAAGGCCAGCATTTATTACCCGTCCCCAATTGTCCTTGAGAAGGTGGTGGTGAGCCGCTTATTGAACCGCTGCAGTCTGTGTGGTGAAGGTACTCCCACAGTGCTGTTAGGGAGGGAGTTCCAGGATTTTGACCCAGCGACAGTGAAGGAACGGCAATATATTTCCAAGTCAGGATGGTGTGTAACTTGGAGGGTTCCCATGTTCCCAGCTGCCTTTCTCCTGGAGGTCGTGCCCCCTGACCTTGTGTCTAGACTGGCTCTGATGTCGGGTCCCACGCGAGACTGTCACAAATCTCCTGTCTCTGCTGGGGAGATGGTGGGATTGCTACAAAAAGCACTTGTGCCCTCTGGTGTGGGTGGGAGGGGGCGCAGTGGGTGCTTGGCAACCAGCCAGAGTTCCCATTCCTGATCACTTGACCCTTGTAAGGACCCATGTGTAGACCAGATCAAACTTGACTGATGACCCCCATGGCTGTATAACCTGCTGTCGAAGCTCCGCCAACGATAGTAATTGCTCAATTAAGGTGTTGCTGCTGCTGAACTGAATACAAGAAAGGAGGAAATGGAAGGGGGGGGAAAAAGATGACGGAAAAGGACAGCAACTTCGAATGCTCACCCAGCGCCTCGAGTCACAGATCCAGCCCGGGTTTCATTATCGAGATTCCTCTGACCTTGATGTCGGCTGTGGCTCAGTGGGTAGCACTCTCGCCTCTTCGTCAAAAGGTTGTGGGTTCAAGTCCCACTCCGGAGATTTGAGCACGAAATCTAGGCTGACACTCCAGTGCAGTGCTAAGCTGCACTGTCGGAGGAGCCATTTTTCCGATGAGACATAAAATCGAGACCATGTCTACTCTCTCTCAGGTGGATGTAAAAGATCCCATGGCACTATTTCAAAGAAGACCAGGGGAGTTCTTCCTGGTATCCTGGCCAATATTTATCCCTCAGCCACTGAAACAGGTTATCTGGTCATTATCTCATTGCTGTTTGTGGGAGCTTGCAGTGCACACATTGGCTGCTGTGTTTCCTACATTAGTACAGTGAGTGCACTTCCAAAGTACTTCATTGGCTGTAAAGTGCTTTGGGGCATCCTGAGGTTGTGAAAGGCGCTATATAATGCATGTCTTTCTAGTTGGATTTTTTGTTTTCGATATACCAACTGTGCACACTCTCACTGCAATTTATCGGCCAAGCAAAGCGAGGCTAAACTCAGCGAGTGTCAAATTTTGTTTGACTATGCATATGTGAAGCGCCTTGGGACATTTTACTGCGTTAAAGGCGCTATATAAATGCAAGTTGTTGAGTGTAAATTGGGTGGCAAGGCCCAAACGTATTCCGAAGTGAAGAGGGATTTAAAACACTCTTCCCTCACTGAGTCGCCTTCGGAGAGTCTCGCTCCACTTCACTCTGGTGCTGCCTCGGGTTCTGACTCTGGATTCAGACCCTATAACTGGAATATCAATAGGAAGCCAGACTACGTCACTCAGACACTACAATTGCAGGGTATGTGCACCGTGTGACACCAACTGTGCCCATCTGGCGCTATAGCACACAGTTCGTGCATTGTTGACCCCCTCGATTAGATTCCAGCCCTTGTAATCCATCCCATTGTTCAATATCCAAACCAGCCTTGTACTCCAAACACATGCTGTCGTTATTCATTTGAATGATTACATTTGATTATTTACATGATCCTTTATACTGACTGTATAATTTCAATTTGATCTCTTATTTTTTTCCAAAGCTTTCCCCAACAATGGTGCTGTAGTTGCACCCAGCTGCCACATGGTGGTGCTATAAGCCCAACGACGATAGCCCCGAGTGCAGGCCGTCTGTTCAGTACCTAGAAAATCAGTAGCTGCCTCCAAACCACACTCGAGCCTTTCCCCCAGACTCTCTCCCTTTTCCCTAGTATCTGCCTCTCACTTCTGGCTATCAGGGGAAAGCATGGTCTTCATTTTGTGTCAGATGTGGCTCAGTTGGTAGCACGCTCGCCTCCTAGCCAAAAGGTCATTGATTCAAGTCCCAGTCCTGTGACTTGAGCACACACTCTCGGCTGACACTCCAGGGCAGTGCTGAGGCAGTGCTGCACTGTCAGAGGCTCTGCCTTTCAGATGAGATGTTAAGCGAGGCCCCAACTGGCCGCTCAGGTTGATATAAAAGATCCCATGGCAGTATTTCGAAGGAGTTCTCCCCACCTCCCACGTGAACATGTCTCCACATCCTGGCCCATCTCTCTGGAGACTCCCTGTTTGAATCCCTCCAGTTTGGTTTTTGCCCTTGGCGTCAAAAACAGCCCATTCTTTTTGACTGCCCCTTTCTGCAGCATCTATGGTCGTGCGTGCCTAGATCCTAAGCTCTGGAATTCCCTGCCTAAACCTCTCCGCCTCTCGACCTCTCTTTCCTCCCTTAAGACACTCCTTAAAACCTACCTCTCTGACCAAGCTTTTGGTC
The DNA here is from genome assembly GCF_044704955.1 of Pristiophorus japonicus. Taxonomy (NCBI): domain Eukaryota; kingdom Metazoa; phylum Chordata; class Chondrichthyes; family Pristiophoridae; genus Pristiophorus; species Pristiophorus japonicus. The sequence continues at coordinate 200,169,627 of NC_091983.1, read as the reverse complement.
TCCTGCCCTAATATCTCCTCGAGGCTCGGTGTTGAGTTTTGTTTGATAACTCCCCTGTGATGTACCTTGGGACATTTTACTATGTGAAACACGCTATGCAAGTGCAAGTAGTTGGTGTTGCTTGACCACACGTTCCTCCTCCAGCACCTATCACTCAGCTCTTCCCATGGTTCCTTTCCTACCTATCTAAGCCCAGCCAGCAAATCTCCAAGCAAACGCTTCTCCTCCCTTTCCCCAGCCTGTCATCTCCGGTGTCCCCTGGAAGATCTGAGTTACCCCTCGGTGACATCAGGCCTCAGCTCGACTTTCACACGCAGCCCCCAGCTCCCTCCCTGTACCTCGTCCCTCGATCTCTTCACTGCCTCTCCTCCCATCACGCTGCTTACCTGACACCCGAGCCTTGGGTGAGTCACCAACTTCTCGCAGCTCAACATCTGGGAAACCGCAGCAATCGCCTTTGTTTCCCCCCCCCCCCCCCCACCACCACAAGCGCCCGTCCCTTGCCACTGAACCCATTCCACTCTCGTCAAATGGAACCAGGCTGTCCGCAATCCTCTTGTTTGGTTGGACGCTGAGCTGGGTTTTAAACCTACCCATCACCGAGGCGGCTAATTACCGCCAGCTTCCGCCCCTACCTCCACTCCGCCGCTGGTGAAACCAGGACTCGACTACTGCAACTCTTCTGCCCACCCCCACCCCTGTGCTTGTGTCTTCCCCCCCCCCCCCCCACCGAACCTGCACCTTCCATAAACTCTCTACTCCTCCAAAACTCTGCGACATGTATTCTGTCCTGCACCTAGTCCCACTTACTTTTCAACCCTGTCCTTACTCGGTCTTACACTGGCTTCCTCTTTCCCCCCCGCCCCCCAGATCTTGTTCTTGATCATAAATCCTCCCACTCCCACTGGGCTTGTCCCACCCTATGTCCGCAGTCTCCTCTAACTCTGTATCCCCTTCCAAACGCTCTGTTCCTCTGACTTCTGTGCAGCATTCCCTATCCCCACTCTTAACATGAAGCCACCTTGGAATTCCCTCCCTAAATCCCTCTGCTACTCCACTTCTCTTTCCTCAGAAGCCTCCTCAAGGCCCATCCCGTCGGCTCTGCTCGTCGCTGTCTTCCTCCCACCAAGTAGCGAGTGGCCTGGGACGTTTCTTGGTGTTAAATGCGCTATAAAGATGCAAGTTGTTCTTGATGGTTCAGTTGACCACCTTGTCGTCCCTTTTTACTCAGGTTTTCACAAGGTGATGGAGGGTATTAACAAAGCTATCGATCTGGGCTATAATCCAGTTAAGGCAAGTGTTTGAAGTTTTACCATATCAGCTGTTGTGCTCATCAGCCTAGTTGTGGATGTGCAACTATGAACTTTGACCTTTCAATTCAGTTTCTCCATGATTAGGAAGTATGTAATAAGTTAATCAGCGCTAATTTAATTGCATGCATTATTGAGCTGGTAATTATTGCGATTCCTTTCCTGGTGCGATGCCAATTGGGGCACAATTACATTTCTCGAGCCGTTTTATAAATTTATCGTTTATTTATTGATTGGATATACTGTGTCAAAAGTCCAATGTGCAGTTACACTAAATATAATATATGGACCCAACTCAAGTCAATTGACATTTTATCATAACAGAATCAATAGTCTAAAACAGTAAATGTTTACAACAAACATTATTTGGCCTCATTATTCTCTGTCGTCCTCTTTCTTTATCTTTATTTTCCAATTTCCCAAAAGACTTTTTGAAGTAACTGGTCCTTTCCCGTTTCCGGTCCTTTCCCATTTAATCAGGAAGATATCCATCAACTGGTCAGGTGGGCAGAACAGTGGCAAATGGAATTTAATCAGGAGAGGTGTGAGGTAATGCATGTGGGGAGGTCTAAGAAGGCAAGGGAATACACGATAAATGGTAGGTCATTGAAAAGTGTGTAGGAACAAAGGGACCTTGGAGTGCAGGTCCACAGATCCCTGAAAGTAGCAGGTCAGGTAGATAAGGTGGTTAAGAAGGCATACGGAATGCTTGCCTTTATTAGCCGAGGCATGGAATACAAGAACAAGGAGGTTATGCTTGAACTGAAAAAAAATGAGTTAGGCCACAGCTAGAGTACTGCGTGCAGTTCTGGTCACCGCATTACAGGAAGGATGTGATTGCACTGCAGAGGATACAGAGGAGATTTACGAGGATGTTGCCAGGTGAATCTTGGCTATGAGGACAGATTGGAACAGAAGAGGCTGATTGAGGTGTATAAAATTGAGGGGCCTAGATATAGTGGATAGAAAGGACCTATTTCCCTTGAGAGGTCAACAACCAGGGGGCATAAATTTAAAGTAATTGGTAGAAGGTTGAGGAGATTTGAGGGGCAATTTCTACACCCAGAAGGTGATGGGGGTCTGGAACTCACTGCCTGAAAGGGTGGTGGAGGCAGAAACTGTCGCCACATTTTAAAAAGTGCTTGGATGTGCACTTGAAGTGCTGTAACCTATAGGGTTGCAGACCTAGAGCTGGTAAGTGGGATTAGGCTAGATAGCCTCTTGTTGGCTGGCATGGACACGATAGGCCGAAATGGCCTCCTTCCGTGCTGTAAACTTCTATGATTCTATGATTCTATGATTCCTTTCCGGTTTAACTAGTCCTTTCCAGTTTAACTAGTCCTTTCCGGTTTAACTAGTCTGTTTCCCTTTAACCTGTGCCCTTCCCAGTTTAGCCGGTCCTTTTCTCTTTAACCGGTCCCTGTTGAGCTAACTGGACCCCTTCAATTAACTTCCCTTTTCCTCTCTCCAAGCAAACTAACTCTCCTAATCCTAACATGTGATCACCGAGCTCCTCCTTGTGAGCACCCAGCATGCTCGAGGCCATCATCATAAGCAATCCCTCGAAATCGAGCAAGACTTGCTTCCACTCTTAAAAATGAGTTCTCAGGTGACTGTACAGTGTCCACTACAGGAATTACAGTCTCTGATAGGTGAGACAGACAGTTGTTGAAGGAAAGGGTGGGCGGGGAGTCTGGTTTGCCACAGGCATCTTCCGCTGTCTGCGCTTGTTTTCTGCATGCTCTCGGCGACGAGACTTGAGGTGGCCCTCCCGGATGCTCTTCCTCCACTCAGGGCGGTCTTTGGCCAGGGACTCCCAGGTGTCGGTGGGGATGTTGCTCGAGGCCAGTGAACGTACAGGGGACACTGGTGCCTGAAAGCGAGCAGGCATATGTCTAAAACTCTCTCCGACAGAGGTTGGCCAAAGGGAACGTTGCAATGCTGGGTGTGATTGGGCTTTTCCCCAAATCTGACCCAGATTGGATCAGGCCAGCTTGTTAGACTCCTCCATTGTACCCAACAAAATAATCCAAGCCATATCTTGGAGGCCAGCATGGGTTTAACCCTTCCAATTGGCTTGGAGATTCTCCTAGCAAGTCAGACAAGCTGCTGATGATTTAGGGTTGGAGTTATTTTGACTGGAGGGCTGGTGCCATGTTACTTATCGGTTCAATAGCTAACTGGAGACTTAGAATTGTGCCATAGGATCTTTTACATTCACCTGAGAGAGAGCAGACAGTTTAACATCTCATCCGAAAGACAGTGTTGAAACGATGGAAGTCACCAACAGCGAGTGACCTTTGTTCTTTAACCTTTGTCTAGGTGAACTGTGTAGTAATGAGGGGTCTGAACGAGGATGAGCTACTGGACTTTGTGAAGCTGACCGAGAAGAAGCCTCTGGATGTACGGTTTATTGAGTACATGCCTTTTGATGGTGCGTATACGTCGGGTTAAATATTATTGCAGCGCCGGGCCGTGTCGGTGACCGACCCTCGATCGGCCGGGCCGTGTCGGTGACCGACCCTCGATCGGCCGGGCCGTGTCGGTGACCGACCCTCGATCGGCCGGGCCGTGTCGGTGACCGACCCTCGATCGGCCGGGCCGTGTCGGTGACCGACCCTCGATCGGCCGGGCCGTGTCGGTGACCGACCCTCGATCGGCCGGGCCGTGTCGGTGACCGACCCTCGATCGGCCGGGCCGTGTCGGTGACCGACCCTCGATCGGCCGGGCCGTGTCGGTGACCGACCCTCGATCGGCCGGGCCGTGTCGGTGACCGACCCTCGATCGGCCGGGCCGTGTCGGTGACCGACCCTCGATCGGCCGGGCCGTGTCGGTGACCGACCCTCGATCGGCCGGGCCGTGTCGGTGACCGACCCTCGATCGGCCGGGCCGTGTCGGTGACCGACCCTCGATCGGCCGGGCCGTGTCGGTGACCGACCCTCGATCGGCCGGGCCGTGTCGGTGACCGACCCTCGATCGGCCGGGCCGTGTCGGTGACCGACCCTCGATCGGCCGGGCCGTGTCGGTGACCGACCCTCGATCGGCCGGGCCGTGTCGGTGACCGACCCTCGATCGGCCGGGCCGTGTCGGTGACCGACCCTCGATCGGCCGGGCCGTGTCGGTGACCGACCCTCGATCGGCCGGGCCGTGTCGGTGACCGACCCTCGTCGGTGACCGGGCCGTGTCGGCGACCGACCCTCGATCGGCCGGGCCGTGTCGGCGACCGACCCTCGATCGGCCGGGCCGTGTCGGTGACCGGGCCGTGTCGGTGACCGACCCTCGATCGGCCGGGCCGTGTCGGTGACCGGGCCGTGTCGGCGACCGACCCTCGATCGGCCGGGCCGTGTCGGCGACCGACCCTCGATCGGCCGGGCCGTGTCTGTGACCGGGCCGTGACTCGGTGACCGACCCTCGATCGGCCGGGCCGTGTCGGTGACCGGGCCGTGTCGGTGACCGACCCTCGATCGGCCGGGCCGTGTCTCGGGGCTGATGCTGCATCCCTGGTTGAATTGGCACCGACTGGGGCTGGGATGCGCGAGGTCCGAGGTGTCCCCCCAAGGTGTGACGTCGGGGTGGTGTAGCTTTATAATGGTACATGTCGCCCCCCCCCCCCCCCGCTCCCTGTCTGTAAATTGAGAGGCTAATCCCTCCCATAGCCTATGAAAAGTTTGTTCCACTATGAAGAAACCATTCATGTCATTGTGGAACAGTTTTTGTTACCCCATTTTCACAGTTCTTAGCTATCAGCTGTTTAAGGGTGTCTCCCCCTCCCCTAAGCGTTTTGCATCCAATGGGTTACTTTTTGAAGTGCAGTCACTGTTATTCTGTAGGAAACGCGGCAGCCAATTTGGGCACAGCAAGCTCCCACAGACAGCAATGTGATGATGACCAGATAATCTGTTTTTGTTATGTTGATTGAGGGAGTAATTGTAAGGGGTTCTCGGAGTGTTGTTGTGCCTTGGGTGTCTCTCTCTGGGCTTCTGCCCTCACAGCTCATGCCTGGCCTGTGAGGTACCCTGAGTGCTGCAAGAGCACCCCTGGAGAGACTGTGTCCACAGCTTATGAAGAGGGTTTTGAGACTTGTGCGTCCCCACAGCTTATGCCTAGCCTGTGAGGCACCTGTGAGTATCAAACACTCCTAACCCCTTCTTCCCTAGCCTGTGACACACAGTTGAGCGTTTTCGAGGCGCTCCTTGCTTCCCTTACACTGTTCTCACATAAGACTCATGATCAGGAGATGTAATACAATAGAACTGAGACAAGGTGATTCCAAGAGGAACTTTTGGCTTCCAATTTATTTGACAAGGTGTATCTCAACAAACAGCAATACACCAACAAAACAATCCCCCTAAATCCCACTAAATGGACACAACGAAAATCTTTACACGAGTTTAGCAGTACAATGCCCAACCTCCCATTTTCCTGGCCTAACTGAGTTGGGAGTTCTGGGGACCAGAGGTTATACTCACTACTGTGCCGCCTTCAGTCTGGTGGTTTGTTTCTTCTATCTTCGGTGTCTTCGGGCACTGGTTTTCCTTCAGTGTCGAGAGGCTTGCTGGTTGTTGGATGACGAGGGCAGGGAACCACCCACACTACGTCAGAAACCCCTTTTTATAGCCAGATTATCCAGTCCGCCTCTCCTGCTGAAATCGATTCTTCCCATTGGTGGGCTTTGTGATTTTGAAAAATGCAGCAGTCTTAGATTATTGTGGGTTTTTTCCACTGATGTTAACCTACTCAAGGTTTGAGTGGGTGTTGATTGTGTTGGCCTCCTGTAGCCATTGTGTAGGCCCTTGGGTTGTTTTGGGTTCCCTGGTTTCTGAAGGTCTGCATAATTTCCTTCCATAGTGTAAACATGGGGAAGACAATAGTCCGATAATGGCTGTGAGTCAGTCCCACAGTTTTCGAGCAAGTGCTCTCCCATTGGCTTGAAAGCCCCATGCTTCGGGCTGACTCTGTTCCACCATTGGCCCTCCGGTGTCCTCCCCCGTCCAATCACTGCTCTGCCAAGGTCAAACCGTCTCGGTTTCAATTCACAGCACAGACAGATCCCACAGCCCTTTTCCTTCTGGGTGAAATGAGGGGGTTTTTGTCCTCCCCTACATAATCCCCCATCTGACACAGTCAGACACCACTCGAGTGTGTCAAAGTTCAGGGTGGTGAGAAAACCCTAGGTCTCCCAAATTGCCCAACTTTCCCCAGTTTAACTCTAAACTGATCCCGTCGATATATATCGTAATTCCTTTTAACGTGGTACAAAACACAGAATCCAACAGGTTACAATATGCGACAGTAATATACATAAGGTTACAGCAGCAATTGTACATTGAGTCTCATTTCAGTCTTAACCGTAAAACAAAGAAACCTGCCCTGCAAACTCCCCAGGGGCCATGTATGAAAACGCAGTCATCCCTGGGAATAACAAAACCGTCTAAGTGTCGCGGTCAAGCTTTGTTTACACGCCTTGAGTGTTTAGCAACGGCTCTGCTGGCTGTGTAGTAGCCTGAGGAACTGCTTTCTTTTTCTTTTTATCCTGAGCTTACAGCTTGTAACTAGCAGATAAGCTACAATCAGGAGTTGGCCGATTACTAAGGCATGCGATCCCATCCGGATCCACGCAAATTCCCGTATCCCCAAATCCCACCATTTAATCTGGGTTTAATCTGGGCAATCTCCCCTGCTAGAATTTCAGTTTTCTGCTCCATGGTGTAAAAATGTTTTTGAGACAAATCCACTGCCTGGAGGAGGGCTGTAAGTTTCTCAGGTAGTGGGGCAATGGGATAGCCAAACTGGGCGACATATTGTTGTAGCTGGCTGAGGTTTTGTACCATGAGGTGAATCGTGGAAGGTTCAGGGATGGGTGTGATTCTGGTGTGTGCCACTTGAACCTCAGCCCTGGGTTTAAAGCAAAAGCTGCTGTACGGTATTGGACACCACCTTCCCGGTCCGTGTTCATGCTGTTGGGCACTTGTGGTGACACAATATGTCCCACCGACTACATATGCTACCTGTGGAGGCATGTGGTTAGGGGCCATTACCTCCATTGTGCAATTGATAGGCTCTGCCCCAGCAGTGCTGAAACCCGCATTGTGGCCTTACAAAAGCATTCAGGTGCTGGGGGCACAGGATTACCTGTGCTCCCCTGCTCCGACAACCCGAGAGGTCTGTACCTGTCAGTGTGCTCCCACATTGTGACATAAGATGGGACCTCTTGGAATCGAACATGCACCCCTCCACGAATGACTCCCACATTCTCCACTCTGTACAGGGGTGCTGGTCGTGGGCACGACCCCATCACTGGCATCCTGACCACCACACCTATGATGGTATGGTTTGACTTTCCACAGTCCACCGGCACCGGGTAGGCTTCCGACGTTACACGAAGTTGGCAAGGACTCAAAACATTATCATAAGGGTGCAGTGCTATTAAGTGCTGGTTGCTGATCCAGGAGGAGACGTGTCCCTGTCTCAGATCCTCAAGGTTACTCCGTCCCTTTCCCAGCAACCAGGCCCCATAGAGCACGCACACCTCATTTTGGGCGGCTTGATCGGAGGCGTTTCTATCTTCCCGAATCAAGGCGTTTACAGCCCTGGCCTGTTCCTCCAATTGAGAGATAATCTCCTTTAAGTGAACTGTCATTGCCACCTCTTCGTGGAGCGCGGATCCCACTACGGTATTCTCGTCCCCCAGGACTTTGCGCAGCTGATTCTTTAACCCATTTATCTGGAGGGCCAGCTGCATGTTATCCAAACTGTTTATGGCGGACGCCCCAGTGTTAAACCCCGTGAAAATGTCATTTAAAGTGCCACGCCTCTGCCTGCCCAGTTCGGCCCTATCCCACTGTTTATACAAGTCTGTCACTTTGACATCCCCGAAGTCCAGTTCATAGAACTTCCGGAACATCTCCCGCAGCAGAGCCTGGTATAACAGCTCGGTTTCCCGGGGACACCACGTAGGTAGGCGGACTTCTGTCAGATTTAGCACCACTGATGCCACCGCTTAGTGTAACCCCTGATAAAGTAGTTTCTCGGTAGGGACCAACACTTAACCATTCCCCGGCCCCCTGATTGTTGTCGGGCACCCGTGTGGCGGTGGGCTTGGCTGTGGGTGGGTTTTTCTTTCCCGAACTACAAGTTCGGTGGCGTTTACTGGTACCCGGGGATTGGGGATCACACACGCCTCCCCGCTGCGATCCCATACCACCCCTTCCCGACATCGTGCCACCACCTATAGAAAGCAATGGAGACCCCCTCTGAATACACGCGAGTGGATCCCCACATACACAAATAAATTCCTTGGTCGTACGCCCACCATTTCTCCCAGCACACCGTGACCCCGCCAGATGACCCCATGATGGTTCTGTAGGTATCATTATCCAGACGTTCCCAGTCCGAGTGTCAGTCTTCCATGTCCCTCTTGAGCTTTCTGAGGTATGTCCCCTTGGCAAGTTAGGCATACCTTCCTGCCTTCTGTCACTCTCACTCTGGAAGTGGCCACAGTGATCTCCGGGCAGGGGATGGAGGCCTCTCCATAGGTAAAGTCCTTATGGTTGGAGTACTTGGTGGAGTTCAATCCCAACCACCCAGACCATCTCCCCTCGTGGGAGTAGGTGACCCAGCCATCCGCCGCCGGAGTCCCTTCTCCTGTGGTCACTGTCGGCGCTCTGTCCCCGGAGCATCCGAAAACCAGGGAGTCCTCGGTGTCCCCTCGGTGCCCGGTGCAGATCCTTAGCGATACCAGCATCACTAACGTCCAGTAGGGAGGTGTTGACATCTGAAAGGCAAGAAGAACATGGCCTTGCCTTGAAAGACCTCTCCAGGCTCGGCCCGCCTAACATGTTCCGAACACAAAAATGCTGTACCCAACCATCACTGCCTTACGTAAACACATCTGCACACAACACAAAGTAACAAAACAGGAAGGGAACATATACACACCGCCACCCGTCCCCGGGTGACCAGGCTATATCCTGTCACTGTACAGGCGTCGTCGACCACTCGGCTGACCGTACCCTGGGGACCAGGATGCCCTCCGCTGAGGGGCTCGTATAGTCCCCCTTAATGAGTCTTGTGCTGCCCTCCAAGGCCCTCCCGAGCCCCGGATAATCGGTAGGGGACCCTTGCTAGCGCAACAGAGCACCCTCCCTGTTGTCTTTCGCCTTCTCGGTCTGGGGCGGGGAGCTAAGTAAACAGGGGACCACGGCGCCCTGGGCTGTGGCACTCTGTTACTCCTCCTTACTGTTGGTGCAGTCCCAAATTATGGGCTGCAATGCTATCTCCTCCACCTCTTGGGCTAGCCCCAGCTGATCCACCATGGGAGGTTCAGCTTCCCCTTGGACCTTGCTAATGGTAGAGTCTTTCTCCCTACTTTTGTTAGTGGGCTGGGAACCTCTATCCAGTGGTGGGATAGCCTTACAGGAGCAGTGAACCAGCCCCGGCTGTAGAGCTTCGGGGCCCGCTGCCTCCTCCGGAGCCTCCAAATCCACCGGAGCCTCCAAATCCACCGGGGCCTGTTCTTCCCCAAGTGCCTGATTCCCTTCCCTTGCTCGTCCCCTCGGTTTTTTTTACCTCTTTTGGGGTCACACTGATTAATGTGATACCACTTCACCCGGCGAGGCAATTGAACCCATAGACCATAGGGCTAGCCTTGTCTGTGTTGTGTATGGTCCCATATACAGTGGTTCAAATACCCCGACCCGGGCGAAGCTTCTCACCATCACCTGGTCGCCCACCTCCCAATCATGGTGACCACGGGGTTCCAGCAGCAGTCGATTGGCACGGTGCTGTTTACCCATGTTGTTGTCCACCTGCTGTTGAAGCTGTTCAAACAGATTCCTGACGAAGCGGTCACGGTTCACCTCTCGAAGCTGCCCTTCGGTGAGAACCGGCGCCAACACATGCACTGGGGTTCTCATGATCCGACCCGTCATCAGCTCATGGGGTGAGTACCCTGTGCTCTTTGACTGACTGGCCCGGATTCCCATGAGGACCAACGGTAAGACCTCCACCCACTTGTTCGATGAGTCTCCCGTCTCCTTGCGCAGCCTTTCCTTTAGGGTCCGGTTCAGGCGTTCTACGGGGCCTGAGGACTGAGGGTTGTAGGCGACATGCCATTTGGCTCTTTTCCCCAGCACCTTTAGGGTGGCCTGCATCACCTGGCCGGTGAAGTGGCTTCCCCGGTCGGACTCCACGATTTGAGGTAGACCCCACCGAGAGAACACCTCCCTCACCAGGATTTTTGCAGTCCCCACCGCGGTAGCTGTTCGGCAAGGGAAGGCTTCCACCCACTTGGAAAACACATCCACCAGGACGAGGCAGTATTTATAACCTCCCTAGGCAACCGGTAGGGGTCCGATGTAGTCGATCTGGATCGACTGCCACGGTCCCTCTACCCGCCTGACGTGTCCCATAGACACCTTCCTTTTCTGAGGGTCTGGGTTGTTTGCTGCGCAAACCAGACAGCCCGCACAGAAGTTGCGGACGTCTTCCCGGAGGCCTGGCCACCACCCTGCCTTTTCTACCCGTTGCTAGGTAGATTCCGGCCCAGGGTGTCCCGCACCTGGACCCTCATGGGCCAGCTGAAGGAATTCTCTCGGTGTTGTGGCGGCACTACCCATTTGTCCCCTTTAAACAACATGCCTTCCCGCACAGCAATATCTGCAGCACTGTATGGGCCCTCCGCCTTTTCCCCCTTTTTGATAGCAGCCAAGGCAGCCTTCAGGACCGGATCCTGCATCTGGACTACTTTAAGGTCCGGGGCCGCAGCCGCCCCTACGCTCCCTTGTGTCCCTGGCTTGCTTCTTGCTGCTGATATCCTGCCTGCCTCGTATGGGTCCCATGGGCGACCTGTGCGAGCACCTTCCCTTGCCAGCAGGTCTGCCTGCTGGTTACCTTCCCCCCGTGGCTCAGTTTTGGAGTGGGCCTTTACCTTATAGATATATACATCCCCGGTTTCTCCCACTGCAGCCACGGTCTTTTCTAGCAGGGGTTTGGTCACAAGGGGCTTCCCATCCGCAGAGGTGTACCCCCGGCGTGACCAAATCGCCAGATACTCTGTACACGAATTGCAAGTGAACATACTGTCCGAGCAAATCGTGTATGGGGTAGGGAATTCCTCGGGGTGTGTGACCACATACATCACCGCCGAGAGTTCCGCCTGTTGGGCGCTCAGGGTGCATGGGAGTTTAAGAGCCAAGGCAATCCCTGCCTTGGGATCCCAAACACCACAGCCCGTGAGTCTTGTACCCGCGGACACTGAACTGGAGCCATCAACGTAGATCCCGCGGCATGTGGGGTGTATCCCTGCCCGAAATCCAAAGTTAATGTCCCATACTCCCTCCACAGAGCATCGATGCGGCTGCCCTGGATAGATTAAATTTGCTGCGAGCCTGGGCCCGCAGAGGCCCTTGACCTTTAAAGTCATTTGGGAGAGGAGGAGGGTCCAGCGAGTGATTCTAGCACTGCTCACTGTCCCGTCCTTAATCCTCCCGTCCAACAGCATCTGTGTCGGGGTATGATGGGTGAGGAGTGTAATGGGGGACACTCCGGTAAAGATCTGAGCTCTCTTTACTGCCCAGTGGGTGGCAAGCAAGTGCCTCTCACAATTGGAGTATCCCTTTTCTACCTCCTTGAGGACCCTGGAGGAGTACACCACTGGTCTCAGCTGACCGTTTCGCCCCTGGAGCAACACTGCACTTAAGCTGTCGCCACTGGCTGCCACCTCCAGGAAGAATTCCAGCCCCCCCCATCAATTGCCCCTAGGGCTGGTGCTACCTGCAGGTCTCTCTTAAAACGGACGAATGCTGCCTCACAGCCCTCGTCCCATTCCCACTCGACCCCCTTGTGTAGGAGTCTGAGCAGAGGGGCGGCAGTGGCTGCATAGTCCTCGATGAAATCCCTACAGTAACCAGTGATTCCCAGGAAAGACCTTGCCCCCGACACATCCCTAGGGACAGGGAGTTCCTGCACTGCCTTTCTTCTAGCCTCATCAATGGCCCTTTCTCCTGCCCTTATCGTCAGGCCCAGGAATTTTACTTCTCCTAGACCTATCTGGGCTTTCTTGGGGTTAACTTTAAAACCCCTTCCTTCAGTAAGACCAGCAGTTCGGCCAGCAGTGGACCGTGTTCCTCACTGCTGTCTGTGAACAACAACAGGTCGTCCACATACTGGACCAGCTGGTGTGGCTGGCTGAAGCCTTTTAAGCAGTTTGCCATGCATTGGTGAAAGATGCTGGGACTATTATGAAAGCCCTGTGGAGGCAGCTCCATGTATACTGCTGTTCCCGGAAGGTGAAGGCAAACTTGTACTGGCCTTCCCTCCGTACAGGGATAGACCAGAACCCGTTGGATATGTCCAACACTGTGAACGTGGTTGCGGATGCAGGAATTTCCCCTATCAAATCCGCAACTGCCACTACTGTGTGAGCACAAGCTGGGATGTTTTTATTGAGCACCCTATAATCCACCGTAGCCCTCCAAGAATTGTCCGGTTTCCTAACCGTCCAAAGCGGGGAGTTGACATGGGTAGCTATGGGTCTCAAAACACCCTGCTCGACAAGCCTGCTTCTGCCTCTCTGGGAAAGCCATACTGCTTTTGCAGGCGGGACATGGGATCCCCATCTATTCTAACCTCCACTCCTGTGACTCTCCCACAGTCGTGTTTATGGGTGGCAAATGCTGCAAGATTTGCTTGCACATAGGCCTGGTACTCGGCCGGGATGTTACCGACCAGAACCTCCAGGTCGCAACACACTTTTGGCTTCATTGTACAGAGTCCCTTTTCCCTTGACTTCTCCCTCTGCTCCCGTGCCCACTGTGCCCCATAGACAATGATTCCTCAAGTCTACTAGGATCTGGCGAGCGATGATGAAATCAGCCCCCAAGATCCCTTTTCCCACCTGCTCCCAGTTCATCAGGACGCACTTCCATTGTGTTTGGAGTGCTCCTAAACGAACTGCGAGCGGGACTGAGAAAAACCCAGCCTTCTCCTTTCCTGTGAACCCAACTAGTTGATACGGCACCCCGTTTGATAGAGGTGAGGTTGCGGGGTCCTCCGAATGGGACTATCGTGCTGGAAGCACCAGTGTCCAAAAGGTAAGTACCCTATACACCCTCAACCTCCATCTTGACCCAGGGTCGTCCCCAGGGGTCGTATTCTAGTGGGCACAGGTATGCAGGCTGGGTCTGGGCTAGTCACGGCCTCTGTACTGGCAGGGTTGCTGGTGCTTCCCTGCCTGTTGCCGTGGCTACCTTCCCAGTCCCCTCCAGCGCTGTCCTCACTGCAGCTACTATCTCGTCAAGGGATGGTGAGGAGCTCCCTCCACTTCCCCCACTCTAGGCGGCTCCTGAAGGACTTCTCCCCCCATATCTCTTTACTGGGCTCCTGCAATCCCTTTTAAAATGCCCAGCTTTCCTGCACCCGCAGCACACTCCCTCCTTAACAGATGAGCGGTCACCCTCCTGGTGCCATTCCCTTTTGGGAATCGAGTTGGGTTTTACTTCATTTGCCCGACCTTTGGAGGTTTTCTCCTCCTCCCCTCCTCCATTCCGTTGGACCAGTGCCAGTTGCCTGACCACTGCTTCCTCGGTGAGGTTGGGGTCCCGGGAATCGAACCACAGTTCTGCCCTGGCCTTGAGCCGGGGCAAGCAGTTTGCCACCAGCATCCTCAGCCAGCGGCCAGTCTATACCGCGGAAAGATTTGCCTGGTCGAGAAGCTCCCCACAGGCTGCGTGGTATACCACCCACAGCCTGTCTGCAAACGCCTGCGGGGTTTTCCCCTGCGAGCTGCCTTGTCCTTTCGACCCGTTCGAAAGGACTGCCGTCATCGAAGCCCATAGCCTCAGGGCCAGCCTTCTGGACCTCAGTAAATGTGCGCTGCCCCCTCCGGCATTCTACCGGTAGGGCCTGGTACAATTTGCTGTCCAGAGAGAAGAGCAGCAGCTTGGCACCCATTAATTTCCCCTGCCTGCATCACCTCCATGAAGTGGATAGACGGGTCCCCGCTGCGAGTGAGTTTGGCCAAGTGGGCCACCATGGCCCTGAGTGATTGAACTCCGTGGGGAATAATAAAGTCGCTCTCCAGCGCTCCCCGACCTTGGCCACCTGTCTGTGGAGGACCATACTTGCGCTGCCTGACCGGGCACATCCGCCCTTGTTCAGGATCTTTCTGCGCTGGTACTTCTACCACCGGCTGTCTCACCATACCCGGTGCAGCAGACAGTGCCTGGTCGCCTGATCCAGCCTTTAACTGACCCTCGGCTGGAGCCTCACATCCCTGCTGCCGAGCGGGACACATTGGTCCTGCCCCCAGCCCTGGGTATGCTACTTCCTGCGCGCCCCGCTCCTCCTGGTACCCCACCGGACAAACCACCGGTGCCTCAGGAGGTGGTCGGGCGTCTCTTGCCTTTGGATTCTCCTCTACCCCCCAATACTCTTCTTTGTCCCCTGTGGACACTCCAGGTCCTATCAGGGCGACCATCCCCTTTGCCTGGGATAGAGCGTGGGTGAGAGTTTTAATCCTCTCCTGGCAGGGACCGTGATCTGCAAATTCACTGCTACTGGCCACTTTATAGGCTGCCTGTACGTCTTTTAATTTATTCTCTAGTTCCCAAATTTTCTGGGTGTACCGAGAGTTCTGTTCCTGGAGGAACCCCTCACTACCCTTGGCCTCAGTGACCTGACACTGAAGATAGTCCCGGCTATATCAGAAGGTCTCCTCCAACTGCCTCTTCCCTTGCTGCTCCCCAGCTAATTCGGCCAGCAGGTTGTCCCCGGCCAGCAGGTTGTCCCCAACCGCAGCCCGGCTAGCAGAGAGCTCCTCTGATTTCTGAAGACTCTGTTCCAAGTCCTTCACCCGCTGGTCGAGTTTTCGGACTTGGCGGGTGAAGCAGGTAAGCCAGATGGCCTTTTCCACCCTGCGGTTGTGGTCCTTCCCTGCTGTCCACTGGGCAGCAGCATCCACTGGGCGCTCTGCCCGAGTGAGGGCTTGCACCCAAGGTTTGGTGAGGTTCACCTTGCCAAAAATGTATGAAGAAATTCTCTCCTCCATTTTAGTTTCCTCTCATCACCTCATCTGTTATATTAACATCTCCTGTTTGCTTATGTCCTGCCGCAGTCACCATGTTCTGTAAGGGGTTCTCGGGGAGTGTTGTTGTGCCTTGGGTGTCTCTCTCTGGGCTTCTGCCCTCACAGCTTATGCCTGGCCTGACACCGAAGATAGACCAACAAAACAATCCCCCTAAATCCCACTAACGAACACAACAAAAATCTTTACACAAGTTTAGCAGTACAATGCCCAACCTCCCACCTTTCCTGGCCTAACTGAGTTGGGAGTTCCGGGGACCAGAGGTTATACTCACTACTGTGCCTTCTGTAGTCTGGTGGTTTGTTTCTTCTATCTTCGGTGTCTTCGGACACTGGTTTTCCTTCAGTGTCAAGAGACTTGCTGGTTGTTGGATCGAGGGCAGGGAACCACCCACTATGTCAGAAACCCCTTTTTATAGCCAGATTATCCAGTCCGCCTCTCCTGCTGAAATCGATTCTTCCCATTGGTGGGCTTTGTGATTTTGAAAAATGCAGCAGTTTTAGATTATTGCGGGTTTTTTTCCACTGATGTTAACCTATTCAAGGTTTGAGTGGGTGTTGATTTCGTTGGCCTCCTGTAGCCATTGTGTAGGCCCTTGGGTTGTTTTGGGTTCCCTGGTTTCTGAAGGTCTGCATAATTTCCTTCCATAGTGTAAACATGGGGAAGACAATAGCCCGATAATGGCGATGAGTCAGTCCCACAGTTTTCGAGCAAGTGCTCTCCCATTGGCTTGAAAGCCCCATGCTTCGGGCTGACTCTGTCCCACCATTGGCCCTCCGGTGTCCTCCCCCGTCCAATCACTGCTCTGCCAAGGTCAAACTGTATCGGTTTCAATTCACAGCACAGACTGATCCCACAGTCCTTTTCCTTCTGGGTAAAATGAGGGGGTTTTCGTCCTCCCCTAAGAATGTTGGCCGGGACAGCAAGGAGAGCTCTCCTGCTCTTCTTCGAAATAGTGCCGCGGGAGAACATAAGAACATGGAACAGGCCATCCAGCCCCTCGAGCCCGCTCCGCCATGGCTGATCTGGCCGTGGACTCAGCTCCACTTACCCGCCTGCTCCCCGTAACCCTTAATTCCCTTATTGGTTAAAAATCTATCTATCTGTGACTTGAATACATTCAATGAGTTAGCCTCAATTGCTTCCTGGGCAGAGAATTCCACAGATTCACAACCCTCTGGGAGAAGAAATTCCTTCTCAACTGTGCCCCCTAGTTCTAGTCTCCCCGACCAGTGGAAACAACCTTCTGCCTCTATCTTGTCTATCCCTTTCATTATTTTAAATGTTTCTATAAGATCACCCCTCATCCTTCTGAACTCCAACGAGTAAAGACCCAGTCTACTCAATCTATCATCATAAGGTAACCCCCTCATCTCCGGAATCAGCCTAGTGAATCGTCTCTCTACCCCCTCCAAAGCTAGTATAGCCTTCCTTAAGTAAGGTGACCAAAACTGCACGCAGTACTCCAGGTGCGGCCTCACCAATACCCTATACAGTTGCAGCAGGACCTCCCTGCTTTTGTACTGCATCCCTCTCGCAATGAAGGCCAACATTCCATTCGCCTTCCTGATTATCTGCTGCACCTGCAAACTAACTTTTTGGGATTCATGCACAAGGACCCCCAGGTCCCTCTGCATCGCAGCATGTTGTCATTTCTCCCCATTCAACCATGTTTAACCATGGGTACGTTGTAGGCGAGCCCTTGCCCAAGGTCCAGGCGCCCATGTTTCCCACCGGGAATAATTGACCGAGACTGAGTTTTCCTTCTCTAGCTCCGGGGCGGTGAGACTAATTGTACAAATCGAGCCGTCACTCCAGCAGAGACTGGCTAATCCTGCACAGATCAGGGAGCTTCTGCCAGGCTGAAGCTTCACACAGTGCCTTTCACCCACTAGACCATTGGGCCAGCTACCGTGCATCCCTTTGCCAGAGCAGGGAAGTGGAGCTGAGTCCATGATCAGATCAGCCACGATCTAATTAAATAGCGGAGCAGGCTCGAGGGGCCTGGTGGCCAACTCCTGCTCCTATTATGTTCTTGTGTTCTCAGGTTGGTGGGGTGACGTACCTCCACCTGCGTTTTTTTTTATTTGTACATGGGATGTGCGCGTCACTGACAAGGCCGTCCCTATTTGCACTTAAGAAGATGGTGGTGAGCCGCCGCCTTGAACCGCTGCAGCCCGTGTGGTGAAGGTAGGGAGGGAGTTCCAGGAATTTGACCCAGCGACAATGAGGGAACAGCAATATATTTCCAAGTCAGGGTGGTGTGTAACTTGGGGACGTTGCAGATGATGGTGTTCCTATACGCCTGCTACCCTTGTCCTTCCAGGTGGTAGAGGTCGCGGGTTTGGGAGGAGCTGTCGAAGGAGCCTTGGCGAGTTGCTGCAGTGCATCTTGTCGACGGCACGCTCGGGTACCTGGAATTTTAGAATGTCTGCCAATTGCGGACGTGCTTAAATATATCCTCTCCTGCTCGGATTTTGGTTCCACCCGACTAGGCTGTAAAACTTTAAAGAGAATTTGTTATACAGCTGCCCAATACCATTAAATTGTAAAATTTTATTAATGCGTTGTTAAATTTAATCGTGTCAGCTGTGGAAAGGCTACCCCTCCCTTTCCCTTTTTCCTTCCTAATGAAGCTTTCCAGATGGTAGTTAGCAGTCGAATAAGCCATTGCTATGGGGTAGGGTGGGCTGGCGTCTATCCAGAGTCTGCTCAAGCCTTCAGTTACACACGAGATATAGGGAGGGAATGCCAGAGCTTAGGGCCTTGGAAGCCAAAGGCACGGCCGCCAATGGTGGAGCGATTAAAATGGAGTGCAAACACCCAGCAGCCGCCCCGGGGGAGAGAGTAGAAAGGTCTATAAAGTGCTTAAATGGACAAGCAGATACGGTTAAATGGCGAAGTGATATTCACTCGAGGTAAAATGAGAGGAAGTCAAAGACATTTACGAAGCATAGAGAACGTGTGAAGAGCTACGGTGTTGGGGGTGAGGTAGGGAGAAATGGAGACAGAAAGCACTGTTCCAGGAGCCTAGGAGAAGGTGAAAGGTCAACACCATGGGTGCAGACTCGCCCACTGTCACCGGGGCTCCAACACGCAGTCCCCACCCAAGCACCGGCTTTGGGTTTTCTCAGTTTAGTTTGGGGACAGTGAATTTCTGTGCATCTGGCTAACACAAAAGAAAAGGTTGCCTGGGATTGGGTCTGACGTGGTCACGCTCTGTGCGGCTCCTGTTATCTTTGCTGTTTGTTTTGCTAGGCAATAAGTGGAATTTTAAGAAGATGGTGAGCTACCAGGAGATGCTGGGCACCATCCAGCAGAGGTGGCCCGAGCTGGAGCTGCTGCCTTCAGGAACCTCCGACACCGCAAAGGTGAGTGCAATTATCCAGGTGAGGGGAGGGGGAGGGAGGGTCACCTGCTGTCCAAGTGGGCAGTCCCTAAATTTCTAAACAGTAATTAAGACACCTGCAGGTTTCATTTCCTCTGTGTAAAACCTTGTCTGCTCCTGGGCATGGCCAAGGGGGCCATCAGCCGGTCCAGGAAGCGGGCGGTCGAGGGGGTCGTTCAGCCTGACTGCCTGCCTCTCTTCCATGCTTGCATCCGGGCCAGGGTGTCCCTGGAGATGGAGCACGTGGTGTCCACCGGTACGCGAGAGGTGGACGCCGGGGGTACTGGAGTGCATTATCACCCCCGGCAACCAAATTTTAATTTGATTTTACATGTTTTAAAGTTTAATTTGTTTTAATTGCCGGGGTTTTAGTGTCCCCCTCCCCTTTTATAGGGGGCACTTGTAAAATATGTAATTTTAATGCCCCCAAAAAATTAAAAAAAACACAAAAAAATATGAAAAAAGAGGGCAATTAAGTGTCTGGAGTGTCCCCCAGATCGGGGGGGGCACTTGATCTAATGTTTATTTTGTTCCCCCCAAAAGAGTTGTAAAACCTTGTTCGCACTAAGTCCCTTTTCATCATCATCATCATCATCATAGGCAGTCCCTCGAAATCGAGGAAGACTTACTTCCACTCTGAAAGTGAGATCTCAGGTGACTGAACAGTCCAATACGGGGATTACAATCTCTGTCACAGGTGGGACAGACAGTGGTTGAGGGAAAGGGTGGTTGGGATTAGTTTCCCGCACGCTCCTTCCGCTGCCTGCGCTTGATTTCTGCAAGCTCTCGGCGATGAGACTCGAGGTGCTCAGTGCCTTCCCGGATGCTCTTCCACCGTTTAGGGCGGACTTGGGCCAGGGACTCCCAGATGTCAGTGGGGATGTTGCATTTTATCAGGGAGGCTTTGCGGGTGTCGGTGAAACGTTTCCTCTGCCCACCTGGGGCTTGCTTGCTGTGTAGGAGTTCCGAGTCCCTTTTAATGAGGCCATTAACCTATTCAATGGTGTCAACTGTGGCTAGGTGGCAGCACTCTCGCCTTTGACTACACTCTGAAAGCACTTCATTGGCTGTAAAGTGTTTTAGGCGTCCAGAGGTCGTGAAAGGCGCTATAAAAATGCAATGGTTTCTTTCTCTCTTTATTTGTTTCCTTTTTTCTTTCCTTCTTTTTTGTTCTTTATTTCTCTTCATTGTGAAATGGCAGTGACAGTAAATAGCGTGAACGTGTGAACTGGCGCACCAATCACAGCGCGCCAAGAGCAGTGAGACCCGCACCTGAGCCAGAAAAGGCCACTAGGCCCAAGAGCCTGCTCCATCCACAGACCAGATTTGATTATTCTATCCTCGGCTTGTCACCAGGTTGCATGCAGGCTGTGAACCCGTTCCATAGTCTAGGTTCAACACCCACTCATTCTGCAGGCCCTTGGCCAGCTCTGGCATCTGTTAATGTTCCTGCCCAGCGCCGTTCTGATCCTGGGCCATGTCCAGAAAGGGGTGGGATCAAGGCCGAAAGCCCATAAATGTGTCGGCAAGTTCTCAACGCTTCTCTGATCCATTTGTTTTTTTTAACAAGTTAAGAGACCTAATAATTATTAATGAGGGGAGACTGTACTTCAAGGTCACAGTAAGTCTTTTGTACAACAAAACCGTTACACACAATCCTCTGACATCTGGGTTTGGATTGAGACCAGACTAATGGATGCAGAAAATTTTGCCACTACAGGCCTGTTTAAAAAGAGAAAAGATCCTTTGTGCTCAGTCAAAAGGTATCTCGATGCCAAGACTTTAACCCGTTTATTTTTGCTAGCCAAGGGCAAAAAAGGATCTGGAGCCAAGGCAGGTGGATGGAGTTAAGATACAGATCAGCCATGATCTCATTGCATGGCGGAACAGGCTCGAGGGGCTGATAGGTCTACTCCTGTTCTTGTGTCTTTTATCTCTTTGAGAGCTAACTGCGCTGCAGTGCATTTCCAGAACTTTCTGCATTGGGTTCAAGAAATTTGCCACTTACTCTCTTAATCTCAGAGTGACGGACACAAGGCTCCTCTCCCTACAATCTGCACAAATAATTGGCCAAACTGAACTTGGGGAAGGCCTAAGCCACTTTCCACCTTCCCTCCCCCTCCCAATCCCGGTGGGCATGAGGCCACGTCCCACTCGATCCGATCGACTGTACAGGATTGTCGAAGTGGCAAATTAGTTAAACACTGATGGACTTTTCTGAGATTGAGGTCAAGCTGGTTGGGGGCAGAGAACGCTCTGGTACAGTAGCCTAGTTACGGTTAAGGTCGAGCAACGCAGAGGTTGAAGGAGTTCAAATCCCAACGTTCCAAGTTGTGAAATTAAATTCAATAAATCTGGTAATTTGTGGGCTGGCACCAGATAAAATAACCATGGAAACCCCACCTGCTTGAGTATCCTTCAGGGAAGGGAACCTGCCACCCCTACCCCAGTCCCCACACAATGTGTTTGGCCTTTGATTCTCTCGGGACACTGGGCAGTAAATACCAACAGCCACATCCCCAGAGCATAAAAGAGGAACTTTTTTTTTCTGTACCGCCTGTGCTTTTCTTGATTTAGGAGCGCTAGCTGTAAAACGTGGGAATTTATTCCAGTTCCCGTACTGCCGTCATCATATCTTTAAAATAAGTGTGTTAAAATAGTGGGGGGTTTTTTTAACGCTAGGTTTGCAGTTTTTGTTCACCAGTCAAAAGCAGTTCCCTCCGGATTCTCCCTGGTTTACGTGGGTCCTGGGACGCGTGTGGATTAGTGATCTCATCACACCCGTGGATAATGGCACCGAATGTGGATCGTGCAGCGGGCGTGATGATGTCACTGATGTGTGCGCATTCCAGGATCCGATTGCAGGGCTAAATCCTGACCAGGAGGTAACTTCAGGTGATTCTTTCAGCAGTTTGGAAAAGTATGCAAGTACTTACTTTTAATACCGTGCTCTTCACGTCCTCCGAACGCCCCAAAGCGCTTTATGGCCAACAAGTAGCTATATTTGGCATGCAGACAAATGTGGCAGTCAATCTGCACATAGCAAGGCGATTAAATCTGTCTTTGTGGTGTTGGTTGAGGGATAAATGTTGGTCAGCATTCCCCCGCTCTACATCAAATAGTGCCTTGGGATATTTCACCACCGGTAGTGCAGCACTCCCTCAGCACTGCATTGGAGCATCAACCTAGATTGCGTACTGGACCTGCTGATTGAGCTGCCAGAGTCCTACACTGAGCCAAGCATGCTGCTATGTGCAGCTTTAAAGATGGGGAACTGCGCACTGAACTTACAAATCGTAAGTTGCAATTGGGCCACCAATGGTGAGGCAAATCGTTTGTGTAAATGGTGAACAGCAGTTGTCCCAGCACCGATCCCTGTGGAACACCACTTCCCACCATTTGCCAATCTGACCAACGACCTTTAACCCTTGCTCTCTGTTTTCTGTTGTGTATCCAGTTTCTGTGACTGTTCTTTATTCCCCTCTTCCACCCCCTCTTTCCCTGCCCCTACACTTGCTTAAAATCTGTTGCCCCTCTAACTTTTTCCAATTCTTACGAAGGTTCATCGACCTGAAACGTTAACTCTGTTTCTCTCTCCACAGATGCTGTCTGACCTGCTGAGTGTTTCTAGAATTTTCGGTTTTTATTTCAGATTTTCAGCATCCTTTGCTTTTTTACAAATCTCACTGCTCTGCAAAGTCCCCCTTTCTTGCCCACAATGGTGCCGACCTTACAGGTTCACAAATAAAAAGCGCCTAGAAATAAAAACCTGAACTTTGGGAACTGCAGTCAAAGACCATAGAATTGGCGTCTGTGAACTGTGTAAATAATTGTGGGCTGTTACTTAATATAACTGTGTCTTTTAGCCAATCTCTTGCTTGTCTTCCTGAAGTTTAGTATTGGTCTAAATTTTGGGGGGTTTTTTTCACCAAATTTACCCTGGTTTTTAGGGTTCCATCCAGTTTTTAAAAAAAAATCTGAAAAATACCAAGTAAAAAAAACGAGTTTTAAAAACTACTTTTAATATTGACTTTTAAAAAATTTGGACTTAGTAATGAGAAAGTTCACACACAGGATCTACAGCCTGACACCATACAGCTTCTGTACTGGGGTCTGAAGCTAGCTGGCTGTGGATTGATTGTATGTTACTTGCACCTACGTTGCCTCAATCTCAAGGCAATTATCATCCTTGTTTTCAAATCCGTCCATGGCCTTGTCCCTCCCTATCTCTCTAACCATTTCCAAATCGATTTTAATCGCTCCGCCATGAGTGGCTGTGCCTTCTGTTGCCTAAGCCCTAAGCTCTGGAATTCCCTCCCTAAATCTCTCTGCCTCTCTCTCCTCCCTGTCCTTAAACTTAACTCTTACCAAACTTTTAGTCACCTGTCCTAATATCGCCTCCTGCGGCTCGGTGTCAAATTTTGTTTGATAATCATTCTTGTGAAGCGCCTTGGGACGTTTTGCTGCGTTATAGGCGCTATATGAATGCAAGCTGTTGTTGCGTGACGCGGTCGGAATGAGTTTCGTTGCTTCATGTCCGATCTGCTAGGTGGAATGTCTTGGGATTCTCTGAGGGGAAGCTGGTATTGCCCATCTCTACCCAGCCTGGACTGAGAGTGTCAGGTTATTCGATTGTAGAGGGTGCGCAGTCAAGCCCACTGTTCGGGCTGGGTTGCACGGCTCCCTCCCCCCCCCGCCCTCTATGGTCGAATAGCCTGCTACCCACCAACACTCTCCAGGCACTCAAGTGAAGACTAGATCTTGGGCGAGGTACCCCAGGGCAGCCGGGGTGACTCCAGTAGAGTCAGTTGAAGGGAATACCGGAGCTATTTCAGGGCCAAATTTGCCCCCCAGCCAGAATGTAAGCGCACTCGCTGATTCCTTCGGTCTGTCTCCGCCCCAATCCGTGGGTGGGGGGCTTATTGGACCGATATTCACCTCTTTGGTGTTTATTTCCAGTTGGGATGGTGTTGAGGGGCGTAAGTTCCCTTGGAGCGGGGCAGCCGTCCCTCTCGGACATCAGCGTCACGCTGACGCGTCACAACATCCTTCCCTTTCTGTTCGGACATGGAGGTGATGAATCCGATCTGCGAGGGCCGCTATAGACTCTGCATGGGGTTTAGTTAGGCCCACCAGGGAGGGTTTTGGCCGGGCCAGCGGTCTGGCGCCCAAGAGGGGCTGCCGGGCTGCCTGATGGTGGCCTGACCGAACCCGTGGTCACCATTGCCGGGCCAACCTGGCAGTCAGCCGACAATTAAAATAAGATGGCGACCGCGGCAGAGTGCCCTCCCCTTTAAGGCCGCCCAGGTGTACACGGCTTCCCGCAGGGGAAAGCTGTCGGGGGCTCTGCTCCTTCGGGGCAATTCCCCGCGGGGTCGGTGCGTGCCCAACGGGCAGCGCGGAAACCCATTCCTGCCGCTCCCGGCCCGGGGCAACATAGGAAGGGTCACCCCATCTGTCTGCCCCCAGTCGGTGAGGCCTCTCCGTCCCATTACTGCCTCTTGGAGGTGGTAATGGAGCTTAAGGAGGGGGACAATTTCCACTCCTTAGTTCTTGTGGTCTAATTATCTCAGAGGCCTTGGGAGCAAGCCTGAAGCTGTCCCACCATGACCTACACCCACCACACGCGGACTTTTTCCCCACTCAAGGGTCAGCTAGCAGGAAGGGCGAGCCTTGAAAGCAAAAAAAAAAAGGGAATCTGACTCCCAGGAATGCTTTTGGATATTTGTGAGCGGCGAGAATTCACCTCCAGGACTTTTACCTTTCATCTTTTCCCTCCCGTAACTTCCCACAGGCTTACAAAGTGCCTCACTTCCAGGGCCAGATTGGATTCATCACCTCCATGTCCGAACATTTCTGTGGCTCCTGCAATCGACTAAGGATCACCGCCGATGGCAACCTGAAGGTAAGGGGCCCGGACACTGGGCCTTTTAGTTTGCCCTCCCTGAGGGGTGGCTGTTCAGGCCTGCTGATCCGAGGTGGATCAGCTTCCCCCATCCCATTTCCCCATCCGGAATTGCTCCAAATGATTTTGATGCATTGCACAGTACAGAAACTGGCTACACAACAGAAAACAGCGAGTGGGGGTTAAAAGCAGTTAGTCGGATTGACAAATGCTGGCAAGTGGTGTTCCACTGCTATCGGTGCTGGGACCGCTAACCATTTACATAAAACATTTGGACTCTGGAATCAGAAGTACTTTTTCAAAATTGGAGGATGACACCAAATTGGGGGCTGTAGCTAATACAGAGGAGGACAGTGACAAAATACAGCAAGATATTAATAAACTTGCAGAATGGACATGCAATTGGCAAATGAACTTCAATATCGAGAAGTGTGAGGTGGTACATTTTGGAAGGAAGTGTAAGAAGGCCACATAAAATATCTAATATGTTGTGAAGCGCCTTGGGACATTTTACTGTGTTAAAGGCTCTATATAAATAAGTTATTATTAATAACTTATTATTGGAATCATAGAATGTTTACAGGTTAGAAGGAAGCTATTCAGCCCGTGCAAGAGAACCTCAGCTAGTCCCACTCCCCTGCTCTTTCCCCATAGCCCTGCACATTTTTTTCCTTTAGGTACTTATCCAATTCCCTTTTGAAAACCACAATTGAATCTGCCCCCACCACCCTTTCAGGCAGTGCATTCCAGATCCTAACCACTCGCTACGATTTTCCTCATGTCGCCTTTGGTTCTTCTGCCAATCACCTTAAATCTGTGTCATCTGGTTCTCGACCCTTCCACCAATGGGAACAGTTTCTCTCTATCTACCCTGTCTAGACCCTTCATGATTTTGAACACCTCTATCAAATCTGCTCTCAATCTTCTCTGCTCTAAGGGGAACAACTCCAGCTTCTCCAGTCTATCCACGCAACTGAAGTCCCTCATCCCTGAAATCATTCTCGTAAATCTTCTCTCACACTCTCTAAGGCCTTCAAATTCTTCCTAAAGTGCGGTGCCCAGAATTGAACACACTACTTCAGTTGAGGCCAAACCAGTGTTTTATACAGGTTCTTCATAACTTCCTTGCTTTTGTACTCTGTGCCTCTATTTATGAAATCAGGAATCCCATATGCTCTTTTAACCGCTTTCTCAACCTGCCCTGCCACCTTCAATGATTTGTGCACATATACCCCTTGGTCTCTCTGTCCGTGCACCCCTTTTAGAATTGTACCCTTTAGTTTATATTGCTTCTCCTCGTTCTTCCTACCAAAATGTATCAATGTGCACTTTTCTGCGTTAAATTTCATCTCCCATGTGTCTTCCCATTTCACCAGCCTGTCAATGTCTTCTTGAAGTCGATCACTCTCCTCGTCACTGTTCTGGAAGGGGTATCAGTGGGAGAGCAGTTAGATGCTAGTGACCATAATTCAGTTAGATTTAAGGTAGTTTTGAAAAAGGACAAGTGTAGACCAGGAATAAAAGTTCTAAATTAGGGAAAAGCCAACTTTGCTAAGCTGAGAGGTGATTTGGCCATAGTGGACTGGAAACAGCTACTTGAAGCTAAATCAGTGTCGGAGCAGTTGAGGCAGTCAAAGAGGAGATCCGGAGGGTTCAGACCAAATATATGCCCTGAAAGAAAAAGGGTGGGACGAACAAATCTAGAGCCCCCTGGATGTCAAGGGACATACAGGGTAGGATAAAGAAAAAAAGGGAGGCTTATGACAGATACCGAGGGCTCAATACTGTAGAATCTCTGGAGGAGTGTAGAAAGTGCAGGGGTGATATTAAAAGCGATATTAGGAAAGCAAAGAGAGAGCATGAAAAATTCTTGGCAAGTAAAATCAAGGAAAACCCAAAGATGTTTTATAAATGTATTAAGAGCAAGAGGATAACTAAAGAAAGGGTAGGACCTAATAGAGACCTTGAGGGTAATCTGTGTGTGTGGAGGCGGGAGATGTGGGTATGGTTCTTAATGAATACTTTGCGTCTGTTTGCACAAAGGAGAGGGGCGATGCAGACACTGCTATTGCTGAGGAAGAGTATGAAATAAACATAGTGAGACAAGAAGTATTAAGGGGTTTAGCAGCTTTGAAAGTGGATAAGACCCCAGGCCCAAATGAAATGTATCCCAGGCTGTTGAGCGAAGCAAAGGAGGAAATAGCAGAAGCTATGACCATTATTTTCCAATCTTCTCTGGCTTCAAGTGGTGCCAGAGGACTGGAGGATTGCAAATGTGGTACCTTTTGTTTAAGAAGGGAGAAAGGGATAGACTGAGAATTACAGGCCAGTCAGCCTAACCTCAGTAGTGGGAAAATTATCGGGAAAAAATTCTAAAGGACAGGACAAATCTTTATTTAGAAAGACATGAATTAATCAAGGAGAGTCAGCACGGCTTTGTTAAGGGAAGGTCGTGTCTGACTAACTAGATTGAATTTTTTGAGGAGGTAACCAGGAGGATTGATGAGGGTAGTGCGTTTGATGTGTTGTACATGGACTTCCAAAAGGCGTTGATAAAGTGCCACATAATAGGCCACTTTGAAGCCACTGTTCTGCCCACCTGACCAGTTTATTGATATCTTCCTGCAGTTTATAGCTTTCTTCTTCATCATCAACCACACAGCCGATTTTAGTATCATCTGCAAACTTCCTAATCATACCCCCTATATTTCAAGTCTAGATCATTGATGTATACCACAAAAAGCAAGGGACCTAGTACTGAGCCAATGGAAACAGCATTCCAGTCACAAAAACAACCATCAACCATTACCCTTTGCTTCCTGCCTTTGAGCCAATTTTGGATCCAATTTTCCACTTTGCTCTGGATCCCATGGGGTTTTACATTCACGACCAGTCTGCTATGGGGGATCTTAACAAATCCATGCTGGCTTTCCTTAATTAATCCATATTTATCCAAGTGACTTAATTTTGTCCTGGATTATTTTTCTAAAAGCTTCCCCACTACCGAGGTTAAATTGACCGGCCTGTAGTTACTGAGTTTAACCTTACACCCTTTTTTGAACAAAGGAGTCACATTTGCAACTCTCCAGTCCTCTGGCACCATCCCTGTATCTAAGGAGGATTGGAAGATTCTGGCCAGTACCTCTGCGATTTCCACCTTTACTTCCCTCGGCATCCAAGGATGCATCCCATCCGGTCCTGATGACTTATCTACTTTAAGTACAGCCAGCCTTCCTAGTACCTCCTCCTTAGCAATTTTTAACCCATTCAGTATCTCCACTACCTCTTTAACTATGACTTTGGCAGCATCTTCCTTGGTGAAGACAGATGCAAAGCACTGATGTAGTACCTCAGCCATACCTTCTGCCTCCATGTGTAGGTCTCCATTTTGGTCCCTAATCGGCCCCACCCCTCTTACTGCTCGTTTGATATTTATATGCCTATAGAAGGCTTTTGGATTCCCTATTATGTTAACTGACAATCTATTCTCATACTCTCTCTGCCCTTCTTATTTCCTTTTTCACTTCCCTTCTGAACTTTCTGTATTTAGCCTGTTTTCACTTGTATTCTCAACCTGACATCTGTCATACTTTCTGCTTCATCTTACTCACTCTCTCTTTCGTCATCCAGGGAGCTCTGGCTTTGGTTGCCCTACCTTGCCCCCTTGTGGGAATGCACCTCGACTGTACCCGAACCATCTCCTCTTTAAAGGCAGCCCATTGTTCAGTTTTGCCTGCCAATCTTTGAATCCAATTTACTCAGGCCAGATCCATTCTCAACCCACTGAAATTGGCTTTCCTTCAATTAAGTATTTTTACTCTCGATTTCTCCCTGTCCTTTTCCGTAGCTAATCTAAACCTTATGATACTATGATCACTGTTCCCTAAATGTTCCCCTACTGACACTTGCTCCACTTGATCCACCTCATTCCCCAGAACCAGATCCAGTAATGCCTCCTCTCTCGTTCTGATCAAGAAAGTTCTCCTGAACACACTTCAGAAATTCTTGCCCCTCTCTCCCCTTTGCACTATTACTATCCCAGTCTATATTGGGATAGTTGAAGTCCCCCATTATCACTACTATAGTTCTTGCACTCTCTGTAATTTCCCTGCAAATTTGCTCCTCTCTCCTTCCCGCTAGTTGGTGGCCTATAGAATACACCTAATAGTGTAATGACACCTGTATTGTTTCTCAAATCTAACCAACTAGATACTGTCCTTGACCCCTCCAGGACATCCTCTCTCTCCAGCACTAATATTCTCTCTCATCAATATTACCACCCTGCCTCCGTTCTTTCCTTCGCTATCTTTCCTGAACACCTGTAATATTCCAGGAATATTTACTACCCAATCCTGCCCTTTTTTGAGCCAGGTCTCTGTTATCACCATAACATCATATTCCCATGTGTCTATTTGAGCCTACAGCTCAGCAACATTATTTACCACACTTTGTTCATTCACACACACATGCACTGTAAACCTATCTTAAACCTCCTTGTATTCTCTCATGGTCTGACCATACCTAACTATTTACCGTACTATTTCTTACTCTAGTGCTATCTGTCTCTCCTAATCCTTTGTGCACCTTGTTTCTGCGTTCTAATGCTACATCCTAGTGCCCATCCCTCTGCCAAATTAGTTTAAACCCTCCCCAACAGCACTAACAAACCTCCTCTCTCTTTTTTTCCCCCCCGTTCCAGCTCTTTTGAGGAGCAACCCATTCGGCCTGTACAGGTCCATCTTCCCACCTCCCCCCTTGGAAAATAAGAATCTAAATGGTGTAGCGGAGTAAAGGGATCGAAGTACAAATATACAGATCACTAAAAGTAGCGACACAGATTAATAAGGCCATAAAAAAGCAATAAGAAAGCAATGGGAGTTATTTCTAGAGGGTTAGAATTGAAAAGCAGAGACATTATGTTAAACTTGTATGGCACCTTGATTCGACCACATTTTGTGTACTGCGTACAATTCTGGTCTATATGTTATAAAAAGGATATGGAGCCACTGGAGAAGGTGTAAAAAGGATTTACTTGAATGATACCAGAACTGAGGGGTTATCAGGAGAGATCGAACAGGCTGGGGCTCTTTTCTCTAGAAAAGACAAGATTGAGAGGTGTCCTGTTAGAGGTCTTCAAGATTATGAAAGGATTTGATGGGGTAGACGTAGAGAAGATATTTACAAAAGGATCTACCGTATATACTCGCGTATCCTACGATCTCACGTACCATGCGACCCCTAAATTTTCGTCCCCAAAACATGATTTTATCATATATCTCATGTATCATGCGAGTCACTTTTTTGAGATACCAGATGCCACTAGGCTAGGCTTTCAAACAAGTTTAACAAGTACCCAACACGTAACAAGTACCCTAACACATAACAACGATCGAATACAGACCTTAACAACCGAATCATGAAACATCGAGTGGATTCTGCTGTGAAAGCTGTTCGCGAATCGAACACCGATACAGCAATCATTCCAGCTGGCTTGACGAGCATCGTTCAGCCACAGCCTCTACTGTGTTTGCGGGTAAAAGAAGCATGGGCTGAGATAGATGGAGCCTCTAATAATGCAGCAAACTTCAGAGGGAGTTGTGGGTGGCGATCTCTAGACCACAGCAAAGATACAGTACAAGTGACAATAGAGGCTGCAATCCAGCCCAGGAGATACCTGCCGAGATTCAGCGTGGATACGGTCTGCTTAACAGCTTAACAGCCTAATCTTGGCCAGCACTTCACACCCGCAAATTTTGTATCTCGCGTATCATGCGACCCCCCAAATTTAGGTTACAATTTAGGTCTTCAAAAGTCGCATGATACGCGAGTATATACGGTACTTGCTTTGGAGGCAGTTCAAAGAAGGTTCACTAGGTTGATTCCGGAGATGAGGGGGTTGACTTATGAGTAAGTTGGGCCTCTACTCATTAGAATTCAGAAGAATGAGAGGTGATCTTATCGAAACGTATAAGATTATGAGGGGGCTTGACAAGGTGGATGCAAAGAGGATGTTTCCACTGATGGGGAAGACTAGAACTAGAGGGCATGATCTTAGAATAAGGGGCCGCCCATTTAAAACAGAGATGAGGAGGAATTTCTTCTCTGAGGGTTGTAAATCTGTGGAATTCGCTGCCTCAGAGATGTGGAAGTTGGGACATTGAATAAATTTAAGACAGACAAAGACAGTTTCTTAAACGATAAGGGGTTATGGGGAGTGGGCGGGGAAGTGGAACTGAGTCCATGATCAGATCAGCCATGATCTTAGTGAATGGCGGAGCAGGCTTGAGGGGCAGTATGGCCTACTCCTGTTCCTATTTCTTATGTTCTTATGTTTCCACTTGTGTGGGGAGACCAAAACTAAGGGCCATAAATACAAGCTAGATAGTCACTAATAAATCCAATGGGGAATTCGGGAGAAACGTCTTTACCCAGAGAGTGGTTAGAAGGTGGCACTCGTTATCGGATACAGTAGCATAGTGGTTATGTTACTGGACTAGGTCTGGATTAATGATCCAGAGTTCAAGTTCCACCACAGCAGCTGGGGAATTGAAATTCTGTTAATTAAATAAATCTGGAATAAAAAGCTTGTATCAGTAATATTGGAACGACCAGATTGTCGTAAAAACCCATCTGGTTTACTAATGTCCTTTTTAAGGAAGGAAATCTGCTGCCCTTACCCAGACTAGCCTATCGGTGACTCCAGGCCCACAGCAATGTGGTCGACTTTTACCTTCCCTCCGCGGTTCAAGGAGGCGGCCCACCACCACCTTCTCGAGGACGATTAGGGATGGGCAATAAATGCTGGCCTTACCAGCGACGCCCACATCCCGTGAACAAATAATTTTTTTATAGATCACAAGATGTAGTTAAGCGAATAGCATAGATGCATTTAAGGAGAAACATAGAAAGATAGAAACATAGAAAATAGGTGCAGGAGTAGGCCATTCGGCCCTTCTAGCCTGCACTGCCATTCAATGAGTTCATGGCTGAACATGCAACTTCAGTACCCCATTCCTGCTTTCTCACCATACCCCTTGATTCCCCTAGTAGTAAGGACTTCATCTAACTCCTTTTTGAATATATTTAGTGAATTGGCCTCAACAACTTTCTGTGGTAGAGAATTCCACAGGTTCACCACTCTCTGGGTGAAGAAATTCCTCCTCATCTCGGTCCTAAATGGCTTCCCCCTTATCCTTAGACTGTGTCCCCTGGTTCTGGACTTCCCCAACATTGGGAACATTCTTCCTGCATCTAACCTGTCTAACCCCGTCAGAATTTTAAACGTTTCTATGAGGTCCCCTCATTCTTCTGAACTCCAGTGAATACAAGCCCAGTTGATCCAGTCTTTCTTGATAGGTCAGTCCCGCCATCCCGGGAATCAGTCTGGTGAACCTTCGCTGCACTCCCTCAATAGCAAGAATATCCTTCCTCAATTTAGGAGACCAAAACTGTACACAATACTCCAGGTGTGGCCTCACCAAGGCCCTGTTCAACTGTAGTAACACCTCCCTGCCCCTGTACTCAAATCCCCTCGCTATGAAGGCCAACATGCCATTTGCTTTCTTAACCGCCTGCTGTACCTGCATGCCAACCTTCAATGACTGATGTACCATGACACCCAGGTCTCTGCACCTCCCCTTTTCCTAATCTGTCACCATTCAGATAATAGTCTGTCTCTCTGTTTTTACCACCAAAGTGGATAACCTCACATTTATCCACATTATACTTCATCTGCCATGCATTTGCCCACTCACCTAACCTATCCAAGTCGCTCTGCAGCCTCATAGCATCCTCCTCGCGGCTCACACTGCCACCCAACTTAGTGTCATTCGCAAATTTGGAGATACTACATTTAATCCCCTCGTCTAAATCATTAATGTACAATGTAAACAGCTGGGGCCCCAGCACAGAACTTTGCGGTACCCCACTAGTCACTAGAAACTAGATAAACACATGAGGGAGAAAGGACTAAAAGGTTATGCTGATGAAGTAAGGTGGGAGGAGGCTCATGTGGAGCTTAAACACCAGCGTGGACCAGTTTCTGTGCTGTACATTCTATGTAACATTACACTTTGTGAGGACAGTGGTGTAGGTGTTTATTAGTTACCTGATATATTTACTTTTTTCCTTCCGAGGCTATCTCAGTAATTTTAAGGCCCTGATGTTTCATATTGTGGACTTCCCATTTTAGTTTTAACCCAGGTTTGCTCCCTGCTGATTTTCACTCGATTTTTCCCCCGGAACTTGAATTAAATAAGTCTGGAATTCAGGAGACGAAGGCAACCTCAAACTGCAAGTCCTCCTTAGACCGTGTTTCACGGGAATTCTCTGGATTTCCACGGTCACGTTGTTTAGTTGCCGGTTATGTTTCAATGTGCAGGTGTGCCTCTTCGGGAATACCGAAGTATCCCTGAGGGACGTGCTGCGGTCCGGAGCCACAGAGGAGGCCATACTGGAGATCATCGGAGCCGCAGTGGGCAGGAAGAAGCAGCAACATGCGGGTAAGGTTACTGAGGCTGTTTATTGTTCCAAGAGGGGAGATTTAATAGAGGTGTTCAAAATTATGATGGGTTTTGATAGAATACGACATACGAAAAATAACGGACATAAAACGAACATCTAGTCCATCGATCCTGAGCCACACAATCACGATACCTTGTGTATCACAACATATACTCTTCACCCCACCCGAAACCATGTGATCTCCTGGGAGAGGCAAAAAAAAAGATACAAAACCCAGGCCATTAAATGGGGAGGAGGGGAGGTAACCTGAGGGGACAGATTTAAGATAATTGGCAAAAGAAGCAGATTGGGAGATGAGAATTTGTTTTTACGCAGCAAGTTATTATGATCTGGATCGCACTGCCTGAGGATGGCACAAGCAGATTCAATATTAACATTCCAAAAGGAATTGGATAAATATTTGAAGGGGAAAAGTTTTGCAGAGCTATGGGGAAAATCTGCGTTAAAACTAATCTAAAAGTCCACAATCCGAAAACTCAGGGCCTTAAAATTGTGGTATCAGCTTTGGAAGGAAGAAAATATGTCGGGTAAATAATAAACACCAACGACTGTCTTCACAAAGTGTAACGTCACATAGTATTTACAGCACAGAAACAGGCCATTAATTGGATAGCTCTTTCAAAGAGCTGACACAGGCACGTAACCATTAGGGTACCATAGCCACCTCTGTCCAGGGCTTAAAATCACTGATCCAGGCTTGGAGACGGGGGTTGACTAATCAGTCATTTGAGAGGTTCAGATCTGAATGTTGAACTCTCAACCAGGAGACCCTGAGGTTATGTAAAACAGGATGAAGCCGGGTTTGGTGGGGTGGGGGGGGTGGGGAATCTCCACGAGGAGCCCATCGATAGGAGGGGGGAGGGTCTTTGGTTCAGTCCCCAATCTATGCTGCATCAGCTGATGGCCACTCGGCCAGTGGCAATGGACGCTGCAGTTGGGTTTCGGGGGTGGGGGTATAACAAAATCTACCCAGGGGTTCCCAACTATTGCCCACAGCCTGGCTGCTCCCTGCATGGATGTTTGACAGGGCCTAATGTTCCCCCTGAGGTGTGCAGTCGCACGAGGTCCCGTACAGGCTGCTCACCAGCTGCTACTGCTGGAAGCGATCCCGCGCAAGTTTAAAGGAGGGGGGAAAATTCGAGGGAACATTGGCGAGGACACGATTGGGATTGGCTCCATCGCTTCTAGTCAAATAGCTCGCCGATACTATCCAGGCTCACAGTTGAAGACACGAGCGAGGAACTATGCAGGGCTATGGGGAAAGGGATGCAGAGTAATTGGATAGTTCTTTCAAAGAGCTGACGCAGGCACGATGGGCTGAATGGCCTCCTGTGCTGTTTCATTCTATGATTCTGAAGAAAACGACTAGACTCTCGTTGTAAACGGCTAATTTGGGTGACTTGCGAAGCATTATGCCAGCTCTTTCATCGAAATCTGAACTGGGGTTAAGGAGGGCAGGTTTTCAAATCGATTGCTGGAAGACAGGCCATTTTAGTTGTTCACTTCCACCTGCTGGTTCCTTTTCAGGGATGTTCAACATATCGCAGATGAAGAACAGGCCCATGATCCTGATTGGTGGGTGACGCAGCAGTACGTACTATTGACTTTTTAATTTACCATTCAATACGGTCGTCTTCCTCCCTTTGTTCTGCACGCATATCTTCAAGCGAGGGGCTCCACAGGAGTTTCCGTGGTTTGGTTAAGTGGTAGATAATTTACATCCTTCGCCGCCCCCCCTCTGCCAACCCTTGCCTACCCACTCTTTCAACAGTGTGAGACAACATCACAGTTGGGATTGCACAGCACTTTTACTGTAAAACAAAACCCAATGCGTAATGAAAAAAGACACCAAGCCAACAACAACAACTTGCATTTATACAGCGCCTTTAATGTAGTAACGTGTCCCAAGGTGCTTCACAGGAACATTTTATCAAATAAAATTTGACACCAAGCCATATAAGGAGATACTAGGACAGCTGACCAAAGAGGCAGGTTTTAAGGAGTGTCTTGAAGGAGGAGAAAGAGGTTTAGGGAGGGAATTCCAGAGCATAGGGCCTAGGCTGCTGAGGGCATGGCCGCCAATGGTGGAGCAATTAAAATCGGGGATGCACAAGAGGCCAGCATTATGGGAGCGCAGAGATCTGAGTTTTGTAGGGCTGGAGGAGATGGGTTTTTTAGTTCCTGGGATGTGGGCGTTGCTGGCACAGCCAGTATTTATTTGCCCATCCAGTTACAGAGATAGGGAGGGCTGAGGCCATGAAGAGATTTGAAAACTGAGTACTGCGTACAGTTTTGGTCTCCTTATTTAAGGAGGGATATACTTGCATCAGCGGTAGTTCAGAGAAGGTTCATTAGGTTGATTCCTGAGATGAAGGGGTTGTCTTATGAAGAAAGGTTGAGCAACTTATGTCTATACTCACTAGAGTTTAGAAGAATGAGAGGTGATCTTATTGAAACATATAAGATTCTTGGGGGGGCTCAATAGGGTAGATGCAGAGAGGTCGTTTCCCCTCATGGGGGAATCTAGAACTAGGGGGCATAGTTTCAGAATAAGGGTTCGCACATTTAAAGCTGAGATGAGGAGGAATTTCTTCTGAGGGTTGTAAATCAATGGAATTCTCTACCCCAAAGAGCTGTGGAGGCTGGGTCATTGAATATATTCAAGGTTGAGATAGACAAATTCTTGAATGATAAGGGAGTCCAGGGTTATGGGGAGCAGGTGGGGAAGTGGAGTTGAGGCCAAGATCAGATCAGCCATGATCTTATTAAATGGCAGAGCAGGTTCGAGGTGCCAAATGACCTACTCCTGCTCCTATTTCTTATGTTCTTAAAGCAAGGATGAGAATTCTAAAATTCTCAAGACTGGGGCGGTTAGGCACGGTCACTGAAAGCTAGATTGATGTGATAGTTTTTAAGCAGATTCTCAACGAGAGATAGGGTGGAGCGAAGCCACGGAAAGATTAATAGATGAGGACTAGGATTTCGAACTAAAGACTTCTGGTGATGGAGGGCCAGTATAGATCAGTGAAGACTGGGCTGAAGATGAGAGGGCAGGATGTATGAGCCCGTCTTGGGCCCCCGATTTGCATATTACAAGGTCGGAGGAATGGGGTGTTTGAAACTGCGATCGATAGATTTTTGATGGTAAGGGTAACAAAGACTGTGGTGCAAAGACGGGATAATGGAGTTGAGGTATAGATCAGCCATGATCCAATTGAATGGCTGAACTCGGCCCGAGGGGCTGAATGGCCTCGTCCTGTTAAAAATGTTCCATTGCCCCCGCTGCTCCCACAAAAAGGGAGGGTGGGTCGCAGTATTATTTAAAGAAGCTATTATATCTGTCAGGAGGGATGATATGTTAGAGGGATCATCAAATGAGGCAATGAGGCCACATGGGTTGAATTGAAGAACAAAAAGGGGGCGATCACACTGCTGGGAGTACTATAGACCCCCAAACAGTCAGAGGGAGATAGAAGAACAAATATATAGGCACATTTTTGAGAAGTGCAAAAACTATCAGGCAGTAATAGGGGATTTCAACTACCCTAATATTAACTGGGAAAGAATTAGTGTGAAAGGAAAAGAGGATGCAGAATTCCTAAAATGCATTCAGGGAACTTTCATTAGCCAATATGTAGCAAGCCCAACTGCGGGGCGGTTCTGGTCTTCGTTTTAAGGAATGAAGCTGGGCAGGTGAAAGGGATATCAGTGGGAGAGCATTTTGGTGCTAGTGATCATAATTCAGTTAGATTTAGGGTAGTTATGAAAAAGGGCAAGGATAGACCAGGAATAACAGTTCTCAATTGGAGGAAAGCTGAGATGGGATTTAGCCAAAGTGGACTGGAAACAGCTACTTGAAGGTAAATCAGTGTCTGAGCAGTGGAAGGCATTCAAAGAGGAGATCCTGAAGGTTCAGAGCAAGTATGTTCCCTTAAAGAAAAAGGGTGGGACTAACAAATCTAGAGCCCCCTGGATGTCGCGGGGCATACAGGGTAGAAAAAAAATGCTGTGACAGACACCGAGTGCTAAATACTGCAGAAAGCCTAGAGGAGTATAGAAAGTGCAGGGGTTCAATTAAAAAAGAAATTGGAAAAGCAAAGGGAGCATGAAAAAATTTTGACAAGTAAAATCAAGGAAAACCCAAAGAGGTTTTATAAATCCATTAAGAGCAAGAGGATAACTAAAGAGTAGGGCCTATTAAAGATCATCATAGACAATCCCTCGAAGTGAGGATGATTTGCTTCCACGCCAAAAAGGATGAGTTCACAGGTGTTTCAATGAAGGACCTAATATTCCAGATCCTGAACTACATGTTGAAGGGTGGAAGATGCCAATGCTTGGATTTTTTTTAACGTGTGGTGGCCGTTGCACACCAGTCACCACACGGGCTTGACAGAGCTAGATCCTGGTCCAGTGGCAAGTATTACCCAAGACGACTGGAGACCAGCTCTGCTGCACGGACCGAGCGCGCACACATATAGCAGTGTGGGCTGGCTCGTGCTGCCCCGGGCCCCGGTCACTTCCTTCTACAAACTCTTGCCGCTTCTTCGCCCCTCCTGCTGTGCCTGCCCACACTGCAATCAGCGACCTGACTTCACAGCCGTCACCCTCCTGTAGTGGTATACCGCCGCACGCTGCTCCCTCCAATGGCCCCGGCCTGTTGATGGTCTTGCAGGCCGGGACCGTGCCAATTTCCGGGCCGGGTCACCGCACGCTGCTCCCTCTAATGCATAAAGGTAACCTGTGTGTGGAGGTGGAAGACGCTGGTATGTATCTTAATGGATACTTTGCGTCTGTTTTCACAAAGGAAGAGGGGGTGATGCAGACACTGTAATCAGGGAGGAGGAGTGTGAAATATTAGATGAAATAATCAGAGAGAGGGGAAGCATTAAGGGGTTTAGCAGCTTTGAACGTGAATAAATCTCCAGGCCCAGATGAAATGTATCCCAGGCTCTTGAGAGAAGCAAAAGAGAAAATAGCAGAGGCACTGACCATTTTCCAATCCTCTCTGGCTACAGGTGTGGTGCTGGAGAACTGCTAATGTTGTACCTTTTTTAAAACGGGAGAAAGGGATAGACCGAGTAATCACAGGCCAGTCTGCTTAACCTCAGTGGTGGAAAAATGATTGGAGAAAATTCTGAGGAACAGGATAAATCTTCATTTAGAAAAACATGGATTAATCAAGTACTGAGCATGGATTTGTTAAGGGTAGGTCGTGTCTAACTAACTTGATTTAATTTTTTGAGGAGGTAACAAGGAGAGTCGATGAGGGTAGTGTGTTTAATGTAGTGTATATGGATTTTAGTAAGGCTTTTGATGAGGTCCCACATGGTAGACTGATCGCAAAAGTAAAAGCCCATGGGATCCAGGGCAAAGTGGCAAGTTGAATCCAAAATTGACTGAGGCAGGAAATAAAGGGTAATGGTTGAAACATAGAAACATAGAAAATAGGTGCAGGAGTAGGCCATTCGGCCCTTCGAGCCTGCACCGCCATTCAATGAGTTCATGGCTGAACATGCAACTTCAGTACCCCAGTCCTGCTTTCTCACCATACCCCTTAATCCCCCTAGTAGTAAGGACTACATCTAACTCCTTTTTGAATATATTTAGTGAATTGGCCTCAACAACTTTCTGTGGTAGAGAATTCCACAGGTTCACCACTCTCTGGGTGAAGAAGTTTCTCCTCATCTCGGTCCTAAATGGCTTACCCCTTATCCTTAGACTGTGACCCCTGGTTCTGGACTTCCCCAACATTGGGAATATTCTTCCTGCATCTAACCTGTCTAAACGGTCAGAATTTTAAACGTTTCTATGAGATCCCCTCTCATTCTTCTGAACTCCAGTGAATACAAGCCCAGTTGATCCAGTCTGTCTTGATATATCAGTCCCGCCATCCCGGGAATCAGTCTGGTGAACCTTCGCTGCACTCCCTCAATAGAAAAAATGTCTTTCCTCAAGTTAGGAGACCAAAACTGTACACAATACTCCAGGTGTGGCCTCACCAAGGCCCTGTTCAACTGTAGTAACACCTCCCTGCCCCTGTACTCAAATCCCCTCGCTATGAAGGCCAACATTCCATTTGCTTTCTTAACCGCCTGCTGTACCTGCATGCCAACCTTCAATGACGGGTGTTTTTGTGACTGGAAGGCTATTGCTAGTGAGGTTTCGCAGGGCTCAGAGTGCTCGGTCCCTTGCTATTTGTGGTATATATCAATGATCTAGTCTTGAATGTAGGAAATATGATTAAGAAGTTTGCAGATGATACAAAAATTGGCTGGTTGATAATGAAGAAAGCTGTAGACTGCAAGAAGATATCAATGAACTGGTCAGGTGGGCAGAACATTGGCAAATGGAATTCAATCCAGAGAAGTGTGAGGTAATGCATTTTGGGAGAGCTAACAAGGAAAGGGATTACACATTAAATAATAGGACACTGAGAAATGTAGAGGAACAAAGGGACCTTGGAGTGCATGTCCACAGATCCCTGAAGGTAGCAGGTCAGGTAGATAAGGTAGTTAAGAAGGCATATGGAATACTTGCCTTTATTAGCCGAGGCATAGAATACAAGAGCAGGGAGGTTATGCTTGAACTGTATAAAATACTAGTTAGGCCACAGCTAGAGTACTGCGTGCAGTTCTGGTCACCATATTACAGGAAAGATGCGATTGCACTCGAGAGGGTACAGAGGAGATTTACAAGGATGTTGCTTGGATTGGAGAATTTTAGCTATGAGGAAAGATTGGATAGGTTGGTGATATTTTCATTGGAACAGAGGAGGCTGAGGGGAGACCTGATTGAGGTGTATAAAATTATGAGGTGCCTGGATAGAGTGGATAGGAAGGACCAATTTCCCTTAGTAAGAGGGTCAACAACCAGAAGGCATAGATTTAAAGTAATTGGGGGGGGGAGGTTTAGCGAGGAGTTGAGGGGAAATGTCTTCACCCAGAGGGTGGTGTGGGTCTGGAACTCACTGCCTGAAAGGGTGGTAGAGACACAAAACTTCACCACATTTTTAAGAAAGTACTTGGATGTGCACTTGAAGTGCCATAACCTACAGGTCTATGGACCAAGAGCTGGAAAGTGGGATTAGGCTGAATAGCTCTCTGTCAGCTGGTAGGGACACAACGGGCCGAAATGGCCTCCTTCCGTGCTGTAAATTTCTATGATTCTAACCCTCCATTAACAGCAGAGGCAGACTCAAAGAGCAAGTTGCAACTAAGAGTAAAATGGCGTCCAATATACTGTCAAGTGCATGGTTGCTTTTGCTTAGCAATTCTCACCGGCCGCTCAGCAAGTGAGCATTGCCATAGCTCCTAGGAATCCGCTGCCTTTTTGTTGAAGCAAGAAATAATTTTGGGATGTAATACAAATATGTCCATATGCTTAATCCCCAGGCGGATCGCCTGTTCCAGGCTCAAAAGAATCCAGCCAAATGTTTTTCTTATTTTTAGTAAGAGGATGTGAGGAGGGAATGTGACGTACTGGCTTGGCTAGGTTTCTGTATTTTTTTTTTAAATTTTGTTTTTAAAATTTCTTTGAGGCAACGTAAGAAAATGAGCAAATTTGTTCAACAGCAGCCCCTCGCGTGCCTCTGTAACTTTATATACAGATCCTCTGTTTCACCTCACCTCCCCCCCACACACACTCTGGGCCCTGTGAGAGTCACAGATGCCTTGGAAATTCTGAATCAGTAATCGTTCACAGGCAAAACCATGTGCTCTACTTTATTATTATAGAATGACACAGCAGGAGGCTATTAGGCCCATCGTGACTGTGCTGGTCCTTTGAAAGAGCTATCTAATTAGTCCTATTCCTCCTGCTTTTTCCCCCATAGATCTGCAATTTTTTTCCTTTTCAAGTATTTATCCAATTCCCATTTGCAAGTTACCATGGAGTCTGCTTGCACCACCCTTTCAAGCGTACATTTCAGGTCATCATAAATCTGCATAAAAATAAAATATTATCTGCCCCGGTTATTTTACCGATTATCCTACATGTGCATGTGTGTTGGCTCAGTGCTCGCGCTCGAAACTGAGTCAGAAGGTTGTGGGCTCAAGTCCCAATCCAGAGACTTGATCACCAAGTCTAGGCTGACACTCCAGAGCAGTACTGAGGGAGTGCTGCACTGTCGGAGGTGCCGTCTTTCGATGAGGCGTTAAACTGAGGCCGCATCTTCCCCCTCAGGTGGACGTGAAAGATCCCATGGCACGATTTCGAAAAACAGGAGAGTTTTTCCCGGTATCCTGGCCAATATTCATCACTCAACCAACACCAGTAAAACAGATTATCTGGTCATTAGGACATTGTTATTTCTGGCATCTTGCTGTGTGCAAATTGGCTGCCGCATTTCCTAGATGACAAAAGTAACTACATTTTTTTTTTTAAGTACTTCATTGTTAAGTGCTTTGGAATGAGCTGAGGTTGTGAAAGGTGGGATAGAAATGTAAGACTTTTAATGTACTTGTGTCAAGGAGCTTAGACGCTGTGCTTCAAGAAGCTATTTGTTTGTGCAAGAAACCCATCTCTGAGCCTGATCCTGCCTACAACCCGTGTCCACACACGAGGACTTTGCAGCACACTCACCAGATATGAGCATTTGATGGACAGGTAAAGACCAGCGGGTCCATCAAACCTTGCCCAACATGCATGATGGCTGGAACGCTGTGCCCAGTCACTTCCTCCCCACCCCCCAGACACCCACAGCCATGTAATCTCCAGGGGGATCTCAAAATCCCAAGGCCATTAAGGGAAACAATTCACTGGAAAATTCCTCTCCGACCCCCTTGGACGATCAAAACTTTTAGTGGTCTTCTGACTCCAGACTACCACAATTACGCACCATCGTTTTTTCCAGAGATCTCCGAGCTACTCTAATGGCTGCTTTGGTCACCCTCAATTGCGTGGGCTTATTTGTCCCTATCCCCCTGAGAGTTACATTCCTGAAGTGTGTCAAATCCCCTCTGCTTCAATCCAACTTGTCTGCACATTTCTCTCGAAGATGAATGTAAATTGATGTGAACAGGGCCTCAAAAGAATAGAAAGACCTTGCATTACTGTAGTGCCTTTTCTGACCCAAAGCGCTTTATGGCCAGTGAGGTACTTCCGAAGTGTAGTCACTGTGAGCGAGTCACGGCAGTCAATCTGCGCACAGCAAGTTCCCACAAGCAGCAATGCGATAACAAGTGCCGGGGGCACTTGATGGGGCAGACAGAGCCTGGGTTTAACGTCTCGTCCAAAAGGCGGTTCCTCTGACAGCGTAGTGCTCCTCGCGCGATCCCGCGACATCTTCTCACGCTCCCAAGGATGACGGGTGACCTGAAACGCTCCCGGTGTCCTCTGCGTGGGCACAACATGCAGCCACCGTTTAGACCAAACGCGCTCTCCCAGTTGACTGTGCTTTATTTCACTTCTCTTCTCTCAATTCTTTTTCTGTTTCCAGGGGAAGAGCTTTTTCCTTCCAGTGCAGCTCGGGGAGTCGTAAATTTAATCCGACTGGACCGGAGGCCAATTTGGAACAGCCCGCTGCCTGCTCCAAAGGGAAGAACATTCAGGAATGATGTGTTTACAAGTGAAGGAGGCCTGCCAACTCTCCATGGCAGCGTGGGACCCGCAGTCAGCACCGTCTGGCCTGTGCTGCGAACATACTGTACTGACAGGGGCAGACTTGCCAAAAGGGGCTCAGAGTGCCTCAGCACTGCTGCCGGATCCGACATCCGGGGCGCAGCCCGCCCAAGGGCGCAGCGTCACGCGAGCGGGGGAGAGAGTGCGACCGATCCGGAAGGCTGCGGCCCGGCTGAGCCAGGGCTGACCAGAGGCGGACCTAAGGCGGGGGTCGACGAGGAGACCGAGCTCTTGACTCACACCGACGCGCGGGGCAAGGCCATCATGGTGGACGTGGGCGGCAAGCCTGAGTCACGGCGCACGGCCGTGGCCCAGGCCGTGGTACGGCTGGGGGAGCGGGCCTACCGGCTGGTACGGGCCAACCAGCTACGCAAGGGCGACGCGCTGGTGACGGCCCAGCTGGCCGGCATTGGCGGGGCCAAGCTGACCAGCCAGCTCATCCCGCTGTGCCACCCCGTCCAGCTGCACCGGGTCGACGTCACGCTGGAACTGGACGAGGCCCGGCTGGCGGCGGTGGTCACGGCCACCTGCGGCGCCGACGGCAAGACGGGAGTGGAGATGGAGGCCCTGGTGGCGGCCAGCGTGGCAGCCCTGACCGTCTACGACATGTGCAAGGCGGTCTCGCACGGCATCGTGATCGAAGAGGTGAAGCTGATCAGCAAGACAGGCGGGCAGCGTGGCGACTTTCACCGCGGCGACGGCGATTGGTTCACTGCCCGGTAACCCGTTCCCCCTCCCCCGGCCCGTTGAGCCCCAAGCCACGCCGGAATTCTCACCCCATTCAATCCCGTCTGAAATCCTCTTGAAGAGGTTGAATTAAAGGTTCCGAGACCGGTCACTATTTGAAATCACAGTCCAAAAGCCCAAGCCAACCGTCAGCCTTTAATTTACCGTCTCTCTTGTTTGCCTTTGCAGTGTTGTCACTCTGTTTATTTAGTGTATTGGGCAGGCGGGAGAAGAGTCAGGATCAGAAAAGCTCTCCAGCCCACCTTATCCCAACAATGTTCAATTCTATCGCATCTTTCGATGTCGCGAGGCACTTACTGTAGAGAAACAGCAGAAGGGAGTGGGCTTCAAGTCAAGAGGTGACAGAAAACAGAATTGGTTTTTGAAGAGTTTTTTGAGAAGAGGAGGAGAAAGACCAGAGACACTCAGAAAAGACAGACCTACACTGTCTTTCCCGACCTCAAAACACTTCACAGCCAATGAAGTACTACTTTGATGTGCAGTCATTGTTTTAATGTAGGGAATGCTGAGCGAAGGAGTGAGTAGAGGATAAGCGATGGAAAGATGGGCCACCAATGGTGAGGCAAAAGTGGGTGGGGGCCATCCACAGGAGGCTGGGATTGGAGTATGAAAGGCGGTGATGTGGGGGTTGAGGTCGGGGAAGAGACGGGTGTACAGGTGGGAGAACTCTTGGTAAAGGTGGGGG
Source organism: Pristiophorus japonicus (assembly GCF_044704955.1). Classification (NCBI taxonomy): domain Eukaryota; kingdom Metazoa; phylum Chordata; class Chondrichthyes; family Pristiophoridae; genus Pristiophorus; species Pristiophorus japonicus. Next base: position 200,125,365 of record NC_091983.1, on the reverse strand, counting down.
TGCGGGGTGTGAAGGTCGACTGCGATGTTAAGATTGTGCAGCGTCAATGAGTGGCAGGAGAGGGGAAGTTGGCATCAGTGGCAGGAAGAGAGGAGGGTGGTAGGAGAGGGGAGGGTGGCACTAGTGGCAGGAGAGATTTTTGGTGGGTGTTGAACGGATGGCTTTGCCCAGCTGCTTAGCTTCTCTATTGGTTGCTTCCGTTGCCCATAATTGTGTGTGATATTTATTCGTCGCTTGCTGCTTTACAAGAGTTGGGCCTGTTGACCACTCGAGCCTACCAGAGCCACTAGAACTCTTTCAACTTCACTCAGCCAATTCAAACCACCATTCCTGGAGCCCCTGGGCTGGCCATTTTTTTTCTTCCTATGTATTAAAGTCATTGCTCTGTCCAGTTGCACATTGTCTCCAGTTGCGTTTCCAGTTTGTTTAATTTTGTTTCACGTACCATTATTTAAAAAGGGAGGAAGGGCTAAACCAAGCAATTACAGGCCAGTTAGTTTAACCTCGGTGGTGGGCAAATTACTGCAATCAATTCTGAGGGACAGTACAAATCTTCATTTAGAAAGACACAAGGAGTCAGCATAGGAAGGTCGTCTCTGACTAACTTGATTGAATTCTTTGAGCGGGGTCGATGAGGGCAGTGCGTTTGATGTAGTTTATAGATTTTAGCAAGGCTTTTGACAAGATCCCACATGGTAGGCTAATCAAAATAGTAAAAGCCCATGGGATCCAAGGGAGAGTGGCAAATTGGATCCAAAATTGGCTCAGTGGCAGGAGGCAAAGGGTAATGGTTAAAGGGAGTTTTTGTGACTGTTTCCAGTGGGGTTCCACTCTGTCCCTTACTTTTTGTAGTATATATTAATGATTTAGACTTCAATGTAAGGGGCATGATAGAGATTTGCAGACGATACAAAGATTGGTCGTGGGAGGAGGAAAGCTGTAGGACGATATCGATGAACTGGTCAGTTGGGCAGAAAAGTGGCAAATGGAATTCAATCTGGAAACGTGTGAGGTAATGCATTTGGGGAGGGACAGGAAGGGAATACACAATGGGAGGATACCGAGAGGTGAGGAGCAGAGGGACTTTGGATTATATGTCCACAGATCGTTAAAGGTAGCAGGTCATGCCGATAAGGTGGTTAAAAAGACATACGGAATGCTTTCCTTTATTAGCTGAGGTATAGAATACAAGAGTAGGGAAGTTATGCTAGAACTGTATACAACACTAGTTAGGCCACAGCTTGAGTACTGCGTACAGTTCTGGTCACCACATTCCAGGAAGGATGTGATTGCACTAGAAAGGGTGCAAAGGAGATTTACAAGGATATTGTCAGGAATGGAAAACATTAGCTATGAGGAAAGATTGGGTAGACTTTGGAACAGTGGAGGCTGAGGGGAGATTTAATGATGATGTATAAAATAATGGGGGGCCTAGAGTAGACAGGAAGGACCTAATTTCCTTGGCAGAGGGGTCAATAACCAGGGGGCATAGATTTAAAGTAGTTGGTAGAAGGATTAGAGGGGAAATGAGGAAACATTTTTTCACCCAGATGGTGTTGCTCTGGAACTCTCTGCCTGAAAGGTGGTAGAGGCAGAAACCCTCATCACATTTAAAAGTTACTTGGATGTGCACTTAGTCGTAACTTCCAGGGCTACCAACCAAGTGCTGAAAGGTGGGATTAGACCGGGTAACTCGACTGGCACGGACACAATGGGCCGAATGGCCTGTGTTGTAATTTTTTAATTTTATATGCCTCCAGCAGGATTACTCACTTTAGATCACCCTCAGCATATTAAATGTTTCAATAAGATCACCTCTCATTCTTGTAAACTCCAATGAGTATAGACCCAACCTGATCATACGTTCTTCATAAGTCAACCCCCTCATCTCTGGAATCAACCGAGTGAACCTCTGAACTGCCTCCAATGCAAGTATATCCTTCCTTAAATAAGGATCCAAAACTGTACACCGTACTCCAGGTGTGGCCTCACCAATACCATGTACATTTGTAGCAGGACTTCTCTGCTTTTATACTCTATCCCCCTTGCAACATTTCATTTGCCTTCCTAATTACTTGCTACACCTGCATGCTCACTTTTTGTGTTTCATGCACAAAAACCCCCAGGTCCCTCTACTGGAGCATTTTGTAGTTTCCATTTAAATAATAATTTGCGCTCTTATTTTTCCTGCCAAAATGCATAACTTCTCACTTTTCCACATTATACTCCATCTGCCAAATGTTTGCCCACTCACTTAGCAAGTCTATATCCCTTTGCAGATTTTTTGTGTCCTCATAACTTGCTTTCCCATCCATCTTTGTATCATCAGCAAATTTGGCTACATTACACTCGGCCCCTTCATCCAAGTCATTAATATAGATTGTAAATAGTTGAGGCCCCAGCACTGGTCCCTATGGCACCCCATTAGTTACAGTTTGGCAACCAGAAAATGACCCATTTATCTCCACTCTGTTTTCTGTTAGTTAGCCAATCCGTTATCCATGCTTATTACCCCCAACCCTGTGAACTTTTATCTTGTGCAGTAACCTTTTATGTGGCACCTTATCGAATGCCTTCTGGAAATCCAAATACACCACATCCACTGGTCCCCTTCCCCCCCCCCCCCCCCTTATCCAACCTGCTCGTTACATCCTCAAAGAACTGCAGAAAATTTGTCAAACATGAACTCCCTTTCATAAAGCCATGTTGACTCTGCTTGACTGTATTATGTCCTGCTACTGCTTTGTTAATAATGGACTCCAGAATTTTACCAATAACAAATGTTAGGCTAACTGATCTATAGTTTACTGCCTTCTGTCTGCCTCTTTTTTAAAATAGGGGCATTACATTTGCGGTTTTCTAATCCGCTGGGACCTCTCCAGAATCCAGGGAATTTTTGTAGATTACAACCAATGCATCCACTAGCTGTAACCTCTACTTTTACGACCCTAGGATGCAGGCCATCAAGTCCAGGGGACTTGTCCACCTTTAATCCCATTTTACGGAGTCGTTTTTTTAATGATGGTTGTTTTAAGTTTTTCCCTTCCTATAGCCCCTTGATTATCAATTATTGGGATATTTTTAGTGTCTTCTACCGTGAAGACTGATACAAAATATCTGTTCAAAGTCTCTGCCATTTCCCTGTTCCCCATTATTAATTCCCCAGCCTCCTCTGAGGGACCAACGTTTACTTGAGCTACTCTCTTCCTTTTTTATATACCTGTCGAAGCTTTTGCTATCTGCTTTTATATTTCTTGCTAGTTTACTCTCGTACTCTATCTTCCCTCCCTTTTTTTAGTCATGCTTTGCTGATTTTTAAATATTTCCCAATCCTCTGGCCTCCCACTAATCTTGGCAACTTTGTATGCCTTTTTTTCAAATTGATACCATCCTTTACTTCTTTTGTTAACCACAGATTGTTTTCCCTTCTCTTAAAGTCTTTCCTTCTCACTGGAATATATTTTTGTTGAGAGTTATGAAATATCTCCTTAAATGTCTGCCAAATTTATCTACATCTGGGCAATAAATGCTGGCCTAGCCAACGACACCCACATCCCATGAATGAATAAAAAAACTTAAATTTGGAAAGATCAACATATGTCATTGGAAAATTGGATGACTTACAATTTAACAGTAATTCTGCACAACCACCATTATCCCGAAAATACAATGGGGGGGAACATCCCAATGAGTGGAAATTTCACATCCCCACTATTACCCCACCTGATTGATGTTCTTGTGACATATCTGTCAAGCATATGGGTGTGACCAGGACCACGTGCTCCAATCAGCTTGGGCTTTCACTCCAAGCCATACTGCCAGCACTTGACTGACAGCTTAAAGGACAAGGAAGTGAAGCACTTATTTATGTTTTTTTTTTAAATTATTACAAAGTCTTATGTAGCTGTAAGAATGAAGTCTCAAAGATCGTGTGAGGGAAAATCGGGACTGGGTACCATCATGTCTTTGGTAAAGATCTTGCCGTTAAGTTCTCATCCTGTTATCGCTAGATAATGGAAAAGAATTAACATTTTCCCTCCCTCCAATTTGTTCTGAAAGCATTGGCCTTCCTCGCAGTTAGGGATCCGTGAGTAGCCCTCCACCACTGTACGCACCTGGCCATTTTTCTTTGTGAGACGCTGGCTGGACCGTGAGGCTATTTCACTTGTGGAGCTATTTCCTAGCCACGCCCTATTCTTGTCCTCATCAGATCTCTATGATGGTTTGTTTCTAATAGGTTGGTTGGGGTTGGGGGGAAGCCTGCTGTCTGCCTTGTATGCAACTCTAGTCCCAAAACAACCTGGTTTACTCGTAACAGTCCTATGTAGTGGCCTAGCAAGCCGTTTGTGTTGTATCAAACTGCTTCTGCAGTGGTTCAGTAAAGAAGACCACCACCACTTCCTTGGGACAACTGTGGGGATGGGCAATAAATGCCAGCCTTGCCTGTGATGCCCACATCCCCAAAATGAATTTTTATTTTCAAACGAAAAGACTGGATGGGTATTTCTCACTTGTAAATACTGTGCTAGTGTCAGTGAGTGTCATGTCTGCTGCAGCACCAAAACATTTCATCAACTTCCAATCAAGAGGCTTTAGAACCATCACGTGTCTCTTTCTACCTTAATTACCACAGAGTCTTGTACACTGCCAATTGTAAAGGTTACAACATCAAAAACTGGTACAAGTGTGCCAATATAAACTGTAATGTATCTGAAACATTGGTGCGCACACAGGCCGACACTGGGCTGATCCGAGATGGGAGATCTTCAGCTGAATGCCCGAGGCATTGTCTTGTGCCAGGAACAGAAACATGGTTTAAAAACAGCAGTTCCAACCCCTTCGCACAAAATACTGAGGAAAACATTTACTTAGAACAAAGTTCTTTGTCCTATTACAGGTGATACAGCTGCAATGTCGCTCAGTTCACTAATCCCTCGTTCCTTGCTCCCCATGAACTTTGATATTTCCTTTATTCAAGAAACTATCCAATTCTCTTTTCTTAAAAAAAAATGCAATTGTAGAAAAGCACAATACTGCAGATGCTGGAAATCCAAAATAAAAACAAAGTGCCATAAATATTCATCACGTCAGGCAGCATCTATGGAGAAAGAAAGAAGAGTTAACCTTTCCGGTCGATGACATTACATCAGAACTGGATTTCTGACATTACGTCAGAACTAGAATGCCATTATCATCATCATCATAGGAAGTCCCTCGAAATCGAGGAAGACTTGCTTCCACTCTAAAAGTGAGTTCTCAGGTGACTGAACAGTCCAATGCAGGAATTACAGTCTCGGTCACAGGTGGGGCAAGCAGTCGTTGGAGGAAAGGGTGGGTGGGGTGTCTGCTTTGCCGCACGCTCCATCCGCTGCCTGTGCATGCTCTCGGCGATGATTCTCAAGGTGCTCAACGTACTCCCGGATGCACTTCCTTCACTTAGGTCGGTCCCAGTGACTGACAGCAGGGAGATTCCTCTGTTGTTGCCGCAGTCGGACTTGTCCCCTTTTTTGAAGATGGTTACGATTACGGCATCTCTCAGATCTCCCGGCACGCTCCTTCCAGATAAGAGAGATGAGGTCATGCATTCGTGCCAATAGTGCTTCTCTGCCACACTTCAGTACCTCAGTGAGGATTCCATCTTGAGCTGATGGATGGCCTTTTCTACCTCATGCAGGGCTGGAGTTTTGCTGAGGTGGTGGCGGGTAGCATGCTGCGGGATGGAGCCGAGGACACTCGCGTCGAAGGCAGAATCTCGGTTAGGGAGATCTTCGAAGTGCTCCTCCCAGCGGGCCCTGACTGCCTCAGTGTCCTTAATGAGTGCCTCCCCGTTCTTGGCCAGCAGTGGGGTGGGGTGGGGCCTTGGGTGCTTGGACCATAGGTGGACTTAACTGCGGTGAAGAATCCTTGCACGTCATGGCTGTCGGCCAGCTGCTGGATCTCCTGTGCTTTCTCCACCCACAATCTATTCTTTAGGTCACAGGTTTTCTGTTGGACCTCGGCCTTCAGCCGCCTGCAGAGCTGCTTTGCTGCTCCTGAATTGGGTTGCTGCTTTAAGTTCAGAAATGCCTGGCACTTGCAGCTTATTAGCTCATGGATCTCCTGGTCGTTCTCGTCAAACCAGTCTTGGTGTTTCCTGGTTGAGTGACTGAGCATCTCTTTGCAGGTGCTGGTTATGGTGGCCTGGAGGGCAAACCTGGCACTGTGGGCACTCTGTGTCTCAGGGTCATTGAGGGTCAGGTTGGCAGTGAGGCGCTGGCTGTATAGGGTTTTCTTAACTGGGTCTTTGAGTGCCCTGGCGTTGATTTTTCTGCGGCATTGTTTCTGTTGCCGTCGCTGCTTTGGGGCTATATTGATAATGACAGAGCGGATTAGGCGGCGGTCCGTCCAACAGTTGTCGGGTGATGCGCACGTCCTTGCGGTCCCTCGCTCGGACGATGACATAGTCAAGCAGGTGCCAGTGCTTGGAGCAAGGGTATTGCCACAATGCCTTGTACTTGTCCTTTTGATGGAACAAGGTGTTGGTGATGACAAGGTCATGTTCTAAGCATTTTGTCAGGAGCAGGTTACTGCTGGAGTTGGTTTTCCCTATCTCCTCTCTGTGGATCACGCCTCCCCAGAGATCTGCGTCCTTTCTGACCCTGGCGTTGAAGTCACCGAGGAGGATCAGTTTGTTGTCCGTAGGGACTCAGGACAGAAATTGTTTAAGATTGGAGTAGAATTCCTCTTTGGTCTCATCTGTTGCGTCGAGTGTTGGGGCATATGCGCTGATAACTAACGCACTGGTACCGGGCTAGGGTGAACCAGAAGAAGGTGTAACCTCCACTTTGTTCTTTGAGCTGGCCTTCCCCTGCCTGCCGGATCTCACTTAGGGCGGCGATGTTGATGACGAAGCGTCTAAGTTCCTGAGCAACGATAGCAGTGCGACGTTCCGGTCTGTCGCTGTTGGGGTTGTCCACGAATGTCCTGACATTCCAGGTCCTGAACTTCATTTTGAAGGGTGGCAGATGCCTGTGTGTGAGTTATTTTAACGTGGGGTGGCCGTTGTACACCAGCTACCACACGGGCTTAGAAGAGCAAGGTCCAGTGGCAAGGGGGCCCAAGATGACTGGAGAGCAGGCTGTACTGTATGGGCCTAGTTGCCTACGGTGGGATAGTTATAGACTCTGCTTTACAATGTTTGTGGTGGAGAACACAAATTTGTAGATTTTTTTTCTAGCCTCTCCTTTAATTCTTTCCATGACTTCAATTGGTGAGATGTTGTTATCTCGACAACCAGTGGGAACAATCTGTCACTATCTACCTCATCACAAGCCTTTGTAATCTTGGAAGAACTTTCTCGGGTCAGCCTTTAGCCTTTAGCCTTCTCCACTCTAATGAAAGATAGCACAGGGCTATACTTTTCACTATTATCGCTATCACCCAAAAATGGGCGATATTTCCGGCCTTAGTGCTTTTGTTATTTTTCAGGATCACTGGAATATCGCCCATTTTTAAAACCGCTAGCTTCGGCTTTTTCATTTGGGTGTTAACCTTACGATGTGAAGTGGGCCTTAGCGATATATTCAGTCGTGCAAGGCTGGCATCCATAGCAACAGCCGTTCTGCGCATGCGCGTGTTTTTTTTTCAGCAAAGAATTTTTCCCGCAATTCGGGAGTTCAGGGGTCATCTGCACATGCTCAGTAGACTGAAACAGAGGGTGAGAGAAAAGGAAGCTGAAAAGCAGTCTGTGGAGGGTGAAAAATGTCAAACCAATCGAGCAATTGTAGTATGCAGCAGGAGCTGTCGGGGAGAAGGAGGGCGAAAGCCTTCTCTGATGAGGCCAACGAGGCCCTGGTCGAAAATCGGTGGTGCCAATTAATCCGGGATGGGCGTGGAAAGCCACCGCCACCCTTCCCCCCCCCCCCCCCATGTATATCAAAAAATATGGGCTGATATCACTGCCGTAGTCTCATCGGTAGCCCATGATAGGCGTGAGGCAGACCAGTGCCGCAAGCGATGGAACAGTCGGGTTGCATCGGCAAGAGTAAGTATTCAATTATTACATTTTAAATTGTAATAATGTACTGACTCGTTCATTAGAATGTAAATCTGCCAGATTGTAATTAAGATGGGTAATCTTGGGTAGCTTCCCTGCTAAGATTTGGACTGGGGTCGGAACCTGCGCCCTTTAAGTCTAATTTTGCTGAGATGCCTTACATACAATTAACAGAATTATTATTATTTAAAGGCTTTGATCAAAAATTGTGGCCAAAGTAATGATTGGAAACAGACAGACCGCAAACATTCGGCGTTTCTACCACTTTACTTTAGAGGAAGAATTTTTGTGTGCTGTGAGGAAGTCTCCTTTTTGGTTATGTTGGTAGATGGGGCACGACTGAGCACCAAGGGGTCCGGTCACCTTTACCCAGACTCTGTGAGTCTCTCCGGCTGCTGTCACTCACACAATGACCCAGCCTAGACTGGGGGAGAGCTGCCCTGGCTCTCTCTCTGTCCTGGGATACTTTGGGACATTAGTTCCGGCTATACGGAGGTCTCTGAGCACCCATAGACATGGTGACCCCTCCCATTACACTCCTGTCATTGCCGACGGTCCTGATTTCCCCCCCTGGGGGACCTCCACCGATTCAAATAAACCACCTACCTCCGCACAGGCTCCGAATGGCACGGCCCGTGGATGGGGCCTTTCGTGGAAATTGTACGCGAGATGTTTGGTGTCAAGCATTAGTTGATAAACACGATCTTATTAAATATTTTCTCTGAACATAGATGTTATAACCATGCATCCATTGTGGATACAAACCGTATTAGCCTATAACGTTAACATTAACAATAAATAACATATGGGGGTGACTAATTGTGGATTGCAATATCTGTTGTGTTATATACGTTTGTTTTTAAAAAAAAATCTGTTAAATTATTTAAAACATTTATTTAAGTTTACAATTGTTGTGAAGTGTCTTCTAATAATGTAAGGTAAAACATCAATACAATGGTTGGAAACAATGGCCATAGCCAGGCAAGGGTGAAACATAACGCAACTGTAACTGTCATCAACGTAACTTTATGCAAAGCGTTCATTTATGAGCTGCAGACGCAATAGTTTTTCAGCTGCGTAACTACCACGGGGCTTTTCCAGTGGTGTGGGAGGCGGGGTGCATGGGTACATTGCCAGGCTGATTGTCCTCCCTAAAGTCCTTGTCCTCCTCCTCATCCTCCTCTTCTGCCTCCCCTCTCTCCTGAGGTGGACCGACAGTCCCATCTGGCAATTGTTGTCCTCTCCTGATAGCTAGGTTATGCCACATGCAGCACACCACAATGAACTCAGCGACCTGCTCAGGGTGATCTTGTATGTTGCCTCCTGAGTGGTCCAGGCATCTGAAGCACTGCTTAAGCACTCCAATTGTCTTTTCAATGATATTGCATGTAGCTATATTCCTTTCGTTGTGGCACTTCTCTGCTTCCATCTGGGGCTTACGCAGGGAGGGTCATGAGCCAGCTGGCAAGGCCATATCCTTTATCCCCCAGCATCCAACCGTGACCTTGTGGCTGGCTCTTAAACAGGTCAGAGACAGTGCTCTCATGCAAGATGTGCCCATCATGGATGCTCACTGGAAAATTTGCATTTACTGCCATGATTATTTGCTTGTGGTCGACAACGAGCTGCACATTCAGGGAGTGGAATCCCTTTCGGTTCTGAAACACCTCTGCATCCTGTAAAGGTGCTCGCAGGGCGATGTGCGTACAGTTTATTGCTCCCTGCACCTTGGGGAAGTTTGCTATTCTGGAGAAACCCAAAGCCCTCTCAGTCTGTGCCTCTCTGGTCATAGGGAAGTTTATAAAGTCCATCCTGCATGTGCAAAGGACTTTGGTCACCTGTCGAATGCAGCAATGTGTGACGTGCTGAGAGATACCGCAAATGACGCAAGCTGAGGCCTGAAAGGAGCCCGATGCATAGAAGGAAAGTGCCGCAGTAACCTTAACCTCAACGGGCAGTGCAGTCCTGATGGTGCTGGTAGGCTGCAAATCTCCCTTAATTAGCTGGTATATCTCACTGATGAACTTTCGGAATCGTAGCCTTTTAACGCATGTGTTATCGGATAAGTTTAGGCATGATCACATATCCCTGTAAATGCGTTGGGTATAACGTCTCCTCGTGAGCAGTCTGCCACCTATTTGGGCACATAATGCTCTTCAATATACGCTCTCCCATCTCTATTCTGCAGCATTTGATTATTCATCAATACTGGTTAAAAATTATAGGCCCCATCACTATAAATACCATTAATTTGTCCTCAACAAATACAAATGTGATTAGGTGATTGGCAAGAGTCAAAAACATCCTTAAAATCACTCTCAAATTGCTTCCACTGACAAGCACTTTAAGCAGCCTTTTATTAAAGATCCTCCGAGTTACAAAATGGCATCTGTAGTGCTGAGTTAAGGTCAGGTGATTGCAACTTTTCTTCAGTGTCTTTTTGGGTCAGCGATCATTTGGGCGAATTATGGGCGAAATGCTGAAAGTAGCACTCAGCGATCATCTGGGCCATAATCGGGCGCTAGTTTCCACTATAACCAGTGTTCTCGGCCTTGCACGAGGATGATGTCTTTTTTTTTTAAATAGGCCAAGCGATGCAGCTCATTCCTGTATGCCGAAAGTTGCACAGAGATAAACGGGCTATTATCGGTTGCTAGTTTCCATTTTTTATCCAAAATGGTCGATAGCCTGAATCTCAGCGCTTATATGGGCACTAAATAGCCGATAAATGGGTGGTGATGTACCGAAAGTCTAGCCCCATAACTCTCATTCCTTATCCCTGGTAATATCCCAGAGAGTCTACGTAGCTCCTTTTCCATTCCTTCCATAGCCTTCCTATAATGGGGTGGCCAAAACTGCACACGATATTACAGTTGCAGCCTAACTAAAGTTTTAAACAAGTTGAAAATCACCACTTTCCTGTTGTTCTTGATATTTCTAGAGACAAAACCAGGGATTTCCATTTGCCTGGACCACTCACCACCTTTAATGACCAGTGTATCAGCACACCCTTGTCCCTCTTTTTTAATTCTTACATAGGGTCAGGAGTAGGCCATTCAGCCCCTTGAACCTGTTTCACCATTTAATTAGATCATGGATGATCTGCACCTCAATTACTTTGCTCCATATCCCTTGATACATTTGCCGAATAAAAATCTTTCTCAGTCTTGAATATGCATTTAAGGTGTATTTGCCGATTCTTGCTTCCAGAAAGTGTACAATATCACCCTTTTCTATGTTGAACTGTGCCTGTCGCCTATCTGCCCATCCAGCATTCCACAGTTTTACATACCTCCCAGTTGCAATATCGTTCATTCATTTCCAAAGGTCAGATCATTTGTGTATGTAGCAAGTATGAGTGACCCCAAAACACAACCCCTGTGGAAACTGCACCTTTCCAGTCCTAGAAACGTAACTTTTACATAAGAACACAAGAAATAGGAACAGGAGTAGGCCATACGGCCTCTCGAGCCTGCTCCGCCATTCAATAAGATCATGGCTGATCTGATCATGGACTCAGCTCCACTTCACTGCCCGCTCCCCATAACCCCTTATCCTCTTATTGATTAAGAAACCGTCTATTTCTGTCTTAAATTTATTCAATGTCCCAGCTTCCACAGCTCTCTGAAGCAGAAAATTCCACAGATTTACAACCCTCAGAAGAAATTTCTCCTCATCTCTGTTTTAATAGGGGCCTGCCCCTTATTCTAAGATCATGCCCTCTAGTTCGAGTCTCCCCCATCAGTGGAAACATCCTCTCTGCACCAACCCTGTCAAGCCCCCTCATAATCTTATATGTTTCGTTCTGAATTCCAATGAGTAAAGGCCCAACTGACTCAACCTTTCCTCATAAGTCAACCCCCTCATCTCTGGAATCAACCTAGTGAACCTTCTCTGAACTGCCTCCAAAGCAAGTATATCCTTTTGTAAATATGGAAACCTGCCCTCTGCCTGCTGTCCTCCAGCCAAGGGTCTGAAAATCTTGGGCTTGTGGATCTCAGTGTAAGTACTTTGACCTTCCAACCACAAATGTCCGCCATGGACGCAGCCTGAGCGATGGGCCGATGCTACCTCATTTGAGTGTTAGCAGTGGGTGGCCGCATCACTTTGGACATTCGTGGGGGGAGGGTGGAGACTTCCCCCCCCCTCCCCCCCCCCCCCCCCATCGGTTTTAATATCTCTGTAGCTCTCTCTCTCCCCCTCCCCCTTTACAAGGGGGCTGATCTCGTTCCTTTACAGTTCCAGTGTACCTGTGGGTGGGCTCCACTAACGCTGAGCTGGGCTTTGTTCATCCTGACATAACAACTGCCTTAGGCCGGAGCCGAGGAAATTCCCGGTCGTTCCTGGAGTAGAACGTACAGTGCAGTGGGGGCAGAGCAGGTCAGTAGAATTTGTTCACGGTTGGTCCAGCAAATAGCTGGCACAGGTACAGTCAAATGGCCTCCTTCAGCACTGTAAACTTGTCTTGTTATTTGACTCTCCTCTGCAGTACTGAGGGAGTGCTGCACTGCCGGAGGTGCCGTCTTTCAGATGAGACAATAAGTCAAGGCCCAGACTGCCCTCTTGGGTGGACATAAAAGATCCCACAGTATACTTTCGAAGAAGAGGAAGGGAGTTCTCTCTGGTGTACTGGACAATATTTGTCCCTCTACTGATAATCTGGTCATTCTCCCATTGTTATTTGTGGGAGCTTTCTTGTGCGCAAATTGACTACTGTGTTTCCTACATTACATCAGTGACTACAATCAAAAGTACTTAATTGGTTGTAAAGCCCTTTGGGACGTCCTGAGGTTGTGATAGGCGCTATATGAATGCAAGTCTTTCTTCTATGGCAGACTGGGTAATTCAGCACTGCTCTCTCGCTTTATTTTGAAACCCTTTCAAGTGGTTCTGAAAAACAAGTTTCTTCCTGATCTTGCAGCTTTTCTGCATTAACGGCCCATTGGAGACAGCTTGGTAGATTGAAAGATTTCAACAAAATTTCATTGTGCTAAATCATCTGGTGGATCTCGCAACGAAACCTTCTCCCTGTCGACTCTGCCCTCGAGGCTTGTGTTCTGTTTACTTGGGACTGGGCAGTTGAAGTTGAGTTAATCAGCGAGGAGTACGAGCCAAAATACGTAAGGTATGGCCGTCAAGATCAGACAAGAAATTTAAGCAAGGCATTGTTTGGAAGAAATGCTTGCATCAGTGTTTAAAGGGAAAAAGGCTCATCTATATTGTGGATACTCATAATCCACCTTTTCCCTCCCCTTTCCCCATCGGTAAATCTGCTTCTCCAAGTGTCCATGGACTGCCCTGCAAGATATCCCCAGACAGAGACTCTGCACTGTTCCTTAATCTCTTGCTGCCCATTGAGTGAAGGGAAGGGATTATATCATCAGGTCAGAATATCACAACATACACAGCACAAGTGATTGTTTTCTGCAATCACAATGCAATCTTGGGCCTGCAGATTTGGGTTTAACCCTTTGTAGGGCCTCCAGTTGAGAACAATTTAAGGGGAGGGAAGTGGAGCCTGTCGGGAGTTTGTTGGCATCTTGTCACTGTGAACTGACCTGTTCCAGCATTCCCGAGAATAATTTCCAACAAATTTGAGTGTCAAAGATCAGTGCTGCTCCTTTTTTCCAATGAATTCTTCCTCTTGTTTGTTGACATGATTCTATACCTGTTTTGAAGGGACAACTTATATTTTTAATTGAGAGAAGAAAGGGTTATCTCAGTCACACACTATACTTACACTAACTGATCAATCACCAGTTTGTAATCTTGTACTAATTGACATTTAATGTATATACCAAAATATGGTATCCCATGGGGATTCATATCGAATCACGTTACTCTATTTTATTCTTGTTCTGGCTCTCTCCTGTAATTCAGGGGATGTTCTTGCACTGGCAGTCAATGGATAGACTATCAGGTAAGGCCTATAACATGCGGTTGATGTGATACCGCCCATTTTGCATTACCGCTTAAAATTCATTTCTGGTTCTTCATTAATTACATTAGAATAAGTTGAGGGGCCGTTAATAGAAGCTGTCCGAAGGTAAACTGTGCTAGTAAACATGGCGGAGAAGTGATCTGATCAAGTTGTTTAAAATGATAAATTGATTCAACAGGGTCGATATGGTGGGAGCTATCAAGAACGAGTGGACATTATCTTAAATATAGATCTCGCCCATTCAGGAGGATCATGGGGAAACTTCTGCACACAGGGCAGTAGTGAATGGCCTTCTCCCTAATTTATAGTCTCCTACTTTGGATTGAAGCAGACTGGCATCGGTGGTTCAAACGTCTGGACAATTTGAGGAATGGCAGAATTCTGTGGCCAGACAAGCAGTACTTGCATGCGACGATTCTCTGAAGAAGTTAGTTGGAAAAGCTTGTAAAGGTCAACTAATTCAAAAATGTGCTTCACAATGGAAATATTACTCATGGAAAATATGACATAAAGAATGGTATTTGTTGACTCCTTTAGTCAGTAATTAATTTAGAAATGTTAAACAAAACTCCAGTGGAAGCAATCCTGATAGCAGTTGTTCATGTTGCTTTGTAGCTCAGAGGATGTTCAAGGTTGATGTGTGATGGGAGATGGGGTTGGGGGGATGGTGAGAGGGGTGAGGGTGAGGGGGTGGTGGGCAGAGGGGAGGTGGGGTGAGGGGGTTGGCAAGGGGGGTAGTGTGAGGGGGGGGTAGTGTGAGAGGAGTGGAGAAGGGGGAGGGGGTGGGGAAGGAGATGTTGAGAGGGGAGTTAGGGTTGGGGGAGCGGAGTTGTAGGGAGTGGGAGGAGGGGGTGGTGAGAGGGTGAGGGGGTGGTGAGAGGGGGATGGGGTGAAAGGGAGGTGAGAATGGGGTTGGGAGGTGGAGAGAGGAGTGGTGAGAATAGTAAGAGGGGGGTGGGGTGGTGGGAGGGGAGGTGGGGTGGGGGTTATCGAGAGGGGAGGTGGGGTGGGGGTTATCGAGAGGGGAGGTCCTCTCGATACCCCACTCTGGACCAAGACCTAGCTCTGTCAAGCCCGTGTGGTAGCTGGAATGCAACGGCCACCCCACGTTAAAAAAAATGCACGCACAGGCATCTTCCACCCTTCATGATGTAGTTTGGGTCCTTCATTGAAACACCTGTGAACTCTTCCTTTTTTCGGCGTGGAAGCAAGTCATCCTCATTTCGAGGGACCGCCCATGATGATGATCGAGAGGGGAGGTGGTGGGTGTAATGAGAGGTGGAGGGGGGTATCGAGAGGGGAGGTGGGGTGCGGGGTATCGAGAGGGGAGCTGGGATGGGGGTTATCGAGAGGGGAGGTGGGGGAAGAGGGTATCGAGAGGGGAGGTGGGGTGGGGGGGTATCGAGTGGGTTGGGGGGGTATCGAGAGGTGGGGGATATCGAGAGGGGAGGTGGGGGGGGTTATCGAGAGGGGAGGTGGGGTGGAGGGTATCGAGAGGGGAGGTGGGGTGGAGGGTATCGAGAGGGGAGGTGGGGTGGGGGGGTATCGAGCGGGTTGGGGGGGTATCGAGAGGTGGGAGGTGGGGGATATCGAGAGGAGAGGTGGGGGGGGATTATCGAGAGGGGAGGTGGAGTGGGTATTGAGAGGGGAGGTGGGGTGGAGGGTATCGAGAGGGGAGGTTGGGGGGGTTATCGAGAGGCGAGGTGGGGGTGGTATCGAGAGGGGTGGTGGGGTGGAGTGGGGCGGTAGCGAGAGGTGAGGTAGGATTGGGCGGGGGAGGGGGTTCACGAGAGGGGAGGTGGAGGTGGGGTTGGGTGGCGGAGGAGGTTCACGAGAGAGGGGTTGGAGGGGTAGAGGGATGGGGGAAGGGTGGGGGCTAAAGGCCCAGCTGGATGAATGAATGCCAGCGTGAGTTGAAGTACAGGAATTATTCTGGTTGTTGTCTGCTGGTCCCATACTCTGCACACTCTCCCATTTTATCAATGAGCAAAGGCTACATCTGTTCGAAAAGGGTAATTTGTGCAAAGGCCAAGTCTTTTTAAAGAATATCAGTGAGAAAGAAAGAATAGGTATTTCTATAGCATCTTTTACGTCCTCAGTATATCCTCAGCCAATGAAGTACTTTTTGAAATGTAGTCACTGTTGTAATGTAGGGGATCACTGCAGCTACAATGCGCACAGCAAGCTCCCACAAGCAGCAATGTAATCATAAACAGATAATGGCCCAGATTTTGCTGAAGTGAGGCATCTCACTGTGTGCACTGTTAGGCGTTCTCCCTCACCCTTCAGCTTGAAAATGTTTAGCCCTGTAAGTTGTTGGAAGTGCAAGGGCAACAGGGCTTCTGGGACCTTGGTGAACGATGAGACCAACAGTGCATCTCCTTAACAAATAGGATTGAAGGATTGAGAAATAAACATAGGAACAACAGAGAAGAAAATAGAATGAATTAGAGTCAAAGCCGGTACAGAAGAAGAAATAAAGAGAAGGAAAGAATGAATTAGAGTCAAACCCGGTATAGAATAAGAACTAAAGAGAAGGAAAGAATGATTTGATTAGAAATAAGGAGAAAAGAGTCAGAAAGATAAAGTAAAATGTCTTTGAAACCTCTCTAAGAACAATTTGCTACCTGTGGGAATGAGCTCCCACATTTAAATTGTTCCCTTTCTGGGCTGCAGGTGGCAGTGCAGGAACATACATTGCCTCATTAAAAAGGTACTGGCGCTGTTAAGTTCCAGCTTTCTGCAGCAAGCTTAATTGGCAATTAATGTGAAAATGCAGCAACTTCTCAAAATTCACTGAGCCGCCATTTTTGCGAGGCAAATCGTCCAGTGATTGTGCCACAGGAATTCCATTACCATTGGTGGCCGTGCCTTCAGCTGCCTAAGCTCTGGAACTCCCTCCCTAAACCTCTCCATCTCTCTACCTCTCCTTCCTCCTTTAAGACACTCATTAAAACCTACCTCTTTGACCAAGCCTTTGGTCATCTGCCTTAATTTCTTTTTATATAGTTCGGTGTCAAATTTTAGGTTATATAACGCTCCTGTGAAGCGCCTTGGGACGTTTTACTACATTAAAGGCACTCTATAAATGTAAGTTGTATTTTATATTCTTTAATGCACCATACCTCACAAGTTATAATGCAATTGGAAAGCAGTGCATCTTTTGACATCTGTACTACAGAGGATAGCCTCTGGTAGACAAGGAAAAGCCTTCCACACAGATTCCACACAGCCTGCGACTCCTGTTAATAAGCTGTGCTGACAACTAGTTAAAATCTTCAAAGTAATCTATGTAAAGTGTACAGTAACATAGCGGTTATGTCACTGGGCCTATAACCAGAGGTCTGGGCTAATAATCCAGGGACGTGAGTTCAAATTCCACCATGACTGCTGGGGAATTTAAATTCAGTTAATTAAATAAATCTGGAATTTAAAAGCTAACTAGTTATGAAACTACCAAATTGTCAGAAAAACCCAACTGGTTCACTAATGTCCTTTTGGGAAGGAAATCTGGCATCCTTACCCGGTCTGGCCTGTATGTGACTCCACCCCACAGCAATGTGGTTGACTCTGAAATGGCCTGGCAAGGCAAAACAGTTACACCAAAGTCAGCACTGTGGGAGTACCTTCACCACACGGACTGAAGCGGTCTTCACTCGGACTCCACCTTCTCAAGGCAATAAATGCTGGCCTTGCCAGTGATGCCCACATTGTGTGAATAAATTAAAGCAAAATGTACACATACATCAAATGCTTTTACTTTGAACCAAGTGGAGGAATTGAGGTTCTAATGTTAAACACTTAAACGAGCAGTAATGTTTAACGCAATGATTTTGTTTTGTTACATTTCTTTTAATATTGGAAATGACGTATCCAGAAGGAATGAGGCTTCCCACACAACTCTTGGTTTGTGAATTAAGCCAAGTACAACCCTGACATTTTGGACCCAGTGTTGTGGGGGAGTCAGCTCTATGTCAAAATGCCATTGAGCTTGCCAGGGCTGTGAGTACTTTTCCTGAGAATTATGTGTGTGTGTCTGAGCGGGAAAAGCTGAATTGAGACTGCCTGCAGGAGTACTGACCTTGCCCGGTCCAGTATTGGACCTGTCCTGCATGGTACTGCGTTTCCACAGTGCTGTAATGGTTCTGTCTGGTACAGTACTGGGTTTACATAGAATCACACAGCTCAGAAGTAGGCTATTCAGCCCATCGCTCCTGTGCCGACTCTTGGAAAGAGCTATCCGATTAGACCCACTCCGTTGTTCTGTCCCCAGAGCCCTGAAAATGTGTACTGGGTGTGCTCAGTGGCTTTGCGTCATATTACTCATCAGAGCTCACAAAAAGGTCATCTACCTGAAACGTTAACTCTGTTTCTCTCTTCACGGAAGCTGCCTAACCGGCTGAGTATTTCCAGCATTTTCTGTTTTTATATATCATATAAATGCAAGTTGTTGTTGTGCATTCGAGTACTGGGATTGCGGGTCTCAGTACCGGGATTGTGGGTCTCAGTACTGGGATTGTGGGTCTCAGTACCGGGATTGTGGGCCTCAGTACTGGGATTGTGGGTCTCAGTACCGGGATTGTGGGCCTCAGTACCGGGATTGTGGGCCTCAGTACTGGGATTGTGGGCCTCAGTACTGGGATTGTGGGTCTCAGTACCGGGATTGTGGGTCTCAGTACTGGGATTGTGGTCTCAGTACTGGGATTGTGGGTCTCAGCACTCGGATTGTGGTCTCAGTACTGGGATTGTGGGTCCAAGTACTGGGATTGTGGGTCTCAGTACCGGGATTGTGGGTCTCAGTACTGGGATTGTGGGTCTCAGCACTGGGATTGTGGGTCTCAGTACCGGGATTATGGATCTCAGTACCGGGATTGTGTGTCTCAGTACTGCGATTGTGGGTCTCAGTACCGGGATTGTGGGTCTCAGTACTGGGATTGTGGGCCTCAGTACTGGGATTGTGGGTCTCAGTACCGGATTGTGGGTCTCAGTACTGGGATTGTTGGTCTCAGCACTGGGATTGTGGTCTCAGTACCGAGATTGTGGGTCTCAGTACCGGGATTGTGGGTCTCAGTACTGGGATTGTGGTCTCAGTACTGGGATTGTGGGTCTCAGCACTGGGATTGTGGTCTCAGTACTAGGATTGTGGGCCTCAGTACTGGGATTGTGGTCTCCTTACCGGAATTGTGGGTCTCGGTACTGGAATTGTGGGTCTCGGTACTGGGATTGTGGTCTCAGTACTGGGATTGTGGTCTCATTACTGGGATTGTGGGTTTCAGTACCGGGTAGTGGATAAAATAATGAAATCAATTATTAAGGATGTCATAGCAGCACATTTGGAAAGAGGTGACATGATAGGTCCAAGTCAGCATGGATTTGTGAAAGGGAAATCATGCTTGACAAATCTTCTGGAATTTTTTGAGGATGTTTCCAGTAGAGTGGACAAGGGAGAACCAGTTGATGTGGTGTATTTGGACTTTCAGAAGGCCTTCGACAAGGTCCCACACAAGAGATTAAATTGAAAAGTTAAAACACGGGGATTGGGGGTAGTGTCCTGACGTGGATTGAGAACTGGTTGTCAGACAGGAAGCAAAGAGTAGGAGTAAATGGGTACTTTTCAGAATGGCAGGCAGTGATTAGTGGGGTACCGCAAGGTTCTATGCTGGGACCCCAGCTGTTTACATTGTACATTAATGATTTAGACGAGGGGATTAAATGTAGTATCTCCAAATTTGCGGATGACACTAAGTTGGGTGGCAGTGTGAGCTGCAAGGAGGATGCTATGAGGCTGCAGAGTGACTTGGATAGGTTAGGTGAGTGGGCAAATGCATGGCAGATGAAGTATAATGTGGATAAATGTGAGGTTATCCACTTTGGTGGTAAAAACAGAGAGACAGATTATTATCTGAATGGTGACAGATTAGGAAAAGGGGAGGTGCAACGAGACCTGGGTGTCATGGTACATCAGTCATTGAAGGTTGGCATGCAGGTACAGCAGGCGGTTAAGAAAGCAAATGGCATGTTGGCCTTCATAGCGAGGGGATTTGAGTACAGGGGCAGGGAGGTGTTACTACAGTTGAACAGGGTCTTGGTGAGGCCACACCTGGAGTATTGTGTACAGTTTTGGTCTCCTAAATTGAGGAAGGATATTCTTGCTATTGAGGGAGTGCAGCGAAGGTTCACCAGACTGATTCCCGGGATGGCGGGACTGATATATCAAGAAAGACTGGATCAACTGGGCTTGTATTCACTGGAGTTCAGAAGAATGAGAAGGGATCTCATAGAAATGTTTAAAATTCTGAAGGATTTAGACAGGTTAGATGCAGGAAGAATGTTCCCAATGTTGGGGAAGTCCAGAACCAGGGGTCACAGTCTAAGGATAAGGGGTAAGCCATTTAGGACCGAGATGAGGAGAAACTTCTTCACCCAGAGAGTGGTGAACCTGTGGAATTCTCTACCACAGGAAGTTGTTGAGGCCAATTCACTAAATATATTCAAAAAGGAGTTAGATGTAGTCCTTACTACTAGGGGGATCAAGGGGTATGGCGAGAAAGCAGGAATGGGGTACTGAAGTTGCATGTTCAGCCATGAAGTCATTGAATGGCGGTGCAGGCTCGAAGGACCGAATGGCCTACTCCTTCATCTATTTTCTATGTTTCTATGATTGTGGTCTCAGTACTGGGATTGTGGTCTCAGTACTGGGATTGTGGGTGATTTTTGTGGGGTTTTTTGCTTTTTTTTTGGGCAGTTAAAACATAAATACATACAAGTGCCCCCTGTAAAAGGGGAGGGGGACACTAAAACCGGCAATAAAATAAATTAAACTTTAAAACATCTAAAATCAAATGAAAATTTGGTTGCCGGGAGTGATGATGCACTCTAGTCCCTCCGGCGCCCACCTCTCGCGGAATGCCGCGAGCGTACCGGTGGACACCGCGTGCTCCATCTCCAGGGACACCCTGGCCCGGATGTAAGCACGGAAGAGAGGCAGGCAGTCAGACTGAACGATCCCCTGCTGCCTGCACCGGCTGATGGCACACTTGGCCGTGCCCAGGAGCAGTCCTACAAGGAGGCCTTCGGACCTACCCGCTCCCCTCCGCACAGGGTGCCCAAAGATCAGGAGTGT
The DNA here is from genome assembly GCF_044704955.1 of Pristiophorus japonicus. Classification (NCBI taxonomy): domain Eukaryota; kingdom Metazoa; phylum Chordata; class Chondrichthyes; family Pristiophoridae; genus Pristiophorus; species Pristiophorus japonicus. The sequence continues at coordinate 200,104,266 of NC_091983.1, read as the reverse complement.
GGGACTGAAGTGCAACCAGAATTTCAGGAGCAGCCCCTTTAAATAGTGGAACCGGGGCTGCAACCTCGAACATTCCATAAAAACATGGAACACGGCTGTAAAGTCCTTTCCCCTCAGTACAGATTCACACGAGGCATGTAGTGAAGTCAAGGTCACTCTGGACCTGCACCTTTATTTCACAGCTCTGGAATGCTGCACTTCCCTGAGACCTGTCCTTATATACCTGTCTCTTGCAAGTGCACCCCTGGTGGTAAGGTATACTGGTTATTACAGGTCATATCTTATTACAGTCATGTATAGCATGTTAGGATACAGTTATATATAATAATGTAAGATACATGACATCACCCTCCCCCAAGGTCTTATTGTCTTTATAGGTTCAGTCTCTCAGGTGGTCTACGCTCTCGCGTTGAGCATCTGAGTTGTGGTTCAGTTGTTTGCCTTGGTGTCTGTTTTTCTTTGGGTGTGGTTGCTGGTATCTCACCTGGGCTGTCTGTTTCAATTGGTGTGATTGTTGTTGACTCACCTGGGCTGTCTGTTGGGATTGCCCTTTCCTCAGGTTGTTCCCTCTGTCTGTCCACCAGGTGTGGTGCGAGTTCCACATTGTAGTCTGCCTCTGGTTCCGCAGTGTTGTTGGTAAATCTGCTTTTGACTTGGTCTACATGCCTCCGGCAGGTTTTGCCATTGTCCATTTGTACTACCAGTAGCTTGTTTCCTTCCTTGCCTGTTACTGTCCCTGCAAGCCATTTGGGACCCCTGCCATAGTTAGGTACAAACACTTTGTCCCCTATCTCATTCCATCTCCCCCTCGAATTTCTGTCATGGTACTCAGTCAGCTTACGGCGCTTTGCCTCAACGATTTTGTGCATGTCTGGGAGGATTAATGAGAGCCTTGTTTTTAAAGTCCTTTTCATCAACAGTTGCGCGTTGGGGATCCCAGTCAATGAGTGCGGACGAGATCTGTATGCCAGCAGCAGTCGCGACAGGCGACCCTGCAGCGTGAGACCTTGGATTTTAAGCATGCCTTGTTTAATGATTTGCACTGCTCTCTCCACCTGGCCATTGGAGGCCGGCTTGAACGGTGCCGTTTTGACGTGATTTATGCCGTGGTCAATTATAAAATCTTGGAATTCTGCGTTGGTGAAGCACGGACCATTGTCACTGACCAATATCTCAGGGATTCCGTGCGTTGCAAACATGGTTGCGAGGCTCTCCACAGTGGTGGAGGTTGTGCTCGAGTTTAAAATGGTGCATTCGATCCACTTTGAAAATGCATCTACGACTACGAGGAACATTTTGCCCATGAATGGGCCCGCATAGTCTACATGCACCCGTGACCACGGTTTGGTAGGCCAGGGCCAGGGGCTCAGCGGAGCCTCCCTGGGGGCATTGCTGAGTTGGGCACAAATGGTGCATCTTTGGACGCAGAGCTCCAAGTCCGCGTCAATACCAGGCCACCAGACATGAGAACGATCCCCGGGTGCTCGCGGTGGAGCTCCCGGACAAATGCCTCTCTGCCTCGCAGAGGCATGACTACTCGGCTGCCCCACATCAGGCAGTCTGCTTGTACTGATAGCTCATGCATGCGCCTGTGAAAGGGTTTTAATTCCTCATGGCAGGCATCGCGAGCCTCTGCCCAGTCACTGGTTAGGACACATCTTTTTACTAAGGATAACGTGGGGTCGCTGGCCGTGCAGGCTCTGATTTGGCGAGCTGTCATGGGCAAACCTGTGGACTCAAAGGCATTGATAACATAAGAATTAGGAACAGGAGTAGGCCATCTAGCCCCTCGAGCCTGCTCCACCATTCAATAAGATCATGGCTGATCTGGCCGTGGACTCAGCTCCACTTACCCGCCCTCTCCCCGTAACCATTAATTCCCTTCTTGGTTAAAAATCTATCTATCTGTGATTTGAATACATTCAATGAGCTAGCCTCAACTGCTTCCTTGGGCAGAGAATTCCACAGATTCACAACTCTCTGGGAGAAGAAATTCCTTCTCAACTCTGTTTTAAATTGGTTCCCCATATTTTGAGGCTGTGCCCCCTAGTTCTAGTCTACCCTACCAGTGGAAACAACCTCTCTGCCTCTATCTTGTCTATCCCTTTCATGATTTTAAATGTTTCTATAAGATCACCCCTCATCCTTCTGAACTCCAACGAGTAAAGACCCAATCTACTCAATCTATCATCATAAGATAACCCCCTCATCTCCGGAATCAGCCTAGTAAATCGTCTCTGTACCCCCTCCAAAGCCAGTATGTCCTTCCTTAAGTAAGGTGACCAAAACTGCACGCAGTACTCCAGGTGCGGCCTTACCAATACCCTATACAGTTGCAGCAGAACCTCCCTGCTTTTGTACTGCATCCCTCTCACAATGAAGGCCAACATTCCATTCGCCTTCCTGATTACCTGCTGCACCTGCAAACTAACTTTTTGGGATTCATGCACAAGGACCCCCAGATCCCTCTGCACCGCAGCATGTTGTAATTTCTCCCATTCAAATAATATTCCCTTTTACTGTTTTTTTTCCCCAAGGTGGATGACCTCACACTTTCCGACATTGTATTCCATCTGCCAAACCTTAGCCATTTCGCTTAACCTATCCAAATCTCTTTACAGCCTCTCTGTGTCCTCTACACAACCCGCTTTCCCACTAATCTTAGTGTCATCTGCAAATTTTGTTACACTACACTCTGTCCCCTCTTCCAGGTCACCTATGTATATTGTAAACAGTTGTGGTCCCAGCACTGATCCCTGTGGCACACCACTAACCACCGATTTCCAACCCGAAAAGGACCCATTTATCCCGACTCTCTGCTTTCTGTTCGCCAGCCAATTCTCTATCCATGCTAATACATTTCCTCTGACTCTGCGTACCTCTATCTTCTGCAGTAACCTTTTGTGTGGCACCTTATCGAATGCCTTTTGGAAATCTAAATACACCACATCTATCGGTACACTGCTATCCACCATGCTCGTTATATCCTCAAAGAATTCTAGTAAATTAGTTAAACATGATTTCCCCTTCATGAATCCATGCTGCGTCTGCCTGATTGCACTATTCCTATCTAGATGTCCCGCTATTTCTTCCTTAATGATAGTTTCAAGCATTTTCCCCACTACAGATGTTAAACTAACCGGCCTATAGTTACCTGCCTTTTGTCTGCCCCCTTGATTGCCATGACTATCTCACAGTGCTGTTCGTCAGACCCTTCCGTGGTCGCCAGGGGTAGCCTGCTGAGCGCGTTGGCACAGTTGTCTGTGCCTTATGGTATAGTCGTAGGTCGCCAGCATGAGTGCCCACCATTGAATTCGCGCCGAGGCGTTGGCGTTTATTGCCTTGCTCTCGGATAGGAGGAATGTGAGGGGCTTGTGGTCGGTTTCTAACGCGAACTTGGCCCCAAAAAGCTATTGATGCATCTTTTTGACACCGTACCCGCGCTCCGCCCGCGAAAGTGACCTGGAGGCATAAGCTGTGGGTTGTAATTTGCCCGCACTATTGACATGTTGTAAAACGCACCCGACCCCATACGCTGATGCATCGCATGTGAGAACTAACTTTTTACCTGGATCAAAGAAAGTCAAAACACTGTTGGAACACAGAGGTTGCGTGCCTTATTGAAGGCGCGTTCCTGGGCGTCCCCCCAAAAACAATCGCACCCCTTCCTGAGTAGCACATGGTGAGGCTCCAGCAGCGTGCTTAAGTTCTGCATAAAGTTCCCAAAGTAATTGAGTAGCCCGAGAAAGGCGCGCAGTTCTGAGACATTCCGGGGCCTGGGTGCCAGGCGAATTGCTTCTGTTTTGGACTCTGTTGGGCGGATTCCATCAGCAGCAATCCTTCAACCTCGGGTGCGAGAAACAGGCACTTGGATTTCTTGACTTGTAGGCCTACTCGATCCAACCGCTTTAGTACTTCCTCCAAATTACGGAGATGGGAGTCGGTGTCCCTGCCCGTGATAAGTATGTCGTCTTGAAATACAACCGTCCCTGGGATGGACTTGAGCAGACTCTCCATGTTGCGCTGGAATATGGCAGCTGCCGACCTGATGCCGAATGGGCATCGATTGTACATGAAAAGGCCTCGATGTGTGTTGATGGTGGTGAGTAGCTTGGATTCTTCCGTCAATTCTTGCGTCATATACGCAGATGTGAGGTCTAGTTTTGAGAAAAGTTTACCTCCAGCCAATGTGGCAAATAAGTCCTCTGCTCTGGGCAGCGGGTACTGGTCCTGTAGGGAGACTCTGTTTATAGTAGATTTGTAGTCCCTACAGATTTGTACGAATCCATCAGGCTTCATGACTGGGACGATGGGACTTGCCCAGTCGCTAAATTCCACAGGTGATATAATGCCTTCCCGCAGAAGCCTGTCTAGTTCGTATTCAATCTTTTCCCTCATCACATAGGGTACAGCTCTGGCCTTGTGATGGACTGGTCTAGCATCCTGTGTGATGTAGATTTTGACTTTGCCCCCTTTGAAAGTGCCCACACTTGGCTGAAAGAGATGTTCAAATCGCTTTATAACTGTTGAGCAGGAGGTCTGTTCCTCTAATGACATGGCATGGACATCATCCCACTTCCAGTTTAGTTTTGCCAGCCAGCTTCTCCCCAGCAGTGCTGGGGGGTCTCCGGAGACAATCCACAGGGGAAGTTGGTTCACTGTCCCTTTGTGTGTGACAGAGAGCATGGCGCTGCCGAGGACTGGTACGATTTCTTTGGTATAGGTCCTTAGTTTGGTATCGACCCTTGTGAGTTTTGGTCTGTTTCTTGTATGCGGTCACAGATGTTCAAATTGTTGAGCGCCCATGAGAAATTGACTTGCTCCCGTATCCAGCTCCATGTTGACAGGTATCCCGTTGAGTAGGACCCTCATCATTATAGGAGGCGTCCTGTTGTAGGAGCAGCGGCCATTGATCGTGTTGGCCCGTTGTACATTGGTGTCCCGGGTACTGTCCCCACCGTCTTCTGGTCTGCTTTCCGACCCATCCGATTCGTATACCAGCCGAGCTGCCGTTTTTTTGCACATGCGGGCCAAATGCCCTGTATATTCACAGTTCCTGCAAACAGCCTGCTGAAATCGACATCCCCTTGACAAGTGCCCACCCCCACACCTCCAGCACAGACTGCTTTCATTGTTCCCAAAGAATGAGCTGCGTATGGCTGATCTCTCTTGAGCTTCTCGCAGTTTGTAGTTGATTGCTCGCATTGTGGGTTGATGAGGTGTGAACGGCCATTCCTGTGGCCCTTGAGGGCTTCTGGCGCCACTGCCTGCTGTCGAGAGCCTATTCTCCCAGTTTTGTCTGTGTGTGGGGGTAGCAGCTTGTCTAATGCTGTGAACTCCTTGTTCCATTATTTCGTTAGTTGTCGTACCTGCATTGTAAATCAACCTCGTTTCTTCTTCCCCTACCAAGAATGTCTGCGCAACCAGTGCTGCTGTCTCTAAGGTCAGGTTCTTGGTCTCTATGAGCTTTCGGAATATGCCTGCGTGACCTATTCCTTCAATGAAAAAGTCTCTCAGCATTTCTCTCCTCAGTTCATCGGAGAACTCACATAAACTAGCCAACCTCCGAAGTTCCGCCACGAAGTTGGGTATGCTCTGGCCCACACAGCGTCTGTAGTTGTAGAACCTGTGTCTGGCCATGTGTAGGCTGCTCGCTGGCTTCAGGTGGTCTCTTACCAGTGTGCTCAATTCTTCAAACAACTTGCTTGCTGGTTTCTCGGGTGCCAGCAGATCCTTCATTAAAGCGTATTTTTTCGAGCCACAGCTGGTCAAGAGATGGGCTCTTCTCTTGTCTGCTTTGTCATCTCCTAACCAGTCTTTGGTTACAAAGCTTTGCTGGAGCCTTTCAATAAAGTCCTCCCAATTGTCTCCAGCATTGTACTTTTCATCTGATCTGTTGTTCGCCATTCTGTGGATTCTGTTATCCCGTAACTCGTCGCCACTGTAAAGTCCTGTCCTCTCAGTACAGATTCACACGAGGCATGTAGTGAAGTCAAGGTCACTCTGGACCTGCACCTTTATTTCACAGCTCTGGAATGCTGCACTTGCCTGAGACCTGTCCTTATATACCTGTCTCTTGCAAGTGCACCCCTGGTGGTAAGGTATGCTGGTGGTTACAGGTCATATCTTATTACAGTAATGTATAGCATGTTAGGATACAGTTATATATAATAATGTAAGATACATGACAACGGACTCTTCAAGACCGCAGAAATTGCAGGCGGCCTGGGAGCCCGTGAACCGGCTTAAGAATTTGTTGCACGGGACTGCTCCATGCACCACCCTCCAGGCCAAGTCCCCGATAAATAGTGGGAGGACTCCCGCGTAGAGTGCACTCCATCGGGGACCCCCGCCTCCTCCGGACGGCAAGATGGTACACCATGGCATGTCCAGACGGCAGGCGAGGATGGCAAGGTTGAGAATGTGCAGGAGCTGCCCGTACAGGAAACCCCTCCGCGCAGAACTGAAAGGCACGGAGGGGATTTCCCCGAGGCGGCTCAAGTTGTGAGGCGCCGGCTCCCGAGGGAGATTTCGGGGTTTGGCGCCGATGAGGAATTCCGTCCGGACGGGGGTCAGTTCGGACGGGATCTCCCCACGTGCTTGGGCCTCCTCGACACACCTAACAGAGTCAGGGCCCAGCGCTGTTTTTAGCGACTCGATGGCATCGGCTGCGCGGCAGACGTCGGCCCAATTTAGGCGCCGCGCCAGCACGTCTGGCGCCATCCAGCCCGCTCCTCCGCCATCGAGCAGGTCCCTGACCCTGGTCACCTCGCCAGCCACAGCCCTCTCGTCCGCCTGCCACCTAAAACCGCGGTCGTGGAGGTACGGATTCCCGAGCAGCGGCTCCTGCAGGACAGCCGCCACTCCAGCCGATGGAGAGCTGCGCTTGGTGGAGACTTTGTTCCAGACCCTGGTGAGTTCCTGGTAAAAGACAGGCAGCCCCTGGACAGCGGTCCTGACGCCCCCCAATTTCACAAACGGGAGCTGCGTGTCGTAATTGAGGCTATACTGCTGGCGGAAGAAATACGTCGTCAGAGCACACCACCTAGGAGGGGGCTCAACGTAAAGCTATCTCTGCAGGGTCTGAAGACGGAAAGTCGCGAGCTGGGTGCCGACGCACACCAACGACTGACCGCCCTTCCCAAGCGGGAGCCTGAAGACCGCGACAGAGACCCAGTGTTTACTGTTGTTCCAGTGGAAGTCCACAAGCTTCTTCTGTATCTTGGCGACAAACGCAGGGGGAGGGGTCAAAGTGACCAGCCGGTACCACAGCATAGCGGCCACCAGCTGGTTTATGACTAGCGCTCGAACCCTGTAGGACAGCACTCGGAGCAGTCTTGTCCAGCGCCCTAGGCGAGCGGCGACCTTGGCCTCCAGCTCTTGCCAGTTCGCCGGCCAGGCTTCCTCGTCAGGGCTAAAGTAGACTTCCAGATAGAGGAGATGGGTCGTGCTCCAGGCAAAAGGCCTGAGCTCCTCCGGCAGGGAGTCCACCCGCCACTGACCCACCAGGAGTCCGGAACATTTCTCCCAGTTGATCCTGGTGGAGGATGCGGCTGAGTAAATCTCCTGGCACTCACGTATCCTCCGCAGGTCAATGGGATCCTCTACCGTGAGGAGCACGTCATCGGCGTAAGCCGAGAGGACGACCTCCACGCCCGGCTCTTGCAGAGCCAGTCCCGTCAACCTCGTCCGCAAGAGGCGCAGGAAAGGCTCCACACGGATGGCATATAACTGGCCAGACATGGGGCATCCCTGGTGCACTCCTTTCCCAAAGCGAAGGGGCGCCGTCAAGGACCCGTTAACCTTAATCAGACACTCCGCGGCGGTGTACCAAAGTCGGATCCGAGTGACGAAATGCGTCCCGAACCCGAAAGCACGCAGAGTCAATAGTTCTAAAACTCTTTTAAAGGAGACAAAATAAACATTAGTTCAAGTGCCCCCGATCTAGGGGACACTCCAGATACTTTTCAACTGCCCTTTTTCTTTGTTTTTTTGGGGGGTTTTTTGAGTTATTTTGGAGGCATTAAAATCATAAATTTTACAAGTGTCCCCTATAAAAGGGGAGGGGGGCACTAAAAACCCGGCAATTAAAACAAATTAAACTTTAAAACATATAAAATCAAATTACAATTTGGTTGCTGGGGGTGATAATGCACTCCAGTCCCTCCGGTGCCCACCTCTCGCGGAAGGCCGCGAGCGTACCGGTGGACACCGCGTGCTCCATCTCTAGGGACACGCTGGCCCGGATGTAGGCGCGGAAGAGAGGCAGGCAGTCAGGCTGAACGACCCCCTCGACCGTCCGCTGCCTGGACCGGCTGATGGCACCCTTGGCCGTGCCCAGGAGCAGTCCTACGGGGAGGCCCTCGGACCTACCCGCTCCCCTCCGCACAGGGTGTCCAAAGATCAGGAGTGTGGGACTGAGGAGCAGCCCCTTTAAATAATGGAACAGGGGCTGCAACCTCATACATTCAATAAAAACGTGGAACACGGACTCTTCCAGACCGCAGAAATTGCAGACGGCCTGGGAGCCCGTGAACCGGCTTAAAAACTTATTACACGGGACTGCTCCGTGCACCACCCTCCAGGCCAAGTCCCCAATAAATACTGGGAGGACTCCCGCGTAGAGTGCCCTCCATCGGGGACCCCCGCCTCCTCCGGACGGCAAGATGGTACGCCATGGCGTGTCCGGACGGCAGGCGAGGATGGCAAAGTTGAGGGTGTGCAGGAGCAGCCCGTACAGGAAACCCCTCCGTGCAGAACTGAAAGGCACGGAGGGGATTTCCCCGAGGCGGCTCAATTTGTGAGACGCCGGCTCACGAGGGAGGTTTCAGGGTTTGGCGCCGATAAGGAATTCCATCCGACGGGGGTCAGTTCGGACGGGATCTCCCCATGTACTTGAGCCTCCTCGACACACCTAACGGAGTCAGGGCCCAGAGCTGTTTTTAGTGACTCGATGGCATCGGCCGCGCGGCAGACGTCGGCCCAATTTAGGCGCTGTGCCAGCGTGTCTGGCGCCATCCAGCCCGTTCCTCCGCCATCGAGCAGGTCCCCGACCCTGGTCACCTCGCCATTCACAGCCCTCTCGTCCGACTGCCACCTGAAACCTCGGTCGTGGAGGTACGGATTCCCGAGCAGCGGCTCCTGCAGGACAGCCGCCACTCCAGCCGGTGGAGAGCTGCGCTTGGTCCCGTTAACCTTAATCAGACACTCCGCGGCGGCGTACAAAAGTCAGATCCGAGTGACGAAATGCGTCCCGAACCCGAAAGCGCGCAGAGTCAACAGTTCTAAAAACCTGTGAGCATATTGACAAGTGCATACATTACAGACCCCATAGACGGCACTCAAAGTGGAGGTCCATAACTCCCTGCCCTCCCTACTGTCTACACTCTAGATAAATAGAGTTACAGCCAATGAACAACTGCCTCCGATCTTTCTAAAACAGATCACTATGGCTGATGTGAAGGGCGTGATCGAGCTTCCTGTTTGAGATTGTAGCGGGGGGGCGGGGGAGTGAGGACTGAGGGAGATGGGGAGTCCCATAGTTTTTACCTTCTGGGAACGAATGAGTTCGAGGTGGAAACTGTGGAGCCCAGCAGCTCAGAAGTGCTTTTGAGGTGTAGTCACTGTGTAGGCAAACAGCAATCTGCACAACACTATATCGGACAAATAACCAGTTCATCTCTCACTGGTTGTTTGCTGTTTTTAGCACTAATCTAGAGCGATTAGATAATATAGATTTTTGGACTTTAGAAGAATCCTAGGGTGATGTGGATCCAGCGGGAAGGTGGAGTTGAGGCCAAGATCAGATTAGCCATGATCTTATTGAATGGCGGAACAAGCTCCAGGGGTCTCGTGGCCTACTCCTATTTCTTATGTTTTGAAGCTGTCTCACCTTGTCCAGAACTGTAGGACCAGAGTGCACTGCTGTTGCTTGAAGGGAGTAAAATTCAAAACAAATCTACAGAAACGATGGGGGAGAAATTCGCATGGTTTGCGACTGCCATTAGCGCATCCGGGGGGTGGGTGGGTGGGGGGTGAGATTGCACGGGAGTTAGCGGAGGCGCAGAACCGGTAACGCCCCGTCCCGCCGGTAGTGCCCCCGGGCCACTGAGCCTCGGGCGATGAATTCATCGGTCTGCACAGCGCCCCGTGGCGGACATTGGGTAGCGCCCAGTGAGGCAGCCGCGGGCGATGTTAGCACCAGCCTCGCGGGCCACAAACCAAGCTGCACTCCGCCCACAGGGCAAAATATAAAGGGGAGGATCGCAGCGCCATTTTGTGTTGTCCTCCAGCTTACCAGGCTCCGTGTGATTTTTCACGAGGTCCGTGCCATGATGGGGCAGCCACGGCACCCCGCAAGCCCGGTGGTCCGTTGGAGGCCCACGAGACCCATACAGAACTCGCAGCGCGCCCCCCCCCCTCATTAACGTAAGGGGAGGGCCCTGTGATCGTATCGCGGGGAGGCCACAGGAACGCTCCGACTTGCATGCACCTAACGCCGCAGAGCCGCCCCCACGAAGAAGTGGAGCGCCCGACATTGCCCGACACTTCCTCTCGCGGGCAGTAACTCCAATTTAGGTCGCGGAGCGGGTTACCACCCCTAAATGAAGCGATACGCAATTTCATCCCCAATATTTCACTGAGTGATCAATCTCTGGAATGGGTGTCCTCGGGAGACAGTGGAAGCAAATAATGTTGAATCATTCAAATGCAAATCAGATAGATTTCTTTCAGAAAATAACGTTTTGGGATACAGTGTATGAGTAATTTGAGACATGACATGTGGTAAGTGTAGCGTGCTCAGGAGGAACAGCTGACTTCTGTTGGTTCCCAACGCTCTCCACCACAGAGTGTTTCCTTGGTCTGTTGTCGATAATTGCTGGAGGGTGATTGCTATACTCAGTCAACAACTCCATTTTTTAACCAATAAGGGAATTAAGGGTTATGGGGAGCGGGCGGGTAAGTGAAGCTGAGTCCACGGCCAGATCAGCCATGATCTTGTTGAATGGCGGAGCAGGCTCGAGGGGCTAGATGGTCTACTCCTGTTCCTAATTCTTATGTATTATGGATGTACCATGTGACTACCAGGGTGCTAGCCGGCAAATGAGATGGGCTTTGGTCATTTTGCCTCGCAATTCCTATGTACCTATGAATGAGAAATGTTTGTCAGCACTCACTACCTTTCTTCAAATAGTGCTTCGGGGTCTTTGATATCACCAGAACAGGCAGACATAGCCACAAGTCAGCACTCCCTTGGGGTTGCGATGATTAAACAGCTTAGATTGTGTGCTTAAATCTTGGAGTGGAGCTTGAACTCACAGCCTTTAGACCCAAGAGTGCTACCAACTGAGTTAAGTAGTTATCAGCAGAATTTTTATTGCAGCATTAACAGAAGCATGGGAGCTGTTGTTTGTGTGTCCTGTTAACTAGTCATAATAGTGGGTAGACATTTGGTCCCTGATGTTGAAGTGGTAAGCGAAAGAAAGAAAGACTTGCATTTCTTTTGCACCTTTCATGACCTCACAGTGTCCCAAAGCGCTTTAAAGCCAATGAAGTACTTTTGGAATGTAGTCAGTGTTGTAATGCAGGAAACATGGCAGCCAATTTGCACACAGCAAGCTCCCGCAAAGAACAGTGTGATAATAACCAGAGAATCTGTTTTTAGTGATGCTGGTTGAGGGATAAATATTGACCAGGGCACCAGGGAGACCTCCACTTTTCTTCGAAATAGTGCCGTGAGATCTTTTACGATCACCTGAGAGGGTAGACAAGACTTTAGTTTAACATGTCATCCAAAATACTGCACCTCTGACAGCGCAGCACTCCCTCAGGATTGCACTGAAATGTCGGCCAAGATCAGGAGCTCAAGGGAGCGATTTTCCCCACCTACTAAAGAGCCTCCAAGGTGGCTAAGATGGGATCTTATCCTTTAATGCCGGTTTAGCCTGCGCAAGGCGTCATCTTGCTAAAGAATGGAGGATCATTAGGGGGCTGATTGACAATGAGATTCCCCGCTAGTGCTCATTAAGGAGGCTAGCGCTTTTCCTAACGCCCTCTGCTAACATCGACCAGCTGCTTGGGAGTGTGTCCGTGCGAGTGTGTGACTCGTCGCGAGTCTGTGTGCGCAAGTGTGTGCAAAAATGTTGTGCAAGTGTGTGTCTGTGCGAGTGTGTGTCTGCAAGTGTGTGTGCCAAGTGTGTGTAAATAAGTAAGTGTGTGTGTGTGCGCAAGTATGAGTGTGTGTGTGTGTGTGTCTCTGTGTTGAGTGAGGACAGTCAGTCTCAGCTGCGATGCCCCCACGGTCAAACAGCTGGCCGATACTTGAGGATTACACATGACGAAGGGCCACTTGAATGAGATAGGAGGCAGCAGCTGGTGCCCATGGAGTGAAATATCACCCAGTCAGAATCAGCACTTTCAAGAGAGCGGGAAGAACAGAAATAGAGGGTAAAATGAACAGAACCACAGCAAGGAGCAGGCACCTCAGTATGGAGCCTGGAGCCTTGACCCTTGACTGAGCTGGTCGCAGACATCCCACATCAGAGAGGAGGCAGTAAATATTGGGATGGTCTCCTGCCTGTGTTAATTGCCTTTGGCATCATTCGGGGGCTCGGAGGATGACAGGCACTGGAAGGGAACAGCATTCCAAGTTTGTCCGGCAGTGGGCCAGGCAAGTTCAGTCCACATGGTACATTTTTGTTAGATCAGCTCAGCTTGCGACAGCAGGCATTATCCATTCGTGCAGCAGTGCTCAGCCCAGCTGAAGCGACTGAATCACTGCTACAAAGCAGTTCTTTCAGTCAGCAGCAGTCAGTCAGTGTGTATCTATGTTCAACCAGTAGGGGGCAGCAGTGTCCAACAGAACAAGCAGCGGTGGATCGAAAATGAGATTTAGACCAACAACAACAACTTGTATTTATACAGCGTCTTTAACGTAGTAACTTGTTTACAGGAGCGTTATGAAGTAAAATTTGACTCCGAGCTATATAAGGAGAAATTAGGACAGATGGTCAAAAGCTTGGTCAAAGAGGTAGGTTTTAAGGAGCGTCTTGAAGGAGGAAAGAGAGGTAGAGAGGCAGAGAGGTTTAGGCAGGGAATTCCAGAGCTTGGGGCCAAAGCAACAAAAGGCACAGCCACCAATGGTTGAGCGATTATAATCAGTGATATTGAGGAGGAGGAGTGTGAAATATTAGATGAAATAAACATATAGTGAGAGAGGAGGTATTAAGGGGTTTAGCAGCTTTGAAAGTGGATTAGTCCCCAGGCCCAGGTGAAATGTATCCCAGGCTATTAAGCGAAGCAAAAGATGAAATAGCAGAGGCTTTGACCATCATTTTCCAATCCTCTCTGGCTTCAGGTGTGCTGCCAGAGGACTGGAGGACTGCTAATGTGGTACCTTTGTTTAAGAAGGGATAAAGGGATATACTGAGTAATTACAGGCCAGTCAGCCTAACCTCACTGGTGTGAAAATTATTGGAAAAAATCCTGAAGGACTGGATAAATCTTCATTTAGAGAGACATGGATTAATCAAGTACAGTCAGCATGGATTTGTTAAGGGAAGGTTATGTCTGACTAACCGGATTGAATTTTTCAAGGAGGTAACCAGGAGGGTCGATGAGGGCAGTGTGTACGATGTAGTGTACATGGATTTCAGCAAAGCTTTTGAGAAGGTCCCACATGGCAGACTGGTCACAAAAGTAAAAGCCCATGGGATCCAGGGAAAAGTGGCAAGTTGGATCCAAAATTGGCTCAGAGGCAGGAAGCAGAGGGTAATGGTTGATGGGTGTTTTTGTGACTGGAAGGATGTTTCCAGTGGGGTTCCGCAGGGCTCAGTACTATGCCCCTTGCTTTTTGTGGTATACATCAATGATCTAGACTTGAATATAGGGGGTATGCTTAAGAAGTTTGCAGATGATACTAAAATCGGCTGTGTGGTTGATAATGAAGAAGAAAGCTGTGGACTGCAGGAAGATATCAATCAACTGGTCAGGCGGGCAGAACAGTGGCAAATGGAATTTAATCTGGAGAAGTGTGAGGTATTGCATTTGGAGAGAGATAACAAGGAAAGGGAATACACATTAAATGGTAGGACACTGAGAAGTGTAGAGGAACAAAGGGACCTTGGAGTGTATGTCCATAGATCCCTGAAGGTAGCAGGCCAGGTAGAGAAGGTGGTTTAGAAGGCATATGGAATACTTGCCTTCATTAGTCGAGACATAGAATATAAGAGCAGGGGGGTTATACTTGAACTGTACAAAACACTGGTTAGGTCACAGCTAGAGTACTGCGTGCAGTTCTGGTCACCGCATTACAGGAAAGATGTGATTGCACTAGAGAGGATACAGAGGAGATTTATGAGGATGTTGCCGTGAGTGGAGAATTTTAGCTATAAAGACAGATTGGATAGGCTAGGTTTGTTCTCATTGGAACAGAGGAGGCTGAGGGGAGACCTCATTGAGGTGTATAAAATTATGAGGTGCCGGGATATAGTGGATAGAAAGGGCATATTTCCCTTAGCAGAGGGGTCAACAACCAGGGGGCATACATTTAAAGTTATTGGTAGAAGGTTCAAAGGGGATTTGAGGGGAAATTTCTTCATGCAGAGGGTTGTGGGGGTTTGGAACTCACTGCCTGAAAGGGTGGTGGATGCAGAAACCCTCACCACATTTAAAAAGTACTTGCATGGGCACTTGAAGTGCCGTAACCTGCAGGGTTATGGATCTAGAGCTGGAAAGTGGATTAGACTGGATAGCCTCTTGTTGGCCGGCATGGAGACGATAGGCTGAAATGGCCTCCTTCCATGCCGTGAATTTCTATGATTCTATGATTCAAGAGGGTAAAAGTAAATGAGCACAGATATCTCAGGGGGGGGTTGTGGAGCTGGAGGAGAGATGGGGAGGGGTGAGGCCATGGCCAGATTTGAAAACAACGATGGAAATTTTGAAATCGACGCGTTGCTTAACTGGGAGCCAATGTCAGTCAGCGAGCACAGGGCTGATGGGTGAGTGTGGGTTAGGACACGGGCAGCCGAGTTTTGGATCACCTCTAGTTTATATAGAAACATAGAAAATAGGTGCAGGAGCAGGCCATTCTTCCCTTCGAGCCTGCACCACCATTTAATAATATCATGGCTGACCATTCACCTCAGTACCCCTTTCCTGCTTTCTCTCCATACCCCTTGATCCCTTTAGCCGTAAGGGCCACATCTAACTCTCTTTTGAATATATCGAACGGACTGGCCTCAACAACTTTCTGTGGTAGAGAATTCTCTGAGTGAAGAGGTTTCTCCTCATCTCAGTTCTAAATGGCCTACCCCTTATCCTTAGACTGTGACCCCTGGTTCTGGACTTCTCCAACATCGGGAACATTCTTCCTGCATCTAACCTATCCAATCCCGTCAGAATTTTATGTTTCTTTGAGATCCCCTCTCATTCTTCTAAATCCCTTCTACGTAGGGTAGAACGTGGGAGGCCAGCCAGGAGTGCATTGGAATAGTCCAGTCTAGAGGTAACAAAGGCATGGATGAGGGCTTCAGCAGCGGATGAGCTGAGGCAAGGGGGGAGACAGGCGATGTTACGGAGGTGAAAACAGGAATACGTAGAATTTACAGCACAGAAACAGGCCGTTCAGTCCAACTGGTCCATGTCGGTGTTTATGATCCACACGAGCCATCTCCAACCCTTATTAATCTCACCCTATCAGCATAACCTTCTATTCCTTTTCCCCTCATGTACTTATTGAACTTTCCCTTAAATGCAGGAGCAATTATAGTACTGCTGATTGTGTGTGTGTGTGTGGGGGGGGTGGAGTGGGGTGTAAATTATGTGTGTGTCATTTAAGGGATGTCAGCGCTGGGGTGCTTTGACAGTGCTAGTCACTGTCGGTTGAGTAAGGCTCTCTTCACTCTGCTGCAACAACATGCCTCAGAAGGGCCCCCCCTGCTGCCCCAGTGTGGCATTGCCATTTTCCCCACCAGGCTCCCTGCGGCCTCTCCGCCTGGAACTGGTAGATGGTGCTTAAAGGGGAAGGGAAGTCTAACAGAGGTCAAAGTACTGCGCTCCCTTAACAGTAATCGGAGTCGGCCACTCGACCTATTGACCGCACCCTGCCACGACAGCTCTGTCCTTTCAATCCTAATTCCTGGCCATTCCTACCACGGTAATCCTCAACGGCCAAGTACGTACCGTGCCCGCCACTGAAAATGTCTACATTTAAAACAGGCAGTGGCTTATATCGACCAAATCGGCATAATCCTTAGCCAATTTCAACATTGCCAATTAATAGCGTCTTAAACTGCTCTGTTCGTTTCAACAACAACAACTTGAATTTAACTTGCTTTTAACGGAGTAAATTGTCCCAAGGCGCTTCACAGGAGCTTAATCAAACAGAATTTGACACCGAGCCACAGAAGGAGATATTAAGACAGATGACTATCTTTTAAGAAATGCACTATAGGTGTTTAGGGTGTCAGCTGTGGCTCAGTGGGTAGCACACTTGGCGCTGAGTCAGAATGGTCATGAGTTCAAGCCCTACTCCAGAGAGTTGAGCACAAAAATCTAGGCTGGTGCTGCACTGTCAGAGATGCCATCTTTTGGATGCAAAAGATCCCATGGTGCTGTTCTAATGAACAGCCATCGACCTGAAGCGTTAACTCTGTTTCTCTCTCCACAGAGGCTGAGTGTTTAATCTGGTTTTATTATGGGTTAATGATAAATTAATTAAAGAGAATTATTGTTTTTCGCATTAAATTAATCATCCTGTTCCATATTTGGCACTTTGGTCTACAGTGTCTTTTCATTGCAGCTTCTGCGTTGGCAGTAGACCATTGATATAAAAGTTGGCTGCATGGTTTCAATGTTGTGTAATGCAGGATTAAGGGAGCAGTGAATGTTGGGGGTAACAAGGACTGTTCATGGAGCGGGACTCTCTCTATCTATTCACAGGGTCTGGACTCAGCCGATCAGTGGGAGCAATGTTCTACCAACTGATCCCTGACCCTTCGGGCTGCATTGTGTCAATCTCTCCCTCACTCTTCTGTTTCTCCTTCACCCGTCCATTCCTCGTCAAATGGTGACTCGTCCTGTTGCTCTGACCCTCAAACTGCAATCCTCTCTCTGTTGCCATGTTGTGCAACATACAGCACTCTACAGTGATGTGATAGACCTTGCGTGGGGCTTATTGTAGGAATCTCCAGTCCTGTCCAGACACCTGAACCTTTGTTTCAAGGTGTCAGCCGTGGCTCAGTGGGTAGCACTCTCCTCTCTGACTCAGGTGTTTGTGGGTTCAAATCCCACTCCAAAGACTTGAGCACATAATCTAGGGCTGACACTCCAGTGCAGTGCTGAGGGAGCGCTGCATTGTTGGACGTGCCGTTTTTTTTGATGAAACCGAGGCCCCATCTGCCCTCTCAGGTGGACGTAAAAGATCCCATGGCACTATTTCGAAGAAGAGCAGTGGAGTTATCCCTGATATCCTGGCCAATATTTATCCTGTGGTGTATTCCTTATCATATCACAACACACACAGACTCCAAGATGGCTCCATTCCTTTTATTCTTGTTGTAAACAGCAGAGGCTGCATTACCAGAATAATCCACTAGGTGGAGCAGTAGTCCACTAGGTGGAACCGATATTACACTTCTCCCTCTTTAATGAAGAAATAATTCTAACAAACAATCATCATACACAACTTGCATGGTTATACATAACAAGATATGGACTTATTATGCCATATTTACAAATCAAACCACTGGTTTTCTGTTTTGAAGAGGATACCTTCGCTCTCGAACAGAACCTTCCAAACATGGTGTCGAACTTAGACTCATTCTAGGCTGATCCTGAGGAAAGTTTTCCTCCAAGGGATACCCTTGATCTACATTTGAACTCTACAACTTCAGACTGTTTGTCTGCCTGTCTCGGACTCAGACTTAAATTCTGACTTTCTCTTGGACTTGTTTCTAGTACATTTGATGTAGGATATGTTACTGGTACTGTTCTTGTAATAAGATTACCTGAGGAGTCAAAAGTAATCAAATCATTCCAATTTCCAACTCCTTCCACATCTGTTGTTAAAATATGATCAATGTGAGCAAAACTAACCTGTCCATTATCAAACATCTTGACCAAATATGTGCGAGGACCACATATCTTCACTACTCTTCCTGGTAACCAGTTTAACCATTTATGGTGATGGTTCTTCACTCTCACCTTCTGATTTAATTTCACACTTCTCTCTCTTATTCTACCTCTATCATGATTCTCTTTCTGTCTTAATTGTTTCTCTTCTACTGATTGTGCCAGGTTTGGCTTTAACAACAAGAACCTGGTTCGCGGCTGTCGTTTGACAAACAACTCTGCTGATGTTCTACCAATAGTTGTATGAGGAATATTATAATAAGTATTTAGAAAATTAGCCAATTTATGGTCCAACGACAACTGTCATTTCTTTGGATTTGGATCCAACATTTGTTTAATGAGAGCACATTTTACAATTTGTACAGTTTGACCATTTGAAGCAGGGTGGTATGGTGGAACCTTGGTATGTTTCACACCATTTTTGCTCGTGAACTGTGCAAATTCTTCTGAACTAAATTGTGCTCCATTATCAGACACAATTTCTTCTGGGAGGCCATATGAAGAAAACTCAGCGGCAGCCGTTGGTATGTTCATCAATTTTGGGCCCTATATCCTTATCTAGATCTGACCACCATAAGTAATTGCGTGCAAATCTCTTGGTCAAGCACATTCCCAGGTGCTGGTTGTGAAGATCTCCTAATAATTTATTGGGATAACCACTCTTGCACTGCACATGATACAATCTTTATCCACGGCCAATTCATTTCTATGAACGATGTATGGATGAATATCTTTCTCTGATACCTGGTTTGGCCAGCCATTTGCTATGTAATCATACACCTTTGACACAACTGGGTCACATTTGGTTGCTCTACCAATCTCTTCAGCTGTGACAGGCAGTTCAACAATGTATGAAAAGTAGAACACTTCTTCCCTATCGGGTGTAACTTGTGATGGGGATGGCAACCTAGACATAGCATCAGCATTACCCTGAACAGCCGATCATCTGTACTCGATGTCATACGTATTTGCTGTCAAAATCAAAGCCCATCTCTGCATTCGGGCTGCAGCTAAGGTTGGAACTGGGAACTTTGGATGGGGGATTGCTGTCAGGGGCTTATGGTCCGTAACGATGGTAAACTTATTTGTGGAACTTCACCCCAAAAATGAATGTCAAAGCTTTTCTTTCAATTTGCACATAATTACGCTCACTGGCACTGAGAGTGTGTGAAGCAAAAGCAATTGGTCTCTCCTCCCCACAATGTAGTATATGAGAGATCACTACCGCAACTCCATACAGAGAGGCGTCACATACTAACTTAATTTCCTTAGATACGTCATTGTGAACTAACATGGTACTCTCTACCAACTAGCTTTTACACTCCTTGAATGCCGCATCACATTCTTCTGACCACTTCCAATGGACCTGTTTTTTCAACAGCTCATTCGGTGGATGTAACACTGCAGTCAAATTTGGTAGGAACTTCCTATAATAGTTCAAAAGACTCAAAAGTGATCGAAGTTCAGTGATACTCTTGGGAGTGGGTGCATTTCTAATTGCATCCAGCTTTCCCTTGGTTGAATGTAAACCATCTTTGTCTACTCTGTGCCCTAAATATTCCACTGAGTTTTGAAATAACTCTCACTTGCGAGCAGTCACTTGTTTCTCTGTGTTTCTCTAGCTGTTTGAGCACTTCATTCAATATGTTATTATGGATTTGCCGAATTGGTGCTGAAATTAGTATGTCATCTAAATAACATACTACACCTTCGATACCTTGCAAAATCTGGTTCATCACCCCTTGAAATATGGCGGGGGCGGAAGACACTCCAAATGTTAACCTATTAAATTGATATAGGCCGAGATAAGTATTTATATGACTTGGTTGAAACTGGTTGAGTCTGGTTTTCCGCACGCTCCTTCCGCTGTCTGCGCTTGTTTTCTGCATGCTCTTAGCGATGAGACTCAAGATGCTACGCACAGCACTGCCCCCCGGTCATCAAGATCCATGGCGTAGCCTTGGACAACGTGGACTACTTTCCATACCTCGGGAGTCTACTATTAGCAAGGGCAGACATCGATGACGAGGTCCAACACTGCCTCCAGTGTGCCAGCGCAGCCTTCGGTCGCCTGCCGAAGAGAGTGTTTGAAGATCAGAACCTCAAATCTGGCACCAAGCTTATGGTCTACAGGGCTGTAGTGATACCTGCCCTCCTGTATGGCTCAGAGACGTTGAGAATATACAGCAGACACCTCAAACCACTGGAGAAATACCAGCAACGATGTCTCTGCAAGATCCTACAATCCCCTGGGAGGACAGACGTACCAACGTCAGTGTGCTCGATCAGGCCAACATCCCCAGCATCGAAGCACTGACTTTGGATAGGATAATAAACTAATACATGTAAAATATCTTACAATGTTTTTTTCCTTTTATATTGGAATTGGTTGAAATGGGTGGGATTGGCGGGGCGCCAGGTGAACAGTTTGCCTCGGGCGCCGATTACCCTTGCGCCGGCCCTGACACAAGGGAAGCCGACCCCTGCTGCATATCCTAGAGCGCTCCCACTTCGAGTGTTGGCATCCATGGTGACGGTGATGTATTGATTGGCCCTTGCAAACGGAGCAGCGCTGGGAGGTGCGCTGGCCGTCCCCTGTGACAGCTTAGAAGGAGCCTGAGGCAAATAAAGCTAAGGGTGACATTAGCAGCCACTGCCGCCCGTCCCAGACCAGCAGTCAGCGAGCCTGTTGCTGGAGGCTGCGCGGATCCATGACAGCCTGACTGGTGAAACGCAGCCTCCTGATGCAGTATTCCGCCGTCATATCTGAAGAAATAAGTCTTGGCCCGTCGATGCTGCAGGCTGGGTAAAGCCTTCTATGGGTAGTTTACAGCCCTGCCACTCCTTGTCCATCTTACTGAGGCTGCTGCTCCTTTTATTACAACAACAACTTGTATTTATCTAGCGCCTTTGAGGTAGTGAAGTATCCCAAGGCACTTCACAGGAGGCAAAACTGGACACCAAGCCACATAAGAAGAAATTAGGGCAGATGACCAAAAGTTTGGTCAAAGAGGTAGGTTTTAAGAAGCATCTTAAAGGAGGAGAGAGAGAGGTAGAGAGGTGAAGAGGTTTAGTGAGGGAATTCTACAGTTTAGGACTGTAATGTATGTATGCCTGGATTTACCTGCCACCAGGGGGAGCGACCGTCGGAGGTAATTGGGCCACAGACACACATGTATAGCCCTTGTATATAAAGAAAGCCTCCATGTTTAATCCTCACTTTGAGAGCGAAGAAAGTAGAGTCAGGTCGCACCTGATTGAGTTCACAGTAATAAGCCTATTGCGTTATTGCATATCCAACATTTGGCAAGGAGGCACAATACGAACTTTCACGCACAAAAAAAAATGAGCAGCCTTGGAATCCTGGAGTGATTCGTGGAGGGAGAAGACTGGGAGGATTTTACAGATCGCCTCGACCAGTACTTCGTGGCCAACAAGATGGATAAAGATGCTGACGCAGTTAGGCGCAGGGCGGTTTTCCTCGCGGTTTGTAGTCCAAAAATCTATGGCCTCATAAAGAATCTGCTCTCACCTGCATATCCAACGGAAAAGATCTATGAGTAATTGTGTGCTCTGATTCGGGACCATCTCAAACCTAAAGAAGGCATCATTATCTCGAGATATCGCTTTTACAAGCATGTTCGTTCTGCAGGCCATGACGTGGCGGAATTTGTTGCCAACCTGAGACGCCTCGCTGGGCCGTGTAAGTTTGGAACCGCGTTGGAAGACATGCTGCACGACGTCTTTGTAATAGGCATAAACCACGAGGTGATCCTGCGGAAGCTGCTGGCTGCGGAGACGCTGGATCTGAGCAGGGTTATCACGATCGTCTAGGCTTGCCTGACCACAGTCGATAGTACAAAGCAGATATCCTCGCAGAGTCGGAACTCCACAGTAAGTACTGTGCGCCAGATTGTGTCGTCGGTTGGCACAGCTGCACCTGGCAGGGCCTACCTGACTGTGTTTGCGAAACCTGTAGTTGCTCGAAGGCCGCCATTGGACACGAATCCAATTTCACCCTGTATATTTGTAGAGGCTGTGCGAAAATGGGGCACCTTCAGCGGATGTGTCCGCAGCTCATCAAGCGTGCTGCGACACACCATGTGGATGATGATGATCGATCCGGAGCGGATCCGGCAATGCAACCCGAGATACCGGAGGAGGAAGTGTATAGTGTACATTTGTTCCTGACAAAGAGCCAACCAAAACTGATTGAAGTAAAATTGAACGGCATGCTGGTTTCTATGGAATTAGACACGGGTGCGAGTCAGTCAATTATGAGCCAGTCGACTTTCGAAACATAGAAACATAGAAAATAGGTGCAGGAGTAGGCCATTCAGCCCTTCGAGCCTGCATCGCCATTTAATAAGATCACGGCTGATCATTCACCTCAGTACCACTTTCCTGCTTTCTCTCCATACCCCTTGATCTCTTTAGCCGTAAGGGCCATATCTAACTCCACCTTAAATATATCCAATGAACTGGCATCAACAACTCTCTGCGGTAGGGAATTCCACAGGTTAACAATTCTCTGAATGAAGAAGTTTCTCCTCATCTCAGTCATAAATGGCTTACCCCTTATCCTTAGACTATGTCCCCTGGTTCTGGACTTCCCCAACATCGGGAACATTTTTCCTGCATCTAACCTGTCCAATCCCATCAGAATTTTATATGTTTCTATGAGATCCCCTCTCCTCCTTCTAAACTCCAGTGAATTTAGGCCCAGTCGATCCAGTTTCTCCTCATATGTCTGTCCTACCATCCCTGGAATCAGTCTGGTGAACCTTCGCTGCACTCCCTCAATAGCAACAACGTCCTTCCTCAGATTAGGAGACCAAAACTGAACACAATATTCCAGGTGAGGCTTCACTAAGGCCCTGTACAACTGCAGTAAGACCTCCCTGCTCCTATACTCAAAACCCCTAGCTATGAAGGCCAACATACCATTTGTCTTCTTCACCGCCTGCTTTACCTGCATGCCAACTTTCAATGACTGATGAACCATGACACCCAAGTCTCGCTGCACCTCCCCTTTTCCTAATCTGCCGCCATTCAGATAATATTCTGCCTTCGTGTTTTTGCCACCAAAGTGGATAACCTCACATTTATCACATTATACTGCATCTGCCATGCATTTGCCCACTCACCTAACCTGTCCAAGTCATCATGCAGCCTTTTAGCGTCCTCCTCACAGCTCACACTGCCACCCAGCTTAGTGTCATCTGCAAACTTGGAGATATTACATTCAAATTCCCTCATCCAAATCATTAATGTATATTGTAAATAGCTGGGGTCCCAGCACTGAGCCCTGCAGCACTCCACTAGTCACTGCCTGCCATTCTGAAAAGGACCCGTTTATCCCGACTCTCCACTTCCTGTCTGCCAACCAGTTCTTATCCACATCAGTACATTACCCCCAATACCACGTGCTTTAATTTTGCACACCAATCTCTTGTGTGGGACCTTGTCAAAAGCCTTTTGAAAGTCCAAATACACTACATCCACTGGTTCTCCCTTGTCCAATCTACCAGTTACATCCTCAAAAAATTCTAGATTTGTCAAGCTTGATTTCCCATTCATAAATCCATGCTGACTTGGACAGAACCCGTCACTGCTTTCCAAATGTGCTGCTATTTCATCTTTAATAATTGATTCCAACATTTTCCCCACTACTGATGTCAGGCTAACCAGTCTATAATTACCCGTTTTCTCTCTCTCTCCTTTCTTAAAAAGTGGTGTTACATTAACTACCCTCCAGTCCATAGGAACCGATCCAGAGTCGATAGTGTTGGAAAACGATCACCAATGCATCCACTATTTCTTGGGTTACTTTCTTAAGTACTCTGGGATGCAGACTATCAGGCCCCGGGGATTTATCGGTCTTCAATCCCATTAATTTCCCTAACACAATTTCCTGCCTAATAAGGATTTCCTTCAGTTCCTCCTTCTCACTAGACCCTCGGTCCCCTAGTATTTCCAGAAGGTTATTTGTGTCTTCCTTCGTGAAGACAGAACCAAAGTATTTATTTAACTGGTCCGCCATTTCTTTGTTCCCCATTATGAATTCACCTGAATCTGACTGCAAGGGACTTACTTTTGTTTTCACTAATCTTTTTCTTTTCACATATCTACAGAAGCTTTTGGAGTCAGTTTTTATGGGCCCAAGTTTCGAGCCGCGCCTAGAACAGTGCAGTCCTGAACTGGACGCCCGTTTCTCGCGCCACAAACTGCGCCTAAAAAAACTTCCAGGTTCTCCAGCTCCCTGCAGGTCGTTTGCAGCTCGGCGCGGCGCAGTACGAGCTGTAGGGGGCGGAGCCAGGTCCCTGCGCTGAAAACAGTGCCGGGACCTCTGCACATGCGCGCTACAGTGGGCGCGCATGTGCAGTAGCCCGAGGTGCCCAAAACTGTGTGGGAGGGGCCGAAGCACGCAGCCCCTAGCCCTGGCCGAATGGCCTCACTGGGGCTGCGTGAATAAGGCTCCTCCCACACCCAGCTCCTGCTTCCTCCCGACCCGACTCGACTCCCACTCCCGCCCCCCCCGCCCCTGGACCGGACCAGACGTGACTCCTGCTTCCCCCCCCCCCACCCCCCACCTCCCGCCTCCGGACCCGACACCGACCCGACTCCCGCTTCCCCCCCGACTGGACCTGACCTGACCTCCCTCTCCCTCCCTCCACCCGACCCGAACCGACCGACCCCCGACCCGACCCACCGCCACCTACCTGTAAATCTGGTGCTGGGGACGGGCCCTGCCCGAAGTCTTGGGCCCCGCCCGAAGTCTCGGGCCCGGCCCGTTCAGCCTTCCCCCCCATCTCCTTTCTCCACCCTCCATCTCCTTTCTCCACCCCCCATCTCCTTTCTCCACCCCCCATCTCTTTTCTCTCCCCCCCCCATCTCCTTTCTCTCCTCCCCCCATCTCCTTTCACCCCCCCATCTCCTTTCTCCCCCCCCATCTCCTTTCTCCCCCCCATCTCCTTTCTCCCCCCCCATCTCCTTTCTCCCCCCCCATCTCCTTTCTCTCCCCCCCCATCTCCTTTCTCCCTCCCTCCTCCCCGCTCCTCTCCCCTCCCCCTCCCCCTTCCCCCTCCCCTTCTCCCCCCTCCCCCTTCTCCCCCTTCCCTTGCTCTACTCCCCCCCCCTCTCTCCCTCTACCCCCCTCCTCCCCCTCCCCTCGCTGTCAGAAACACAGACACTGACAGACAGAGAATGAGAGACACACACAGACAGACAGACAGTGAGATAGAGACACTGACAGAGACACACTGGGGGGGGGCATCCCAGCACTCTGTTGGAGGGCTCCCGGTGCTGCAGTCGGTAAGTAGAAAATGTTTTATTTATTGATTTAAAAAAAAAATTATTTCTTATTCATTTTTTTTTGATTGATTTATTGATGTTTTTATCATTTATTATTGATGATGGCTCTTTATTTGTAAAACTGAAGTGTTTAATGTTTGTAAACTTCCCTTTAACCCCCCCCCCATTCCCTACGCCTGATTTGTAACCTACACCTGATTTTCTAAAGTGTAGACAAGGTGTTTTGGAGCGTACAAAAATCTTCACTTACTCCATTCTAAGTTAGTTTGGAGTAAGTTTTCACTGACGAAACTTTGAAAATAGGCGTAAGTGGCCGGACACGCCCCCTTTTGAAAAAAAAAATTCTGTTCCAAAGTGAAACTGTTCTAACTGACTAGAACTGGAGCAAACTAAATGGCGAGAATTCCGATTTCTAAGATACTCCGTTCTACACCAGTTGCTCCTAAAAATCAGGAGCAAATCATGTCGAAACTTGGGGCCTATGTTCCCAGCAAGCTTCCTCTCATACTCTATTTCCCCCCTCCTAATTAGGCCCTTTGTCCTCCTCTGCTGTATTACAAAATTCTCCCAGTTCTCAGGTTTGCTGCTTTTTCTGGCCAATTTATATGCCTCTTCCTTGGATTTAACACTATCCTTAATTTCCCTTGTTAGCCATCTTTCCCGTTTTATTTTTACTCCAGACAGGGATGTACAATTGTTGAAGTTCATCCATGTGATCGTTAAATGTTTGCCATTGCCTATCCACCGTCAACCCTTTAAGTTTCATTCGCTAGTCTATTCTAGTCAATTCATGTCTCATATCATGGAAGTCACCTTTCCTTAAGTTCAGGACCTTAGTCTCTGAATTAACTGTGTCGCTCTCCATCTTAATAAAGAATTCTACCATATTATGGTCACTATTCCCCAAAGGGCCTTGCACACAAGATTGCTAATTAGTCCTTTCTCATTACACATCACCCAGTCTAGGATGACCATCCTTCTAGTTGGTCCCTTGGCATATTGGTCTAGAAAACCATCCCTAATACCAGGAAATCCTCCTCCACCGTATTGCTACCAGTTTGGTTAGCCCAATCTATATGTATATTAAAGTCACCCATGATAACTGCTGTACCTTTATTGCACGCATCCGTAATTTCTTGTTTGATGCTGTCCCCAACCTCACTACTACTGTTTGGTGGTCTGTACACCACTCCCACTAGCGTTTTCTGCCCTTTGGTATTTCGCAGCTCTACCCATACAGATTCCACATCATCGAAGCTAATGTCCTTCCTTACTATTGTGTTAATTTCCTCTTTAACCAGCAACGCTACCCCACCTCCTTTTCCTTTCTGTCTATCCTTCCTGAATGTTGAATACCCCTGGATGTTGAGTTCCCAACCTTGGTCACCCTGGAGCCATGTCTCCATGATGCCAATTATATCATATTCATTAATTGCTGCCTGCGCAGTTAATTCATCCACCTTATTACGAATACTCCTCGCATTTAGGAACAGAGCCTTCAGGCTTGTCTTTTTAACACACTTTGCCCCTTTAGAATTTGTAATGTGGCGCTTTTTGATTTTTGCCTTGGGTTTCTTTGCCCTCCACTTTTACTTTTCTTCTTTCTATCTTTTGCTTCTGCCCCCATTCTACTTCCCACTGTATCCCTGCATAGGTTCCAATCGCCCTGCCATATTAGTTTAACCCCTCCCCAACAGCACTAGCAAACACTCCCCCTAGGACATTGGTTCCGGTTCTGCCCAGGTGCAGATCGTCCGATTTATACTGGTCCCACCTCCCCCAGAACCGATTCCAATATCCCAGGAATTTGAATCCCTCCCTTCTGCTCCCTTCTGTATCTCAAGACAGGGCCTTCGAGAAGGCTAGAAATCTGCTTTATTCCAACAAATTGCTGGTACATTATGACCCATGCATGCGTTTAGTATTGGCTGTGACACTTCATCACATGGGGTTGGTTGCGTGCTCCAACAATCCAATGAGTCAGGCAAACTACAACCCAATGCTTACGCATCGAGCAGCATGTCTAAAGTGGAAAGAGCCTACGGCATGGTAGAGAGAAAAGCTTTAGCCTGCGTATATGGGGTCAAAAAGATGCATCAGTATGTGTTTGGGCTTCGTTTCAAGCTTGAAACTGATCACAAGCCGCTCATATCTTTGTTTTCAGAGCATAGCGGTATCAATACCAACGCGTCGTCCCGCATTCAGAGATGGGTACTGACATTATCTGCCGATGATTATGTCATTCGCCATAGACCTGGCACCGAGAATTGTGCCGATGCATTGAGCCGTTTACCGTTTCCCACGCTGGAGGTGGAAACACCACAGCCCATGACTGTAGGTCATGGATGCCTTTGAGAGTGAAGGGTCGCCTGTCACTGCTTAACAAGTTAGGACCTGGACCAGCCAGGATCCGATCTTATCAGTTGTAAAACATTGTCTTTTTAGTGGTGATTGGTCGGCCATTCCCAGGGAAGTGTGTGATGAGACCAAACCTTACAACCATTGCAAAGACAAACTATCCATTCAATCTGATTGTTTGCTATGGGGTAATCGTGTTGTTATGCCCAAGAAAGGCAGGGAGAGATTTGTACAGTATTTACACAGTACCCATCCAGGTATTGTGATGATGAAAGCCATTGCCTGGTCTCACATTTGGTGGCCTGCCATTGACTCTGATTTGGAGTCATGTGTGCATCAGTGCAACACTTGGATGCAGTTAAGCAATGCACCAGTGGAATCTCCGCTAAGTCTGTGGTCATGGCCATCCAAACCATGGTCAAGGATCCACATCGACTATGCAGGTCCTTTCCTGGGCAAAATGTTTTTGGTGGTGGTGGATGCTTATTTCAAATGGATAGAATGTGTAATCAAGACATCCAGCACATCCACAGCCACCATTGAGAGCCTTCGTGCCATGTTTGGTCTGCCCGACATCGTTGTGAGCGACAGTGGATCGTGCTTCACCAGTTTGGAGTTTCAAGAGTTTATAAAACTCAATGGTATGAAGCACGTAAGGTCAGCACCATTCAAATACACATCCAATGGTCAAGCTGAGCGGGCTGTCCAAACCATCAAGGAGAGCCTGAAACGCGTAACTCATGGTTCTTTGCAGACTTGCTTGTCACGCATACTGCTTAGTTACAGGACGAGACCGCACACGCTTACCGGGGTCCTCCCTGTGAACTGTTGATGAAGAGAGAGGTCTCAAGTCCAGGCTCTCGCTTGTCCACCCTGATCTTAACGATCACGTCGAAAACATTAGCAGTGGTATCATGATCGCACTGCCGTGTCACGCGACATCTCTATTAATGATCCTGTGTATGTGCTAAATTATGGTCAAGGCCCCAAGTGGGTCACTGGCACTGTTACGGCCAAGGAGGGGAACAGGGTGCTTATTGTCAGGCTCACTAATGGGCAAACATGCAGGAGGCACACTGATCAGACGAAATTGCGGCACACAGATGAACTGGAACAGCTTGAAGAAGACACCATCAATGACCAACCGATTCATATTCAGCCATCAGAAGACGCTGCTGTTGTCAATGAATCTGAATCTTCAATCCCCGACACTCCCATTAGATCGGCTACCCAGCTCACCCAGGTCTGGAATTGAACTGAGACGATCAACTAGGGAGCGGAAAGCCCTGGACTGTCTCAATTTGTAAATAGGACTGATAGCAAGATCTTGGGGGGAGAATGCCAGGTAAACGCAGGCATACATACATTACAAGGGCCTAGGCACCAATCGTGGAGCGAAGAAAATCAGGGATACACAAGAGGCCTGAATTGGAAGCTTACAGCACAGAAGGAGGCCATTCGACCCATCGTGCTTGTGTTGGTTCTTTGAAAGACTATCCAAATAGACTCACTCCCCTGCCATTTTCTCCCCATCAAATATTTATCCAATTCCCTTTTGAAAGTTATTATTCAATCTACTTCCACCATCCTTTTGTGCAGTGCATTCCAGATCATAACAACTCGCTGTGTTAAAAATATTCCCCTCATAAAGAAAAGAAAAAGAAAGACTTAGATTTATATAGCACCTTTCACGACCACCGGACATCCCAAAGCACTCTATACTCAATGAAGTACTTTTGGAGTGTACTCACTGTCGTAATGCAGGAAACGCAGCAGCCAATTTGCACACAGCAAGCTCCCAAAAACAGCCATGTGATAATGACCAGATAATCTGTTTTTGCAATTTTGATTGAGTGATAAATATTGGCCAGGACACAGGGGAGAACTTCCCTGCTCTTCTTCAAAATAGTGCCATGGGATTTTTCACGTCCATCTGAGAGAGCAGATGCGGCCTTGGTTTTACATCTTACCCGATAGATGGCACTTCCAACAACGCAGCACACCCTCAGCACTGCACTGGAGTGTCAGCCTAGATTTCTGATCTCAAGTCTCTGCTGTGGGTCGTTCCCCTCTGGCTTTTTTGCCAATTATCTTAATCTTCCTCCAACTGTTCATCCATCCAAAGCAATGAAGTAAAAATGGCAGCCATGATAAACGGTGAGTGCTTAATTAGACTAAGGGGGCCGAGGACTGTATCTTTCAATTGGTTTGTCTTGTAGTATAATTTGTAGAATAAACACTAACCTGCCTCTTAAACCTTGTTCTAGAGTTCACTTTCACTTAATCTTGTAGTAAAATGTTCCAAGGCACTTCACAGGAGTGTTGAGACAAAATATTACACCGAGCGAAATAAGGAGACATTAGGGCAGGTGACAAGACATATCGGTTAAAAATTCAAGATGGCCCGGTTTAAGGCGGTGACACCGCCTGGTTGCTAACTTTAGCACTGGGTGATGTTTTATCGCCTCCAACCGGGATAGTCACCTTTAGCGCCCCAAGAGGGGAGTGGAGCACTAAGGGGAACATTCCACACCCCTCTGAGGGTGCTAACCCTGATTCCTGGGGCATTATCGCGGGAGTGCTGCTGAAGTTCTGGTACTGGGAAACCGGCATCCTAGCGCCTAAAAGGGAGGTCAGCTGGACCACCCGAAAAGTTAAAGAAAAGCCAAGGCAGCTGAACAACAGTGTCCAGCATCTCGGAGAAATGCATTAATGTAAAGAAAATGCATTTTAACTGCCTACCCGCTCCCCCTCAGACATATCGCCCCGGCAGCTTCTCCGTGATGCCTGCTTTCCCTGACGGGAGTAGCGCTACGGCAGGCGAAAGCAGTCAAGTTCACGACCGCGGCCCTATGAGGGCGTTGCACACGCTTGACGTCGCCAAGTGGGTGGCGCTAGGGTGTACAGTGCTAACTCTTAGCACCTCCACTGAAGTACACGGAAGGCACCGACAGCGCGGCACTCGGGTGGTAAACGCTTAGCGGCCCGTTAGCGCCCCTCTCGGGCGGTAAACATCGCCCATCCCTCTCGGGCAGTAACGGGTGGTGCTAAGCAAATGAATTTCTAGCCCAAAGGTTTAAGGAGTGTCCTAAAGGAGGAGAGGGGAAGAAACCCTCTCCAATTCAATTTTCTTAGTGCCGCAAAAAATCCGACTGATTCATCAGCAATAAACTGTGTCTGAAAGTGGTGTTCTTGGTTTATTCTCTCCAGTCCGTTAAGTATCTGAGTCATGATCAATTTGTTGGACAAATGAAAAGCAAAGCAGCAAACAGAAGCTAGGAGAAATATTTCTCAATGAAACAAATCAGTCCCTCTTTGCACTGATTGCTATGTATTTGGGGAGATTTTAGTACCTTCAGCTGTTTAGAGGAAACTGAGAATGTTTTATGGTGACAGTTTGACATGAACATAAACAATAATTAGTCTATGAAATGTTTGTGCGACAGTGAGGATAGGCAAGAACTGGCAACAAACAAGAGGTGTGGAGTAGCAACAAATGTCACTGCACGCAGCTAGTTTGAGGACACATTTGAATGGATAATTATTGACTGTTTTATTTGTTGGTGCTACATATGTGAATGGAAAATTACATCCTTTTCCTTTGTATAGTGACTGCAAGGAACATGCAGCAGTTTAGAGGGAGGCTTTAAGAGATGAGAAAGCCAGTACAAGTCACTGCAAGAAACAGGGTTGCTGAGAAAAATCCCAGCAAGAGACGAGAGCAGCATCATGGGAAATTTCAGGGAGTGAGGAAAGAGCATCATGGGAAATTACAGGGAGTGAGGAAAGAGCATCATGGGAAATTACAGGGAGTGAGAAAAGAGCATCATGGGAAATTACAGGGAGTGAGGAGAGAGCATCATGGGAAATTACAGGGAGTGAGGAGAGAGCATCATGGGAAATTTCAGGAGTGAGGAGAGAGCATTATGGGAAATTACAGGAAGTGAGGAGAGAGCATCATGGGTGTTCTCAGCGAGAGATGAGAGCACCATGAGAAATCTCAGCCGGTGGTTATTGTTATGTATGGAGAAAGAGTGACTGAATACTGTGAGCTCAAAGTAACGTGTGACCTTGGTCTTTTATTGCAGGTCTCCAGAGTGCCTCTCCAACCTGTGAGGCCTCCTTAAATACCTGTTCTCCCAAGGGATTATGGGATCCCTTGGGACTCCAGGGGATGAGCCCTCTGGTGGCTGTACAGAGTAAATACAAGTTTACATATATAACAACACTCCCCCCTCAAAGTCAATAGTGTAACTAGTTACAATGTGAGTCGATTTGATGCCCTTCTTACCCTGGTTGATCGTCTCGGTGTGAAAGCTGGTGTTGTTGAATCATTTGCCGGGCCCTCGCTGGCCTAATGTGCAGCTGGCCTTGCTGGGCTGCTGTGGATGATGGGTTCTGCTTCGTGGTCAACCGTGATGCCGGTTGCCTCTGGTGTGTATGTTGGGGGATCAAAAAAGTTAGGGTCCAAGGTGGGTTGCTCAGGATAGTCCGTGAATCTGAGTTTGATTTGGTCCAAGTGTTTCCGGTGAATGAGTCCATTTGAAAGTTTGACCCGAAACACCATGCTCCCCTCTTTGGCCACGACAGTGCCGGGAAGCCACTTGGGACCTTGTCCATAATTCAATACAAATACAGGATCATTGATTTCAATCTCGCGTGACACATTTGCGCTATCATGGTATGCACTTTGTTGAAGCCACCTGTTCATGTAGATCAGGGTGAACTAACGAGAGCCTTGTCTTAAGTGCTCTTTTCATGAGCAGTTCAGCAGGTGGGATCCCAGTGAGTAAGTGAGGTCTCGTGCAGTGGCTAAGCAGGACTCAGGATAGGCGAGTCTGCAGTGAGCCTTCAGTTACCCTCTTCAAGCCTTGCTTGATGATTTGCACTGCTCTCTCTGCCTGACCATTGGACGCTGGTTTAAACAGGGCAGATGTGACATGTTTGATCCCGTTATCGGTCATGAATTCTTTGAACTCAGCACTGGTAAAACATGGCCCGTTGTCGCTCACCAGAACATCAGGTAAGCCGTGTGTGGCAAACATGGCCCGCAGGCTTTCAGTCGTGGCGGCAGACCTGCTAGCCGACATCTCACATTCAATCCACTTGGAGTACGCATCTACAACCACAAGAAACATTTTATCCAAGAACGGGCCTGCATAGTTGACATGCACTCTAGACCATGGTTTGGAGGGCCAAGAGCATAAACTTAGCGGCGCCTCTCTAGATACATTGCTTAACTGCTAGCATGTGTTACATCTGTGAACGCAGGACTCTAAGTTCGCATCGATACTGGGCCACCACACGTGGAATCTGGCTATCGCTTTCATCATTACGATGCCTGGGTGGGTACTGTGGAGGTCATTGATGAAGGTGCCTCTGCCCTTCTTGGGGACCACTACTCGATTGCCCCACAGAAGGCAGTTTGTCTGTACAGACATTTCATCTTTGCGCTGCTGGAACAGTGAAGGACATTTTTTTAAGACCTGGGCACACGAAGTGTCATCAGCGGACAATAGCACTCGGACGTCATCCCAGTTCCAGCGTATCTTCCCCAGCCAGCTCCTGCCTAGCAGTGTGGGACAGTCGCCTGGTACCACCCAGAGTGGTAGCTTGTGCACCGCTCCATCGTAGGAGACCTTTACTGTTGCACTGCCGATTACAGGAATCAGTTCTTTTATGTAAGTTCTTAGTTTCGTGCGAACTGGAGTTAAGACTGGCCTTGAGATCTTGTTGCACCACAATCTTTCAAAAGTCTTTTTGCCCATGATGTACTGGCTCGTGCCCATGTCCAGCTCCATTGACACCGGGAGTCCATTTAGTTCAACATTCAGCATTATCGGGGACAATTCTTGGTGAATGTGTGCACCCCATGTACCTCTGCCTCCTCGGTCTGAGGCTCTGGTTCGTCGTGATCCTCCGTGGATCTGTCCTCCTCTGAAACATGGTGGTTTGCAGGATTAACAGGGTTTGCAGCTTGCCTGCACACTCGTTGGAGGTGTCCCATTGTTCTACAGCCCTTGCAAACGTACTCTTTGAATCGGCATGAATGGAAACGATGATCACCCCCGCAGCGCCAACAAGGTGTTAATGGCCTTGCATTCATCACCCTTGATGGTGGACTCTGAGACATCTGCGGACGTGTAACTGCAGGCATGTGTGATCTGCCCTGTATGTTGCGATTCGAAAACAACATCACTTTGTTCATAGTACTTGTAGCAGCACTTGTGTGCTGAGAGATTTGCTTGGTATTGTCACTGGTGGCAATGAACACCTGGGCTATCGCTGTGGCCTTACTCAAGGTTGGGGTCTCCAGTCAAAAGTTTGCGAAGTATGGTTTCGTGGCCAATGCCAAGTACGAAAAAGTCTCTGAGCGTGTGCTCCAAATATCCTTCAAATTAGCAATGCCCTGCCCAGCGACATAACTCATCACTTCCTGGCCTTCAGACCTTTTGTAGGTGTAGAACCGGTACCTCGCCATCAGAACGTTTTCCTTCGGGTTCAAATGCTCGCTGACCAGTGTGCACAAATCATCATACAATTTCTCCGTGGGTTTCGCTGGAGTGAGCAGATTCTTCATGAGGCCATACGTTGCCCCACAGACGGTGAGGAGGATCGCCCTTCGTTTGGCAGCGCTCTCTTCCCCATCTAGCTCGTTGGCCACGTATTGGTCAAGTCCTTCCACAAAAGTTTCCCAATCATCTCCCTCCACGAATCACTCCAGGATGCCCACTGTTCTCTGCATCTTTGGGTTCGCTATCTGTATCTCGTCGCCAGTTTTTATGTATGGAGAAAGAGTCAGACTGAACACTGTGAGCTCAAAGTTATTGTGTTTCTAACACAGATGAGACTGCACACAGGGAGGTTAAAGTAACAATGACCTCAATCTTTATTAAGACACTCCAGAGTGAGGAACAGACCTTCGTGGCCGGCTTATACACAGTGCTCCCAAGGGATGCTGGGATCCCTTGGGACTTCAGGGGATGCACTCCCTGGTGGCGGAATATGGGAGTGCGTGCTTTACAGATACACAAAATCACTACCCCCGCACCCCCCCAAAGTCAAAGTGAAAACTATTTACAAGGTGAGGCGGTCGGGAATCTTTCTTTCCCTGGTGGACCGCCTCGGCACAAATGTCTGTTCTGGTGTGTTGGCTGTGCCCTCGCTGGGCTGGCGTGTTGTTGGCACTGTAGGGCTGCTGGGTGAACCTGGCCTTGCTGAGCTGTTGGGCGTGATGGGTTCGATTTCCTGGTCCGGGATTGATCCTTTGAGTATGTGTTGTGGGCTCGAAAAAGGTGGTGTCTGCTGTGGGTTGTTCAGGGCAGTCTGTGAACCGCAGCCTCGTTTTGTCCAGGTGCTTTCTGCAAATTTGTCCATTGTTTAGTTTGACTACAAACACCCTATTCCCTTCTTTAGCTATCACCGTGCCCGCGATCCACTTGGGACCATGTCCATTGTTTAGCACATACACAGGGTCATTCAGATCAATTTCCCGTGACACAGTGGCGCGACCATCGTTTACATTTTGTTGCTGCCGCCTGCTCTCTACCTGATCATGCAGGTTGGGGTGACCCAATGACAGTCTGGTTTTAAGTGTCCTTTTCATGGGTAGCTCAGCCGGGGACACCCTTGTGAGCGAGTGGAGTTCTCGTGCGGTAGTTGAGCAGTACTCGGGACAGGCGGGTTTGGAGTGAGCCTTCTGTGACTCGTTTAAGGCTCTGTTTGATTGTTTGTACTGCCCGCTCTGCCTGCCCTTTGGAGGCTGGTTTAAACGGGGCCGAGGTGACGTGTTTGATCCCATTGCGGGTCATGAATTCTTTAAATTCGGCACTGGTGAAACATGGCCCATTGTCACTGACCAGTATGTCAGGCAGGCCATGGGTGGCAAAGATGGCCCTCAGGCTTTCAATGGTAGTGGTGGCGGTGCTTCCTGACATTATTTCACATTCAATCCATTTTGAAAAAGCATCCACCACCACCAGGAACATTTTACCGAGAAACGGGCCCACATAGTCGACATGGATCCTCGACCATGATTTGGAGGGCCAGGACCACAAATTTAGTGGTGCCTCTCTGGGCGCGTTGCTCAACTGAGCACACACGCTGCATTGCCGTACACAGGAGACTGAGTCAGAGTCGATACCAGGCCACCACATGTGGGATTTGGCTATCGCTTTCATCATTACTATACCCGGGTGTGTGCTGTGGACATCCGAGATGAACGTCTCCCTGCCCTTTTTGGGTAGCACTACGTGGTTACCCCACAACAGGCAGTCTGCCTGAATGGACAGCTCGTCTTTTTGCCGCTGGAATGGCTTGATTAGCTCTTCAACGGGGATGCTGGCCCAGCTCCCATGCAGTACACAATTTTTTACTAGGGACAGCAGAGGATCTTGGCTGGTCCAAGCCCTAATCTGGCGGGTCATGACAGGTGATTTATCATTTTCAAACGCTTCCATGACCATCAACAAGTTCGCAGGCTGTGCCATTTCCACCCCCGTGGTGGGCAATGGTGGCCGACTGAGAGCATCCGCACAGTTCTCTGTGCCTGGCCTGTGGCGGATGGTATAGTTATACGCTGATAGCATGAGTGCCCACCTTTGTATGCGGGCTGAAGCATTAGTATTTATCCCCTTGTTTTCAGCGAACAGGGATATGAGCGGCTTGTGATTGGTTTCTAGCTCAAATTTGAGGCCAAACAGGTATTGATGTATTTTCTTTACATCGAACACACACGCTAATGCCTCTTTCTCAATCATGCTGTAGGCTCTCTTGGCCTTAGACAAGCTCCTGGAGGCATAGGCGACAGGTTGCAACTTCCCCGCAACATTAGCTTGTTGTAATACACACCCGACTCCGTACGACAATGCATCACATGCTAGCACAAGTCTTTTGCACGGGTTATACACTACAAGCATAAAATGTTTCTAGCTTTCTCAAAAGCAATTACTTGTTTTTTTTCCCCATACCCAGTTCTCACCTTTGTGCAATAACACATGTAGAGGCTTTATGAGGGTGCTTAACCCTGGTAGGAAGTTACCAAAATAATTGAGGAGTCCCAGGAACGACCGCAGCTCCATGACATTCTGTGGCCTGGGCGCGTTCCTGATAGCCTCTGTCTTGGCGTCTGTGGGCCGAACATCATCCGCCGCGATCTTTCTCCCCAAAAATTCCACTTCTGTTGCCATGAAGATGCATTTCGACCTCTTCAGCCACAGTCCTACGCGATCCAGTCACTGGAGGACCTCCTCCAGGTTTTGTAGGTGCTCGACGGTGTCCCGACCCGTGACCAATATGTCGTCCTGAAAAACCACTGTGCGTGGTACCGACTTGAGTAGGCTCTCCATGTTTCTCTGGAAGATCGCTGCAGCCAACCGAATTCCAAACGGGCATCTATTGTACATGAACAGTCCCTTGTGCGTGTTGATGCAGGTGAGGCCCTTCGAAGACTCCTCCAGCTCCTGCGTCATGTAGGTCGAAGTCAGGTCGAGCCTGGTGAACGTCTTGCCTCCTGCCAGCGTCGCAAATAGGTCATCTGCCTTCGGTAGCGGGTATTGGTCCTATAGCAAGAAACGATTAATAGTTACTTTATAATCGCCGCAAATCCTGACCATGCCATCACTTTTGAGTACTGGAACAATCGGGCTGGCCCACTCGTTGAATTCCACTGGGGCGATGATGCCCTCGCGTTGCAGCCTGTCCAGCTCGATTTCCACTCTCTTCCTCATCATGTGAGGTACCGCTTGCGCCTTGTGGTGAATGGGTCGTGCCTGTGGGACCAAGTGGATCCGCACCTTCGCCCCAGAAAAGTTTCCAATGCCTGGCTCAAAAAGGGAAGGAAATTTGTTAAGAACTTGGGAAGGGACAAGGGAATAGCGCTCGGATGTCATCCCAGTTCCAGCGGATTTTGCCCAACCAGCTCCTTCCAAGCAGTGTGAGGCAATCGCCCGGGACAATCCAGAGTGGTAGTTTGTGCACTGTGTCCTCATAGGTGACCTTGACCATGGCGCTGCCCAGGACAGTAATAAGCTCTTTGGTGTACCTTCTCAGTTTCGTGTGGATGGGGCTCAGGGATGGTCTGAGTGCCTTGTTGCACCACAGTCTCTGAAACATCTTTTTACTCATGATGGATTGGCTAGCGCCAGTGTCCAGTTCCATGGCTACGGGTAAGCCATTCGATTTTACATTTAGCATTATAGGTGGACATTTCGTCGAAAATGTGTGCACCCCGTGTACTTCAGCATCTGCCTCCTCTCTCTGAGGCTCGAAATTGCTTTGATCCACCATGGACTGATCTTCCTCTGCCACGTGGTGGTTAGCAGGTTTTCCAGAACTTGCAGCTCATCTGCAAGCTTGTTGGAGGTGCCCCATTGTTCCACAGCTCTTGCAAACATACCCTTTGAAGCGGCATGAATAGGCTGAATGGAAGCCTCCACAACACCAACAAGGTGTGAATTGCCTTGCATTCACCCTTTGTTCCTCTGAGTCATCTGGGTCACCTGAGGCCAGCTGGCAGTTGCAGACTCGTGGTTTCTGCCCTGTACATTTCTGCTCGCAAACACAGTTCCAGTTAATTTATGAACATTGCTCGCACTTGTGTGCTGAGAGATTTGTTTGGTGTTATCACTGGTGGACATATACGCCTGTGCTATCGCAATGGCCTTACTGAGGGTCGGTGTCCCTACAGTCAAAAGTTTTCGTAGGATGGTCTCATGGCCAATGCCCAGTACAGAAAAGTCTGAGCATCTGCTCCAGGTAGCCATCAAACTCACATTGTCCTGCAAGTCGCCTTAGCTCGGCGACGCAGCTCGCCACTTCCTGACCTTCAGATCGCTGGCACGTGTAGAACCGATACCTCGCCATCAGCAC
This sequence comes from Pristiophorus japonicus, assembly GCF_044704955.1. Taxonomy (NCBI): domain Eukaryota; kingdom Metazoa; phylum Chordata; class Chondrichthyes; family Pristiophoridae; genus Pristiophorus; species Pristiophorus japonicus. Next base: position 200,065,590 of record NC_091983.1, on the reverse strand, counting down.
GCTCTCCCTCAGGTTAAGATGCTACCAAACAAGTGTACACAGCTCCTCATACGCCTTATCTATGGGTTTCACTGGAGCCAGAAGATTCTTCATCAGGTTGTAAGTCGGTGCCCCGCAGACCGTGAGGTGGACCGCTCTCCATTTTGCAGCGCTTCCTTCTCCGTCCAGTTCATTGGCTACAAAGTACTGGTCTAGCTGTTCGACATAGGCTTCCCAGTCCTCACCCTCCGAGAACTTCTCCAGGATGCCCACAGTTTGCTGCATCTCTTTGCGTTGGATTCGTATACTCGTCGCCAGTTATTGTGTTCCTAACATAGATGAGACTGCACACAGGGAGGTTAAAGTAACAGTGACCTCAGTCTTTATTAAGACACTCCAGAATGAGGAACAGGCTTCAGGGGCCGGCTTATATACAGTGCTCCCAAGAGATGCTAGGATCCCTTGGGACTTCAGGGGATGCACTCCCTGGTGGCGGAACATGGGAGTGTATGCTTTACAGGTACACAACAAAAGTAACGTGTGACCTTGGTCTTTTATTGCAGGTCTCCAGAGTGCCTCTCCAACCTGTGAGGCCTCCTTAAATACCTGTGCTCCCAGGGGATTATGGGATCCCTTGGGACTCCAGGGGATGAGCTCTCTGGTGGCTATACAGAGTAAATACAAGTTTACATATATAACAATTATAGCACCATGGGAGCACGTAGAAAGGAGCGCCAGCGCATAAAGTGACTACAGCAGGCAGAAGCAGCGTGCAGACTGTGGGAGGCTCAGAAGTTGCGGCAAAGAGACTGTGGTAAACCACAAGCCACTTCAGTGGGGAGATATTCCATGTGGGTGTTAAACTTGCCGTCAAGGTCATCAGTCATGCTTTGGTGATGCAACATTTGGAAAGGAAGAGCAGATGATAATAGTTTCATTAACGTTATATTACGAATGTAATGAGATCAATACACAGATTACAAGACAGCCGAATTTGGCAAATCTTCGTTTATTGTGGCCTGGTTACACTTTAATTTACCACAGATCCAACCCCTGCTCTCTTATCCCCATTCCCACTAAACTGCTGGCCTTCCCTTCCTGGTCCCCATTCTCGCTATCATTGTAAATGGTTTCTTCTCCTCAGACACAGTCCTCCCTTTCAAAATCACTCTATCCTCAAAAAAAACAACCTTCAACTCCCCGCCCTTGCAAACTACAGGGGTGACTGGTGAGTTGGACTCGATGCGGGACAGGATACAGGTAGCGGAGTTTTGGATGAACTGAAGTTAATGGCGGGTGGGGGATGGGAGGCCGGCCAGGAAAACATTAGAATAGTCGAGTCTGGAGGCAACAAAGACATGGATGAAGGTTTCAGCAGCAGATGGGGTGGGACGTGGTGGAGACGGGCGATGTTACTTCACAATAACGGATAAGCCACGCAAGAAGTAAGTGAGCTTGTTTCGAGGGTCAGTCACACAAGGTGTGTGGCGATTTTTTTTTTTAACGGCGGGGGGTTAATAGAGGTTTGTAATTTCCGCAACTGTGCGTCTGGAAATTCCATGGGGTTTCCCTAGCGGGATATAGATGGAAACTCTGGAGAAACAGGCAAAAATAGCCATTTCTCTGGGGTTTCTGTTAATCTCCTGCCAAAGTTATGGGGGAGGGATCCACTGAATTTCAAGGCTGTAGTGTTTGAACTGTTTAATATCCAATAAAGTTTACTGGTTGTTCCTAGCCTGAGCCATGGTCTAAAGTGGAGTGCTTTTCATCCACCTACCAAGAAGGATCATGCAGCAACATGTGATATATTCCCATAAGCCAGCACACAGGATAAAGCTTCTACGTTCAAGCCCTGGGTGTTGATATGTTTTGGGAAGCTAAAGGCACGCTCTGGTTTGGAGGGAACGATATGTCTTCTTACAGGAATGGACAATGCAGGTTTGTCAGCCGTGGCTCAGTTGCTAGCTCCGTCACCTCTAGGTCAGAAGGTCGTGGGTTCAAGTTCCACTGCAGAAACATGAGCACACAATCTAGGCTGACAGTCCAGTGCAGTACTGAGGGCTTGCTGCACTGTCAGAAGTCCCGTCTTTCAGATGAGACGTTAAACCGGGGCCCTGTCTGTAGTGTCCCTGCACCTTACTACAAACTCACACGAGGCATGGATATATCAGACAGGACCAAGGAGTGCTGACCCTGGGTGGGACCTCCCCTTTTATACCTGGAAACCCAGGTGAGGAGTGTCTCCCGCAAGTTCACCCCCTGTGGTCAGGGTGTGCATTTCTAGGGTACAGGTACAGTGTGCATGAGTTACAGTTACATGACTATGTCATTGCAAGATGGTTAAATACATGACATCACCTCCCCCCTTAAGTCTTTTAGTTTCAAAGGTTCAGTCTGTCAGGTGGTCGACGCTCTCTCGTGGAGCGCCGCAGTTGTGGCTCTGGTGGCTGAGCCTCAGCACGCGTCTCTGTCACTTGAGGTGATTCCGGCCTGTCCGGCCTGACCGCAGGGACTGTGCATGCTGAGGACTGTCTTTGTTGCTCGTCGCTGGCAGTGGTGTGGGTGCCATCTCTTCTTCAGGTTCCTCCGTGTCTATGCTGAACCTTTTCTTTACTTGGTCCAAGTGTTTGTGGCATATCTGTCTATTGTTTAGTCGGATCACCATGACACTATTTCCTTCTTTGCCAATTACGGTGCCCTCAAGCCACTTGGGTCCCAAAGCATGGTTAAGAACAAATACCAGGTCATCTATTTCTATACACCTCCCCCTTGAGTTTCGATCAAGGAGCTCGGTTTGGGACTGGCGCTTGCCCTCAACAATGTCTGCCATGGCTGGGTGAATAAGGGACAGCCGCGTCTTGAGCGTGCATTTCATGAGAAGTTCCGCTGACGGGACTCCCTTGAGCAAGTGCGGGCAGGACCTGTAGGCCAGCAGGAGGCGTGATAGGCGGTACTGAAGGGAGCGTCCTTGGATGCATAGCATGCCCTGTTTTATGACTTGGACCGCACGTTCCGCCTGCCCATTAGAAGCCGGCTTGAACGGCGCTGTCCGGACGTGCTTGATACCATTGCCCGACATAAACTCCTGGAATTCATGGTTGGTGAAACACGGGCCATTGTCGCTGACCAGGATGTCCGGCAAGTCGTGGGTCGTGAAAACCGTACGCAGACTCTCCACGGTGATGGATGTCGTGCACAAGTTCAGTATGATGCACTCGATCCACTTCGATAACAATCAGGAGTATTTTCCCCATGAACGGGCCCACATAGTCTACGTGAATACGTGACCATGGTCTGGTGGGCCAGGGCCATGGGCTGATTGGGGCCTCCCTGGGAGCATTGCCCAGCTGGGCACACGTCATGCACATGCAAACCCATTGTTCCAGGTCTGAGTCAATCCCCAGTCACCATACATGTGACCGGTTCATTAATACGATGGCTGTGGAGTTCCCTGATGAACGCTTCCCTTCCTTTCTGGGGCATGACTACCCAGCTGCCCTATAGCAGGCAGTCGGTTTGGATGGAGAGCTCATCCATCCGTCTCTGAAACGGTCTGTCTTCCTCGGGGCACGCCCTGTGAGCGGGCGCCCAATCCACAGTCAGGACACATTTCTTTATCATGGTTAGGAGGGGGTCCCTGTTGGTCCAGATTTTGATCTGGCGGGCTGTGATGGGGGAGCCCGCAGTGTCAAAAGCCTCAACGGCCATGACTATCTCGGCGCTCTGCTCCGACGCCCCCTCGGTGGTGGCCAGTGGGAGCCTGCTGAACGCATCAGTGCAATTGTCGGTGCCTGGCCGATGCCGTATGGTGTAGTCATACGCAGTCAGCGTGAGGGCCCAGCGCTGTATGCGAGCTGACGCATTGGCGTTGACAGTCTTGCTGTCGGACAACAAGGATGTTAATGGCTTGTGGTCCGTCTCTAGCTCAAACTGTCTACCAAAAAGGTACTGGTGCATCTTTTTCACACCGTACACACACGCGAGTGCCTCCTTCTCGACCATGCCGTACCCACGCTTTGCCTGGGAGAGTGACCTGGAGGCGTAAGCCACCGATTGGAGTCGGCCGTCATCGTTACCCTGCTGCAACACACACCCAACCCTGTAAGATGACGCATCGCACGTTAAGACCAGTTTTTTACAGGGGTCATACAAAGTCAACAGTTTGTTGGAACACAGCAGGTTCCTCACCTTATTGAAAGCCCGTTCTTGACCGTCCCCCCAAAACCATTCACAACCTTTACGCAGGAGCATGTGTAACAGTTCCAACAATGTGCTTAAGTTCGGCAGAAAGTTCCCAAAATAGTTCAAAAGTCCCAGGAATGATCAAAACTCCGACGTGTTGCCAGGCCTGGGCGTCCGGCGGATCACTTCCGTTTTGGATTCGGTGGGCCGGATCCCGTCTGCGGCAACCCTCCTGCCCAAAAACTCGATCTCTGGGACCAAAAACACACACTTGGCCTTTTTCAGCCGCAAGCCTACCCGGTCCAGTCGGCGTAGCATCCTCCAGGTTGTGGAGGTGTTCTTCGGTGTCTCGACCCGTTATAAGGATGTCGTCTTGGAATACAATTGTTCCAGGAATGGATTTGAGCAAGCTTTCCATGTTTCTCTGAAAGATGGCTGCTGCCGAACGAATGCCAAACGGACACCTGCTGTAGACAAATAATCCCTTGTGCGTTGTGATGGTGGTCAGAAGCTTGGATTCTTCAGCCAGTTCCTGAGTCATGTAGGCCGAAGTGAGGTCCAACTTCGTGAACAGCTTGCCACCTGCCAGCGTGGCAAAAAGGTCCTCCGCTCTCGGGAGCGAGTATTGGTCTTGCAGCGATACTCGGTTGATGGTGGCTTTGTAGTTGCCACAAATCCTAACCGAGCCATCTGCTTTGAGGACGGGAATGATGGGACTTGCCCAGTCGCTGAATTCAACGGCCAAAATTATGCCCTCTCTGAGCAGCCTGTCCAGTTCACATTCAATTTTTTCACGCATCACATACGGCACTGCTGTGGCTTTGTGGTGCACTGGTCTGGCGTCCGGAGCGATGCGTATCACTACTTTAGTGCCCTTGACTGTTCCGACACCATGTTGAAACAGTGACCCGAATTTTTGTAGGACCTGTGAGCATGAACTTCGCTCCACGGATGAAATGGCGTGCATATCCCCCCATTTCCAATTCATCTCAGCTAGCCAACTCATCCCCAAAAGCGCGGGGCCATTTCCCGGAATGATCCAGAGTGGCAGCCGGTTCTGTAATCCATTATGTGTTACCACCAAGTTTGCACTGCCCAGCACAGGGATGATCTCTTTGGTGTACGCCTGTAACTGCGTCTCAATACGTTCCAGTTTGGGCCTGCTAGCTCCGTGTGGCCATAGTCTCTCAAATTGTTGGGCGCTCATGAGTGACTGGCTAGCTCCTGTATCCAGCTCCATGTGCACCGGGATGCCATTCAGTAAGACTTTCATCATCACGGGTGGCATTTTAGTGTATGAGCTGTGGACGTCAGCCACATGAACCCGCTGAACTTCAGCATCTTTGGCTTTACCCCAGGCCTCATCCTACATTGCAGACCCCTCATCTGGTTCCTCTGTCTCGCAGATTAGCCTCGCTACTGCCTTTTTGCACATCCTGGCCAAGTGTTCACTGACATTACAAATCCTACAGGTATATTACTGGAACCTGCAGCTTTTCGCAGTGTGTCTACCCCCCGCACCTCCAGCATGCGCTGAGATTGAGATTGCTGTTAACAAAAGGACTATTACCAGGCATTCCTCTCTGATTGCCCATTTGGTTGTTTCTAAGCACTCTGATGGTGGGTGTTAATGGTCCCATCGCGGGACGCATTGTTCCTCGAGATGGCATGAATTACCGATCCCCTTTCCATTATCCCTGTTGTGAGCCCACCCTAGAGCCTGTTTCTGCCTGGGCAGTTTCAAAATGCCCTTGCCTGCCTGCGGGGTCCCGAGCTGCGTTCACCATGTTAACTCCCTGGTCCGTCGCCACGTTTGGACCAGGGCTGCTCGTGTAAATTAGCTTGGTCTCCTCTTCCCCTGCCATAAAGGTCTGAGCTATCAACGCTGCCCCTTCTAAAGTCAAGTCCTTAGCCTTTATGAGCTTCCTGAAAATGCCGGCATGATTAATGCCCTCAATGAAATAGTCCCTTAACATCTTCCCCCTGCAGGCATCGGAGAACTTACAGAGACTGGCCAAGCGCCGCAATTCCATCACGAAGTCTGAGACGTTTTGTCCCTCCCGGTGCCGGTGAGAGTAGAACCGGTGCCGGGCCATGTGTATGCTACTCGCCAGCTTGAGATGCTCACTGATCAGCTGTCTGAGCTCTTCAAAGGACTTGTCCGCCGGCTTTTGGGATGCGAGCAGGTCTTTCATCAGCGCATACGTCTGTGGACCACAGATGGTCAGTAGATGCGCCCTCCGCTTGTCAGCCGCTGTCTCTTCCAGCCAGTCCTTTGTGACAAAGCTCTGCTGGAGTCTTTCCACAAAGTCGTCCCAGTCCTCACCCACACAGTAATGTTCCTCTGTGCCACCGGTAGCCATCCTCGTGGTTTGGTGATTCCCGTTTCTCGTCGCCAAATGTGGTGTCCCTGCACCGTACTACAAACTCACATGGATATATCAGACACGGTCACTCTGTGACCTTCACCTTTTTTTCCAGGACCAAGGAGTGTGACCCCTGGGTGGGACCTCCCCTTTTATACCTGGAAACCCAGGTGAGGAGTGTCTCCCGCAAGTTCACCCCCTGTGGTCAGGGTGTGCATTTCTAGGGTACAGGTACAGTGTGCATGAGTTACAGTTACATGACTATGTCATTGCAAGATGGTTAAATACATGACACTGTCTGCCCTCTCCGGTGGACGGAAAAGATCCCACGGCCACTATTCGAAAAAGAACAGGGGAGTTTCACTCAGTGTCATGGCCAACGTTTATCCCTCAATCAAAACCTAAAAAAACAGATGATCTAATCATTCATTTCATTGCTGTTTGCAGGGGCTTGTTTCATGCAAATTGGCTGCCTCATTTCCTATATTACAACAATGACTACACCAAAAAGTACTTAATTAGCTGTAAAGCACTTTATGACATTCTGAGGTCATGAAAGACGCTATAGAAATGCAAACCTTTCTTTTCAGTGATGCAAAACTCACAAAACTCAAAAAACCTAACAGACCCAGCTATCACAATCTCGGACCGTACCAAAAGTGCTTCACATCCAACGAAGTAGTTTTGAAGTGTAGTCACTGTTGTAATGCAGGAATTGGCTGCTGCTACTGTAACCAGCCTTGAATCAGCAAATCTAATCATGAAGTACAGTAGCAAGGGCATAACGGTCATATTGTGCAGCACTGAAGTCTTTTTCCCATGACTTAGAAAATCTCATCGTGATCTCTGGTTATGTGGCTGTGTTTTATTTCAAGTGGTTGTGCTTTCAAGGCTTGAATGAGAATATTTTTGACCTTGTGTTATTCCTTTTATGGCAGCTAAGTAGCGATACTGATCGATTAGGAGCCAGGCCAATAATGTCCTCTCGCAGGCTGCTGACCTTATTTTATTACTGATGCTACTACAGACCCTGTGCTACTGTTCAATGTTAACCAGAGTGATGTGCTGTGTTATCAGAAGTGGGGGTCCACAATTTCCATGGTGTTCTCTCGATCTCCAGCCCGAACTTTGGAGAAAATGCGTAAACTACCATTCTTAGCCATTGATGTCCTTTATCCGGATTTTCCGGTGAAGTTACACTGGGAGATCAGGAGAAAGCCCGTATATATTCCAGGTGAGAAGCTTTATACCATGTAATGCACAAAGGGTCATGGAAATCTGGAACTCTCTCCTCCAAGAGGTTATGATTCTGGGTCAATTGAAATTTTCAAGACTGAGATCGACATATTTTTATTAGGTAAGGGTATCAATGGATACCAGGGAGCAAAGGTCGATTAAACCAGCCAACCTATCTTTACTTGGTTGCAAATATTTATTTGCAAAACGTCAGCATCCACCATGATCTAAATTTATGGCGGAACAGACTCAGGGCCTGAATAGCCTCACTCTTGTTCCTATGATGTTCCCATGCTGCAGAAGGGAGTTGCACTGAAATCCCAGCCTTTACCTGAAGCCAGTATCCTCATGGGAGGTATACTCAGCCAAACTCAAGCCATGGAGCAGGAAAAAAATTACATGGTGTTCGAAAAATAATCGGACAGTTTGGTCAGAAATAAAAGAGATTAGTTGTTCTGTCTTCAAGATGGTGCCGTTTTAAAACTGTGATCTGTGTAGCTTCAGATGGGCCATTAAGCCAAGGCACTATTTGATGTAAAAGACCTGACAGCATTATTTGAAGAGTGCTCAACATTTATCCAAAGGCTTTGACCATGGTAGCAGAATTGGGCCATTCCCTAATAATTGGTAAAAATGGTGGATGCTGACATTTTGCAAATAAATATTTGCAACCAAGTAAAGATAGGTTGGATGGTTATATAGGTATTGTGAGCATGGCTTACTTTAACCTTTAGTGGCGATGAAGTGCAGGACAAATCTTTCCTTAGTTTGGGAGTATAGTATATTTGCTTCATGGGTTCTGTCATAGAGCGCCACCTAGTGAACTAGTGATATAATGCAACTACAGATACAATAACAATAAACGGTCATGTTGCAAAGTCACACGATGACTGTTTCTGTTAAGGAGCCATTTTGTAAGTTATGTGCTTGAGTAGCTGTATAAAGATATCACAGTTGGTGATTAGGATAGGATATTTGGATTCCTTCGCTGAAATTTTGTTGGTGGACAGGGAGACTTTGAGAGGTTTTGGTTTTGCAGAACAGCTACAGCCACACACCAGGTTCTTGGTGTTAAAGCCAAACCTGGCACAGTCAGTACAAGAGAAACAATTAAGGCAGAAAGAGAATCATGATAGAGGTAGAGTAAGAGAGAGAAGTGTGAAATTAAATCAGAAGGTGAGAGTGAAGAACCATCACCATAACTGGTTAAAGTGGTTACCAGGAAGAGTGGTGAAGATATGTGGCCCTCGCACATATTTGGTCAAGATGTCTGATCATGGAAAGGTTAGGTTTGTTCACATTGATCATATTTTACCTTCAGATGTGGAAGGAGTTGAAAATTGGGATGATTCGATTATTTCTGATGAGTCAGATAGTCTTGTTACAAGTACAGTACCAGTAGCAAATCCTACATCAGATGTAATAAAAACAAGTCCAAGAGAAAGTCAGAATTTAAGCCTGAGTCCGAGTCAGGCAGACAAACAGTCTGAAGTTGCAGAGAGTCAAAATGTAGATTAAGGTCAGCGCTTAGAGAAAAACTCTTCTCCAGCTTAGCCGAGAATGAATCTAAGTACTACAACAAGATTGGAAAGTTCTGTTCAAGAATGAAGGTATCCTCTCGAAACAGAAAACCAGTAGTTAAGTTTGATTTGTAAATATGGAAAAATAAGTTCATATTTTTTGTTGTGTATACCATACAAGTAATGTATAAATTATTATGTCATTATGATTACTTTTTCAATAAGGAGGGAGAAGTGTTATAGAACTCCACCTAGTGGACTACTGATGTAATGCAACTACTGATGCAATAACAATAAAAGGTCATGTGGCAAAGTCACATGATGACAGTTTCTGTTGAGCCACCTTGTAAGGTGTGTGCTTGAGTAACTATATAAAGATATCACAGGTTCTGTGCTTAAGAATTCATAGCTGCACATTTGCTGTAAAAAAACTAGCTGGTTTATTAGCAAAGGTTTAACAATCAAACTAAACCCTACCAGTTCATCCACCGAGTTCACAACTGTACGCCTCATTGTGGAGAACCTGAACTCAATTGACTGGGATTTTATTGAGTCTTGTGAACATCACATGACTGGCTAAGCCACTCACAGTGCCACAAACCTGTGAGCATGCTCACAGGTCCTTACCTGTGGTCCCCATCACAAAAGCCAGTCTTCATCCAATTCGATTCACTCCACATGATATCAAGAAACAGCTGAGCGCACTGGATACAGCAAAGGCTATGGGCACTAACACCATCCCAGCTGTTGTGCTGAAGACTTGTTCTCCAGAACTAGACACGCCTCTAGCCAAGCTGTTCCCACAATGTGGAAATCTGCCCAGGTATGTCCTGTCCACAAACAGCAGGACAAGTCCAATCTGGCCAATTACCACCCCATCAGTCTACTCTCAATTATCAGCAAAATGACGGAAGGTGTCATCGACAGTGCTATCAAGCAACAAGTAGTTACCAATAACCTGCTCACCGATGCCCAGTTTGGGTTCTGCCAGGACCACTCGGCTCCAGGCCTCATTACTGCCTTGGTGCAAACATGGACAAAAGAGCTGAATTCCAGAGGTGAGGTGAGAGTGACTGCCCTTGACATCAATACATCATTTGACCGAGCGTGGCATCAAGGAACCCTGGTAAAACTGAAGTCAATGCGAATCAGGGGAAAACTCTCCACTGGCTGGAGTCATAGCTAACACAAAGGACAGTGGTTGGAGGTCAATCATCCCAGCCCCAGGACACCGTTGCAGGAGTTCCTCAGGGCAGTGCCCTAGGCCCAACCATCTTCCGTTGCTTCATCAATGACCTTCCCTCCTTCATAAGGTCAGAAGTGGGGATGTTTGCTGTTGACTGCACAGTGTTCAATGCCATTCGCAACTCTTCAGATAATAGATTAGTCCATGCCCATATGCAGCAAGACCTGGACGACATTCAGGCTTGGGCCGATAATTGACAAGTATCATTCACACCACACAAGTGCCAGGCAATGACTATCTCCAACAAGCGAGTATCTAACCACTGCCCCTTGACATTCAACAGCATTACCATCGCCGAATCCCTCACCGTCAATATCCTGGGGGTCACCATTGACCTGAAACTTAACTGGACCAGCCACATAAATACTGTGGCAACAAGAGCAGGTCAGAGGCTGGGTATTCTGTGGTGAGTGTCTCACCTCCTGACTCACCAAAGCCTTTCCACCATCTACAAGGCACAAATCAGGAGTGTGATGGAATACTCTCCACTTGTCTGGAGCTCCAACAACACTCAAGAAGCTCTACACCATCCAGGACAAAGCAGCCCACTTGATTGGCACCCCATCCACCACCTTCAATATTCACTCCATCCATCACTGGTGCATCGTGGCTGCAGTGTGTACCATCTACAAGATGCACTGCAGCAATTCGCCAAGGCTTCTTTGGCAGCACATCCCAAAACGGCAACCTCTACCACCTAGAAGGATAGGGCAGCAGGCACATGGGGACACCATCACCTCCACATTCCCCTCCAAGTCACACACCATCCTGCCTTGGAAATATATCGCCGTTCCTTCATCGTCGCTGGGTCAAAATCCTGGAACTACCTCCCTAACAGCACTGTGGGAGTACCTTCACCACATGGACTGCAGCAGTTCAAGAAGGCAGCTCACCACCATCTTCTCAAGGGCAATTAGGGATGGGCAATGAATGCTGGCCTTGCCAGCGAGGCCAACAAATCATGAACTAATAATAAAAAATAAAAAAATACATTACAGGGAGGGTCCATGATAGAATAGATTGCACATAGTCTTGGTCAGAAGAAGTTTCTTGGACAAATGGCCCTTTATTGCTTTGTTGTGCTCTTGAATATAGAATCATCACAAGGTGGTTTCAGAGGAAGAAGGCCCGTTGCCCAATTTATGTCATCCCTGCAGAATACAAAACCAACCTTCTTCCCATGACTGCGTCTGGCTATTCCATAAATGCGTCCAGTGTCCTGATCCTAATCGTCCTTCCTGATGACACAACCACCCTTCCTAATAACATGTACAGAGATTAACATGATGAATCATTGAGGAGGCAATCAGTGATTCCATCGTACCATTCTGGGAGGAGTATGGGAACAAGTTCACAATAGAGGACCGATCACAGCATGAAGCAAAGTGATGCAGAACAGAAAGAGGCCATTCGGGTCAACGTGCCTGTGCCAGCTCTTTGAAAGAGCTATCCAATTAATCCCATTCTCTGCAATTTGTTTCCCTTCAAGTATTAATCCAATTCCCTTTTGAAAGTTATTATTGAATCTTCTTCCTCCACCCTTTCAGGCAGTGCATTCCAGATCATAACAACTCACTGCATAAACATTTTTTTCCTCATATCATCTCTGATTCTTTTGCAATGTTTTCCTCTCTATCTGATTTTCTAGGTTTGGTGTGAGAGAAATTGGATGATTGCATTGTTCTACATTGCATTGATGATGACAGCCCCTTCAACTTGAAAAAAGCTTTGGATATAAATTAGGAGTGGACCGAGAGCTGGCTCTGTGATCATCAGTGGAGACGACAGTGCATCATTATAAATACTGGTCGACAATGCGAGACCGCAAGATATTGCTGCACAGAGTTTTAGTGCAGAAATGCCATCCATTAAACATGGAAAGTCATATAAGATGTAATAAACCTCAGCTGTGCTTGGAAGAGCTGGGGCAAAGGTACATGGCTTGTGTTGGATTAGTATTTGGCACATCATAGGTTAGAAAATAATGCATCTCCCATAACAATACATCAGCCCAACAGTCAGGAAGGCATTGCTTACTTTTTTAAATCTCACTATCTGCATTATGAATCTACAACTTTAAATCCAATTGCCAAGATGATATTGTTCCTCTCTTTTGATTGATGCAATTATAAATTGAACAAATAATGTGTGGAGCACGGCTGCAGTTCAAGCAGGGGTCACAAATCTAAATTGTACGAGGCTCGATCTAGGTTAGATGTGAAGTTCTTTTCCCAGAGAATAGTGGATCTCTGGAACAGGCAGCTGATTCGTATGGTGGACACAGACTCGCTGAATTCCTTCAAGCGAGAGCTGGATCTGTTTCTGGCTCGGACGGAGATCACCTCTTACAGAAGGTAGGTACTGCAGGGAATTCAGGGCCAGAGTGATCTCCTGGACCAGTTTGATCGTGTAGATGGGTTAGAGAGGATGTATGTGGTGTATGTAGCACTCAAATCACTGATTCCACACGGTCTGGTGTTGCAGTAACTGCTGTGACCTTAGTCCTTTATTGTGTAACTCCAGAGTGCCTCTCAGGACAGCCTTTTATACTCTGTCTTGCAGGTACTTTCAGGTCTCCCACCACAGCGCCCTCCGTGGCGCACCATTGTACTTATGTATTGTCCAGGTACATTAAATGTATAACAGTTTCAGCTGGGATGGAGTGTATAAGTTGAGATACACAATGTATCGCAATTGTGTGGGACAGGCTCGATGGACCAGATGGTCCTTACCTGTCTGTCATTGTTCGTATGTTTGTATCATGCACTAAGAACAGTTCATTCATTGAGATTAATTCATTCAGAACAGTGAGAGAAACACAGACCTGACAATAGAATTCATGGCACAATGTCAAGAAGTGAAACCTGCCAATAGGAGCTTGTTGGAATTTATTTTTAAAACGTTTGTTTTCTGTGTGAATGTTGCGCTTGTGAAGGAGAGGAATGTTGGATGGGAAATGTAGCACTTTCCATTTCCATTCAGGCGTCCAGCTCCAGCAGTGACCACTCCTAGGTCCAATAGCGCAGCCAAAAGTAGCTCGTAAAGATGTGCCCCCAAAACATGCCTCGGCCCCGACTGCAGAGGAGCACCCCTATTGCACAAGGCATCCTCGTGGGTGGTCAATGTAAATTCACACGGTAACTGCAGTGTCGGTGCGTGATCTGACACCCGAGACGCGTGATTCTATTTCACTTTGGGATCAGATCAGGCCTCGATGTCCAATTTGCACAGCAACAACATTTATATAGCGCCTATCACATAGTAAAATGTCCCACAGTGCTTCACAGGTGCGTAAATCAGAATAAATTTGTCGCCAAGCCAAATTAGAGCTATGAGGATGAGTGACCGAATGCAAGGTCAGAGAGGTAGATTTTCAGGAGCGTCTTAAAGGAGGGGAGAGACCGGTGGAGTCACGTTTAGCATTAGTGTGAAGCCGAAACTGATTGGCATGGACATTAAACATAAGATTAGATGAACACTATTAGAGAGATTGTCAGTTTGCTGCAGTGTGGGACATTGGGCTGGGGGCCCGCCTTTCGAGTGACTGAATTTACAAACTTGCACTTGCCAATGTCGAATTTTCCCCTGTGGTGTAGGAATGAAGGGTTCAGATTCTGGGGGCATTGGGGCCACATCTGGTGCAGGTGTGAGCTATATTGACAGCCTGCCCTTTACCTGAAGCCTGTATCCTCATGGGAGGTGAACTAAAGTGATTAGATTAAAGGGGAAAGCAAACTGTAGCTAATATGGAGTTCAAAAAATCAAAGAACTTGCATTTATACAGCACCTTTCACATTCTCGGAACATCCCAAAACACGTCACGCCCACTTGTGGGGAAGAGCATAACTAGAAGCCATCAATATAAGATAGAAACATAGAAACATAGAAATTTACAGCACAGAAGGAAGCCATTCAGTCCATCGTGTCCGTGTGGGCTGACAAAGAGCTATCCAGCCTAATCCCACTTTTCAGCTCTAGGTCCGTATCCTTGTAGGTTACTGCACTTCAAGTGCACATCCAAGTACTTTTTTAATGTGGTGAGGGTTTCTGCCTCTACCACCCTTTCAGGCAGTGAGTTCCAGACCCCCACCACCCTCTGGGTGAAAAATATTCCCCTCAAATCCCCTCCAAACCTCGTACCAATTACTTTAAATCTATGCCCCCTAGTTATTGACCCCTCTACTAAGGGAAATGGGTGCTTCCTATTCACTCTATCTCGCCCCCTCACAATTTTATACACCTCAGTTAGGTCTCCCCTCAGTCTCCACTGTTCCAAAGAAAAAAATCTCAGCCTATCCAATCTTTCCCCATAGCTAAAATTCTCCAGTCCTGGCAACATCCTCGTAAATCTCCTCTGTACCCTCTCTCATGCAATCACATCCTTCCTGTATTGTGGTGACCAGAACTGCCCGCAGTACTCTAGCTGTGGCCTAATTGGGGTTTTATTCAGCTCTAGCATAACCTCCCTGCTCTTGTATTCAATACCTTGGCTATAAAGGCAAGTATTCCGTATGCCTTCTTAACCACCTTATCTACCTCTCCTGCTACCTTCAGAGATCTGCGGACATGCACTCCAAGGTCCCTCTGTTCCTCTACAATTCTCAGTATTCTACCATTTATTGTGTATTCCCTTGCCTTGTTAGCCCTCCCCACCTCACACTTCTCTGGATTGAATTCAGCCCACCTGACAAGTCCATTGATATCATCCTGCAGTCTACAGCTTCTTTCTTCATTATCAATCAGCAAGGGCCACCAAGAAATCCAATAGGGAATTCAGAAGAAACTTCTTTACCCAAAGAGTGGTGAGAATGTGGAACTCGCTACCACAGGGAGTGGTTGAAGCGAATAGTGTAGATGCATTTAAGGGAAGGCTGGACAAGCACAAGGGAGAAGGGGATAGAGGGTTAGGCTGATAGATTTAGATGAGGAAAGATGGGACAAGGCTCGAGTGGAGCATAAACGCCGGCATGGACTGGTTAGGCCGAATGACCTGTTTCTGTGTCGTATATCCTACGTAATAAAAAGTACCTTTGAAGTGCAGTCACTGTTGTAATGTAGGAAAACACAGCAATCAATTCGCACACAGAAAGCTCCCACAAACAGCAATGAGCTAAATGATCAGTAAATCTCTTTTAGTGGGACTGGGTGATGGATAAATGATGGTTAGAACACATAGTCCTTCTCACTCTTCACTCTTCTTCATAGGGCCTTTCACATCAAACAGTACCTTGGTTTGATGCCTCATCTGAAAGGCAAGGCATCCAATAGTGCAACACTCCCTCGCAACTGCACTAAAGCATTGGCCTAGATAATGGCCAAAAATTGCAGTCTGGATGCCTCCGACCGAAATTTTTTTTACGAAAGTACCTGAAGGTCCCGGATGAACAAACACCGGCTCCGAGGCCTAGATGCACAGCCCAGCGCAGAGGCCCACACATCCTAGGAGCTCAGAGCTCCCATTACTATCAATGAGAATACAAAAAAAACGTACACATAAATAAAAAGAACATTTCACTTTTTTAAAAGTAATAGAAATTAAATTAAAATCAATGTTTTATAAAAAATATATATATATTTTTTTAATATTTTAATAGTGTTAATAATAACTTTACCTTCATGGGCAAGGTTTTTAATATAAAAATAAGTAATACATTTTTTTTTCTATCTAGTAAAACTCTTATGGTTACGCCTGCTTTTGCCAGGCATAAGAGATGGAAGGACATTCGCTGGGCAAGAGTTGGGCAAGTAGCCCAACTCTCTGCCCGCGCCGGCCCTTTTCCCGGGGAGGCGCGTGATCTATCAAAATAAATTTTGCACGCCTAAACACACCGTACGCACCCGGGGAGGCCGCAAATATGTGGCCCATTGTACTCATGGGGTCCGACTTTGATGAAGGCCTCTGCCCGCCCAAGTGCCGGCCAAAGGACCGCCGATGGCCGCCGAGGTACCTGATGGTACTTTGGGCGGGGTTTTCATCAACAAGGTCCCTCGAAGGTTAACGGGCGGCAAATGAGGGACTTATGTTGACAATCTGGGCGGCAGCCGGCATAAGCTTCCCATCCAGATAAGTCCCTGTAAAAAAAAAATGTTTAAATGTTTACTCACCTTTTTTTCAGCTCTTCAGACCTACCGTCGGGGATAGATCCGCCTCCTCGCAGCGGTCTACCCCCCCGTTCTGGGAGTCCACTTCCGCCAGCCGGCCGTCCGCTGACGTCAGCTCCGGTTCCCGGCGGCTCTCTCCTCCCGCCTGTTCCAGACCAGATCGAAACTGGTCCTAGGCGGAACCTGAGGAGGAATGTGGGCGGGAGTCGGCGGTAGTGGGCGCTGAGTGCATCAATTTCAGGTCCATGGCTCTGGAGTGGAACTTGAACTCCGTGACCTTTTGACTCAGAGATGACAGTGACACCAATCAGGTCAAAATAAATGAAACAGGACAAGGTTGTAAAATAGAAAAAGAAATAGAATGTGGGAAAGTAAAACAAGGAAATAGTGGCAAACTTAGGGAATGCAAAATAATTTTTATATTAATACACAAAGTTTAACAAACAAAATTCAGAATTGACATTTATTAATGTAGAAAACAATGGGATAATCGCAATAACTGAAGCATACATCTGGTCAGCAATGGCAATTAAATATTGCCGGATATAAGACATGCTGGAGGGATAGGGAAGGAAATGGATAATGATATTAATTAGGGAGAATCTTATCACACTGGAGCATAAGGATTTGAATTGAGCTGAAGAATAGCAAGGGATTGGTCACATCACTGGGGAGTGGCGGGGGTGGGGAGGGAATATTAAAGGCTGCAGAGCAACGATAAGGAAACTGAGGGTAAAATTTGTATCCAATTAGAGAGGTGAATATTTTCAGTAGAGTCACAGGCAAATTTTGTAGATTTTAATTCAAAAAGAGACTGGATTAGACGGGAGGTAGTGCTGTGTTGTGTTCAGGACTGTTTTCTCAGTTAGTATGTTGCTGCTTCAACAAGAAAGGAAGGAAGCAAGTTACAACCACATAAAAAAGGGGCCTTGCCAAGAATAAATGGAAGGAGAAATTGGCAAATAAAACCAGAGATCAGCAATGGGAAATGTTTAAACAGGAGCTGGAAAGGGTGCAGATCCCGGTATGTTCCAATAAAATTAATAGGGAGGGTGTCCAAGATTCTGGCTCCATTAATCAATGAGGAAATTAGATCAAATTTGGAAAATATATGCATTTAACACTACAAGGCATTTAATAAAGCCAGGAAGAAGTGTAAATAGTATAGGAAAGTTACAAAAAGGGCGATTAGAAAGGCTAAGAAGGCGTATGAGAGAAATCTGTGAAAACAGAGCAGTAATAGATTATCTACGGGGACATTAATAGAAAGAGAATAGTCAGGGTAGAGTTAGAGCCAGTAAGAATGAAGGAGGCAAGCTTGTAGCGAAGAGCGAAGGAATGACAAAGATATTAAATAAATGAAATAGAAAATGCTGGAAAACACGCAACAGGTGAGACAGCATCCGTGGTGAGAGAAACAGAGTTAACGTTTCAGGTCAATGGCCTTTTCGTCAGTTCTGATGATATTTCCAGCATCCGCAATATTTAGCTTTTGTTACACTTAAATAAATGCTTTTTCATAGCGGAAATGAACATTGCGATTGTATAACCAGCAGATGTGGGTGTCGAACATTTCCTCAGACTGGGTAGGTGTAGTCAGTGGTGTACTCCAGGGATCTGTGCAAGAGCTGTTCTTATTTACTATCTATATTGCACAGGATACGAACATACAAAAGTGACGGGGAGGAAAAGATCAGCTGGTCTATCAAGCCTGCCTCATACTCATGATGGCCGGAGCACCATGACTATACGTTTCCACCCTGTCCCCCGCCCCTCCGCAGCCATGTAATCTCCCTGTAAAGGCTGCGAAAAACCAGGGCCAGTAAGGGAAAAAATATGGAAAAATCCTCGCCAACCCCCTCAAGTGATTGAATCCAGTCCAGGAAGATCCCATGAACCTGTATAATGGCTGGCTGTGTATTTCCTGTTTGCAATTCTTACTTTCGCAATCTTTCATCACCATATTTACCATTGGAAATGGCTGTCAACATTTCCTATTCAGTGTTCTGTGTCAAGTGTCACGAGGTAGTTGCAGGCTCTGGCCACTAGGTGGCTCTATGGACGGAGTTCCTGAAGTCCCTCAGCTCCATTGCAATCTTGTACATTAAAAAAAAACTTATATTCATGAACTAACCGAGGGCGAAGCCAACTGCGATTTTCTAGTTACAGAATCCAGAACAACATTAAAATTTGCCTGTGGCACCGAGTGGTGAGTATGGCTAATTGTGACAAGGCCTGTGAAGGACACAGAGGAACATAAATAAGTCAGTAGGGTTGGGAGACAAATGAAGTTCAAGGGATATATATACAAAGCAAAAAGGCGATGATGAACCTGTACAAGATCTGAGGCCATAGTTGGTGTATTGTGCACAGTTTTGAGCACCCCATTATAAGGAGGATGTAGAAGCTTTAGAACAGGTGCGGTGTGGATTCCCTATAGATGAGAGATTACACTTATGAGATCTTTGCGAAGTTATGACGACACTTGGGAAAGGGGTTCCTTGGCAGATTTCCAAGATGAAGGGTCATGATTAGGCAAATAGATTGTCCTGCTGATTGGCAAGACAGTGATGAGACAAGATAGTGAAAGAATTATAGAGAAGGTTAGGGGAAAAAATCTTTACATTAAGGGTGGGTAGAATGTGCAATTCTGTGCCACGCACCATTGTTGAAACAATAAATTATTTTAAAAGGAACTAGATAGTTGCTTGAAAAGAGGAACATTAAAGGATGTTGGTGGGGGTGAGAAGGAAGGTGGGATTAGACTAGGTTACTCTTGGAGAAAATTACAAACTGGATGGGCCAAATTGACTGTTTCTGTTATGTGATCCAATTGGACTGCTCCACACTCATTTCATATAGGAGTCTGGTAGCCATTAATGAGAGGAGGGTCTGTCAGAAATTTGAAATAGTCAAGAATTTAGTTGAGATCAGAGAACAAAAAATACAATTTAGATAGATAAAGTTTTTAATAATTCTGATTTGTAGATGTGGAACTTATTGGCTGGCATGTTAGTCCCACCACTTTTCCCATATTCTCCCCTGCGCCAAAATACTATTTAAGGGTCAGATTGGATCCGGTGAACCTGTAAGCCAGGACATGATCACGTGAGACATGCTGGATGCATAAAGGTTGGAGCCTTTGGATGGATGGCTTAAGCGTGAGCATTCGGGACCTTAGACCTTTTGGGAGGTTTGTAGTGGTCGGTGTGAGGGAGTTTGTATTCTGGCGTAGAGTTTAACGTACTAGGTTCAACACAAAGCCCAAACCAACATTGTCAATTGGAGGATGATGCACTCATCCACTGAAGATAACATGGCTTTTAATCTGAAGCCTAATGTTATCCAGAAGCTCCTGCAACACTTTGAGAATGTTTGGCGGCATTGCTCCATCCATTAACATCAAGTAAGACTTCAGCCTAATGAGTAGGAAAGCCTTGCCAATTGGCTTTTTTGTTGGAAGTGAGTTTTTTAAGAGCACTGTAAGGTATCTGGCACAAATAAATCTCCCTCGATCTGACACGCTCCAGCTTTCCACACAGGAAGCTGCTGATCCCATTAGTAAGTAAATCTGGAAATGATTGGCTTGGGTTACTTTTCAAGTATTTGACCAGCTGCTTCTTTCTAAACACTTCCTCCCCTCCTACGCGCAGTTAATTTAAGCCGATGTAGAAAAGGCATGGTCAGGACTATAGCAGGTTCAGGATCTCTCTGCTGTTTCGTATCGCACGGGACCCCTTGGAGAAGCAAGGTCGGAGCACGCACTGTGCCAGAGGCTACACACACCCCCACCAGCCCCATCCCCCACTGAGAATACTCGAGGGCACAAGCAAAACATGCAATGATACGCAGGCATTGGCAAGGTACACTATGATTGAATTCATTATCGGATAGCCTGCACATAGCCTTTGGCCCTCAACCACATTGGCACAGGAGGTTGAAACGGCTTCTGCCAGCCAAAGGTGCGCTATTACTGAATTTGTCATTGGCATTGCCTGGTCACGACCTTTGACCCTCAACCGTCTTCGAACTTCCTGCTCCAAACTAAAAGAGTGCTCCCATTTTCATAACCATTTGAACCGATCATGAGGTGAAAAATGTGTCTCACAGTCTGAAGGTTCAGCTGTGGCACATCTTCTGTATTTCATCACATGCCCATTAACATTATTTGAGATTCTGATGCTGACATTTCACAGCAGGAAAAATAAAACCCAGAGAAAATTGAAAAAATATGGAATGAGTGCTCGAGTCCACCTTCATTCATCCCTGGGACCTTAGTCTGAGCTTGGGATGGTTCCAGTGCAGGCAGCTGAGACCACTGGTCGGGTAACTCCAGGTAAACGTCAGTTCTTTGTTTCATAGCTCAAAACGACCCAAAAATGGAAAAGCAGATTACCAGCTCATGTTCCGGACTGTGGCACAGGGGATAAGTGTGAGCGTGAAGTAATCTAATTGCATTGTTTTAAGGAGGTGACTAGCATGGTAGATAGGGGAGTTGCCCATGGACGCTGTCAACATGAACTTCCAGAAAGCATTTGATCGGGTTCAGCACGCTTTAGAAAAAATTAAACTACATGGGTGGAAGGCACTCTTATGACATGGTTGGTAATTGGTTGGGAAGGTAGGAGAAGATAGAGACAAAGGATTCATTCTGATTGGTAGATGTGACGAAAGAAAAAATGATAGGAAAGAAAGAAAAGAAAGAAGGTCTTGCATTTCTATAGCGCCTTTCATGACCACCAGACATCCCAAAGTGCTTTACAGCCAATGAAGTTCTTTTGAAGTGTATTCACTGTTGTAATGTAGGAAAGGCGGCAGCCAATTTGCTTCCAATATGAACTTGCAGAAGCATTTGATCGGGTTCAGCACGCTTTAGAAAAAATTAAAGCTCCCAAAAACAGCAATATAATAATAACCAGATAATCTGTTTTTGTGATGTTGATTGAGGGATAAATATTGGGCAGGGCTCTGTGTTGGAGCCTCAGCTTTTCACCATATATATTAATGACTTGGATGAAGGCACAGAGAGTGGTACATCCACATTTGTAGATGACACTAAGTT
Source organism: Pristiophorus japonicus (assembly GCF_044704955.1). Lineage (NCBI taxonomy): Eukaryota > Metazoa > Chordata > Chondrichthyes > Pristiophoridae > Pristiophorus > Pristiophorus japonicus. The sequence goes on along the minus strand of NC_091983.1, from coordinate 200,043,897 downwards.
AGGAGGAACCAGTAAGTTGAAACCTTTTCTATGTTTAGTTGCTAATTAGAATATGTAAATGTTCTAATTAGCACGCTTGGTGTCACTCCCCCCCCCCCCCCCCGCCCAATTCCCACCACCCCTTGAATCCCACTCCCGGTTAAAAGTCCCCCTAAGGTTCCCAGACCTCACCCGCGGAAGCATGAAGTATATCAGCGGTAAATCTACAATATTGACTATCAGGATCACAGGAATAAAATAACCATTTACAGTGCAGGCCTGGCAGTAATTATATCATTGGAGTACAATCCATGGAAACCCCAGGGAGATGGCGCGAATGGCTATTAATGGCATTTCTCCAGAGTATCCAGCATTTCTTCCACCGAAGTCACGGTGTGAGGTCAGGGGGAACGCTCCCCCTCCCCCCTGTATAAAATTCTACCCACAGAACTCCAGAGCGAGATTAGCTGTAAGTAAAGTCATGGAGAGCAGCTGGTAGAGCAAAACTTTGCAATATCGACACTTACATCTCCATTATTAGAAGCTGACCAGTTGTTTGCCAGATATGGGTGTGATTTTTTTTCCTGGTTACTTTAGGCGCTAAAGAGCCTCTGAGGTGGCCAAGATAAGGTCTCAAACTGCACCACCGGTTTAGCCCGCATTTAGTGGAAGTCGCCAGCACGGTAAAGGAGTTGAAACGTGTACTAGGAACGGCAGCATGGAGGATCGTTAGGGTTCTGATTGACAATTAAATTGCTTGCTAGCACTCATTGAGGAGGCTGCACGGCACTTTGGTGGCTTTGGATATACTTGCCTTAGAGGCGGTGCAACAAAGGTTCACTAGATTGATTCCTGGAATAAGAGGGTTGTCCCATGAGGAGAGATTGAGTAGATTGGTCTTATATTCTCTGGAGATTAGAAGAATGAGAGGTGATCTCATTGAAACATTTAATATTCTGAGGGGGGTTGACAGGGTAGATGCTGAGAGGTTGTTTCCCCTGGCTGGAGAGTCTAGAACTAGGGGGCATAGTCTCAGGATAAAGGGGTCGGCCATTTAAGACCAAGATGTGGAGGAATTACTTCACTCAGAGGTCGCGAATCTGTGGAATTCTCTACTCCCAAAGGACTGTGGATGCTGAGTCATTGAGCAAATTCAAGGCTGATAAATTTTTGGACCCTGGGGAAATCAAGGGATATGGGGATCAGGTGGGGAAATGGAGTTGAGGTTGAAGATCATCCGTGATCTTATTGAATGGTGGAGCAGGCTCAAGGGGCCACATGGCCTACTCCTGCCATTAATTCTTATGTTCTTATGGTCTAACGCCTCTCCGAACAGCGACCAGCTGAACAAGAGTAAATAAGTCATTGCAGAGGATTCTGAGTGCTACTGAAAGGCATGCTTACTGTTCACTTGCTGCTGGAGTTTTGAAGAGGACCTCTGAAACACAGAGGGAGACTTTCTGGGTCACTTCATCAAGACTTAACCAACACTCGAGCAATATTTATTGTGGAAATTCTCTGTGGACTTCACCTAAAGAGAGTGAGTGCCGTGCTGCTCCACCTTATTGGACAACAGGAGAAAGGGAGTGATTGGTAATTGGCATCTTGCTAGGGGTCCCCCTTGGTAGGACGAGGAATGGGAGGAGGACATGAGGCCGGCAGAGCAGCAACAGCTGGTCCAGGCGAGATAAACAGAAGGGTGAGGTCATATCCTTCCCCCTTGCGGGTACAGGACTTTCCTTCTCCTCTGGACCTCCAGCGTCACGTCCGGGAAAGTGCAATACTGTATATACTTAAGCAATGCACACCTTGACCACAGGGAGTGAACTTGTGGGAGACACTCCTTACCTGGTCATCCAGGTATATAAAGGGAGGTCCCACGCAGGGTCATCACTTCTTGGTCCTGTGAATAAAGATTCAGGTCATAGAGTGACCTTGTCCATAGAATGTGCCTCATGTGGGTTTTGTGCCATTGAGTAAGGACATTATATTGGCGACGAGAAACGGGAATCAATGACCCACGAGAATGGCCACCGGTAGCACAGAGGAACGGTACTGTGTTGGTGAGGACTGGGACGATTTCATTGAGAGGCTCCAGCAAAGCTTTCTCACGAAAGAATGGCTGGGAGATGCAGCGGCCGACAAGCAAAGGGCCCATCTGCTGACCAGCTGCGGACCTAAGACTTACGCGCTCATGAAGGACCTACTAGCACCCGAAAAGCCGGCGGACAAAACCTTTGAAGAGCTCAGCAAACTAAAAGGTGAGCACCTCAAACCGGCGAGCAGCATACACATGGTCCGACACAGATTCTATACCGACCGACGTCGTGAAAGACAGAGCATACCGGACTTCGTTGCGGACCTCCGGCATTTGGCCAGCCTCTGTAAGTTCACAGACGCCTGCAGGGTGGAGATGTTAAGGGACTTCTTTATTGAGGGCATCGGTCATGCGGGGATTTTCCGAAAGTTAATTGATACCAAGGACTTGACTTTGGAAGCGGCGGCGTTGATGGCTCAGACTTTCATGATGGGGGAGGAGGAAACCAAAATAATATACGCGCGCAATTCTGTCTCCAATATCATAAACGCGACTCAGAGCCCCGCAGGCAGGCAAGGGCAGTTCGACACTACCCCAGGCAGCAATAGACCCCAGAGTAGGTTTTCAACAATGGCAGGCTGAACGGACATTTATGCCATCACAGTGGACAATGCGGTCCAGGATGGGGCCATTGATACCCACTAACAGGGTACTCAAGAGCAGTCAAAGGGACAATCAGCGAGGAATGCCGGGTCATAGCTCCCTTGTTCACAACAATGGGAATCTCAGCTCATGCTGGAGGTGTGGGGGCAAACACTCTGCCAGGACTTGCAGGTTTCAACAATTTGTCTGCGGAAATTGCAACCTCAGTGGCCATTTAGCTCGAATGTGCAGGAAGCCTGTAACCAGGCTAATCTACGAGGTGGATGGACCAAAAGAGGGGTCTGTGAGGCAGGATGACTCTTGGGGCAAATCAATGGATGCTGAAGTTCAGTGGGTTCATGTGGCAAACATTCACAGCTCATATACCAAAACGCCACCAATGTTGATGAAGGTTTTATTTAAAGGCATCCGTGTATGCATGGAGCTGGACACGGGGGCCAGCCAGTCACTCATGAGCATTCAACAATTCGAAATGCTATGGCCACTCAAAGCCAGTAGACCCAAACTAGAACGCATTGAGATACAACTACGGACGTATGCCAAATAAATCATTCCAGTACTAGGCAGTGCAATGTTGGCGGTCACACACAATGGATCAGTGAACCGCCTGCCATTCTGGATTGTCCCGGGCAATGGTCTCGCACTGTTGGGGAGGAACTGGTTAGCTGAGATGGGGGGATGTGCGCGCAATGTCATCTGTGGAGCGAAGTTCGTGCTCACAAGTCCGACAAAAATTTGAGTTACTATTCCAACCTGGCGTCGGGACATTCAAAGGCACCAAAGTATGATACGCATCACCCCGGACGCCAGACCAGTGCACCACAAAGCCAGAGCGGTGCCGTATGTGATGCGGGAGAAAATTGAGAGTGAATTGGACCATTTGCTGAGAGAGGGCATCATCTCGCCCGTTGAATTCAGCGACTGGGCAAGCCCCATCGTTCCCGTCCTAAAAGCGGATGGTTCTGTCAGGATCTGTGGCAACTACAAGGCCACTATCAATCGGGCGTCCCTACAAGACCAATACCCGCTCCCGAGAGCGGAGGATCTTTTCGCCACGCTGGCAGGCGGCAAGCTGTTTACCAAGTTGGACCTCACTTCAGCCTACATGACCCAAGAACTGGCCGACGAATCTAAACCACTGACCACCATCACTACGCACAAGGGACTGTTCGTTTACAACAGGTGCCCGTTTGGCATTCGATCAGCGGCCGCGATTTTTCAAAGAAACATGGAAAGCCTGCTCAAATCCATTCCTGGAACAATCGTATTTCAGGACGATATCCTCATCACGGGTCGTCACCGAGGAACACCTCCACAACGTGGAGGAGGTGCTACGCCGACTGGACCGGGTAGGCTTGCGACTCAAGAAGTCTAAATGTGTGTCTTTGGCTCCTGAAGTTGAGTTCCTGGGCAGGAGAGTTGCTGCAGATGGGATTCGGCCCACCGAATTCAAAACAGAGGCGATTCAACGAGCACCCAGGCCCAACAACACATCTGAGATGCGTTCATTTCTGGGACTCTTGAACTATTTCGGGAACTTTCTACCGAACTTAAGCACGTTGTTGGAGCCGCTTCACGTGTTCCTGCGTAAGGGTTGTGATTGGTTTTGGGGGGACTGTCAAGAACGGGCTTTCAATCAGGCGCGGAACCTACTGTGCTCAAGTAAGTTATTGACCCTGTACGACCCCTGTAAGAAATTGGTTCTGACATGTGATGCATCGTCCTATGGTGTTGGGTGCGTGTTGCAGCAGAGTAATGCTGAGGGCTAACTGTGGCTTATGCCTCCAGGTCGCTCTCTCAAGCAGAACGGGGATATGGGATGGTTGAGAAGGAAGCACTCGCATGTGTCTATGGTGTAAAAAAGATGCATCAGTACCTTTTTGGCAGGAGGTTCGAATTAGAAACGGGCCACAAGCCGTTAACATCCCTGTTGTCAGACAGCAAGGCTGTCAATGCCAATGCGTCAGCTCACATACAGCGATGGGCTCTCACGCTGGCTGCTTATGACTACTCCATCCGGCACTCAGCAGGCTTACACTGGCCACCACCGCGGGGGCAGCGGAACAAAGCGCTGAGATGGTCATGGCCGTTGATGCCTTTGACAGCGCAGACTCCCCCATCACAGCCCACTAGATCAAAATCTGGACAAACAGAGATCCCCTCCTATCTCTGATTAAGAAATGTGTCCTGACTGGGGATTGGGCACCCGCACACGGAGCATGCCCTGAGGAGGTCAGGCCGTTTCACAGGCGGATGAATGAGCTCTCCAATCCAAGCTGACTGCCTACTATGGCGCAGCCGGGTAGTCATGTCCCAGAGGGGCAGGGAGGCATTCATCAGGGAACTCCACAGCGAGCATCCAGGCATCGTGCTGATGAAGGCTGTTGCCCGGTCACATGTTTGGTGGCCGGGAATTGATTCAGATCTGGAACACTGTGTTCGCAGGTCCACGACGTGTGCCCAGTTGAGCAATGCCCCCAGGGAGGCCCCGCTCAGCCCGTGGCCCTGGCCCACCAGGCCATGGTCACATATTCATGTCGACTATGCGGACCCGTTCATGGGAAAAATGTTTCTCATTATGGTAGATGCGTACTCGAAATGGATCGAGTGCATCATTCTGAATTCGTGCTCGACATCCACCACTGTGGAGAGTCTATGTGCGGTCTTTGCGACCCACGGCTTGCCGGACATCCTTGTTAGCGATAATGGCCCATGTTTCACGAGCTACGAATTTCGAGAGTTCATGTCGGGCAATGGCATCAACCATGTCAGGACAGCACCGTTCAAGCTGGCCTCCAATGGCCAGGTGGAACGTGCGGTCCAAATCATTAAACAAGGCATGCTCAGGATTCAAGGACCCTCCCTTCAGTGCCGCCTATCGCGCCTCCTGCTGGCCTATAGGTCCCGACCGCACTCGCTTACAGGGGTCCCGCCCGCTGAGCTACTTATGAAACGAACACTCAAAACTCGGTTGTCTCTCATTCACCCAGTCCTGACCGACATAGTTGAGGGCAAGCGCCAGTCCCAAAACGAGTACCATGTTCGAAATTTAAGGGGGAGATGTATAGAAATAAATGACCCCGTATTTGTCCTCAATCATGCCGTGGGGTCCAAATGGTTTGAGGGTACTGTAATAGACAAAGAGGGGAACAGGGTCATCGTGGTTAAACTTAACAATGGGCAGATATGCCGTAAGCATCTGGACCAAGTAAAAAAAAGGTTCAGCGTGGACACTGAGGAACTCAAGGAAGATCATGAGATGGTGCTCACACCACCGCCAGTAAACGAGCAACAAGAACATTCAGCAGCATGCACAGTCCCAGCGGTCAGCCCGGACAGGCCGGAATCACCACAGGTGACAGACACTCACGCCAAGGCTCAACAACCAGAGCCCCAACTGCGGCCCTCCACGAGGGAGCGTAGACCACCTGAAAGACTTAACCTATGATCCCAATAAGACTTTGGGGGGGGGGGGGGAGGTGATGTCATGTATGTAACCTCTATGTAACACCACTGCAATACTGTATATACTTAAGCAATGCACACCTTGACCACAGGGGTGAACTTGTGAGAGAGACTCCTTACCTGGTCATCCAGGTATATAAAGGGAGGTCCCACGCAGGGTCATCATTTCTTGGTCCTGTGAATAAAGGTTCAGGTCATAGAGTGACCTTGTCCATAGAATGTGCCTCGTGTGGGTTTTGTGCCATTGAGTAAGGACATTACACTCCCATCGTTATTTGCAATATCACCTTAAATATACTTTACAATTTGCTAGGAATACTGACTAGAAAAAATGTTACTGAGCCTATTTACAATGCTCCTCCACATAGTGGCAGGACAATTCTTCCACCATGATAACCAAGGTGTAGATCTACCACTAGCAACACCCGCCTTATCCTCCCAATGAGAAACAATGAACTTGCACGATAGCTTATGATATAGCTGATGATTATTCCGCCATTCACATCCCATCTAGACTCATCTTTTGTTTCCTAACTTGTGCCATTACCATCTCAATTTTGCCCATCATCCCTTTTGTCTCTTAAATCACTCCTGCCTTGCACCCTATCACAGACCTTCCCTTTTGTTCTTTCCTCCCTCCCTCCACCCCCGCCCCCCCCCACCCCCCTTCAGTGCCCCTGCACTTCCTTAAGAATCTGTTACATCTTGAACTTTTCCAGTTCTGACGAAGTGTCACAGACCCGAAACGTTAATTCTGTTTCTCGCCACAGATGCTGCCTGACCTGTTGAGATTTCCAGCAGTTTCTGTTTTTATTTCAGATTCCAGTATCCACAGTATTTTGCTTTTGTGTTGCACTAAAGCTCTTTTTCCTCTCCTCAAGAGCTTCCAAAGCACTTAATTAAATTTGCTTTTAAAGTGTTGTGGTTTTCATATGTTCGCACTGTTAAGTCCTGACTCTAATGTACTGACTTACACGAGACACATGCTGAAGTCAAGGTCACTCAGGACCTGCACCTTTAATTCCAGCTCTCCAGTGTTGCACTTGCCTGAGACCTCCCCTTTATATACCTCAGTGGGACAGGTATGGAGTGTCTCCTGCAAGTGCACCCCTGGTGGTAAGGTATGCTTATTGTTACAGGTCATATCCAGTTACAGTCATGTATAGCATGGTAAGATACAGTTATATACAGTAATGTGAGATACATGACATCATCCTCCCCCAAGGTCTTATTGCCTTTATAGATTCAGTCTCTCAGGTGGTCTGCGCTCTCGTGTGGAGCGTCTTAGTTGTGGTTCAGTTGTTTGCCTTGGTGCCTGTTTTTCGTTCGGTGTGATTGCTGATATCTCGCCTGGGCTGTCTGTTTCATTTGGTGTGATTGCTGGTATCTCGCCTGGGCTGTCTGTTGAGACTGCCCTTTCCTCAGGTTGTTCCACCTGTCTGTCCACCAGGTGTGCTGTGAGTTCCACATTGTAGTCTGACTCTGGTTCTTCAGTGTTATCAGTGAATCTACTTTTTACTTGGTCTACATGCCTCTGGCAGGTTTGGCCATTGTCCATTTGTACAACCAGTAGCCTGTTTCCCTCTTTGTCTGTTACTGTCCCTGCAAGCCATTTGGGACCCCGGCCATAGATTAGCACAAACACTTTGTCCCCTATCTCATTCCACCTCCCCCTCGAATTTCGGTCATGGTACTCGGTTAGCTTTTGAAGCTTAGCCTCAACAATTTCATGCATGTCTGGGAGGATTAACGAGAGCCTGGTCTTTAAGGTTCGTTTCATCAATAGTTGCGCAGGGGGAACCCCAGTCAATGAATGCGGACGAGATCTGTATGCCAGCAGCAATCGCGACAGGCGGCTCTGCAGCATGGGACCTTGGATTCTAAGCATGCCTTTTTTAATGATCTGCACTGCTCGCTCCGCCTGGCCATTGGAGGCCGGCTTGAAAGGTGCCGTCTTAACGTGATTTATACCGTGGTCAACTATAAAATCATGAAATTCTGCGCTGGTGAAGCACGGACCATTATCACTGACCAATATGTCAGGATTACCATGCGTTGCAAACATGGTTCTAAGGCTCTCCACAGTGGTGGAGGTGGTGCTCGAGTTTAAAATGGTGCACTCGATCCATTTTGAAAATGCATCAACGACTACGAGGAACATTTTGCCCATGAATGGGCCCGCATAGTCTACATGCACCTGCGACCATGGTTTGGTGGGCCAAGGCCAGGGGTTAAGGGGTCCTCCCTGGGGACATTACTGAGTTGGGCACAAATGGTGCACCTTTGGACGCAGAGCTCCAAGTCTGCATCAATGCCAGGCCACCAGACATGAGATCTGGCTATGGCCTTCATAAGGATGATCCCCGGGTGCTCGCGATGGAGCTCCCGGACAAACGCCTCCCTGCCTCGTAAGGGCATAACTACTCGGCTGCCCCACTTCAGGCAGTCTACCTGTAGTGAGAGTTCATGCATGCGCCTATGGAAAGGTTTGACCTCCTCGGGGCAGGCATCGCGAGCCTCTGCCCAGTCATCGGTTAAAACGCATCTTTTAACTAGAGATAACGTAGGGTCGCTGGTCGTCCAGGCTCTGATTTGGCGAGCCGTCATGGGCGAACCTGTGGATTCAAAGGCATTGATTGCCATGACCATCTCACAGTCCTGTTCGTCGGACCCTTCTGTGGTCACCAGTGGTAGCCTGCTAAGTGTGTTGGCACAGTTGTCTGTGCCTGGTCTTTGCCGTATTGTGTAGTCGTAAGCCGCCAGCATGAGTGCCCACCGCTGAATGCGCGCCAAGGCGTTGGCGTTGATTGCCTTGCACTCGGATAGTAGGGACGTGAGGGGTTTGTAGTCGGTTTCTTTTGTGCGGCCACAGCTGTTCAAATTGTTGAACGCTCATGAGGGATTGACTGGCCCCCATGTCCAGTTCCATGTTGACGGGTATCTCGTTGAGTAGAACCCTCATCATAATTGGAGGCATCTTGGTGTAAGAACAGTGGACATTGATCGTGTTAACCCGCTGTACCTCGGCGTGCCGTGCACTGTTCCAACCGTCTTCTGGTCCGCTTTCCGACTCTTCCGATTCGTATACCAGCCGAGCTGCTGCTTTTCTGCACATGCGAGCCAGATGCCCTGTGTAGTTGCAGTTTCTGCAAACGGCATGCTGAAATCGACACACCCTGGTTGAGTGCCTTCCCCCACATCTCCAACACAGACCGTTTTCATTGTTTCCGAAGGATGAGCTGCGTCTGGCTGATCTCCCTTGAGCTTCTCTCAATCTGTTGTTGATTGCTCGCATTGTGGGTTGATGAGGTGTGATCGGCCGTTCATATGAGCCTTGATTTTGATGACTTCTGGCGCCATTGTCTGCTGTTGAAGGCCTGCTCTCCTGCCTTTGTCTGTGTGTGGGGGTAGCGGTTTGTTTCACAATGTGAACCCCTTGTTCCAATGCCTCGTTGGTTGTCGTACCCGAAGTATAGATCAGCCTCGTTTCTTCTTCGCCTGCCAAGAACGTCTGTGCGACCAGTGCTGCTTCCTCTAGAGTCAAGTTCTTAGTCTCCATAAGCTTTCGGAATATGCCTGTGTGGCCTATTCCTTCAATAAAAAAGTCTCTCAGTACTTCTCTCCTTAGTTCATCGGGGAACTCACATGAACTAGCCAGCCTCCGAAGTTCCGCCACGAAGTCGGGTATGCTTTGGCCCACACAGTGTCTGTAGTTGTAGAACCTGTGTCTGGCCATGTGTAGGCTGCTCGCTGGCTTCAGGTGGTCTCTCACCAGTGTGCTCAACTCCTCAAACGACTTGCTTGCTGGTTTCTCAGGTGCCAGCAGGTCTTTCATTAAAGCGTATGTTTTCAAGCCACAGCTGGTCAAGAGATAGGCTCTTCTCTTGTCTGCCTTATCATCACCCAGCCAGTCTTTGGCCACAAAGCTTTGCTGCAGCCTTTCTATAAAGTCATCCCAATTGTCTCCAGCATTGTATTTCTCATCTGAGCTGTTGGTAGCCATTCTGTGGATTCTGTGATCCCGTAACTCGTCGCCACTGTAAAGTCCTGACTCTAATGTACTGACTTACACGAGAGACATGCTGAAATCAAGGTCACTCAGGACCTGCACCTTTATTACACAGCTCTCCAGTGCTGCACTTGCCTGAGACCTCCCTTTATATACCACAGTGCGACAGGTATGGAGTGTCTCCTGCAAGTGCACCCCTGGTGGTAAGGTATGCTTATTGTTACAGGTCATATCCAGTTACAGTCATGTATAGCATGGTAAGATACAGTTATATACAGTAATGTGAGATACATAACACGCACTTTGTTTTGAAGAATAGTGTGAAGGAATAGAAGGATTCACAGGGTGATGAACAGCTCTTTCCATGGCCAGAACAACCTTTATTCAGCCAATAAGGTGGTAAGTTCTATAGGGCAAGAGGGATTTCTGGGATCCCACACCCCCATATGATGAGTGGGGGAGACGCCAACACCCACTGGTGGCGAGTATCCTGCTGGATGTCAATGCAGAATTCCAAGCTAGAGCTCCGGTCTCCACTCACCAGGATTGCCTGGAGAGGTACCAAAACTGCACCTTCTGACTCAGGGGCGGGAACTCAATCGCAAAGACAAAGATTCACTCGTCACTGGTGTTACGGAGCACAATAAAGTCCCACAAACAGCTCATGAACGAATTGTCATTTTGGTGGTGTTGATTGATCGAGGAACGATAGCAAGGACTACAGTGGAACTTTCCCTGCTCCTCTTCAAAAAAGGGCAGTAGGACTGGAAAGGGCAGACAGGACTTTGGTTTAACGTCTCTGTGAAAGTCGGCAGCTCCGACAGTGCAGTGTCCCCTCAGTACTGCATAAATGCATCAGCCTAGATTATGTGCTCAAGTTACGCAGTGGGACTTGAACAATAACCTTCGGACACAGAGGTGAGAGTGCTACCAACTCATAATGAGAGCTGCAGGGATACTGACAAGAGAGAAGTGTGACAGGGGAGAGGAAAAAGAGGTTTAAAAAAATGTTCAACTAAATGTGCTGGAAGGATTGCTTGAGTGACCTGATTGTTTAACATGTCCCGGGTCTCTTGTAGATGGAGCACTTTGTTTATTATTGAAGTGATGGATACACCAGGCACTTGGGTCCAAATATTTTCTTGTAAGGTTGTGCTGACACAGATTGGACTCCAGGCCTGTTGGTCCTCACTGTAAACTGACACTTTATTCCTGTGATCCTGATATTCAATATTGTAGATTTGCTGCTGATATACTTCAGCGTTATCGAATCACTCTCCGGATTCCGCGTGTGAGGCCTGAGAACATCAGGGGGAATCTTAACCAGGAGCGGGATTCGGGGGCGGGGGGGGAGGGGGGGGCGCGGAGCGATGGGGGGGAGGGGGTGCAGTCGAATGCCTGACCTCTGAGGTGATTTTCATTCCTAGGCCTCATCTGCGTGCCGCCGGTCAGCTGACCACCGGAAACGGGCTGGAATCAGAAAACCGCAGCTGGCCGTCCAGCGTGTGGGAGCGGAAGTTCAGGCAACAGGAGGCTTCTGTCCGGCGCCAAAGAGAGGGTCGCAGGCAAGAAGGTTAAGTCGCAGGGGAGGGGGTTTGGCGGGAGAGAAGGTGGAGGGATAGGGTCACCAACTCTGATTGGTCCTGAAGGTTTCATCATATGACCGCCAATCTCCCCACCCAGTCCCACCTTCAATATTTTTTGTCACTAATAACCGAAAGTGTTCAAAGAAAAATTAAAAAGACCACAATATTTTTTTACTGTCCCAATGATTTTTCTTCCATGGTTGCTTGCGGCAGTGTCCTGGAGATGAATGCTTAATTCCTGGAGCCTCCAGGACGATCCTGGGGCGGGTGGGGAGGGTAGTGTTGGTAACCCTGCAGGAGGAACCAGGGGCAGGAGTGGCCTAAACTTCCCTTGTGTGGGGCTTAGACTCTCCTCCTCCTGGGCCCACAAGGGAAGGAAAATTTAGTTCCCTGAAATGGTCTCTTCTGGCCCTGGATCCTCCTCCCACTCTCTTCACTTGTCGAAAACGCCGCAGCAACTTCACCACTTAAGTCCGAGTTAAAATTGCAGTCAGATCCCATCAGCCTCATTGGATCCTCCAACTGCTTATTTTTTAAAAAGACCGTGTTTCCTACATTACAACAGTGACTACACTTCAAAATTGGCTGTAAAGTGCTTTGGGATGTCCTGAGGTTGTGAAAGGCGCTATAGAAATGCAAGTCTTTCTTTTTAGAGTGATATGGGCTCAGTGAAACAGGCTTTGATCCCAATACTGTCTTCAAGGTGCTTGTTCCCAAACTTCGAGCAGCACGCGTCCGGGGTGTGTGGTGAGGCCTACAAAAGGCCCAACGTCGGAGGACGAGCGGCAGTTCGGGCAGCGCGAGTCCGGGGTGCGTGGTGAGGCCGACAAAAGGCCCAGCTTGTACAGCTCCAGCCGGGAGAAAAAGCTAAAAAGAAGTAGAAAGACATCAAAAGGTGACGTCACAGCCAAAGGGGTAAGTGATTGGCTGGTGATTGGCGAGTAGCTTTTCTTTTTATTTTTTATATCAGTAAGTAACCTGTTAACAGTGTTGTTGCCAAATTAAGTGTATCTAAAGGTTAAGTCATGGCAGGAGAGCTCGGTCACATGATATGCTCCTCCTGTACCATGTGGGAACTCAGGGACACTTCCGGTGTCCCTGACGACTATGTGTGCGGGAAGTGTATCCGCCTCCAGCTCCTGACAGACCGCGTTGCGGAATTGGAGCTGAGGGTGAATTCACTCTGGAGCATCCACGATGCTGAGAATGACGTGAGTATCATGTGTAGCGAGTTGGTCTTACCGCAGGTGAAGGGTCCACAGCCAGATAGGGAATGGAAGACCAGCAGGAAGAGCATTGCAAGGAAGGTAGTGCAGGAGTCCCCTGCGGTCATCCCCCTGCAAAACAGATACACCGTTTTGAGTACTGTTGGGGGAGGATGACTCATCAGGGGAGGGCAGCAGCAGCCAAGTTCATGGCACCGTGGCTGGCTCTGCTGCACAGGAGGGCAGGAAAAAGAGTGGGAGAGCGATAGTGATAGGGGATTCAATTGTAAGGGGAATAGATAGGCATTTCTGCGGCCGCAACCAAGACTCCAGGATGGTATGTTGCCTCCCTGGTGCAAGGGTCAAGGATGACTCGGAGCGGGTGCAGGACATCCTGAAAAGGGAGGGTGAACAGCCAGTTGTCGTGGTGCACATTGGTACCAACGACATAGGTAAAAAAAGGGATGAGGTCCTACGAGACGAATTTAAGGAGCTAGGAGCTAAATTAAAAAGTAGGACCTCAAAAGTAGTAATCTTGGGATTGCGACCAGTGCCACGTGCTAGTCAGAGTAGGAATCGCAGGATAGCACAGATGAATACGTGGCTTGAGCATGGCGCAGCAGGGAGGGATTCAAATTTCTGGGGCATTGGAACCGGTTCTGGGGGAGGTGGGACCAGTACAAACCGGAGGGTCTGCACCTGGGCAGGACCGGAACCAATGTCCCAGGGGGAGTGTTTGCTAGTGCTGTTGGGGAGGAGTTAAACTAATATGGCAGGGGGATGGGAACCAATGCAGGGAGACAGAGGGAAACAAAATGGAGACAGAAGCAAAAGACAGAAAGGAGATGAGTAAAAATGGAGGGCAGAGAAACCCAAGGCAAAAAACAAAAAGGGCCACTATACAGCAAAATTCTAAAGGGTCAAAGTGTAATAAAAGGGCAAGCCTGAAAGCTCGGTGCCTCAATGCGAGGAGTATTCAGAACCCAGGAGAGGGCTCTGAGCTAGTTAGAGTGGGTAAGAGCTCAGATGAACAGGACCCCAAGAAAGAATGCAAAAGGCAGGAGGCAACAGAGCAGAGTAGCACTTGGGTAAGTATAAACCACAAGGTGATAGGAAGGGACAATATGTATGAATATAAAGGGGCTGCAGGAGGGGTCAAAACTAAAAATCATGGTTTAAAAACGAGTATTAAAACATTCTACCTAAACGCATGCAGCATTCGAAATAAAGTAAATGAATTGATGGCACAAATCATTACAAATGGGTATGATTTGGTGGCCATTATCGAAATGTGGTTGCAGGGTGGCCAAGACTGGGAATTAAACATACAGGGGTATCTGACAATTCGGAAAGATAGACAAAAAGGGAAAGGAGGTGGGGTAGCTCTGTTAATAAAGGATGATATCAGGGCAGTTGTGAGAGACGATATTGGCTCTAATGAACAAAATGTTGAATCATTGTGGGTGGAGATTAGAGATAGTAAGGGGAAAAAGTCACTGGTGGGCGTAGTTTATAGGCCCAGAAATAATAACTTCACGGTGGGGCGAACAATAATCAAGGGAATAATGAAGGCATGTGAAAAAGGAACGGCAGTAATCATGGGGGATTTTAACCTACATATCGATTGGGCAAATCAAATCGCACGGGGTAGCCTTGAGGAGGAATTCATAGAATGCATACGGGATTGTTTCTTCGAACAGTATGTCACAAAACCTACAAGGGAGCAAGCTATCTTAGATCTGTTCCTGTGTAATGAGACAGGAATAATAAACGATCTCCTAGTAAAAGATCCTCTCGGAATGAGTGATCACAGTATGGTTAAATTTGTAATACAGATTGAGGGTGAGGAAGTAGTGTCTCAAACGAGCGTACTATGCTTAAACAAAGGGGACTACAGTGGGATGAGGGCAGAGTTGGCTAAAGTAGACTGGAAACACAGACTAAACGGTGGCACAATTGAGGAATAGAGGAGGACTTTACGGAGCTCTTTTATAGTGCTCAACAAAAATATATTCCAGTGAAAAAGAAGGGCGGTAAGAGAAGGGATAACCAGCCATGGATAACCAAGGAAATAAAGGAGAGTATCAAATTAAAAACCAATAAGGTGGCCAAGGTTAATGGGAAACTAGAAGATTGGGAAAATTTTAAACGACAGCAAAGAATGACTAAGAAAGCAATAAAGAAAGGAAAGATAGATTACGAAAGTAAACTTGCGCAAAACATAAAAACAGATAGTAAAAGCTTTTACCGCTATATAAAACGGAAAAGAGTGACTAAAGTAAATGGTAAATGTTGGTCCCTTAGAAGATGAGAAGGGGGATTTAATAATGGGAAATGTGGAAATGGCTGAGACCTTAAACAATTATTTTGCTTCGGTCTTCACAGTGGAAGACACAAAAACCATGCCAAAAATTGCTGGTCACAGGAATGTGGGAAGGGAGGACCTTGAGATAATCACTATCACTAGCGGGGTAATGCTGGACAGGCTAATGGGACTCAAGGTAGACAAGTTCCCTGGTCCTGATGAAATGCATCCCAGGGTATTAAAAGAGATGGCGGAAGTTATAGCAGATGCATTCGTTATAATCTACCAAAATTCTCTGGACTCTGGGGAGGTACCAGCGGATTGGAAAGCAGCTAATGTAACGCCTCTGTTTAAAAAAGGGGGCAGACAAAAGGCAGGTAACTATAGGCCGGTTAGTTTAACATCTGTAGTGGGAAAATGCTTGAAGCTATCATTAAGGAAGAAATAAGCAGGACATCTAGATAGGAATAGTGCAATCAAGCAGATGCAACATGGATTCATGAAGGGGAAATCATGTTTAACTAATTTACTGGAATTCTTTGAGGATATAACGAGCATGGTGGATAGAGGTGTACCGATGGATGTGGTGTATTTAGATTTCCAAAAGGCATTCGATAAGATGCCACACAAAAGGTTACCGCAGAAGATAAAGGTACGCGGAGTCAGAGGAAATGTATTAGCATGGATAGAGAATTGGCTGGCGAACAGAAAGCAGAGAGTCGGGATAAATGGGTCCTTTTCGGGTTGGAAATCGGTGGTTAGTGGTGTGCCACAAGGATCGGTGCTAGGACCACAACTGTTTACAATATACATAGATGACCTGGAAGAGGGGACAGTAAGCATGTGTAACAAAATTTGCAGATGACACAAAGATTAGTGGGAAAGTGGGTTGTGTAGAGGACACAGAGAGGCTGCAAAGAGATTCAGATAGGTTAAGCAAATGGGCTAAGGTTTGGCAGATGGAATACAATGTCGGAAAATGTGAGATCATCCACCTTGGAAAAAAAAACAGTAAAAGGGAATATTATTTGAATGGAGAGAAATTACAACATGCTGAGGTGCAGAGGGATCTGGAGGTCCTTGTGCATGAATCCCAAAAAGTTAGTTTGCAGGTGCAGCAGGTAATCAGGAAGGCGAATGGAATGTTGGCCTTCATTGCGAGAGGGATGGAGTACAAAAGCAGGGAGGTCCTGCTGCAACTGTACAGGGTATTGGTGAGGCTGCACCTGGAATACTGCGTGCAGTTTTATTCACGTTACTTAAGGAAGGATATACTAGCTTTGGAGGGGGTACAGAGACGATTCACTAGGCTGATTCCGGAGATGAGGGAGTTACCTTATGATGATAGATTGAGCAGACTGGGTCTTTACTCGTTGGAGTTCAGAAGGATGAGGGGTGATCTTATAGAAACATTTAAAATAATGAAAGGGATAGACAAGATAGAGGCAGAGAGGTTGTTTCCACTGGTAGGGGAGACTAGAACTAGGGGGCACAGCCTCAAAATACCGGGAAGCCAATTTAAAACCGAGTTGAGAAGGAATTTCTTCTCCCAGAGGGTTGTGAATCTGTGGAATTCTCTGCCCAAGGAAGCAGTTGAGGCTAGCTCATTGAATGTATTCAAGTCACAGATGGATAGATTTTTAACCAATAAGGGAATTAAGGGTTATGGGGAGAGGGCGGGTAAGTGGAGCTGAGTCCACGGCCAGATCAGCCATGATCTTGTTGAATGGCGGAGCAGGCTCGAGGGGCTAGATGTTCCTAATTCTTATGTTCTTATGTTCTAATCGGGGTTGTCCCCTCATGTGGCCATCATGGCTGAGCCTAAACATGTTCCTATCTGACTCCCAATCTGGCACAGAGGGGAAAGGGTGCTGCATATCAATCAGGAGCAGAATACAGAGACTATTTCTTCCCCCAATAGCATTGAAGCTATTTGTAGCTAACTCAGCACATACTGGGGATCAAAGCTGGGACTTGTTGGATAAACTCACTGAGCCATCGATCAAGCACACCACAAGCTTTATTTACATACATCTGAAATATGAGCCATAACTGTAAGCTAACCCGTGTATGATCCCATAGGGACACTGGTTCCAAATGATTCAAGGTTGACCCATATGGGGGACAGTGATTTAACAAGACTTAATACATTACAGCATCTGAGCAGCACGTTACAGAGAATATTTGAGACTTATATTACAAAGTTATCCTCTGGGTAAAAGCCGCAAATGTGAGTAGGCTACAACCTGTGTCTCCCACGTCTGCCTCACTCTCTCCGTCTCCAGGGTGTCTCTTTGATTCATCCTGAAATTGTCCTGGCCAATATTTATCCCTCAATCAACGTGACAAAAAAAACAGATTATCTGGTCATTATCACATTGCTGTTTGTGGGAGCTTGCTGTGCGCGAATTGGCAGCTGCGTTTCCCACATTACAACAGTGACTACACTCCAAAAGTACTTAATTTGCTGTGGTCGTGAAAGGTGCTATATAAATTCAAGTCTTTGTTTCTTTTGAAATCTCTTACTCCTGAAATATCTCACCATGGCGATGAGCAGCCAGCTGGCTCCCGGTCTTTGACCAGTGCCAATTTGTAACCACCTGTTTTTCCCTCACTCAGTGTGCAGAATCATCGGGCCTCCGCTCACCTCCCCTCAGCTCCCCACCTCCTCCTCTTGGTCTAACAGAATGGAAGTATTGACCACAAAGGGCAAATCAGTGTGGGTCCCTTATCCCCAACTGCTCACCGTGTAACCAGCATGGCGCAACATTACATTTTGGCCAGCGCATCTCACCCTCAAAATGTCATGGTCTGGTGGGAACGGTGCATCCTGGAATAAGTGGCCCCATTACAGACAGCACCAAAGTTAGCTCGGTTGGAGAAGGGGGCTCCATGCTTTATAACCAACTGGCAGGCACCCGCACAACTACCCAGGTCCACCCCATCTGCCCCCACAGGCAGGTAAATCGCCAGTCCACTGCGGGACCTGGTGGATGGGAGGTCCATTCTGAAAGGTCTGATTTGGCCATAATGGCCACCTCTCCCATCACAGCGGTGTGATCAGCATAGGTGGTGGGAAGTACAGCCAGGCAGGGAGGCTTCAGTAAGAAGCAAGGTGTTAACACCTGTGAGCCACATTTCAGTCAAAGCCAACGTGTCTAAGGTGGGGGATAACAAGGATCTTGTTCACAGTGAATAGATGTTCTGCAAGGAAAAGTGTGTGGGGAAGGAGGTTGGCAAGATTATCAGGCACGCAAGGTCAGCAAGGGCAGAGGGTGGTGTAATGTCCTTACACAATACCACAAATCCACACGAGGCACATTCGATGGACAAGGTCACTCCATAGGTTAGGTGAGTGGGCAAATGCATGGCAGATGAAGTATAATGTGGATAAATGTGAGGTTATCCACTTTGGTGGTAAAAACAGAGAGACAGACTATTATCTGAATGGTGACAGATTAGGAAAAGGGGAGGTGCAAAGAGACCTGGGTGTCATGGTACATCAGTCATTGAAGGTTGGCATGCAGGTGCAGCAGGCGGTTAAGAAAGCAAATGGCATGTTGGCCTTCATAGCAAGGGGATTTGAGTACAGGGGCAGGGAGGTGTTGCTACAGTTGTACAGGGCATTGGTGAGGCCACACCTGGAGTATTGTGTACAGTTTTGGTCTCCTAACCTGAGGAAGGACATTCTTGCTATTGAGGGAGTGCAGCGAAGGTTCACCAGACTGATTCCCGGGATGGCGGGACTGACCTATCAAGAAAGACTGGATCAACTGGGCTTGTATTCACTGGAGTTCAGAAGAATGAGAGGGGACCTCATAGAAACATAAAATTCTGACGGGGTTAGACAGGTTAGATGCAGGAAGAATGTTCCCAATGTTGGGGAAGTCCAGAACCAGAGGTCACAGTCTAAGGATAAGGGGTAAGCCATTTAGGACCGAGATGCGGAGGAACCTCTTCACCCAGAGAGTGGTGAACCTGTGGAATTCTCTACCACAGAAAGTTGTTGAGGCCAATTCACTAAATATATTCAAAAAGGAGTTAGATGAGGTCCTTACTACTAGGGGGATCAAGGGGTATGGCGAGAAAGCAGGAATGGGGTACTGAAGTTGAATGTTCAGCCATGAACTCATTGAATGGCGGTGCAGGCTAGAAGGGCAGAATGGCCTACTCCTGCACCTATTTCCTATGTTTCTATGTTTCTATGACCTGAACCTTTATTCACAGGACCAAGAAGTGATGACCCTGCGTGGGACCTCCCTTTATATACTTCGATGACCAGGTGAGGAATGTCTCCCACAAGTTCACCTCCTGTGGTCAAGGTATGCATTTCTTAAGTATATACAGTATTGCAGTGTTGTTACATAAAGGTTTCATACATGACATCACCTCCCCCTCAACATCTTATTGGGATCATTAGTTAAGTCTCTCGGGTGGTCTGCGCTCTCTCGTGGAGCGCCGCAGTTGAGGCTCTGGTTGTTGAGCCTTGGTATGCGTATCTGTCACCTGTGGTGATTCCGGCCTGTCCGGGCTGGCCGCAGGGACTGTGCATGCTGCTGAATGTTCTTGTTGCTCGTTCACTGGCGGTGGTGTGAATACCATCTCATGATCTTCCTCAGATTCCTCAGTGTCCATGCTGAACCTTTTTTTGACTTGGTCCAGATGCTTGCGGCATATCTGCCCATTGTTAAGTTTAACCACTATGACCCTATTCCCCTCTTTGTCTATTACAGTACCCTCAAGCCATTTGGGCCCCAAAGCGTGATTGAGAACAAATACGGGGTCATCAATTTCTATACATCTGCCCCTTGAATTTCGGTCATGGTACTCATTTTGGGACTGGCGCTTGCCCTCAACAATGTCGGACAGGACTGGATGAATGAGGGACAGCCGAGTTTTGAGTGTTCGTTTCATGAGTAGCTCCGTGGGCGGGACCCCCGTGAGCGAGTGCGGTCGGGACCTGTAGGCCAGCAGGAGGCACAAAAGGCGGCATTGAAGGGAGGGTCCTTGAATCCTGAGCATGCCTTGTTTTATGATTTGGACCGCACGTTCCGCCTGGCCATTGGAGGCCGGCTTGAACGGTGCAGTCCTGACATGGTTAATGCCATTACCCGACATGAACTCCCGGAATTCGTAGCTTGTGAAACATGGGCCATTATCGCTAACAAGGATGTCTGGCAAGCCGTGGGTTGCAAAGACCGCGCTCAGACTCTCCACAGTGGTGGATGTCATGCACGAATTCAATATGATGCACTCGATCCATGTCGAGTACGCATCAACCGCAATGAGAAGCATTTTTCCCATGAACAGGCCCGCGTAGTCAACGTGAATACGTGACCATGGCCTGGTGGGCCAGGGCCACGGACTGAGTGGGGCCTCCCTGGGGTCATTACCGAGCTGGGCACACGTCGTGCACCTGCAAACACAGTGTTCCAGGTCTGAATCAATTCCCGGCCACCACACATGTGACCGGGCAATAGCCTTCATCAGCACGATGCCTGGGTGCTCGCTGTGGAGTTCCCTGATGAATGCCTCCCTGCTCCTCTGGGGCATGACTACCCAGTTGTCCCATAGTAGGCAACCGGCTTGGATGGAGAGCTCGTCCATCCGTCTGTGAAACAGTCTGACCTCCTCAGGGCATGATCTGTGTGCAGGCGCCCAATCCCCAGTCAGGACACATTTCTTAAGCAAGGATAGGAGAGGATCTCTGTTGGTCCAGATTTTGATCTGGCAGGCTGTGATGGGGGAGTCTGCGCTGTCAAAGGCATCGACAGCCATGACCATCTCAGCGCTTTGCTCCGCTGCCCCCTCAGTGGTGGCCAGTGGAAGCCTGCTGAGCGCGTCAGTGCAATGTTTGATGCTGGGCCGGTGCCGGATGGTGTAGTCATATGCAGCCAGCGTGAGAGCCCATCGCTGTATACGAGCTGACGCATTGGCATTGACAACCTTGCTGTATGACAGCAGGGATGTTAACGGCTTGTGGCCTGTTTCTAACTCGAACCTTCTGCCAAAAAGGTACTGGTGCATCTTTTTCACCCCATAGACACATTCGAGTGCTTCCTTCTCAACCATCCCATATCCCCGTTCAGCTTGAGAGAGCGACCTGGAGGCACAAGCCACAGGTTGGAGTTGGCCCTCAGCATTACCCTGCTGCAACACGGAACCCAACCCCATAGGACGATGCATCACATGTCAGAACCAATTTCTTACAGGGGTTATACAGGGTCAACAACTTATTTGAACAAAGTAGGTTCCGCGCCCGATTGAAAGCCCATTCCTGACAGTCCCCCCAAAACCAATCGCAACCCTTACGCAGGAGCACGTGTAGCGGCTCCAACAATGTACTTAAGTTCGGCAGAAAGTTCCCAAAA
This sequence comes from Pristiophorus japonicus, assembly GCF_044704955.1. Classification (NCBI taxonomy): domain Eukaryota; kingdom Metazoa; phylum Chordata; class Chondrichthyes; family Pristiophoridae; genus Pristiophorus; species Pristiophorus japonicus. The sequence continues at coordinate 200,022,276 of NC_091983.1, read as the reverse complement.
TAGTTCAAGAGTCCCAGAAATGACCGCAACTCTGATGTGTTGCCGGGCCTGGGCGCTCGTCGAATCGCCTCCATTTTAGATTCGGTGGGCCGAATCCCGTCTTCAGCAACCCTCCTGCCCAGGAACTCAACCTCAGGAGCCAAAAACACACATTTAGATTTCTTGAATCGCAGGCCTACCCGGTCCAGTCGGCGTAGTACCTCCTCCAGGTTGTGAAGGTGTTCCTCGGTGTCACGACCGGTGATGAGGATGTCGTTCTGAAATACGATTGTTCCAGGAATGGATTTGAGCAGGCTTTCCATGTTTCTTTGAAAAATCGTGGCCGCTGATCGAATGCCATACGGACACCTGTTGTAAACGAACAGTCCCTTGTGCGTGGTGATGGTGGTCAGTAGTTTAGATTTGTCGGCCAGTTCTTGGGTCATGTAGGCTGAAGTGAGGTCCAACTTGGTAAACAGCTTGCCGCCTCCCAGCGTGGCGAAAAGATCCTCCGCTCTCGGGAGCGGGTATTGGTCTTGTAGGGACACCCAGTTGATAGTGGCCTTGTAGTCGCCACATATCCTGATCGAGCCATCAGCTTTTAGGATGGAAACGATGGGGCTCGCCCAGTCGCTGAATTCAACGGGCGAGATGATGCCGTCTCTCAGCAACCGGTCCAACTCGCTCTCAATTTTCTCCTGCATCACATACGGCACAGCTCTGGCTTTGTGGTGCACTGGTCTGGCGTCCAGGGTGATGCGTATCACTACTTTGGTACCTTTGAACGTCCCGACACCAGGTTGAAATAGTGACTCAAATTGCTGTAGGACCTATGAGCATGAACTTCTCACCACAGATGACATGTCGTGCACATCCCCCCATTTCCAGTTCATCTCAGCTAACCAGCTCCTTCCCAACAGTGCGGGACCATTGCCCGGGACAATCCAGAGTGGCAGCCGGTTCACTGATCCATTGTGTGTGACCGCCAACATTGCACTGCCTAGTACTGGAATGATTTCTTTGGTGTACGTCTGTAACTGCATCTCAATGCATTCTCGTTTGGGTCTGCTGGCTTTGAATGGCCACAGCTTTTCGAATTGTTGAACACTTATGAGTGACTGGCTGACCCCCGTGTCCAGCTCCATGCATACAGGGATGCCGTTTAATAGGACTTTCATCATCATAGGTGGCGTTTTGGTATATGAGCCGTGAATGTTTGCCACATGAACCCGCTGAACTTCAGTGTCCCTTGATTTGCCCCAAGCGTCATCCTTCCTCGCAGACCCCTCATCTGTTTCATCCGTCTCGTATATTAGCCGGCTTACAGGTTTTCTGCACATTCTGGCTAAATGGCCACTGAGGTTACAATTTCTGCAGACGAACTGTTGAAACCTGCAAGTCCTGGCAGCATGTCTGCCCCCACACCTCCAGCATGAACTGAGATTCCCATTGTTGTGAACAAAAGAGCTGTTACAAGGCATTCCTCGCTGATTGTCCCTTTGACTGCTCTTGAGCACCCTGTTAGTGGGTGTCAATGGCCCCATCCCGGGCTGCAATGTCCACTGGGGGGGTGTAAATATCCATTCAGCCTGCCTTTGTCTCTGTTGGAGATTTACTCTTGGGTCTATTGCTGCCTGTGGTGTGTCGAACTGCCCTTGCCTGCCTGCGGGGCTCTGTGTCGCGTTTATGATATTGACTCCCTGATCCATTGCCACGTTGGAGGCAGAATTGCGCGCGTATATTATCTTGGTTTCCTCCTCCCCCGGCATAAAAGTCTGAGCCATCAACGCCGCCGCTTCCAAGGTCAAGTCCTTGGTCTCAATTAGCTTTCTGAAAATCCCAGCATGACCGATGCCCTCAATAAAGAAATCCCTTAACATCTCCCCTCTGCAGGTGTCTGTGAACTTACAGAGGTTGGCCAAGCGCCGGAGGTCCGCATCGAAATCCGGTATGCTCTGTCCTTCCTGACGTCGGTGGGTATAGAATCTGTGTCGGGCCATGTGTACGCTGCTCGCTGGTTTGAGGTGCTCACCGATTAGTTTGCTGAGCTCTTCCAAGGTTTTGTCCGCCGGCTTCTCGCGTGCTAGCAGGTCTTTCAAGAGCGCGTAAGTCTTGGGTCTACAGCTGGTCAGCAGGTGAGCCCTTCGCTTGTCAGCCGCTGTGTCTCCCAGCCAGTCCTTCGTGACAAAACTCTGCTGGAGCCTCTCGATGAAATCGTCCCAGTCCTCACCAACACAGTACCGTTCATCTGTGCTGCCGGTGGCCATTCTCGTGGGTTGTTGATTCCTGTTTCTTGTCGCCAATGTAATGTCCTTACACAATACCACAAATCCACACGAGGCACATTCTATGGACAAGGTCACTCCATGACCTGAACCTTTATTCACAGGACCAAGAAGTGATGACCCTGCGTGGAACCTCCCTTTATATACCTGGATGACCAGGTGAGGAGTGTCTCCCACAAGTTCACCCCCTGTGGTCAAGGTGTGCATTTCTTACGTATATACAGTATTGCAGTGTTGTTACATAAAGGTTACATACATGACAGGTGAGACAGGTGGGATTGCCGCTCATTAGGAGCCTGTGATAGGAGCCTCGATGCGCCCTTCGGAGAAAGCCAAGAGGGCCACAGAGGGCAGTTGTGGGCTTTTCCAATGATGGTGGTAGGAGAGTAAGAAGGCAGCTAAAAGTGATGGATTGGGCTGGGGATTGGGGGTTGTGGGGGAACCTGAGAGGGGAAAAATGAAAGCTGAGTGACAGGCATGGGAAGGGACAGGAGTGAAGGTCCCGAGAGGGGACAAGAGAAAAAAGAATGGCGTTAGAAGTAATGGGCTTGGGTCCAGAGCAGCAGTCAGAATGTGCATGTGAATGGCCACGGAGAGAATTCAGGTTACATAGGCATGGCAGAGATCAGAAGAGAAATAGAATCATAGAATGGTTACAGCACGGAAGAAGGTCATTCAGCCCGTCAAGCCTGTGCCAACTCTCAGCTAGTTCCACTCCCTCGCCCTTTCCCCATAGCCCTGCAAATTTATTTCCATCAGATACTTAACCAACTCCCTTTTGAAAGATAAGATTGAGTCTGCCTCCACCACCCTTTCAGGCAGTGCATTCCAGATCTTAACCACTCGCTGCGTAAAAAAGTTTTTTCTTACGTCACCTTTGAGGCTTTTGCCAAACACCTTAAATCTGTGTCCGCTGGTTCTCGACCCTTCTGCCAATGGGAACAGTTTCTCTCTATCTACGCTGTACAGAGCCCTCATAATTTTGATCACCTCTATCAAATCTCTCAATTTTCTCTGCTCTAAGGAAAGCAACCCCAGCCTCTCCAGTCTATTCATGTAACTGAAGTCCCTCATTCCTGGAATAGTTCTCGGAAATCTTTTCTGCACCTTCTCTAAGGCCTTCACACCCTTCCTAAAGTATGGTGCCCAGAATTGGACACAATACTCCAGTTGGGGCCAAATCAGTGTTTTGTACAAGTTTGTCACAATTTCCATACTTTTGTACTCTACACCTCAACCTGGCCTGCCACTTTCTACGATTTGTGCACACATACCCCCAGGTCTCTCTGTTCGTGCACCCTCTTTAGGATTGTACCCTTTAGTGTATATGTTCTTTCTTCATTCTTTTTACCAAAAATGCATCACTCCACACTTTTCAGCATTAAATTTCATCTGCCACGTGTCCGCCCATTTCACCAGCCTGTCTATGTCTTCCTGAAGTCGATCACTCTCCTCCTCACTGTTCACAAAAATTCCAAGTTTTGTGTCATCTGTAAATTTTGAAATTGAGCCCTGTACATCCACGTCCAAGTCATTAATATATATCAAAAAAAGCAGTGGTCCTAGAACCGACACTTGGGGAACACCACCATGTACCTTCCTCCAGTTTGAAAAACAACCGTTCACCACTACTCTCTGCTTCCTGTCACTTAGCCAATTTTGTATCCAGGCTACCACTGTCCTTTTAACATAAGGACATAAGAAATAGGAGCAGAAATAGGCCATTTGGCCACTCGAGCCTGCTCCGCCATTCAATAAGATCATGGCAGATCTGATCCACTCCACTTTCCCCATAACCCTTAACTCCATCATCATTCAAAAATCAGTCTACCTCGACCTTAAATATATTCAGTGACCCAGCCTCCACAGCTCTCTGGGGTAGAGAATTCCAAAGATTCACGACCCTCCGAGAGAAGAAATTCGTCCTCATCTCCGTTTTAAATGTGCGACCCCTAATTCTGAAACTATGCCCCCTAGTTCTAGATACCCCGGGCCAGATCCATCCTCATCCCACTGAAATTGGCCTTCCCCCAGTTAAACATTTTTACTCTAGATGTCCTTTTCCATAGCTAATCTAAACCTTATGTTACTATGATCACTGTTCCCTAAATGTTCAGTGACTGACATTTGCTCCACTTGACCCACCTCATTCCCCAGAACAAGATCCAGCAATGCCTCCTTCCTCATTGGGACGGAAACATACTGATGAAGAAAGTGCTGCTGAACTCACTTCAGAAATTCTTCCTCCTCTCTGCCCTTTACACTATTACTATCCCAGTCTATATTAGGATAGTTGAAGTCCCCCATTATTACTATTCTATAATTCTTGCACCTTTCTGTAATTTCTTTGCAAATTTGCTCCTCCATATCTTTCCCATTATTTGGTGGTCTATAGAATACACCTAGTAGTGTCATGGCACCTCTATTATTTCCTAACTTTAGCCATATAGATTCTGTTCTTGACTTCTCCAAGACATCCTCCCTAGCTAACACTGCAACATTCTCCTTAACCAATACTGCCACACCACCTCCTATCTTTCCTTCCCGATCTTTCCATAACATCTTATAATCAGGAATATTTGATACCCAATCCCGTGTTTTTTTTGAGCCAGGTCTCAGACAATGCCACAACATCATATTCCCATGTGGCTATTTGTGCCTGCGACTCACTTACCTTCTTTACTAAGCTTTGTGTGCTCACATACACACACTGTAAACCCATCTTAGACCATCCTGTAATCTCTCTTAGTTGGACCCCACATACCTTATTATTTCTTATTTAAGTGCTCTCTGCCTCTTTAAATCCTTTGAGCACTTTATTTCCCCTTTCTAATGTTATATCCTGGTGCCCATCCCCCTGCCACATTAGTTTAAACCCTCCCCAAAAGCACGAGCATACCTCCCCATGAGGATATTGGTTCCGGCCCTGTTGAATTGCAACCCGTCTAGCCTGTACAGGCCCCACCTCCCCCAGAACCGGTCCCAATGCCCCAGGAATCTGAAGCCCTCCCACCTGTGCATTATCTCCAGCCATGCATTCACCTGCTCTATCCTCTGATTTTTATACTCACGTGTGGCACCAGGAGTAATCCAGAGATTACTACCATTGAGGTCCTGCTTTTTAATCTCTTTCCTAGCTCCCTAAACTCTGCCTGCATGACCTCATCCCTCTTTCTACCTATGTCATTGGTCCCGATATGGAACACGACCTCTGGCTGTTCACCCTCTCCCCCCAGAATGCCCTGCAGCCGCTCAGTGACATCCTTGACCCTGGCACCAGGGAGGCACCATACCATCCTGGAGTCACGTCTGCGACTGCAGAAACACTTTTCTGCTCCCTAATATCAAATCACTATTGTTCTCCCAGTCTTCTTCCTCCCCACCCTGTGCAGCTGAGCCACCCGTGGTGGCATGGACTTGGCTCGGGCTCTACCCTTCCGAGGAATCATTGCCCTCACCAGTACTCGGAACAAAATACTGGTTGGAGAGCGGCATGCACTCAGGGGATTCCTGCCTGGTCCTCCTCTTCTGTCTGGCAGTCACCCATTCCCTCTCTGCCTGCACAATCCTGATCGGCGGGGTGGCCCCCTCTGGAAATGTACAATCCACGTAGCTCTCAGCCTCGCGGATGCACCGCAGTGACGCCAGCGGCTGCTCAAGCTCCGAAACACGGAGCTCGAGCTCCTCCAGCTGACGATACCTCCTGCACACGAGGTTGGCCAGGATACGGGAAGTGTCCTGGATTTCACACATGGCTCAGGATGTGCATTCCGCCGGACCGAGCTGCCCTGCCATGCCTTTAATTATTCGACTATTAACTCACTTTACAGAAACATAAGACTACGATGTATCTAATTCAAGTTATTAATCTAATTTAGTATTAACAGTTACTAATTTAATATAGTATTAACAGTTACTAATCTCCAAGCTTCCACTAACCAACTATTTAACCCCGGCCTCTAACTCGAAGAGAAAAAAAAAATGGTGTGACCTTTATCAACCAATCAGTTACCAGCGATCCTGTGATGTCACACCTTGTGTTTTTTTCGAATCGCCGCTCAGCTCCCGGTGCTCGCGCTCTGGTCCGCGGTCTGTACTGATTATAAACACAGGACAGCGAGGAGTTGATAAGATAAAGTTAAAGTTTGAGATGGGATGAAGTTGACTTGTAGACAGGGCGGAGTCAGCTTGGGGTAGCGAGGAATCAATGGCCAAGTTCAGAGACAGCTGTGGAGAGGGGGTGAAGCTAGGAGCAGAGTATTAATGGCCACATTGCTGGAGGTTCTCCTGTGGGAACAGAGGATTGGAGAGTTTAAGCTCTGGAATTCCCTCCCTAAACCTCTCAAAAGAACCTAACAACATAAGAAATAGGAGCAGGAGTAGGCCACCTTGCCTGCTCCGTCATTTAATAAGATCATGGCTGATCTGATCATGGACTCAGTTCCACTTCTCTGCCCACTCCCCATAACCCTTTACTCCCTTATCGCTCAAAAATCTGTCTATCTCCGCCTTAAATATATTCAATGGCCCAGCCTCCACAGCTCTCTGGGGCAGAGAATTCCACAGATTTACGAGCCTCTGAGAGAAGAAATTTCTCCTTATCTCAGTTTTAAATGGGTGGCCCCTTATTCTAAAACTATGTCCCCTAGTTCTAGTTTCCCCTATGAGTGGAAACATCCTCTCTGCATCCACCTTGTCGAGCCCTCTCATTATCTTATATGTTTCAATAAGATCATCTCTCATTCTTCTGCACTCCAGTGAATATAAGCCCAACCTGCTCAACCTTTCTTCATAAGTCAACCCCTTCATCTCAGGAATCAACTGAGTGATCCTTCTCTGAGCTGCCTCCAATGAAAGTATATCCTTCCTTAAATACGGTGACAAAAACTGTACGCAGTACTTTAGGTGTAGCCATGTATTAGCATGGATCGAGAATTGGCTGGCTAACAGAAAGCAGAGAGTCGGGATAAATGGGTCCTTTTCGGGTTGGAAATCGGTGGTTAGTGGTGTGCCACAGGGATCGGTGCTGAGACCACAATTGTTTACAATATACATAGATGATCTGGAAGGGAGGACAGAGTGTAGTGTAACAAAATTTGCAGATGACACAAAGATTAGTGGGAAAGCGGGTTGTGTAGAGGACACAGAGAGGCTGCAAAGAGATTTGGATAGGTTAAGCGAATGGGCTAAGGTTTGGCAGATGGAATACAATGTCGGAAAATGTGAGGTCATCCACCTTGGAAAAAAAAACAGTAAAAGGGAATATTATTTGAATGGGGAGAAATTACAACATGCTGTGGTGCAGAGGGACCTGGGGGTCCTTGTGCATGAATCCCAAAAGGTTAGTTTGCAGGTGCAGCAGGTAATCAGGAAGGCGAATGGAATGTTGGCCTTCATTGCGAGAGGGATGGAGTACAAAAGCAGGGAGGTCCTGCTGCAACTGTACAGGGTATTGGTGAGGCCGCACCTGGAGTACTGCGTGCAGTTTTGGTCACCTTAATTAAGGAAGGATATACTAGCTTTGGAGGGAGTACAGAGACGATTCACTAGGCTGATTCCGGAGATGAGAGGGTTACCTTATGATGATAGATTGAGTAGACTGGGTCTTTACTCGTTGGAGCTCAGAAGGATGAGGGGTGATCTTATAGAAACATTTAAAATAATGAAAGGGATAGACAAGTTAGAGGCAGAGAGGTTGTTTCCACTCGTCGGGGAGACTAGAACTAGGGGGCACAGCCTCAAAATACGGGGGAGCCAATTTAAAACTGAGCTGAGAAGGAATTTCTTCTCCCAGAGGGTTGTGAATCTGTGGAATTCTCTGCCCAAGGCAGCAGTTGAGGCTAGCTCATTGAATGTATTCAAATCACAGATAGATAGATTTTTAACCAATAAGGGAATTAAGGGTTATGGGGAGCGGGCGGGTAAGTGGAGCTGAGTCCACGGCCAGATCAGCCATGATCTTGTTGAATGGCGGAGCAGGCTCGAGGGACTAGATGGCCTACTCCTGTTCCTAATTCTTATGTTCACTAATAACCTGTACAGTTGTAGCAGGACTTCACTGCTTTTATACTCCATTCCCCTTGCAATAAAGGCCAACATTCCATTCTCCTTTATGATTACTTGCTATACCTGCATGCTAACTTTTTGTGTTTCATGCACAAGGACCTCCAGATCCCCTCTGTACTGCAGCATTTTGTAATTTTTCTTCATGTAAATAATAACTTGCTTTTTTATTTTTTCTGCCAAAGTGGATAACACTACTAACTACTGTTTGCCAACTGGAAAATGACCCATTTATTCCGACTCTCTGTTTTCTGTTAGTTAGCCAATCCTCTATCCATGCTAATATATTACGCCCAACCACGTGAACATTTATTTTGTTCACTAACCCTTTATGTGGCACCTTATCGAATACCTTCTGGAAATCCAATACACCACATCCACTGGTTCCCCTTTATCCACCCTGCTCGTTACATCCTCAAAGAACTCCAGCAAATTTGTCAAACATGATTTCCCCTTCATAAAACCACGCTAACTCTGCTTGACTAAATTATGCTTTTCCAAATGTCCTGCTACTGCTTCCTTAATAATTCCTCTGTACGTTTCTCTCTATCTTTAAGACGCTATATAAAACATATCAATTTGACGAAGCTTTAGGTCACCTGAACTAATATTACCTTACGTGGCTCGGCGTCAAATTTTGTTTGAGAACAGTCCTGTGAAGCGCCTTGGGATTTTTTGCTATGTTAAAGGCACCATATAAATGCAAGTTGTTGTTGAGTCGATTGTGAGCCAGCAGAGATGAATTTGGAATCCAGCAGAGGGGATTCAGCCACCTCGATAGTTTACCTCTCTCTCTCTCCATGTCTCTCTCTCCCCCACCTCTCTCTCGCTCTCTCTCTCTCTCCCTTTATCACTCTTGTCATGTATGTACTTTTGGGATCACTAGCCACTAGATGACGTCACTGTTGAAGGCCATTGGGCTGCACACACTATAAAAGGCCAGCCATTTTGTATATTAGTCACTTTGGGCCTTAATAAAGCAGAGCCAAGGTCATACCTCTTGGAGTTAAACAGTACTCAGTCTAACAGTTATTGCAGACACAACATTTGGCGACGAGGCAACAAGAACCTTTGCATGCAAAAATGAGCACAATTGGATTGTTGGAGCGATTTGTGGAAGGAGAAGATTGGGCAGACTTTGTGAGCCATTTCAGTCAGTTTTTCATGGGCAACAAAATGGAGGAGGTCAGCGACACAGATCGGCGCCGGTTGGTGTTCCTCGCAGTTTGCGGTCCAAAAATTTATGGTCTGATAAAGAATCTACTCCTGCCTGTGAGTCCAACAGAGAAGATGTATGAAGAACTGTGTACACTGGTACAGGACTACCTTAAGCCAGGCAAAGGCATCATCATCTCGACATACAGATTTTACACATACGTTCACTCAGAGGGCCAGAATGCGGCGGAATTCATTGCTGACCTGAGACATCTAGCGGGACCGTGTAAGTTCGGGGCTGTGTTGGCCGAAATGCTGTGGGACTTCTTTGTAATCGGCATCAACCACGAGGTGATCCTGTGTAAATTACTGGCAGTGGAGACGTTGGACTTGAACAGGGCCATCACAATCGCTCAGTCATGCATGATGACGGATCGAAGTCTAAAGCAGATATCAGTGAAAAATCGAAACTCAGCAAGTACTGTAAATATGATTGATTTGGCATTCGGCAGAGTGGCCCATGGCAGGGCCGACCCGACTGCGTACGCGAAACCTGTGGCTGCCCAAAGTCTGCCAGCGGGAATGCATCTGATTTCTCCGTGTTAGCGTTGTGGGGGAAATTACCGGCACCAGCAGTGCCGATTTAAGCAATATAGTTGCATAGGCTGTCTGAGAGTGGGGCATCTCCAGCGCAAGTGTCTGCAGATGAGCAAGCGTGCTGCGACACACCACGGGGAGGATGATGGTCAGACTAATGCGGATCCGGATACGCAATCTGAGATACCAGAGGAGGAAGTGTATGGACTGTACTGGTTCCTAACTAAGAGCAAACCGATAATGATCAACGCAAAATTTAATGGGGTGCTGGTATCGATGGAACTGGACACGGGGCGAGTCAATCGAAAATGAGCCAGAGGGCATTCGACAAGCTGTGAGATACTAAGGCTATGAGGTCCAGGTTGAGTGTAGTCAATGCCAGTTGCACATGTACACCAAAGAACTCTTAACGGTGATTGGCAGTGCCACAATTAAAGTGCCGTATGACGGTGGGGTTCACGAGTTACCAATATGGATTGTCCCAGGCAATGGCCCAACGCTGTTCGGCAGGAACTGGCTTGAAAAAATCAGATGCGATTGGAACGACATCAAGGCGTTGTCATCGGAGAAAGATACATGTGCCCAAGTACTGAGCAAGTTCCCCTCGCTGTTCAAACCAGACATCAGCAACTTCATGGGAGCCAAGGTGCAGATCCACGTGGACTCGGATGCAAGACCCGTCCATCATAAAGCTCGGGCAGTTCTGTATATGATGAGGGAGAAGGTTGAAATCGAACTGGACAGACTCCAGGGTGAAGGGATCATATCACCAGTTGAATTTAATGAATGGGTCAGCCCAATTGTTCCTGTGCCGAAAATGGTACAGTCAGAATCTGTGGAGACTACAACGCTACGATCAACAGGGTTTCGAAACAGGATCAGTACCTGTTACCGAAGGCTGATGACTTGTTTGCAATGCTAGCCGGGGGGGGGAAGTCGTTCACCAAACTGGACTTGACTTCGGCCTACATGACACAGGAGCTGGTCGAGATGTCGAAGAGACTTACGTGCATTAACACGCATAAAGGACTGTTTATTTATCACAGGTGCCCTTTTGGAATTCACTTGGCTGCAGCAGTATTTCAAAGGAACATGGATAGTCTGCTGAAGTACGTTCCCAGAACCGTCATGTTCCAAGATGACATCCTGATCACAGGTCGTGACTCCGAGGAACATCTGAACAACCTGCAAGAGGTTCCACATCGTCTAGACAAAGTGGGACTCAGACTGAAACGCTCGAAGTACGTCTTCATGGCTCCAGAGGTCGAATTCCTGGGGAGTAAAATTGCTGCTGACAGCATCAGGCCCACGGACGCAAAAACCAAGGCCATCAAGAATGCACCCAAGCCACAGAATGTGACGGAGCTGCGTTCGTTCCTGGTCTACTCAACTACATTGGTAATTTCCTACCTAAATTGAACACCTTATTAGAACCACTGCACATGCTGCTAAGAAAAGGCGAAAACTGGGTGTGGGATTGCGTCTCAAGACAGAGCTTTTGAGAAAGCCACTAATCTGCTTTGCTCTAACAAGCTGCTGGTACATTATAACCCATGTAAACATTTAGTATTGGCCTGTGATGCTTCGTCATATGGAATTGGTTGTGTACTCCAACAAGCTAATGAGTCGGGTAAACTTCAACCAGTCACGTATGCTTCAAAAAGTTTGTCGAAAGCAGAAAGAGCCTACAGCATGGTAGAGAAAGAAGCAGTTGCCTGTGCGAATGGGGTTAAAAAGATGCATCAGTACCTGTTTGGTCTTCGGTTTGAACTGGAGACAGATCACAAGCCGCTCATTTCACTGTTCTCTGAAAACAAAGTTATCAATACCAATGCTTCATCACGCATCCAGAGGTGGGCGCTGACATTATCCGCTTATGATTATGTCATTCACCATAGACCTGGCACCAAGAATTGTGCCGATGCTTTGAGCCATCTGGTTAAGACCTGGACCAGCCAGGACCCGATTTTATCGGTGGTGAAGAGTTGCATCCTCAAAGGTGATTGGTCTGCCATACCCAAGCAAATATGCGAGTAGACCAAACCGCAAAGACGAACTGTCTATTCAGTCGGATTGTATATTGTGGGGCAATCGTGTTGTTATGCCCAAGAAAGGGAGAGGGAAATTTGTACGTGAGCTATATAGCACACATCCCGGCATTATAATGATGAAAGCCATCACCAGGTCTCATGTATGGTGGCCAGGAATTGACGCTGAGCTGGAATCATGTGTGCATCAGTGCAACACTTGCATGCAGCTCAGCAAAGCACCAGCGGAATCGCCGCTGAGTCTGTGATCATGGCCGTCCAAACCATGGTCCAGGATCCACATAGACTTTGCAGGTCCCTTCCTGGGGAAGATGTTTGTAGTTGTTGTGGGTGCATATTCGAAGTGGATAGAGTGTATAATCATGTCATCCAGCACATCCACAGCTACCATTGAGAATCTCAGTGTCATGTTCGCGACACATGGTCTGCCTGACATCGTTGTTAGCGACAACGGTTCGTGCATCACCAGTCAGGAGTTTCAAGAGTTCATGAAACTCAATGGTATCAAACATGTAAAGGCAGCACCATTCAAACCTGCATCCAATGGACAAGCAGGACGTGCTGTCTATTGTGTTCCTAACACAGATGAGACCGCACACAGGGAAGTTAAAGTAACAGTGACCTCAGTCTTTATTAAGACACTCCAGAGTGAGGAACAGGCCTTAGGGTCCGGCTTATATACAGTGCTCCCAAGGGATGCTGGGATCCATTAGGACTTCAGGGGATGCACTCCCTGGTGGCGGAACATGGGAGTGCATGCTTTATAGATACACAACATCACTCCACCCCCCACCAAAGTCAAAGTGAAAACTATTTTCAAGGTGAGGCAGTCGGGAGCCTTTCTTTCCCTGGTGGACCGCCTCGGTACAAATGTCTGTTCTGGTGTGTTGGCTGTGCCCTCGCTGGGCTGGCGTGTTGTTGGCCCTGCAGGGCTACTGGGTGAGCCTGGCCTTGCTGGACTGTTGGGTGTGATGGGTTCGATTTCCTGGTCCGGGGTGGTGTCATTGATCCTTTGGGTATGTGTTGTGGGCTCGAAAAAGGTGGTGTCTGCTGTGGGTTGTTCAGGTGCTTTCTGAAAATTTGTCCATTGTCTAGTTTGACTACAAACACCCTACTCCCTTCTTTAACTATCACCGTGCCCGCGATCCACTTGGGACCATGTCCATAGTTTACCACAGACACAGGGTCATTCAGATCAATTTCCCATGACACAGTGGCGCGACCATCGTTTACATTTTGTTGCTGCCGCCTGCTCTCTACCTGATCATGCAGGTTGGGGTGAACCAGCGAGAGTCTGGTTTTAAGTGTCCTTTTCATGAGTAGCTCAGCCGGGGGCACCCCTGTGAGTGAGTGGGGTCTTGTGCAGTAGCTGAGCAGTACTCGGGACAGGCGGGTTTGGAGTGAGCCTTCTGTGACTCGTTTAAGGCTCTGTTTGATTATTTGTACTGCCCGCTCTGCCTGCCCATTGGAGGCTGGTTTAAACGGGGCCGAGGTGACATGTTTGATCCAATTGCGGGTCATGAATTCTTTAAATTCGGCACTGGTGAAAAATGGCCCATTGTCACTGACCAGTATGTCAGGCAGGCTATGGGTGGCAAACATGGCCCTCAGGCTTTCAATGGTGACGGTGGCGGTGCTTCCCGACATTATTTCACATTCAATCCATTTTGTAAAAGCATCCACCACCACCAGGAACATTTTACCGAGAAACGGGCCCACATAGTCAACATGGATCCTTGACCATGGTCTGGAGGGCCAGGACCACAAACTTAGTGATGCCTCTCTGGGCGCGTTGCTCAACTGAGCACACACGCTGCATTGTCGTACACATGACTCTTAAGTCAGAGTCGATACCGGGCCACCACACATGGGATCTGGCTATTGCTTTCATCATTACTATACCCGGGTGTGTGCTGTGGAGATCCGAGATGAACATCTCCCTGCCCTTTTTGGGTAGCACTACGCGGTTACCCCACAACAGGCAGTCTGCCTGAATGGACAGCTCGTCCTTTCGCCGCTGGAACGGCTTGATTAGCTTTTGCATTTCAACGGGGATGCTGGCCCAGCTCCCATGCAGTACACAGTTTTTTACTAGGGACAGCAGAGGATCTTGGCTGGTCCAAGTCCTAATCTGGCGGGCAGTGACAGGTGATTTATCATTTTCAAATGCTTCCATAACCATCAACAAGTCTGCGGGCTGCGCCACCATCAGCAAGTTTGCAGGCTGCGCCATTTCCACCCCCGTGGTGGGCAATGGTAGCCGACTGAGAGCATCCGCACAGTTCTCGGTGCCTGGCCTGTGGCGGATGGTATCGTTATACGCTGATAGGGCGAGTGCCCACCTTTGTATGCGGGCTGAGGCATTAGTATTTATCCCCTTGTTTTCAGCGAACAGGGATATGAGGATCTTGGCTGGTCCAAGTCCTAATCTGGCAGGCCGTGACAGGTGATTTATCATTTTTAAACGCTTCCATGACCATCAACTGGAGCCAGAAGATTTTTCATGAGGCTGTAGGTTGGTGCCTGTAGACTGTGAGGAGGACTGCTCTCCTTTTTGCAGCGCTTCCTTCTCTCTCCAGCTCGTTGACTACAAAGTACTGGTCTAGCCATTCGACATAGGCTTCCCAGTCCTCACCCTCCGAGAACGTCTCCAGGATGCCCACAGTTTGCTGCATCTTTGCGTTGGATTCGTATTCTCGTCGCCAGTTATTGTGTTCCTAACACAGAGGACACTGCACACAAGGAGGTTAAAGTAACAGTGACCTCAGTCTTTATTAAGACACTCCAGAGTGAGGAACAGGCCTTAGGGGCCGGCTTATATACAGTGCTCCCAAGGAATGCTGTGATCCCTTGGGACTTCAGGGGATGCACTCCCTGGTGGCGGAACAGATACACAACACTGTCCAAATCATAAAGCAGAGTATGAAGCAAGTAACCCAAGGGTCACTGCAGACCCGCCTGTCATGCATACTGCTTAGTTACAGGACAAGACCACACATGCTTACCGGGGTCTTGCCTGCTGAACTAATGATGAAGAGAGGTCTTAAGACCAAGCTATCGCTTGTACACCGTGACTTGAATAATCATGTTGAATATAGAAGACAAAGTCAACAAAGGTATCACGATCGCACAGCTGTGTCACGTGATATTTCTGTAAATGATCCTGTATATGTTCTGAATTATGGTCAGGGTCCCAAGTGGATCGCTGGTACTGTCATGGCCAAAGAGGGCAACAGAGTATTTATTGTCAAGCTCAAAAATGGGAAAACATACAGGAAACATATGGATCAGACAAAGCTGCAGCACACAAACGAACCGGAACAGTCGGAGGAAGAGACAATCGACGACCAACCAATCTACCCCCAGTCATCAGAGGGCTCAGTGGTCATCTGTGAATCGGGACTTTCAATCACTGACATGTTCAATGAAAATGGATTTTCAATCCCTGACATGGCCATTGCCACTCCCACCAGGTCAGCCACCCAGCCACCAGTCACAACAGACTCTGAACACTCATCCAAGGCTGGAGTTGAACTGAGACGGTCAACCCGGGAGCGTAAAACACCGGACCGTCTCAATTTGTAAAAGACTGTGTTAATATCTCAGAGGGGGGTATTGTCATGTATGGACTTTTGGGATCACTAGCCACTAGATGGCGTCACTGTTGGAGGCCATTGGGCTGCACGCACGTGTGTGCAGCCCAAGTATAAAAGGCCAGACATTTTGTATATTAGTCACTTTGGGCCTTAATAAAGCAGAGTGAAGGTCATACCTCTTGGAGTTAAACAGTACTCAGTCTAACAGTTATTGCATACACAGCAGCTCTCTCTCTCCCTTTATCTCTCCCTCTTTCTGTTAAAGCAATGAAAGGTCAGTTCAGCATTAGCGTGGAAGTTCTGAGGCTGGAAGCACAGCAGAATGCAGTGCACTAGCGTAAGGCCCTCTGAGTGTTTCCCCAGATGTCGAGCTGGGGTATTGAGTTTCAGTCAAGGGTCTGAACTGCTGTGTCTTTATACACTACACACGCTGGGCAAAAAGTTAATGCTTGGCACACGTCTGTTGAAATCAGGGCCCTTGTACTCCCTTAATCCCAACTGCTGTACAACATGCTGGGACCAGGCACTACCCGGCACAGCAGAGAAAACAATATTTTGAGAGTGGAACAGAGCGCGCTGGCAATGCAAGAGGAAAGCCAGCCGTGCGGAGCAGCTTCAGCTGCTCTCCATTTTATATTGACAGTGTGAAGGGATAAGTCAAGTGCATTACCCTCCTTATCATCCTCAACCCTCCTGGGCTATTGACCAACCCCGCCCTCCTGCACCGCCTCACCTCTCCCGTCCAGCTCTATGGGGCTGCACTTACCTGTTTCTGTTCCTAATTGTCCCAAACCAGATAGCACACCTCCAGCAATGAAGATAGAAAGAACTTGCATCTGTACAGTGCCTTTCACGACCCCACGACCAACACGTGTTACAGCCAACGAATACCATTTGAAGTGTCGTCGTCACTGTCGTGATGTAGGAAACGTGGAAGCCAACTTCTGCACAGTAAGCTCCCACCAACAGCGATGTGACAAGTGACCAGATAATCTCTTTTGGGCATGATAGTTGAAGTCGTTTTAGATTTTAAGATGCTCTTTGCACTTTTTAATGTGCACTATGGGCAGGTTTTTAATCATCATTGGTGATGTGTTAAACACCAAGATTTGGTAAAATCTCTCCCTGTGATAGGTGCTGTTTGCCGTTGGGTTTTTCTTCAGATGTTCCAGCTGTCCCATTGTGGTTGTTAGTTAAATCTGATCTCTAAGATCCTTTGTTGTCATTTTCTATACCCCCCCCCCAACCCCCACTTCTTTCTCTCTTTCACATTCTTCACCCCTCTATTTATCTTTCCTGATATATTCTCCCCTGTTGCCAGACACACGTGTATGCACATAGATCGGGCTAGCCAAACTGGAAGCAATACGGTGGAGGAGGATTTCCTGGAGTGCATAAGGGATGGTTTTCTAGACCAATATGTCGAGGAACCAACTAGGGCGGAGGCCATCTTAGACTGGGTGTTGTGTAATGAGAGAGAATTAATTAGCAATCTCATTGTGCGAGGCCCCTTGGGGAAGAGTGACTATAATATGGTGGAATTCTGCATTAGGATGGAGAATGAAACAGTTAATTCAGAGACCATGGTCCAGAACTTAAAGAAGGGTAACTTTGAAGGTATGAGGCGTGAATTGGCTAGGATAGATTGGCGAATGATACTTAAGGGGTTGACTGTGGATGGGCAACGGCAGACATTTAGAGACCGCATGGATGAACTACAACAATTGTACATTCCTGTCTGGCGTAAAAATAAAAAGGGGAAGGTGGCTCAACCGTGGCTATCAAGCGAAATCAGGGATAGTATTAAAGCCAAGGAAGTGGCATACAAATTGGCCAGAAATAGCAGCGAACCCGGGGACTGGGAGAAAGGGTTTGATTAGGGCAGGGAAAATGGAGTACGAGAAGAAGCTTGCAGGGAACATTAAGGCGGATTGCAAAAGTTTCTATCGATATGTAAAGAGAAAAAGGTTAGTAAAGACAAACGTAGGTCCCCTGCAGGCAGAATCAGGGGAAGTCATAACGGGGAACAAAGAAATGGCAGACCAATTGAACAAGTACTTTGGTTCGGTATTCACTAAGGAGGACACAAACAACCTTCCGGATATAAAAGGGGTCAGAGGGTCTAGTAAGGAGGAGGAACTGAGGGAAATCTTTATTAGTTGGGAAATTGTGTTGGGGAAATTGATGGGATTGAAGGCCGATAAATCCCCAGGGCCTGATGGACTGCATCCCAGAGTAAGGAGGTGGCCTTGGAAATAGCGGATGCATTGACAGTCATTTTCCAACATTCCATTGACTCTGGATCAGTTCCTATGGAGTGGAGGGTAGCCAATGTAACCCCACTTTTTAAAAAAGGAGGGAGAGAGAAAACAGGGAATTATAGACCGGTCAGCCTGACCTCAGTAGTGGGTAAAATGATGGAATCAATTATTAAGGATGTCATAGCAGCGCATTTGGAAAAAGGTGACATGATAGGTCCAAGTCAGCATGGATTTGTGAAAGGGAAATCATGCTTGACAAATCTTCTGAAATTTTTTGAGGATGTTTCCAGTAAAGTGGACAAGGGAGAACCAGTTGATGTGGTATATTTGGACTTTCAGAAGGCTTTCGACAAGGTTCCACACAAGAGATTAATGTGCAAAGTTAAAGCACATGGAATTGGGGGTAGTGTGCTGACGTGGATTGAGAACTGGTTGGCAGACAGGAAGCAAAGAGTAGGAGTAAATGGGTACTTTTCAGAATGGCAGGCAGTGACTAGTGGGGTACCGCAAGGTTCTGTGCTGGGGCCCCAGCTATTTACATTGTACATTAATGATTTAGATGAGGGGATTAAATGTAGTATCTCCAAATTTGCGGATGACACTAAGTTGGGTGGCAGTGTGAGCTGCGAGGAGGATGCTATGAGGCTGCAGAGTGACTTGGATAGGTTAGGTAAGTGGGCAAATGCATGGCAGATGAAGTATAATGTGGATAAATGTGAGGTTATCCACTTTGGTGGTAAAAACAGAGAGACAGACTATTATCTGAATGGTGACAGATTAGGAAAAGAGGAGGTGCAACGAGACCTGGGTGTCATGGTACATCAGTCATTGAAGGTTGGCATGCAGGTACAGCAGGCGGTTAAGAAAGCAAATGGCATGTTGGCCTTCATAGCGAGAGGATTTGAGTACAGGGGCAGGGAGGTGTTGCTACAGTTGTACAGGGCCTTGGTGAGGCCACACCTGGAGTATTGTGTACAGTTTTGGTCTCCTAACTTGAGGAAGGACATTCTTGCTATTGAGGGAGTGCAGCAAAGATTCACCAGACTGATTCCCAGGATAGTGGGACTGACCTATAAAGAAAGACTGGATCAACTGGGCTTGTATTCACTGGAGTTCAGAAGAATGAGAGGGGACCTCATAGAAACGTTTAAAATTCTGACGGGTTTAGACAGGTTAGATGCAGGAAGAATGTTCCCAATATTGGGGAAGTCCAGAACCAGGGGTCACAGTCTAAGGATAAGGGGTAAGCCATTTAGGACCGAGATGAGGAGAAACTTCTTCACCCAGAGAGTGGTGAACCTGTGAAATTCTCTACCACAGAAAGTAGTTGAGGCCAATTCACTAAATATATTCAAAAGGGAGTTAGATGAAGTCCTTACTACTAGGGGGATCTAGGGGTATGGCGAGAAAGCAGGAAGGGGGTACTGAAGTTACATGTTCAGCCATGGACTCATTGAATGGCGGTGCAGGCTAGAAGGGCTGAATGGCCTACTCCTGCACCTATTTTCTATGTTTCTATGTAGATCTGAGGTTACCCACCAGATGATCCACGGTTCAATCCCCGATTTGTGACTTGCCGGCAGCATAAGCACCACACAGTATCACTGAACGAGGGAGGGGGAAAACCGACCTTCCTGATCCTGGCTGCTAGCCAGTGACTCCTGGTGGAAGGACACGGGATGACCACACAGACTGTTTCAGCCCATACATGGCCTATCATCAAAATGGCATGGTCTGACACGAGGGGGTGAGGGGGGGAATCTAAATTTAACATAGTTTGGCCCAGTTTATGCACATAAAACAGGCACAAAGATGACCAATTTAGCAGGGCAGAGGCCTGCACACAATCTGCATGAGAGTTCGGGCCACTACTAAATTTGTTGGGGCCTTCTTTTAGGTAGCCCTGGCAGCTGCCTGAATTGAGCGTAGGCATATCGATATTGCGCTGAGGCTCCTGCGCACATTTCAG
Organism: Pristiophorus japonicus; assembly: GCF_044704955.1. NCBI lineage: Eukaryota > Metazoa > Chordata > Chondrichthyes > Pristiophoridae > Pristiophorus > Pristiophorus japonicus. The sequence continues at coordinate 200,002,323 of NC_091983.1, read as the reverse complement.
AGCTGGACTCCCGACATGTGCTCACCCTAGTCCGAGCTTCTGACAGGCACTCACTAATTCTGATCTGTGGGTTTGGAAGCCACACAGCCCACTTTATCTTCCTGTCATCTGACTGCCAACTATGTATCCTAGCTGACACAGAATAATGCAATGCTGTCGAAAGCCAGCTGCACTTCATATGATGTGATGAGGCTGTTTCAATAAAACACCCTCGCACACATTCCAATCAACGAGTAATAGGAGCAGTACCTCCCCTCGGGCCATCCTAGGATCAGGAGCAGTCCATCTCACCCTCTCCTCTGGCCATCCTGGGGCCAGGAACAATTCATCTCCCCTCCCCCTGCCCCCCACCCCCACCGCCGCGAGGACAGGAACAGTCCATCTTGGTGGGAATGTAAGTTGTGAGGAGGATGCAAAGAGACTGCAAGGGGATATAGACAGGCTAAGTGAGTGGGCAAGAACATGGTAAATGGAATATAATGTGGAGAAATGTGAAGTTATCCACTTCGGTAGAAAAAATAGAAAAGCAGAATATTTTTTAAATGGTGAGAGATTGGGAAAAGGTGTCCTTGTACACAAATCACTGAAAGTTAACATGCAGGTACAGCAAGCAATTAAGAACGCTTGGTATGTTGGTCTTTGTTGCAAGAGGATTTGAGTATGAGTAAAAATTACATAGGGCCCTGGAGAGACCGCACCTGGAGTATTGTGTACAGCTTTGGTCTCCTTACCTAGGGAAGTGACCGGGGACCAGGAGAGGCGTGAATTTGGGGCTCAGAAGAGGCGAGGGCCCAGGGACAGTACGGATCAGCCCACACTGCTATATGTGTGCGCACTAGGTCCGTGCAGCAGAGCTGGTCTCCAGTCGTCCTGGTTAATCTTTGCCACTGGACCAAGACCTAGCTCTGTCAAGCCCGTGTGGTGGCTGGTGTGCAACGGGCCACCACACGTTAAAAAAATCCACGCGCAGACATCTTCCACCCTTCAACATGCAGTTCGGGATCTGGAATAGTAGGTCCTTCATTGAAACACCTGTGAACTCATCCATTTTTGGCGTGGAAGCGAATCATCCTCGCTTCAAGCGACTGCCTATGATGATGATGATGACCTAAGGAAGGGTATACTTGCCATAGAGGGAGCGGAGCGGACGTGGTGTCGGCATCGGGGCAGGAGTGCGGGCAGGTCGGAACGGCTGTCGCTCCGAGTCATCAGCGCCGCACTGGCGAACGTGCCTTATCGCACTCACAACGTCCCTCCCCTTCAGTTAAAGGGGAGGGCCGCTGCAAATACCGCAGCCACTTTAGTGGCCATCACTGGGCCACCAGGGAGGGTTTCGACCAGACCAGCGGCCCAGTACCCAAGAGGGGGGTGCCAGGCTGCCTGTTGGCGGCCAGGCCAAACCCGTGGTTACCATTGTTGGCCCGACCTGGTGGTCGGCCGGCAATTAAAATGAAATGGTGGTCGCAGCAGAGCACCCTCCCCTTTAAGGGCGGAAGCGCTGCCCATCCACAAGAAGCTTCCTGCCGGGGAAAGCTGTCGGGGGCACTGAACAGCAGCCGATCCATTCCCACAGGGCAATTTCCCACGTGGGTCGGAGAGTCCCCGCCGGTCGGTAAGAGGTCGGCGCGAGCCCGATGGGGTGGGAAGACGGCGGGGGCAATCCCATAGACCAAAAATAAAGGAGGGCAATTTTCAAAATGGCAGCCCCCCCCACGCCGACTGAGCGGTGAATCCTTACCGACCCGTGGCCGCCGCTTTGAGGCGCTCATGGCTCTTATAGAAAGGGGCAATTTCAGCCCCTCAGTCTTTGAGTATATTCAAAACAGAGGGATATGGGGATAGTGCAGGAAAGTGGAGTTGGGGTAGAAGATCAGCCATGATGTTGTTGAATGGTGGAGCCGGCTCGAGGAGCCAAGTGGCTACTCCTGCTCCTAATTCTTATGTTCTTATCTTATGTTACCCTCCACCCCCCCCCCCCCCCCCCACCCTGAGGACTGGAACAGTCCATGTCAGCCTCCTCCTGTCAACCCCACTGTCCCCGCTCCCTCCAAGCAGTATAACGTCCATAAGCTCAAAGATCCCAGTTCCTAACCCCAACCACCCGAAGTGACTCCTGTTTAAATGGATTGGTTGCATAGCAACACATTTGCTGTTTGTCAGCTAGGTGTAAAGGGAAATGGTCTTAATTGTTATTCGTTGTGAAACCATGGAGAAGGGCCAGACCCCATTCGGCCCCACCAAGCCTGACCAAAGGAGAGACAGTGGGACATGTCAAGAAGTAATGGTTAGGTGACACCAAGCCTGGGTTTCTATAGCCTTCTGGGTGTAGATGGCTGGGAAGAGCGAGGGGACTGAGAGTAATACTTGCTGGACAAGTTTGATTCTCCAGTTTATTCGCAAGCACGGCGTATAGTTACTCTGGCTGTGAAATTCGGTAATGAACAGCCACAAGTCGGGAGTCCTGCTCTATGACCTGTATTCGGGTTCCCACCCCCGAGACGTCATGCATTGCAAAATATCACGCTGCACTTCCTCTCAGGGGGCAAGAGCGGGGCACAAAGCCTCCGCGACGTTCGCAACGTGACGCGGTGGGACACATAGCGCTGGCGCGTAGACAGGACCCGCCCCTTTATTAAAGGGGAGGGCCAAGCCGCCGACTCTGTCAGGGAGAAACGGGGCCATCCCTGGACTACCAGGGAGCAGAGTGACGGGCAGCGAGGTGGCAGCATGAACCCTGCGATCTACTGTCAAGAGGGCCGCGACCGGTAAGTTGGCCATTTTTTTCCTTCATCTCCTCTCCTTTAATTATCATCCCGCGAGCGGCCCTGGATTAGGACTTGAACCCACGACCTTCTGACTCAGAGGCGAGAGTGCTGCCCACAGAGCGGCCCACGCACTACCCCTGAAGCAGTCGTGAGAGTTGGGAGCAGCGCCTCCTGTGGTGCAAACGCTCCGAATTTCTCCCCCCCCCCCCACCCCCCGAATGTCACAACACAACATCCCGTCCTCTCTGTGTAATGTTATTGAGTCAAATGTAATACGGGGCATTTCAGTTATATCTCACTGTCCGAACAGAAGAAACAATCTTTCATCAAGGTGGCATCTCGTGCTGGATAGATGTTTTGCTCACACCACGTTCGAGTAGGACAGGAAAAAGAAAGACTTGCATTTATTTGGCGTCTTTAACAACCTCAGGACATCCCAAAGCGCTTTACAGCCAATGAAGTACTTTAGAAGTGTAGTCACTGTTGTGATGTAGTAAATGCGGCAGCCAATTTGCGCACAGCAAGCTCCCATAAACAGCAATGTGATTATGACAAGATTATGTTTTTGTTACGTTGATTGAGGGTTAAATATTGGCCAGGACACCAGGGATAACTCCCCTGCTCTTCTTAGAAATAGTGCCATGGGATCTTTTACATCTACCCGAGAGAGAAGACGGGGCCTCGGTGTAACGTCTTATCCAAAAGACGGCACCTCAGACAACGCAGCACTCCCTCAGCACTGCACTGGACTGGAGTGTCAGCCTAGATTTTTATGCTCAAGGATTGGGACTTGAACGCACAATCTTCTGACACGGAGGCGAGAGTGCTACCCACTGAGCCACAGCTGACAGTGCTCAGGAGTCAGTGTCTCATCAAAAACACGAGGAAAGCAGATGATAAGAAAAAGGCTATTTGGGCAATGTGACAACATTTATTTTTTCTAGTTTGAGCTCAGTCGCTGTTCCTTAAGCTCCAGTCACAATACAGAAAGGGCCCAGCTTTTCCAAGGATTTATCACCCATTTTCCGATGGTTTCTGCGGCCTTTTCGACAGCTCCCGCCTCCACGTCTGGGATTTCTCCTCCTGCGGCGACAGCTGATGCTGGACAGCCTGATCTCATTCCCGCCTCAGCATCGCCACGTGTTTGTGTTGCACTGAAATCTGTGGGATGTGGCGCTGCGCTTGATCTCCAGCTTCACCCCGTGCCGTTTCCGCATCGGCAAAAGGTGGTCGCGCACCGTGATACGGTGATTGCGTCCTCCCGTGTGACCCAATCAAAGGAGCCCGAGAACAGACAGGCAAGGCAGGACAAGGATTGTAAATATTAGAAGTACAGGGTGAAATTATTGATTTATTTCTTTAAAAAGCACCAAATATTACGCAGAGGCCAGGTTTTAGTACTGTACAGCATGTTTAATACACCAGTGGCATTTCCAGCAACTGAATTTACATAAAGGTAAAAGGATATATTTACCATTCTGTTTTAATAGTTATTACTGGGGGTACCCGTCGTGTTACATACACAACTCAAAATATTTATGTCAATTGGCAATATTTAACAAAACAAGAAAGATGTACTCTTAAATACAATTTTTTTTCTTTAAAAAATATGTGTTTTATCAGTTATTTCCGGTAATGTTTGTAGAAAAGCAAGAATATTGAAGGCACCTTTGCAGATGCAAGAACCCTTCCCTCCACTGCACTGGCCTTGTTCCCTTCCAACTGGTGCCGCTTTGGAGACCGGAGTGGACTGGAATGGTTGGGTTGGTGGAGGGAGCGGTGGGGTAGGGGCCGAGAGGGAGGAAGCTCCGATTACCTCCGGTCATTATCCGTCAACAGCATTGTAAGTGGATTCCAGCTTACAGCGTGCCACAGTCTCTGGCGAAACCATGAGCCCGTTCTTTTCGAAAAAGGCTGACAATTTATCTAGAAATACAGGCCGCGAGGTGGGTGATCTTTCAACATTTGGTGGGCGATGTCGCTTTGCAAAGCAGTCGGCCGAGGAGTCAACCCCAGAGACTTGCAAACGGTTTTTGAAGAGCTCGGCATTCCCTATTGTTCTGTCGGCCTTTCCCAAGTAGGCCTCCTAAAATCAAACGGGCAAGTGTACTCATCAGAATTGCCATGTCATTTAGAAATGATTACAGGCGGTGAGGGCTCATGCTCATCGTTTAGGACCCCCCCCGAGGCTGAAATTAGTTGGCAAGTGATACTGGTTACTTCGTGCCAAGCTTGAGTTTTAAAAGCCTGCGGATTGTAGTGGTTGTCGGCTGAGGGAGTTCCATAGTCCGGAGGTGCCGGGAAAGAGTGAGCTAGAGTTGAAAGAACGACTTGGATTTCTATAGCGCCTTTCACGGCCACTGGACATCTCAATGCGCTTTACAACCAATGAGGTATTTTTTTTGAGTGTGTTTGCTGTTGTAATGTAACAAAACGCGGCAGCCAATTTGCGCACAGCAAGCTCCCTCAAACAGCAATGAGATAATAACCAGATAATTTGTTTTTAGTGGTGTTGGTTGAGGGATATATAATGGCCAGAACACCAGTGTAACCCTCCTGCTCTTCTTCGAAATAGAGCCGTGGGATCTTTTACACCCAGCTGAGAGAGTAGACGGGGCCTCGGTTTAATGTCTCATCTGAAAGACGGCACCTCCGACAGTGCAGCACTCCCTCAGCACTGCACTGGACTGGAGTGTCAGCCTAGATTTTTGTGCTAAAGTCTCTGGACTGGGACCTGAACCCACAAACTTTTGACTCAGAGGCATGAGTGCCACCCACGGAGTCAGTGCTGACACAGACGGTGCAATAAGTGTATAACTTCAATCCAAAATGGGAGGTAGTCTTGTGCTGACTCGTGCCCCTGACTATTCCCCATTTTCTTGCTGGTTAGAGGATAGTTGGAAGCAGATATTTTGAACAAAATCTTTTTTTTTGGTGACATCGCGAAGCTGGGGTGAGAGGCCTGCGGCACGACACTCCACATTCACGGCCTCACTGTGGAAGGTACTCTGCACAAAATGGATGGCCTCCAGCCAGCAACTTTAGCCCAAGGAACTCCGGCAACAGTCAACGAATGAAATTGATATTGTTTTAGCATTATGTGACAGTTTAAATAAATATATTACCCTTTTAAGAAACACGCACAAAATAATTGAAGGGTACATTTTCGTCTTTCCCACTCCTTGGCACAGAGCTTTTGCTGACCGAGAATTTACATTCATTCTCAGGATGTGAGCGTCGCTGGCAAGGTCAACGGTTATTGCCCATCCCAAGGGCAAAGGTGATGGAGGGCCTTCTTCACCTGCTGCAGTCCGTGTGGTGCAGGTGCTCCCCCTGGTGGCACATGTCCACGTTACGGCCCATTCCCAGCTCCGTGCCGAGGGTGGTAAAGGTGAAAGGTCACCCTCTCATTCCCTCCCCCTCCCCCTTTTGGTTACCTCAGCCCAGTTTCGGGGATGGGGAGAGATTGCTGGAATCACGCTGACTGAGATTAGTAACAAATGCATTCCTCCCCTCGCTGCTTTTTCCTCATTTAAAATAAGAACATTGAACATAAGAAATAGGAGCAGGAGCCGGCCATTCGGCCCCTCGTGCCTGCTCCGCCATTTAATAAGATCATGGCTGATCTGATCTTGGGCCCCAACTCCACTTTCCCGCCCGTTTCCCAAAATAAACGAGTTAACGTCTTTATTAAAATGGCGGACAAATGAATTTCACATGAATGTACAATGTTTTCTTCACTGCAGTGCCATTTCAACCTTGCCTGGAGTTTGAAAGTTTTTCTCCCCCTCCCCCTCCCCCTCCCCCACAGGTTTCAGTTGTGTGCGGCCTGTGAAATCGGGCAATGAGCCGCATAGGGAAATGAAACTGGTCTTGGTGTTTAGTGCCAAGGAGGCGACAGCCAGTGAGTAGCCACATTTTACAAACCGCCCGATTTTCTTTACTGCTTCAATGGAAACTCAAATTGGGCAGAGTGTAAAGCAAGCTGCCTGTTTCTTGTTGCTGCCCAAGAGCCATTTCGGCCCCGAGACGTCTGATATTGATTTCAGCCGGCGTTTAGAACCTTTTCACAGCGTTCCGGCCTTGGCGAATCTTCACACCTCCGCACGATGAACGCAGCCCGTGAGAAGCAGACAGGTGACAATAAAAAAAATCCTACACAGGGAGCCACCAGAGGGAAGGTCGGAGGTCAAGTAACCAAAGACATATCAGTTACTTCCGGCATGGCACTGGCAGAGGTTTGGAAGCAGGATCCCGTGCCTGCCCTTTATGGTCTGTGGAGACCAGAAGAAAGACAATAACACTCACGGCTCCTGACCCTGGGTAAAAACACAGTAAATTTGTCCTGGCCGGCATGGCATGGGTACTCATTAATACACCCCACCCGTTATTCCATTGTACCAAAGTCACCGACAACGCACGTTTTGCACCACCACGCAAGCCAAAATTCTACCCCATACTTTTCCCCAGTCAGCCCACCACAACCAACTTGGCAAATTTGGTAGCCTGGGTCCTAAAGACCACAATCCCCCCCATTCCCCCCCCACCCCCACCCCATTTTCTGCACAGTAAATAAGACTACAGCACGTTTGTGAAAAGGGATAAAGGAGGGTCACTTCTACTCCGCAATTGAAACCCAGTCGCCTAGCAAATTAACACAGCAGCCTGAATTCTAGCCTGCAGCTAACACCCATTGACAACTGCTGTCGACTGAACCAATACATCGGCCGCAGGAGGATTTCATACCTGTGAGATAAACCCACACCAAACTCTCTCAATGGAATATTTAACTAAATATGACAGTCATTGTTTTTTAAAAGATCCCTCCCCCCACCCCTCTACCCCATCATCCAACATGACACACATTACTTTTGATGTTGCAACCATGTGTCAACGGGCCTGTAAGGAAGGCTGAAGCCTTGTCGAAGGCAGGTTTTAATTTCTTTTGAGGCCAACTGAAGGAGACGCTGGCTCTATCATTTATAACAGGATAAAGCTAATAAATAGAGGTCCAAATTACTAGTTACTTACTTTTTTTGCTAATTAGTTTTGTTTCTTCACCATGTGCTTGTACACTGCTCTATATCAGTTCCAGAAAAGAGAAGGCTGAGAGGGAACCGAATAGAGATCTTAAACATTATTAAGGGCTTTGATAAGGTAGATGCAGAGCAGATGCTTCCACTTATGGGGAGTCTAAAACTAGAAGTCATAAATTTAAGATCGTCACTAATAAATCCAATAAGGAATTCAGGAGAAAATACTTTACCCAGAGAGTGGGTAGAGTGTAGAACATGGAGTAGTTGAGGCAAATAGCATAGATGGATTTAAGGGGAAGCTAGATAAACCCATGAAGGAGAAAGGGATAGAAGGACATGTTGATGGGGTTTGATGAAGTAGGGTGGGAGGAGGCTCGTGTGGAGCATAAACACCGGCACGGAGCAGTTGGGCCGAATGGCCTGTTTCTGTGCTGTAAATACTATGTAGTTGGAAGAGTTTTTTCTCTATCATCAAGCTGCTTCCTGCCACTCCCGCCCTCCCCTATGCAAACTACTGAGCTGGGATGCAACGATTTGGACAATATGCACAGCTGCTTATTGCTCACATAGGCAGCAATGAATAATAAGGATTAACAGGTACAAAGACAAGAGTGGACAGATGCTGGAGTAAGTTAAATGCTGGCATTGCACCTCTGGTACCTAGATTCCAATCTAGCCCATACTGTGGGAATAAAAGTATCTTCTGGCTGTACATGAAATAAATTTGGACCCAGAGCAATGAAATTGGTGGAGCGGTTGGAATAATGTCACACTGAGTCAGACGTGCTCTTTCAAGCTGTGGGCCAATCGCCATGTGACCTTTACACCTGACCTATCCTACATCTGCTCTGAGAGTGTTTGATACTAACAGCAAGTGCTCCATTCCCCAGCAGTAATATCATCTTATGGAGCACAAAATTCAACCTCAAAAATATATATTAAGAGAAAGCTAATAAAAACTGTTTTTCTCCATGCAAGGAGAGTGAGGCAAACACTCGTTCATCCAGAAGTGATTACAAAATACACAATTTTAAATGTAAATTTCCCAACTGGCTATACTACTTAGGGATATTGAAGAAAACTGCTTATACATTCAGGGTATGAAATAAGTCTGATTAATTTAGGTTTTAGGTTTGGCCATTAACAGAACTGGTTGGGTTTACAGGCTGGAGTGGCCATGTTGAGACCAATGTTTAGTTTAAGAGCATTACACTGGGGAGGGCCAGAGATGTTCTATGGTTCCTATTTCCAACAGTCCTGATAGCGGGCGTAAATGGTCAGTAGTGGTCGCGATAGGATTGGGGAGGGGAAGAGTGGTTAAATCCAACTATTTGGGCACGAGGGGGAACAGCCATTGTATCCAACGATTGCTTCTAATAACTCTGAGGGGGGATGGAGGAGGCTTTAATAGTGGTTGTTTCCTATGGTTCTAAAGGAGAAAAGAGCAACAGTTATATCTAATAGGAAAGCGGCTGGCTATTTCCAACTGTTGAGACCACTCCAAGCTGTATCTATCTGAGTCCATCAACAAAAACAAAATATCTTTTGATCAGCTTTGTGCTCCTTTTAGAGTGCTTCCCACATCCTGCCTTTTTTTCTGGTCTGATTTGTGCTACAAAAATGAGTAAGTCCTCTCATGCTTCGATAATGGATTTTGTGTTAAATGCAGAGCCAATCGGAGATCACCTCCATTATATCATGTTTTATATGTGACTCCCCAGGACAGTATCACTGAAAGGTGGGGCAGGTGAGGAATTTTACCCTGGATGGCCCTTTACTTAACATCGGGCCAGCTTTGCTTTTGTGCCTATAATTCAGCAGGCCACCAAAGGTCAACTATTTAGTTAGGAACTATGTCCCACCAACTAGAAAGCAAAATGATGGTGCTCTGCTGGCTGCCCCAGCCTGGCCCACGGGGCAGATGTAAAACAGGCTGCCTACTCACTATCACCCGTTTTACGCTATCGCACAGTTCAAATCTACCCCTTCGGTACTTTGAGGTTCAAAATAAAATATGGGTGAAAGGAGAAAGTGAGTTTAACTTCTGATCCAAGAGACAATGGATGGGGGTCATTCTGACTTTGGGCGATTGATAGTGTGAAATGGACGATATTGATTCAGCCGCCTGTTATACATCTCTCCCTATATTCTATTCCATTGATAAATGCAATTAAAGTTAGGGGAGGTGTAAAACAGACAGCTGAATCAATTTAGTCCATTTTACACCATCGCCCAAAGTCAAAATGATTCTCAATACTCTGACAGTGCAGCACTCCTTCAGTGCAGCACTGAAGTGCTAGTCTACATCATCTGCTCAAGTCCTGTCGTGGGGCTTGAGCAGTGACAGTCCTGGCCACTTCACTAACTTGAGCTGCTCTGAAAATTGAAGGGAGGTAGACTTAAACTATATGATAGTGTAAAACGGGTGATAGTGAGTCGGCAGCCTGTTTTACATCTGCCCCGTGGGCCAGGCTGGGGCAGCCAGTGACGGGCTGTTGGCAGCCAACAGAGCACCACCTTGTTGGTGGGACATAGTTCCTCACTGAATAGTTGACCTTTGGTGGCTTGCTAAATTATAGGCACAAAAGCAAAGCTGGCCCGATGTTAAGTAAAGGATCATCCAGGGCAACATTTCTCCCCCCGCCCCACCTTTCCCAATCCTTTCCTGAATCACTCATTCAAAATGGATGCTAAGCATCTGATTGGCCGTTCCATGATTCCTGGCACATTATGGGAAGGCCTCCTAAATTAAGTCAACTCTGGGGCCTTTATAAGTCTTATTCACGCTTATTGCGCAGCCTCCCAGCGTGCTGTACTCTGGCCTTTCACATTGGATTAGGCCTCAGGCCTCCACGTCCAACAATTCAGAGCAGCCAACTAATGTGCATTAGCTCTTTGGGCACCAGGCAGGAGTGTATTGGCCTCTGTATGTTAGGGGCCGGGTGTTAGCACAATTACTAGAATGAGCAACTCTTAGCAGTAGGGATCATTCGTGGGTAATAAGGATACAAGTCTTTAAATTCAACAGGCCGAAGCCAATGCCATCAGGCCTGAATCTTGGGTACAGAAAGCAGAGCCAAGTGTAGTGTGGGGGTTGGGACAGGGCAGTGGGACAAAGAGGGCGTTATAGAATGAGGCTAACATCCCCAGCATTGAAGCACTGACCACACTCGATCAGCTCCGCTGGGCAGGCCACATCGTTCGCATGCCAGACACGAGACTCCCAAAGCAAGTGCTCTACTCGGAGCTCCTTCACGGCAAACGAGCGAAAGGTGGGCAACAGAAATGCTACAAGGACACCCTCAAAGGCTCCCTGATAAAGTGCACATCCCCAATGACACCTGGGAGTCCCTGGCCCAAGACCGCCCTAAATGGAGGAAGCGCATCTGAGAGGGCGCTGAGCACTTCGAGTCTCAATGCGGAGAGCATGCAGAAATCAAGCGCAGGCAGCGGAAAGTGCGATGGCAAACCAGTCACACCCACCCCTTCCCTCAACGACTATCTGTCCCATCTGTGACAGAGTCTGTGGCTCTCCTATTGGACTGTTCAGCCACCAAAGAACTCACTTCAGGAGTGGAAGCAAGTCTTCCTCGATTCCGAAGGACTGCTTATGATGATGATGATAGAATGAGGACCCAGAGCTCATCCCTCTATTAAACCATATTAATCTTTAGTTGGATTCTTACGCACCCCTCTCCTCATAATCTGAAGACAAATTGACCACTTAAGCCAAAAAAATGTTAGCTGTTGCATCGCTAAAGATATCCCACCCCCAAGTCTTAAAACAGGAGCAGGGACTGCTGAGTAAATAGGTACTTTTCAAAGTGAAAGACAGAGAGACATTCTGAAGGATTACAGCCAACAAATCAGTCATATCCAACAGAGGTCGTTCAGTGGCGATCTATTTACATCTCCATCCATCCCGCTCGCTCCCCACTCCCCGGAGCTTCATTCTGTGAGCATTCAATGTCCTTCGCAGCTTTCAAAATACACACAGGATTCACCGATTACCACATCTGCAAAAATAATCTGCTGGCATCTTTGAGTGCTGAACATTTCTATAGAACTTTGGAGAAATGTCTGAGTATTAAAAATATTTTTACCCCTTTACACCTTGCTGAGGACAACTGCTTGTGCTCTCTCCCCTTTTTGCCGAAAGACATCTTATTTTGGGGCTGTATTTGCACAGTAGTCACGGGCCACTGGAATGTGTTATTATGCTCTGGCTCTCTGCTTGTTACTTCCAACCGGACGTAGCGTGCTCTGGGCTGTTTTACTATGTGTAGGTTTATGATTCGTGCGATCCTGGTCTTCCGTTCCCTTTATTTCACCAGGGGGGCTTCACCAATCAATTCACCGTGCCTGTTATGTGGGGCACTCGAGCATTTCTTGTGAACTTCACGCTATCTGGTTGGATTATGAAAACAGAGGAGCACCGACTGGTGTAAATATTTCACATCGTATTAACTGAAGCTCGGTTGACCAAGTCCAGGACCAACTCATACAGAGAGGAGCCTCTCAGTATACCAAGCTGTGGGGTTATAGGCATTGTGAATCACCAGGGTCAGTGTTTAGCCGACCTGGGCTTTCTGTTTCCTATGGAAACGTCCTCAGTTCATGTCGGGCTTGAAGCGGCAAGGATGTCAAGACCTTGGAAGAGGGTGCAGAGGAGATTTACCAGAATAGTACCAGGGAAGAGGGACTTCAATTACGTGGAGTGACTGGAGAAACTGGGATTGTTCTCCTTAGAGCAGAGGAGGTTAGGTGGAGATTTAATAGGGACGTTCCAAATTATGAGGGATTTTGAGATGGTAGAAAGGGAGAAACTGATTTGAGTAATAGGAGAGTCAATAACCAGAGGACACAGATTTAAGACAATTGTCAAAACAGCCAGAGGGGTGATGAGAATATCTTTTATGCAGCGAGTTGTTATGATCTGGAATGCAGTGCCTGAAAGAGTGGTGGAAGCAGATTCAATAGTAACATTCAAAAGGGAATTTGATAAATACTTCAAAAGGAAACATTTGTAGGGCTACAGGGAAAGAGCAGGGGATGGGACTAATTGGATAGTTCCAGCACAGGCACGATGGGCTGAATGGCCTCCTTCTGTGCTGTATGATACTATTCTATGAAATGCTCCTTGTCTGTACCAGCACACACCACATAAAGTGAATATGGGCAGGAGGCCTTGTGAGCTTTTCCTTGATTTTCCCCACTTCCAATTTTCTACCCCTTTTCTTCTCAAGTTGGTGACTGCGGATTAGCTCTGCAGACACTGCTAGCTCTCCAGTACCTCACCCAAAAGGCCATTCTTCATTGACGGTTATATCAGCCATGAAAGACATCACAATCATGCCCAATCCTGGACGCACCCGACTCTTGCACTCTGTGGCAGGGGGAGCAATTAGAAGGGGGAACCTGAGCTTGCTTTGCACTCCCTGGCCAAGAGGACACTGAGATTCATTGCAGCTTCTCTATAGCTGCGATCAACCAGCTCAGCACAGACCCGGGGTTTCAAGCTTGGGATATGTTTGATCTGTGTGGCTCAGTACCAGACCAGGTGATACATTTAGTCTACCACTAGCGGACGGCCTGGAGTTTCATCAGTTAAAGTTGTGGTAAGCTTCCCAATGCCTGGTCTGCTGTTCAGGCAGTGGCTTACAGGGTTAATGACAGCCCGGGGGTGGGTAAGGGAGAGAATCCCAGCTTCCTCGGGGGGGCAGTGCATCTCCTCTAATCCCTGGACCTGTGGACCTTCCTGGATCAAGTATCAGATTACTGAGTCTAACACAGAACATTACTCTGGTCCCAATCTTCCATTGGCAGGCGTGTCATCTTGGAGCTAATTTGACCTCGCAAAGATCTTTCTTCCACTGCATGGAGGATGGTGGCACAGAGGAAATGTCAAGCTCTCCTAAGTTGGCTGGAAGGCTAAACCCCATGTTGGAACCATAATAATGGTAAGCAACTGCACTATGAAATCCATTTGAGGTGTGCTATCGATGAGGCATAAGCACATGCAGTGAATTAGCACATGGAACCAGCTGACAGAGCAGCGAGGTCAACTACAGCAGGCCTCAGTCTGGTCAGTCAGTCGGTGACCCCCACTCTCGGCCTCATGTGATGGGCAACAAAGCAGCTATAGGCCTCAGTCTAGAAAGCCAGCAGCTTCATACATCACAAGCCTCACTGTGGCAGCTACAAGGAAGCTTCACGCACTGCAGGCCATGCCACAGTTGGAACATTATTCCGGTTTGTTTTAAAGCCTTGTCAATAATAATTTGGTGAGGCCAAATAGCTTATTTTTAAAAACATGTTTGCCCATGGTCCAATAAACAGAAGATGGCGTCACACTGAAATTCTTCCCCTTGGGTCAAGTATTACTTTCTCAAAGAAATGTGCTATGTTTGCACTCCGTCAGCATAGATGTGAATGGACTCAGTGAAAAATCTCCTGTGTCAGAATTTCTGCCAGCTATTCGGTACCTACAGATCTCCGGGGGTGAATTTGCCCCTTTCTATAAGAGCCATGAGCACCTCAAAGATGTGGCCACGGGTCGGTAAGGAATCACCGCTCGATCGGGGCGGAGGGGCTGCCATTTTGTATGTTACCCTCTTTCAGGTTTGGAACGGTGTACGGGACAGCCCCGCCCATTTTCCCGTGTTCTGAAACGGTGCCGCTGCCCCCGACAGCTTTTTCTGTCGGTGCACTTTTTGTGGCTGGGTGGTACAGCCGCCCTTAAAAGGGGAGGTTGCACTGCCGGCCACTCCCATTTTATTTTTTATTGTCGGTCGACTGCCAGACCGGGCCGACAATTATGCCCACGGGTTCGGTCGGGCCGCCAGCAGGCAGTCTGACACCCCCTCTTGGGTACCAGGTGCTGGCCCGGCTAAAACCCTCCCTGGTGGCCCAGTGTTTGCCACTAAAGTGGCTGCAGAGTTCGCAGCGGCCCTGCCCTTTAACTGAAGGGGAGGGACGTTGTGATGCTTTCGCGTCGCACTGACATCATCAGCACAGCACTGATGACTTGCAGCGTCGACCGCTCTGACCTGCCCCCAATTCCGCCCTGCTCGTGGCAGCCACTCCAACCCGACCGAACTCTGCCCCTCTCCCCACACGAACACCGCGACCGGAAACATAAACCAAAGAGCTGAAAATCGCCGGAATGTCCGCCCCACGTATTGGCGCGCGCGGAGCACCTAAAAAATGGTAGGTGTGCCCCGTTTCGGGCAGAGGGCAATTTCAGGCCCTACACGTCTTGTCCTGCTTCGGACCATCTCAAACCTCTTTCTACTTTCATGAAACCCTTACACAATGGATGAAACGATGCTCCAGCTCCAAACCGCTACTGCTGTGTAACCTTCAGTGCCTTCTTTGTCCTAAACCTGAAATTCTTCTGCCTTGTCTGTGCATAAAACTCATCGCAACCTTAAAAACAATACATGTCTGTAATATAGTGCTACATTTATTAAACAGGGCATGGGCTCGCTGTAGGCCTGCGTTAACATACTGCAGCCAATATCTGCCGTGTTTCCATCTGACCTTCTAAGTGGAGGATTGGGGAAATGGGCCAAGGACTGGGCAAAGTTAATTCGTGGAAGACACTGGAGAGAAACATGCACGTCTTTCCCCCCCTCCCCCCCCGCCTTGTGAAGCATGTGCCGCAGTTTTTAAAAACCATGAAGAAAATCTGTCATTTCAGTTATGTGCTTGTTTTCTCTCTGTGAGATTTATAAACGAGCGAGCAACGTGAATTAGTAGCCCACTTTAGGCCCGAGCCTCTGTGCCTGTGCTGGGTCCGAATGAACCATTTTTTGTTCTTTCTTTCTTGCCTGTACCTGATGTGATTCTCAATGATACATGTACCCCTTGCCTCCGGGACTGCTTTCTCCATGTTGCCCTGAAGAACAACGCCTCGGTTTGTTTAGATGTTGGGGATGGGAGAAGATGATGCCGGTGAGAAAAAGGCCTGAAAGAATTGAACATGCTCATTTTATGTCACATTGGATGTGACGAGTCTACTCTTCAAAAAGACTAATTTCCTTCTTTCAAAGTAAAGTTTTAACATTATATATATATATATGTATAAGCTTAAAAAAAATATTGCACAATATAGGCCCAGTAACTTTGCTGTGGCTATCTAGTTTGTGGTAATATGTATGTGTGCACAGGTGGCCCTCAGTGCAGAGTCACTGACTGTATTTAATACTGTTTTTTTTGCGTAATATGCTTTCTCTGATGCCCAAAGTAGTGGGAATCTCATGCCTGGCACAGTTTTTTATTATCCCCGTGTTTAGTTTGACGACGCGATTCCCACTCGGTCCCACCCAATCCCGTCTACTTTTTTCCCCACAGTGCCAAAGCACAGTTGGATCGCCGCCATCTCGGCAGCTTCAGGATAGGGTTGCCAACTCTGGTCGGACATATTCCTGGAGGTTTGTCACATGACTTCCTGTCTGTGACTGCCCCGCCTCACACCATTGGTCTACCGACACATCACCCTCGCGACGCACCGCCTTCCCAATCCAACTGAGAAGCGAACAGACTCTTCGCTACCCGACTGGATGATTCCCAACTTCAATCAAACGGCCCTATTTCCCCTGAGGATCTCCATGGATTTTTGTCTTTTTTTTATAATTGATAAGCAAAAGTCTTCAAAGCAAATGGAAAAATAAAACCACGGTTTGTTTCAGCGTCTCGATTAATTTTCTCCGGGGCTGCTCGCAGCAGTGGCGCCCTGGAGATTGATCTTCAATTCCTGGAGACTCCAGGGAAATCCTGGAGGGTTGGCAACCCTGAATCCAGGAGGGTGATAAGTGCCCCCCGAGGAGAGAGACAAGGGGTGGGGGGCTGTGGGGGTGGGGCGAGGTTGTTGGGTCACACCACTCGCAGGACTGGAGTGAATCAAGACTTTTATGCTTTGGCTAAGAGGGTGGGCAAAAATAAAATTAAAAAGATATCAATAATAATAATAACAAAGCGTCATGGCTTCCCTATCAGTCCCAGAGGGCGACTCCCTCCCATCCCACACTGCTCCTGCTCTGGTCCGTCGGTTGTTTCTGTAGTCGCATGTCCCGCTTTCGAAAGCAAATGGGCTGAGAGGCTGGTGACTGAAGCACGGCGTACAGGCACTTTGGAGAGTAAGCCGATTCCCTCCCCGCCCGCTCTTATAGTGGAGAGAAGGGAAGAGAGAGAAGGAGAGAGCGAGAGAGGAGGTTCTGCTTTTTGTTTTTGTTTTTGGTTCGGCGGGTGAGCAAAAGGCCTTGTGTTTTTGTTTTCCTTCCCCGGGCCGCAGGGTCAGTAAAGAGTGCCCCCCCTCCCTCCCTCAACCACCAACAAACGGCGGCGAGTTCCAGGCGTACGTCCCAGTCTTGACGGGTCCAGCCAGTCCTCAGTAATTGAGCTTGGTGACGGCCCGTTCCCTGCCACTCTCCAACACCTGGTTGCCCGAGCGCTTGCGGCTGCGCTTCAGCTTAGACAGGTCCTTGTCGAACACCTCGCCCGACCGCAGGGCCGACACCAGGTCGTCGAATTCCCCGACCTCTTCCGAGATGCTGCCGGCTCGTGCTTTCTTCAGCCGACGCTCCTTCTCGCGCTGCTCCTTCAACTGAGGGGAGGGAGGGGGAGAGAAACAAGCAGCGTGAGGTTACACAACAGTTGTTGAGCTTTACAAATCACAAAACATACAGAGAGAACAATTGCATGGGAGTGGCCAGGATACTGGAATCGAATCGAGGGGTTCGGGTGGTTTACATATAGAATAATGGATACCTGGGAGTGATTACAGACTGAAATATATTCGAGGGGTTCAGATGTCGTACATATAGAATAATGGATACCTGGGAGTGATTACAGACTGAAATATATTCGAGGGGTTCAGATGTCGTACATATAGAATAATGGATACCTGGGAGTGATTACAGGCTGGAATATATTCGAGGGGTTCAGATGTCGTACATATAGAATAATGGATACCTGGGAGTGATTACAGCCTGGAATATATTCGAGGGGTTCAGATGTCGTACATATAGAATAATGGATACCTGGGAGTGATTACAGGCTGGAATATATTCGAGGGGTTCAGATGTCGTACATATAGAATAATGGATACCTGGGAGTGATTACAGGCTGGAATATATTCGAGGGGTTCAGATATCGTACATATAGAATAATGGATACCTGGGAGTGATTACAGACTGAAATATATTCGAGGGGTTCAGATGTCGTACATATAGAATAATGGATACCTGGGAGTGATTACAGGCTGGAATATATTCGAGGGGTTCAGATGTCGTACATATAGAATAATGGATACCTGGGAGTGATTACAGGCTGGAATATATTCGAGGGGTTCAGATGTCGTACATATAGAATAATGGATACCTGGGAGTGATTACAGGCTGGAATATATTCGAGGGGTTCAGATGTCGTACATATAGAATAATGGATACCTGGGAGTGATTACAGGCTGGAATATATTCGAGGGGTTCAGATGTCGTACATATAGAATAATGGATACCTGGGAGTGATTACAGGCTGGAATATATTCGAGGGGTTCAGATATCGTACATATAGAATAATGGATACCTGGGAGTGATTACAGACTGAAATATATTCGAGGGGTTCAGATGTCGTACATATAGAATAATGGATACCTGGGAGTGATTACAGGCTGGAATATATTCGAGGGGTTCAGATGTCGTACATATAGAATAATGGATACCTGGGAGTGATTACAGGTTGGAATATATTCGAGGGGTTCAGATGTCGTACATATAGAATAATGGATACCTGAAATCTAATTGAGTGCAATCACAAGGATTTCATCCATGAAAATGACAGGACTTTATGGGGTGACATGTAGATGAGGGTCCGCACCCTACATGCACCCTATAGTATCCACTCGTCGCAAGGATCACAAGCAAACTTTTAACTCTCAATGGAATCCTGCTCTTCTCCTGTCCCTGTTGGCTTAGGGTAACGGTAGAAGCCTGAACCAAATAGATCAGGAAGATGCCAAGTTTTATATCCAGCTCCTAATCAACATCCATGACCACTACTGGGTCGTGCGTGCACACATTTTGGACAGGATTGAGCCAGGCTGTGATGCTCCCTTTTGCTGAATAGCCCGACGACACTTGATATCCTAATTTGCTACTTGGCGTCAGGTATCCATGCAACCGGCCCCCAGGAAATGTCGGCACCTCCAGGACAGAAGGAGTGCAGACTAGCAAAAGAAAACTTGCAGTACAGTCCGAGAAGTGGAGATTCTAAGTAATAAGTTAAAATTGCCAAAAGCCCGTCATGGAATGATTTGAGCGCCTTGCCTGATGTGACCTATGCGGGAGCCGTGGTTGTAATCAGTGCTCTGGGAGCAGTTCTGGTAAATGAATTAGCAGTTTGTTACTCGTTGCTGGCTGGAGAGCTCGATTCTGTGTAAACTTCTGTCTAAGTTTAACGCTTTACATTCCCTCCATCTCTCCAGTTTGCCTACACAAGAGAGGGTGATTCTACCATCCGGCACTCCCAGCAAGATGGCATCTTGGAAAATTAGGGATGGAAAATCATGGCCACAGTCTCCCTGAGAACGCTGGATTATGGGACCGCCCCTACAAACTGCATTTTGAAAAGTTTCCATCAATTACGCTTGATCGGCACCCCATCCGCCATCATAAATATGTACTCCCTCCACCACCGGCACCCCTTGGCTATATCCTGAAGACAGTGTGTACTTTCTACAGGATGCACTGCTGCAATTTTCCAGGGCTTGTTCGGCAGATGGCGCATGGGAGCACCATCACCTGCAAGTTCCCCTCCAAGTCACACACCATCCTGACTTGGAAATATATCGCTGGGAAATCTTGGATCTCCCTCCCTAACAGCACTGTGGGAGTATCTTCACCACACGGACTGCAGTGATTCAAGACGGTAGCTCACCACCACCTTCTCAAAGACAATTAGGGATGGGCAATAAATGCCGGCCTTGCCAACGGCACCCATATACCAAGAAGGAATAAAAAATTATTTGAGATGTTTCCACATGCTAAGGGAGTGACAGAAATGCAAGCGTTATTTAATGACTGAATGGATCCTGTGGATAACAACTCAATTGGCCTATTAAAATCCAACCTTGTTGTCACCTAACCATCGCTCTTTAATATAGGTCACTTTCTCTCTTTACAGCCTCAACTCTTCTCTCCCAAGCCTCTCAGTAATAATTAAAATCAATCAAAATGCAATACTACAAGCTGCTGACATTATTGAACCACTCCAAACTATTTTTTTAATAGTAATCTGTTATTAAAGCGACGCTTTTGCTGTCACAGTAACAGGAGGACCGTTGGGTGTAGTCTGATGGACCTGTTCTCCCATCCTATTAATATTAAAACTGGTCCCAGACTCGGTTTCACTGTGCTGCTTTTCAAGAATGTAGTTCTTGTGGCTGCCCGGGGAGACGAGGGGGAAGGGCAGGTTAAAGGTCAGGAGAGAGAAAAAAAACTTCCCCTTGGAATTTCGGCATAAAACATAATCCTCCGTGTTTTAAGCTAAAATGGAATGTCTAACCGTTAATGGAAGGAGAGGGGCAACAAAAAAAACCACTCAAGAATTACCAAATAAAATCAAAATCTGTTTATTGGTGGTTTAGGGTTTCAGGAAAAAAACCCGAGAGAGCTTTAACCCTCGGTTCCCAGTGATTCCTGGACATGAGAGGAGACCTGACAGAATGCCTGGTATTAAAGGAGCGCGCAGTTCCCATGCTTTCCTGGTATGTGGAGACCCTGGGAGTGAGCGGTTCACAGGAATCCTGGGGGAACGAGGTAGCGGCTGCATTACTGCATCCTTGCAGCAATTCTGTATCCCGTCCAAACTGAGTTGATTAACAAGTCCAGAGGGGATGGGGAAGGAGGCAGGGCAAGCTCCCCGAGACATCGGCCAACATCACAAACAAGTGGCCTGCCGCTTGTCTGATTGTGAGAAATTTTTTTCTCTTTTTCCTACACTCTTTGTTGAGAGCAGGGTCCGTTTTCAATGCTGCAGTGTTAAAGGGGTCAGGGGGTGCGGCTGAGGAGGTTGCCCACCAGCCAGGGCTGCCCTGGAGTGCCCAGCCATAAAAGGCTAATCTCCAGGACACTGTTGCAAGCAAAGACCCTGGAGAAAAATCATCAAGGCAATTAAAAAAAAAAACCTGTGCTTTTAAAAAATTGTCTTTGAACATTTTTGTTTGCTAGTTATAAAAATATTGAACATGGGGCGGGGAGGGGGGAGGCGGGGTAAAGGCTGTCTGACTGGCATCATTTAATTGAGTTGCGATGGGTCTATATCCTTTCCCACTGGCGCGGGAAGGCGGAGCACCGCATGGATGAGCAAGTCGAGCGACTGTGAGCGAGAGTGTGGGGACAGGGCGGTGGAAGAGGTCGTGTGATGAAACCTGCAGCACTATGTCCAACCAGAGTGGGCAACCCCGAGGTGTCACTGTGATTCAGCGCCATGTCGACCTCTGTCTCTGTTTCTATGGAGGAACAATAAATGCCGGCCTTGCCAGCGATGCCCACATTCCGAGATGTCATGTGGGAGATTAGTGAGCCAGTTGTTTTTTTTATATAACAATCTGGTCATTTCCCCCCCACTCCCCCTTGCCCTCGCCACCCTGGTGCCAGCACATAATTTATTGAATAGAATTTCACAAGTTACTGCGGTGGGATTTGAAGCCACAAACCTCCTCCCTCCTGAACGCTGGTGATGTGGCCTATATTCAAAGGCTGAGAAAATGGCGCAAAATAGAAATCTAGACGCTCCATGGCAGAAGCTTCCCAAGTTTTGATCATCTGTGACAGATGAAATAATATTTGTGTGAAATATGAATGATTGGATGAGATGGAGCCAAGCCTGACTCTATATTGTCCAGCGTGGATTGCAAGGCCCCACAAATGCGCCTCCGAATTCCATTGAGCAGGATTCCACTGAAAGTTAACATTTTACAGAGTGCGGGTGGGATTGTAAAATATATGGAAAGACTGATCAGGGAAGGCAGTGGAGGTGGAGGTACATTCGAAAGGGACCAGGACAGATATATTGCGGAAAAAGAGATTGGGGCAGACTTTGGTCTTCAGTTCCCAGGCCTAGGCATTTGGTGGGGCAGTCGTGCTGATCACAAATTGGGGAGCAAGCTGTTAAAGATTATCCACCTATTAAAATGGCTTTAACTCGTGAGCGGCTTGTCCTCTAATTTGCAATCACAGTTTCTACCTCAAACCACACTCCCCCACCTCCCCACCAATTACATCTGGGCAGCAAAGAGGAACATCTGGCCCGTGGTCTTTCAATCAACATTACTAAAACAGATGAGCATTTATTTTACTGTTTGTGGGGTCTTGCTGTGTGAAAATTGGCTGCCACGTTTCCTACATTAAAGTAGTGATTACATTTGAAAAAAAATGTACTTCATTAGCTGTGAAGCGCTTTCGGACGTCCTGAAATCGTGACAGGTGCTATAGGAATGCAAGTCCATTCTTTCTACCTAAGAATTGCATCACAGCCGTGAGTATGTCGTAGAACCCTCCTCCCTCCTCCCCGATTTATATGTCTTAATGAGGCACCCACCCCCTGAGTGGCAGTATGAGCTATGAGGAGGATGCTAAGAGGCTGCAGGGTGACTTAGACAGGTTAGGTGAGTGGGCAAATGCATGGCAGATGCAATATAATGTGGATAAGTGTGAGGTGAGAGGCGGGAGTTCGGGAGGCGAGCGGCCTACAAGAGGCCTGTCAGTGAGCAGCGGGAGTTCGTGAGAGGCGGGAGTTCGGGAGGCGAGCGGCCTACAAGAGGCCCGTCAGTGAGCAGCGGGAGTTCGTGAAAGGCGGGAGTTCGGAAGGAGAGCGGCCTACAAGAGGCCCGTCAGTGAGCAGCGGGAGTTCGTGAGAGGCGGGAGTTCGGGAGGCGAGTGGCCTACAAGAGGCCTGTCAGTGAGCAGCGGGAGTTCGTGAGAGGCGGGAGTTTGGGAGAGGCGGGAGTTCAGCGAGAGGCTAGCTGGTGCAGCTGCAGCAGGGTGAGAAGGCAAAAAAGAAGTAGAAAGAAATCGAAAGGAGACGTCACAGCCAAGGGGGTAAGTGATTGGCTGGTGATTGGTGAGTACTTTTCTTTTTCTTTATCAGTAAGTAACCTTTTAGCCTTGTTGTTGCCAAATTAAGTTTATCTAGGAGTTAAATCATGACAGGACAGCTCGGACACGTGTTATGCTCCTCCTGTACTACGTGGGAAGTCAGGGACGCTTGCGGTGCCCCTGACGACTACGTGTGCGGGAAGTGTATCCGGCTGCAGCTCCTGACGAGCCGCATTGCGGCGCCGGAGCTGCGGGTGGATTCACTCTGGAGCATCCACGATGCTGAGAATGATGTGAATAGCACATTTAGTGAGTTGGTCTTACCGCAGGGAAAGGGTACATAGCCAGATAGGGAATGGATGACCAACAGGAAGAGCAGTGCAAGGAAAGTAGTGCAGGGATCCCCTGCGGTCATCCCCCTGCAAAACAGATACACCGCTTTGGGTACTGTTGAGGGGGATGACTTATCAGGGGAGAGCAGCAGCAGCCAAGTTCATGGCACCGTGGGTGGCTCTGCTGCACAGAAGGGCAGGAAAATGAGTGGGAGAGCGATAGTGATAGGGGATTCGATTGTAAGGGGAATAGATAGGCGTCTCTGTGGCTGCAACCGAGACTCCAGGATGGTATGTTGCCTCCCTGGTGCAAGGGTCAAGGATGTCTCGGAGCGGGTGCAGGGCATTCTGAAAAGGGAGGGTGAACAGCCAGTTGTCATGATGCATATAGGTACCAACAATATAGGTAAAAAACGGGATGAGGTCATGCAATTTAGGGAGCTAGGAACTAAATTAAAAAGTAGGACATCAAAAGTAGTAATCTTAGGATTGCTACCAGTGCCACGTGCTAGTCAGAGTAGGAATTGCAGGATAGCTCAGATGAATACGTGGCTTGAGGAGTGGTGCACAAGGGAGGGATTCAAATTCCTGGGGCATTGGAACCAGTTCTGGGGGAGGTGGGACCAGTACAAACCGGACGGTCTGCACCTGGGCAGGACCGGAACCAATGTCCTAGGGGGAGTGTTTGCTAGTGCTGTTGGGGAGGAGTTAAACTAATACGGCAGGGGGATCGGAACCTATGCAGGGAGACAGAGGGAAGTAGAATGGGGGCAGAAGCAAAAGATATAAAGAAGAAAAGTAAAAGTGGAGGGCAGAGAAACCTAAGGCAAAAAGCAAAAAGGGCCACTTTGCAGCAGAATTCTAAAAGGGCAAAGTGTGTTGGAAAGACAAGCCTGAAGGCTCTGTGCCTCCATGCGAGGAGCATTCGTAATAAGGTGGACAAATTAACTGCGCAGATAGCAGTTAACGAGTATGATGTAATTGGCATCACGGAGACATGGCTCCAGGGTGACCAAGGCTGGGAACTTAACATCCAGGGGTATTCAACATTTTAAACATAGAAAATAGGTGCAGGAGTAGGCCATTCGGCCCTTCGAGCCTGCACCACCATTCAATGAGTTCATGGCTGAACATGCAACTTCAGTACTCCATTCCTGCTAGGAAGGATAGACAGAAAGGAAAAGGAGGCGGGGTGGCATTGCTGGTTAAAGAGGAAATTAATGCAATAGTAAGAAAAGACATTAGCTTGGATGATGTGGAATCGGTATGGGTGGAGTTACGGAATACCAAGGGGCAGAAAACGCTAGTGGGAGTTGTGTACAGACCACCAAACAGTAGTAGTAAGGTTGGGGACAGCATCAAACAAGAAATAAGGGATGCATGCAATAAAGGTACAGCAGTTATCATGGGTGGCTTTAATCTACATATTGATTGGGCTAACCAAACTGGTAGCAATGCGGTGGAGGAGGATTTCCTGGAGTGTATTAGGGATGGTTTTCTCCACCAATATGTTGAGGAACCAACCAGGGAGCTGGCCATCCTAGACTGGGTGATGTGTAATCAGAAAGGACTAATTAGCAATCTTGTTGTGCGAGACCCCTTGGGGAAGAGTGACCATAACATGGTAGAATTCATTATTAGGATGGAGAGTCAGACAGTTAATTCAGAAACTAGGGTCCTGAACTTAAGGAAAGGTAACTTCGATGGTTTGAGGCATGAATTGGCTAGAATAGACTGGCAAATTATACTTAAAGGGTTGACGGTGGATAGGCAATGGCAAACATTTAAATATCACGTGGATGAACATCAGCAATTGTACATCTCTGTCTGGAGTAAAAAATAAAACGGGGAAGGTGGCTCAACCGTGGCTGACAAGGGAAATTAAGGATAGTGTTAAATCCAAGGAAGAGGCATATAAATTGGGCAGAAAAAGCAGCAAACCTAAGAATTGGGAGAAATTTAGAATTCAGCAGAGGAGGACAAAGGGTTTAATTAAGAGGGGAAAATAGAGTACAAGAAGAAGCTTGCCGGGAACATAAAAACTGACTGCAAAAGCTTCTATAGATATGTGAAGAGAAAAAGATTAGTGAAGACAAACGTAGGTCCCTTGCAGTCGGATTCAGGTGAATTTATAATGGGGAACAAAGAAATGGCAAACCAATTGAACAAATACTTTGGTCTGTCTTCACGAAGGAAGACACAAATAACCTTCCGGAAGTACTAGGGGACTGAGGGTCTAGTGAGAAGGAGGAACTGAAGGATATCCTTATTAGGCGGGAAATTGTGTCAGGGAAATTGATGGGATTGAAGGCGGATAAATCCCCGGGCCTGATAGTCTGCATCCCAGAGTACTTAAGGAAGTGGCCCTCGAGATAGTGGATGCGTTGGTGATCATTTTCCAACATTTTCTATCAACTCAGGATCAGTTCCTATGGACTGGAGGGTAGCTAATGTAACACGACTTTTTAAAAGGGGAGGGAAAGAGAAAGTGGGTAATTATAGACTGGTTAGCCTGACATCAGTGGTGGGGAAAATGTTGGAATCAATTCTTAAGGATGAAATAGCAGCGCATTTGGAAAGCAGTGACAGGATCAGTCCAAGTCAGCATGGATTTATAAAGGGGAAATCATGCTTGACAAATCTTCTGGAATTTTTTGAGGATGTAACTAGTAGAGTGAGCAAGGGAGAACCAGTGGATGTGGTGTATTTGGACTTTCAAAAGGCTTTTGACAAGGTCCCACACAAGAGATTGGTGTGCAAAATCAAAGCACATGGTATTGGGGGTAATATACTGACGTGAATAAAGAACTGGTTGGCAGACAGGAAGCAGAGAGTAGGAATAAACGGGTCCTTTTCAGAATGGCAGGCAGTGACTAGTGGAGTGCCGCAGGGCTCAGTGCTGGGACCCCAGCTCTTTACAATATACATTAATGATTTGGATGAAGGAATTGAGTGTAATATCTCCAAGTTTGCAGATGACACTAAACTGGGTGGCGGTGTGAGCTGTGAGGGGGACGCTAAGAGGCTGCAGGGTGACTTGGACAGGTTAGGTGAGTGGGCAAATGCATGGCAGATGCAGTATAATGTGGATAAATGTGAGGTTATCCACTTTGGGTGCAAAAACGCGAAGACAGAATATTATCTGAATGGTGGCAGATTAGGAAAAGGGGAGGTGCAACGAGACCTGGGTGTCATGGTTCATCAGTCATTGAAAGTTGGCATACAGGTAAAGCAGGCGGTGAAGAAGGCAAATGGCATGTTGGCCTTCATAGCTAGGGGATTTGAGTATAGGAGCAGGGAGGTCTTACTGCAGTTGTATAGGGCCTTGGTGAGGCCTCACCTAGAATACTGTGTTCAATTTTGGTCTCCTAATCTGAGGAAGGACGTTCTTGCTATTGAGGGTTTGCAGCGAAGGCTCACCAGACTGATTCCCGGGATGGCCGGACTGACATATGAGGAAAGACTGGATCAACTGGGCCTTTATACATTGGAGTTTAGAAGGATGAGAGGGGATCTCACAGAAACATACAAGATTCTGACGGGACGGGACAGGTTAGATGCAGGTAGATTGTTCCCGGTGTTAGGGAAGTCCAGAACCAGGCGACACAGTCTTAGGATAAGGGGTAGGCAATTTAGGACCGAGATTTAGGAACTTTCTTCACTCAGAGAGTTGTTAACCTGTGGAATTCCCTGCCACAGACAGTTGTTGATGCCAGTTCATTGGATATATTCATGATGGAATTAGATATGGCCCTTACAGCTAAAGGGATCAAGGGGTATGGAGAGAAAGCTGGAAAGGGGTACTGAGGGAATGATCAGCCATGATCTTATCAAATGGTGGTGCAGGCTCGAAGGGCCGAATGGTCTACTCCTGCACCTATTTTCTATGTTTCTATGTTTCTATATTCACTGGAATTTAGAAGAATGAGAGAGGATCTCATAGAAGCATATAAAATTCTGACGGGATTGGACAGGTTAGATGCAGGAAGAATGATCCTGATGTTGGGGAAGTCAGAACCAGGGGTCACAGTCTAAGGATAAGGTGTAAGCCATATGGGACCGAGATGAGGAGAAACTTTTTCACCCAGAGAATTGTGAACCTATGGAATTCTCCACCACAGAAAGTTATTGAGTCCAGTTCGTTGCCTATATTCAAAAGGGAGTTAGATGTGGCCCTTACGGCTAAAGGGATAAGGGTATATGGAGAGAAGGCAGGAGTGGGGTACTGAAGTTGCATGATTAGCCATGATCATACTGAATAGCGGTGCAGGCTCTAAGGGCCGAATGGCCTGCTCCTGCACCTATTTTTTATGTTTCTATGTTTCCAGGTCCGGTTGAACACGGCAGCGCAGGCACAGAATCGGGAGCAGGAACCAGGCCGGAAGTTCAGCACCTCGATTTTGGAGCACCGCCTCAGATCGGGGGAAGAAAGGGGTTGTGAGAGGTACGGGGTTCCACTGTTTCGAGACCATAGGCATGAATGAGTTAAGAGCTGGAGATGAATTAACCACAGGGTGGGCACGGGGACAGGGGGCCTCGGGGGGAAGTGACTGTGCAGGGTTGCGTATTGGAGCTCAGGCGGGAAGCTCGGAGGAACAGAACAGGTTGAGAGAGAGGTTGAAGGGTAGAGATGAGAGAAGGATTGACTATCAAACGACAAGCTTTGCTTGGGAGATTGTTCGCTTTTTTTTTGCATGGCATAAATTACCTCACAGCGTAATAAAAAACACACACACAAATTCCTGCTTCTGTTCCTTTGGATATTCGCCCGGCAAATTTAAATACGTTAATTAAATAAATTCCCCACATCACCAACTGCTTTCTGTCAGTGACACATGGTAAAAATTTCCCTGGCAAGATAGGAAAAAGGGATTTTCTCATAATTAGACTCTCATGGAATAAAAACATTTGGGGAATGCTGAAGGAGGAAAGGATTTGTCAGTGCGTTGTCAAGTTTGGTTGGAATTACAGTTAAATATCATTAGTTTGAACCCCATTTATATATAGAATTACTGACTCCTAGGATATTAAGGCTGAGAGTTACTCCAAGGAATCAGATAATGAATCACAGGAGTGAGAATACTATAAATTAATGGTTTGGGAGCACCACGGGTTTTCAACTATGCATCCCTTCTCCTCTCCTAAATTATTTTTCCAATATTTAAGGGAACAGGATTTCTTTCCCGATTTTCACCTGTTCAAAAGAAGTACTATCCTGTTTGAAACACCTTAATATCATGAGAGTCATAGGTGGAATATCCGACTACCGCCTTTAGCTGGTTTGATACATCAGGTAGAAGATGGATCTTGATTTCAAAATGGTGAGGATGTAGGAAGGACGAAGGGCATGAGGAGCCGCATGTTTGAAGCTGAAGAGAAACAGGACAGGAAGGCTCAAGTGGAGCAATGACCATAATAAGAAAGAAAGAACTTGCATTTCTATAGCACCTTTCACGACCTCAGGACGTCACAAAGCGCTTCACAGCCAATGAACTACTTTTGAAGTGTGGTCACTGATACAATGTAGGAAACGCAGCAGCTAACTTGTGCACAGCAAGGTCCCACAAACAGCAGTGAGATAACTGACCAGATAATCTGTTTAGTAAGGTAGGTTGAGCGATATAAACATTGGCCAGGACACTGGGGCGAACTGCCCTGGTCTTCTCCGAATAGTGCCGTGGGATCTTTTGTGTCCACCCGAGAGGAGTGGCCTGCGGGGACATTCTTCACAGGGTTGGGGTCAGCAGACAGCTCGATGTAAAGCTGCTTGGACACCTGCGGAAATCGTGCACAATAGGGCTGACTCAGCTCATGACTGTACTGGTCAGCCTCAGGATCAAAACCCGGCTCCACCTCCTTTCAGACATGTTGTAATCCTAACCTATGGACATGGTGTCGTGGAGTTTCACCCTCCTGATAGCCACCTCATGCACCAACACTTCTACTGCAGTAGTCATTACATGAGAGGCCGAGTGGTAGGCAGCTCCATTACTTACCTGTCAACTCATGCCTGCACCTTACGTTTCCTTTCCCTTCCATTTCCCTACCCTCCCTTCCCGCTTCCTAAATCGCTCCCTTTCAGACTGGGCGAGCACTGGCAGTGGGTTGAAATGCCTTCAGAGCCTTTCCTAAGGTTGTAAACTAAGCAAAAGTAGGAACAGACTGGATGTTAGGTGGTTCTTCATTGCCCAGAGAGTGGTGAGCCTCTGGAATACCGGCTGGTGTGGTGGGTGTAGGCTCTATGTATTCCTTTCAAGAGGGAACTGCACCAGTTCATGGTGGCGTCACACACAAGGTCCATACGATCTCCTGGAGCGGTTTCAATAGCCTGAGGGAGTCGGAGAGAATTTTCTTTTCCATTATTGGCCCTGGGTTTTTTTTACTGGTATTTTTGCCTTTTCCAGGAGATCACATGACTGCGGCAGTGTGTTTGTGTGTGTGTGTGTCTGTGTGTGTGAGAGGGCATGGGGGAAGGGTGGGGGGTTAGGGAGTATCTAGTCATCCACGCATCATGAGTGAGGGGCAAGCTTGGACCAGTTGCATTTCCGTATGTAAAGATGTTTTGCCCCTCCATTCCCTTCAATTGTCTGCATCTCTCTTAATTTCACCTGCACTGCAATTTTCCTCTCTCACCACTGTGTGCCCTGCATACATCCAAATCTGCAGCTGGTGCCATACTTAACTAGGACAAATAAGATTTTGTTATACTGCATCTGTTACTCTGTATGTTCATGTGCTGTCTGTGAAATAAAATAGATTAATGATTCATAAGATAATGAACTGAACATAAAAAATTTGCAAATCACTCATTTCTATTTCCTTCAGGCGCGCATAACGCCTGCTTCAAATCACTGGGGCGCACTAGTGTCAGATGCACAACACAGAATGGAACGTTACACTTCAACCCTGGCTTGAAGTTGGGCCCTTGATTATTTGGCAGACAACAAATGGTTTCATACACACTTCCTCGCATCTTTTAAAGGACTGGAGTTATACCAACGCTCCCCGTGACTCGCCCACAATGCCATCCTTACCATAACCTCCATCCGAGCCCGACGCTCCTCTTCCTCTTTCTTCCTCCTCATGTTCTCAAGGTCCTGTTTTGCTTCAGAAAACGATTGCAGGAATGTGTCGAATATGCCAAAGAATTCATCTGGCTGCATGTTTGCTTCTTCTTCACTGAAGTGCTTCAGCATCTTGGTGTACTATCAAAGGAAAGGACAGAGCACAGGGCTTTAAGTGGGAGTTTCCAATTCGTTTCAACAAATGAAAGCAAAATATCCAGAAGTGTCAACAACTTGCGCCTTTTAACGTGGAAAAACCGCGCTTCACGGAGGCGTAATCAGACAAAACAAATGGATGCCCAACCAAATATGGAGACATTAGGAGAGGTAATCAAAAGCTTGGTCAAAGAGGTGAGAGTGATGGAGGGTGTTAAAGGAGGAGAGGGATGTGGCGAGGCGGAGATGTTTGGGGAAGTAATTCTAGAGCGTGGGGTCTAGACGGCAGTAGACATGGGCATCAATGGTAGCACGTGGGTTGGGGGAAAGACACGCACACATACAATAAACCAATGCAACAAAACACTTCCATGCTGTGCTGAAAAGGAAATGTATTGGTTAGAGGTTAAGTGCCAAAGTCCAGCTCCTTGACTATCAATGAGCAAGCAAACAAACAAATCTCAGCACAGAGGCAGCCCATTTTGGCCCATTATGTCAGTGCCACTGCAAGCTTGACACTGGAGCTACCTAATCCAATCCCATTTCCTTGCTCCCTTGAATAATTCTCTGCTTTCAATCTAACTGCTGCTAAACCTTGTGGTTGACTCAACTTCAATAGACACTTGAGGTAATGCTATCCACATTCTAATAACCATTTTTCACATAACAAACGTTTAAAGTTTAACTTCTCCCTTTATTTTTCTAGTACTAATCTTGATTTATGTCCCTTTGAACATAAGAACATAAGAAATAGGAGCAGGTGTAGGCCACCTGGCCCCTCGAGCCTGCTCCACCATTTAATAAGATCATAATCATGGACTCAGCTCCACTTCCCTGTCCGCTCCCCCATAACCCTTCACTCCTTTATCACTCAAAAATCTGTCTATCTCCGCCTTAAATATATTCAATGACCCAGCCTCCACAGCTCTCTGGGACAGAGAATTCCATAGATTTACAATCCTTTGAGAGAAGAAATTCCTCCTCATCTCAGTTTTAAATGGGTGGCCCCTTATTCTGAGACTATGTCCCCTAGTTTTAGTTTCCCCTATGAGGGGAAATACTCTCACTGCATCCACCTTGTCGAGCCCCCTCATTATCTTATAAGTTTCAATAAGATCACCTCTCATTCTTCTGAACTCCAATGAGTATAGGCCCAACTACCCAACCTATCTTCATAGGTCAACCCCCTCATCTCCGGAATCAACCTAATGAACCTTCTTTGAACAACCTCTAATGCAAGTATATCCTTCCTTAAATACAGAGACCAAAACTGTACGCAGTACTCCCTGTGTGGCCTCACCAATACCCTGTACAGTTGTAGCAGGACTTCTCTGTTTTTATACTCTATCCCCCTTGCAATAAAGTACAACATTCCATTTGCCTTCCTGATTACTTGCTGTACCAACATACTAACTTTTTGTGTTTCATGCACAAGGACCCCCAGGTCTCTCTGTACTGCAGCATTTTGTAATCTCTCTCCATTTAAATTATAATTTCCTTTTCTATTTTTTTTGCCAAAATGGATAACATCACATTTTCCCACATTATACTCTATCTGCCAATTTTTGCCCACTCACTTAGCCTGTCTGTATCCCTTTGCAGATTTTTGTGTCCTCCTCACAATGTGCTTTCCCACCCATCTTTGTATCATCAGCAAACTTGGCTACATTACACTCTGCCCCTTCATCCAAGTCATTAATATAGATTGTAAATAGTTGAGGCCCCAGCACCGATCCCTGAGGTACCCCACTAGTTACTGTTTGCCAGCAGAAAATGACCCATTTATCCTGACTCTCTGTTTTCTGTTAGTTAGCCAATCCTCTATCCATGCTAATATATTACCCCAACCCTGTAAACTTTTATTTTGTGCAGTAACCTTTTCTGTGACACCTTATCGAATGCCTTCTGGAAATCCAAATACATCACATCCACTGGTTCCCGCTTATCCACCCTGCTCTTTACATCCTCAAAGAACTCCAGCAAATATGTCAAACATGACTTCCTTTTCATAAAACCATGCTGACTCTGCCTGACTGAATTATGTTTTTCCAAATGTCCTGCTACTGCTTCTTTAATAATGCACTCCAACATTTTCCCAACCACAGATGTTAGGCTAACTGGTCTATAGTTTCCTGCTTTGTGTCTGCCTCCTATTTTAAATAGGGGCGTTACATTTGCGGTTTTCCAATCTGCTGGGACCACCCCAGAATCCATGGAATTTTGGTAGATTACAACCAATGCAGCCACTATCTCCGCAGCCACTTCTTTTAAGACCCTAGGATGTAGAAACATAGAAACATAGAAAATAGGTGCAGGAGTAGGCCATTCGGCC
Organism: Pristiophorus japonicus; assembly: GCF_044704955.1. Lineage (NCBI taxonomy): Eukaryota > Metazoa > Chordata > Chondrichthyes > Pristiophoridae > Pristiophorus > Pristiophorus japonicus. Next base: position 199,969,540 of record NC_091983.1, on the reverse strand, counting down.
CTTCTAGCCTGCACCGCCATTCAATGAGTTCATGGCTGAACATTCAACTTCAGTACCCCATTCCTGCTTTCTCGCCATACCCCTTGATCCCCCTAGCAGTAAGGACCTCATCTAACTCCTTTTTGAATATATTTAGTGAATTGGCCTCAACAACTTTCTGTGGTAGAGAATTCCACAGGTTCACCACTCTCTGGGTGAAGAAGTTCCTCCGCATCTCGGTCCTAAATGGCTTACCCCTTATCCTTAGACTGTGACCCCTGGTTCTGGACTTCCCCAACATTGGGAACATTCTTCCTGCATCTAACCTATCTAACCCCGTCAGAATTTTATATGTTTCTATGAGGTTCCCTCTCATTCTTCTGAACTCCAGTGAATACAAGCCCAGTTGATCCAGTCTTTCTTGATAGGTCAGTCCCGCCATCCCGGGAATCAGTCTGGTGAACCTTCGCTGCACTCCCTCAATAGCAAGAATGTCCTTCCTCAGGTTAGGAGACCAAAACTGTACACAATACTCCAGGTGTGGCCTCACCAATGCCCTGTACAACTGTAGCAACACCTCCCTGCCCCTGTACTCAAATCCCCTTGCTATGAAGGCCAACATGCCATTTGCTTTCTTAACCGCCTGCTGCACCTGCATGCCATCAGGTCCAGGGGACTTTCCATTTTTAGTCCCATTATTTTACTGTACTACTTCTTTAATGATGATGATTGTATTAAGTTCCTCCCTCCCTACAGCCCCTTGATTATCCACTATTGGGATGTTTTAGTGTCTTCTACCGTGAAGACCGATACAAAATATTTGTTCAAAGTCTCTGCCATTTCCCTGCTCTCCATTATTAATTCCCCAGTCTCATCCTCCAGGGGACCAACATTTACTTTAGACACTCTTTTCTTTTGTATGTACCTGTAGAAACACTTACTATCTGTTTTTATATTCCATGCTAGTTTACTTTCATAATCCATTTTCACTCCTTTTATCATTTTTTTAGTCGTTCTTCACTGACAAGCACAGTGTCTCTGCTCACACACAAAGAGGTGACTGGCAACTGTGGCACTGAACCTCAGTGTGATTTGTACAGCACGAGGACAATTGGAAGTAAGAATTTAAAAACAGATACATAATCACTTTTTACACAAGAAATTTGTTGGTGATTTTTTTCTATTTTTAGACATAAAAGGTGCTGTGGCATTATTTAATAAGAGGAGGCAGTTCTCCTGATTATTTAATTTACTATTTGTGGGACTTTACTATGAGCAAATAACACTTCAAAGAGCAATTCATTGGATGTGAAGCTCTTTGAGATGACCTGAGGTCAGGATATCATCATCATCATCATAGGCAGTCCCTCGGAATCGAGGAAGACTTGCTTCCACTCCTGAAGTGAGTTCTTTGGTGGCTGAACAGTCCAATACGAGAGCCACAAACCCTGTCACAGATGGGACAGATAGTCGTTGAGGGAAGGGGTGGGTGGGACTGGTTTGCCGCACGCTCTTTCCACTGTCTGCACTTGATTTCTGCATGCTCTCAGTGATGAGACTCTAGGTGCTCAGCACCCTCCCGGATGCACTTCCTCCACTTAGGGCGGTCTTGGGCCAGGGACTCCCAGGTGTCAGTGGGGATGTTGCACTTTATCAGGGAGGCTTTCCTTGTAGTGTTTCCGCTGCCCACCTTTGGCTCGTTTGCCATGAAGGAGCTCCGAGTAGAGCACTTGCTTTGGGAGTCTCGTGCCTGGCATGCGGACTATGTGGCCTGCCCAGCGGAGCTGATCGAGTGTGGTCAGTGCTTCAATGCTGGGATAAGGTCAGGATAAGGTGCTATATAAATGCACGTTCTTTCTTTCTGCAAGGAAGCACAAACTCAAAATATTCAATCATCCCCATATCTGAACTATTCAACTCCAGCTTCCTGTACTCCACAAAAAATCTTCTCTGTGTCCTGAATCATCATCATCATCATCATAGGCAGTCCCTTGAAATCAAGGAAGACTTGCTTCCATTCTAAAAGTGTGTTGTAGGGCACTTTCAAAGGCAAAGGCACCTGCTGAATATATGTATGCATGTATGTATGTGTAAAATGGTAGCCAGATATAAAATGGCTGCCAGGGATTCCGCAAAGCACTGGGGGAATTCAGCTAACAGTTAGCTTGACTACATTTTTGGGTAGCTGATGACTAGCAGTTCCGTGTACAGGAACATTGGAAAGGGCGAGCTCAGCAGAACGTCCTTAATCAACAAACCACAGACAAGATGTCCTAGCAGAATACTGAACAAAGAAATTCCCGTGACTATGTAAGGATAAGGAGGTTAGGCGCAAGCAGAGCCCAAGGACAGTAGAGATAAGGGGTCTGGAGAATATCACGAGGCCATGAATAAGCCCCAGCTAAAACATGAGATGATCACGCAGTCCCCTGGTGCCTGGGGGCCAATTCCATTGGCCCAGTGGAATCGATTTGTAATCGTTATGATTGGATTGTGTCCAGCCGACATGGGCTGAGTAATTGTAATGAACTATTGTAAAACATATAAATATCGATGAATTTCTTTGTACGGTGAAGTGGAGTGCCTGGAGTTGGACCAGAGGCTCTCTCTCCGCCGGCATAATAAAGGCCGTTTTGATGTTGGAATCGACCCAGAGTGTCGGGTGATTCTTCCAGGAAAACATTCGCGCTAACAGGTGAGTTCTCAGGTGACTGTACAGTCCAATGCGGGAATTACAGTCTCTGTCACAGGTGGGACAGACAGTGATTGAAGGAAAGGGTGGGTGGGGAGTCTGCTCCTTCTGCTGCCTGTGCTTGTTTTCTGCGTGCTCTCGGCGACGTATGAGCGTAGTTGCCTACGGCGGGGTGCGAGCCATAAGCTCGGCGCTGAGCAGCACCCTTCGGTGAGGTAGTGAGAAAACCGCGGTTGTCCTGAATACCAACGTCATAAGGACCGTAGTGTCCTGTGCTGAATATCTTTACCTATTATACTCTCTTTATAATCTCATTCAATCAACTCTACTTGTAGTTACCCGTCTAAACCTCAATCCCATACAATCATCTCTATCTGGTGTAAGGGTGCTGGAAGCAGATTCAATAGTAGCTTTCAAAAGAGAACCGGATATATATTTGAAGAGGAAACATTTGTAAGACTATGGGGAACGAGCAGGGGAGTGGGACTAGTTCAATAGCTCGACCAAAGAGCCAGCTAAGGCACGTTGGGCCGAATGGCTTCCTTCTGTACTGTATCATTCTATGATCGACCTGTATTTACCCTCAATCTCATTCAATCAACTCTATCTGTATTTACGCTTATAAACTTCAATCCCATTCCTAACCAATATTCAGCATGCTTTAATTTTTATAGTTGTTAAACACGGTGCCTTGAGTTTCCACTTGATTGCACTGGGTTTTTTTGAGCAATTCAAGTTGGTGTAACCGGCACAAAACATTGCAGAATTTTAATCGCAAATTGCTAGTTTTAAAAACATCATGCTAGAAGCCCACAACACTAAATCAATCACCTTTGGGAGTTTCCGCTAATTGGAATTGTTTGCAGGCCTTCAGGGAGGCTTTAAAAATTAAGTTGGTTCTTTTGGGTGTAAGGAGACTAAAAGGTACATTTTTAAAGCATTTAAATGTCATTTTTGTTTCAATTTACCAAGAAACTGTAATATAACTAGACCCCAATATAACTAGAAAAGAGTTTAATATATTTTTTATGTGAATTTCAATCATTTAAAATCGGGTTACTCACAGGTGGGTGATTGACACTGATTTAAAATGCTTATTTTATTGTGATAAACCTATTTAACCAAACTTCAACAAGTTACCACTTTCAAATATATGAAGGTAATTTTTTTTTTACAAGCATCATTTTGTTTTTAAAAAATTGCATTTTAAAATGCTGGCCAATTGCGCTGGTTCATGGCAGAGTTTGCGTTCGACGATGTGCAAATGAGTTTGAGCGGAAACTCAGGAGAAATAAAACACTTCTCCAAATTGGCCTCAATTTTGGACACAATTTGCACCGGAATCGGCAACTGCGCCCAAAGTGGAAACACTGCCCTAGTGACTGCTGATAATTTTCCTGCGTATTAAAGCAAACGGGATGAAATCGCTGGCTGGGGAGCACACCTGTGGAAAGTCAAGGCCAGTGTTACTTAGTGTTGAGACTAGCTGTCCCTTTCCCAACAAGTTCTACAGCACCAGCAAAACAGACCGAGGGATTATTAACGGAACATTGTCATATGGAATTTCTGTCGTAGTAAGTCAAGAATTCGTTTCAACAGTGCCGCTTTAAAGTCAACGCTGTGTTTCTTTCTTAGTAAATGGGAAAAAAACACTCTATGCAGCCAACTGGCATCACTTCACAGAGACCTTTGATGGTTATAAAATTGTAACCTTATTTAATAATTGCCCCTCCCCTCCCCTCCCCCATTCTCAGCAGTAGCAAATGACAATTCATCAAAGGTCAAAAGTGGAAGGAGGCAAGCTTCAGTGCGTCTGTAGATTGATTCCTCGGATAATAGCATTGTCCTATGAGGAAAGATTGTGTAGAATGGCCTATACTCTCTGGAGTTTAGAAGAATGAGAAGTGATCTCATTGAAACATACAAGGTTCTGAGGGGGATTGACAGGGTGGATGCTGAGAGGTTGTTCCCCTGGGTGATGAGTCGAGGACGAGGGGCAGAAGGAGCCGGCCTTCTAAAACTGAAATGAGGAGAAATCTCTTCACTCAGAGGAGTTGTGAATCTTTAGAATTCTCTACCCCAAAAATGCTCAGTCGTTAAGTATATACAAGGCTGAGATAGGTAGATTTTTGGACTCTAGGGGAATAAATAGGGATCGGGCAGAAAAGTAGAGTTGAAGTTGAAGATGAGCCGTGATCTTATTGAATTGTGGAGCAGGCCGGAGGGGCTGTGTGGCCTACTCCTGCTCCTAATTCTTATGTTCTTATCTTATGTTCTTATGAACCTACATCTTTCTTTAGTTTCTCTCCCATCTCCCCTCATGCCTTCTCCGAGCTGATCTTGTCCAGGAGGTTCACCACCTGATCTCGACCATATTCCCACTAAGCTGTTGACACCCCCAACTTCCCTTCCTGACCCCAGGCTAGCTGACGTTGTATACAGTTCCCTCTCCTCAGGTACTGTCTCCTTCCCTTTCAAAACCACCCTTCTCAAAAAAACTACTCTTGACCCCCTCTATCGTTACAAACTATCACTCTATCTCCAACCGTCTTTTTCTCTCTAAAATCCTTGAACGGGTTGTCTTCTCCCAAATTCATGCCCATTCATTCCTGCAAGTCTCTGTTTGCATTTCTCCAATCAGGTTTCTGCCCCTGCCCACTCAAAAAGCCTTGATCAAAGTCATAAATGATAGTGATTTTGATAAACTATCCCTCCTCATCCTTCACGATACTGAGAATGACGTGAATAGTACATTTAGCGAGTTGGTCTCACCGCAGGTAAATGGTACACAGCCAGATAGTAAATGGGTGACCAGCAGGAAGAGCAGTGCAAGGAAGGTAGTGCAGGGGTCCCCTGCGGTCATCCCCCTGCAAAACAGATACACGGCTTTGGGTACTGTTGAGGGGGATGATTCATCAGGGGAGGGCAGCAGCAGCCAAGTTCATGGCACCATGGCTGGCTCTGCTGCACAGGAGGGCAGGAAAAAGAGTGGGAGAGCGATAGTGATAGGGGATTCAATTGTAAGGGGAGTAGATAGACGTTTCTGCGGCCGCAACCGAGACTCCAGGATGGTATGTTGCCTCCCTGGTGCAAGGGTCAAGGATGTCTCGGAGCGGGTGCAGGACATTCTGAAAAGGGAGGGTGAACAGCCAGTTGTCATGGTGCATATAGGTACCAACGACATAGATAAAAAAAAAGGGATGAGGTCCTACGAGACGAATTTAAGGAGCTAGAAGTTAAATTAAAAAGTAGGACCTCAAAAGTAGTAATCTCAGGATTGCTACCAGTGCCACGTGCTAGTCAGAGTAGGAATCACAGGATAGCTCAGATGAATACGTGGCTTGAGGAGTGGTGCAGAAGGGAGGGATTCAAATTCCTGGGATATTGGAACCGGTTCTGGGGTAGGTGGGACCAGTACAAACCGGACGCTCTGCACCTGGGCAGGACCGGAACCAATGTCCTCGGGGGAGTGTTTGCTAGTGCTGTTGGGGACGAGATAAACTAATATGGCAGGGGGATGGGAACCTATGCAGGGAGGCAGAGGGAAATAAAAGGGAGACAGAGGCAAAAGATAGAAAGGAGAATAGTAAAAGTGGAGGGCGGAGAAACCCAAGGCAAAAAATAAAAAGGGCCACATTACAGCAAAATTCTAAAGGGGCAAAGTGTGTTAAAAAGATAAGCCTGAAGGCTCTGTGCCTCAATGCAATGAGTATTTGGAATAAGGTGGAGAAATTAACTGCACAGATAGCAGTTAATGGATATGATGTAATTGGCATCACAGAGACATGGCTCCAGGATGACCAAGGCTGGGAATTCAACATCCAGGGGTATTCAACATTTAGGAAGGATAGACAGAAAGGAAAAGGAGGCGGGGTGACGTTACTGGTTAAACAAGAAATTAATGCAATAGTAAGGAGGGACATTGGCTTGGATGATGTGGAATCGGTATGGGTGGAGCTACAGAATACCAAAGGGCAGAAAACGATGGTGGGAGTTCTGTACAGACCACAAAACAGTAGTAGTGAGGTTGGAGACAGCATCAAACTAGAAATAAGGGATGTGTGCAATAAAGGTACAGCAGTTATCATGGGCGACGTTAATCTACATATTGATTGGGCTAACCAAATTGGTAGCAATGCAGTGGAGGAGGATTTCCTGGAGTGTATTCGGGATGGTTTTCTTGACCAATATGTCGAGGAACCAACTAGATAACTGGCCATCCTAGACTGGGTGATGTGTAATGAGAAGGGACTAATTAGCAATCTTGTTGTGCGAGGCCCCTTGATAAGAGTGACCAGAATATGGTAGAATTCTTTATTAAGATGGAGAGTGACACAGTTAATTAGAAACTAGGATCCTGAACTTAAGGAAAGCTAACTTCGACGGCATGAGGCTAGAATAGACTGGCAGAGGATACTTAAAGGATTGACGGTGGATAGGCAATGGCAAACATTTATAGATCACATGGATGAACTTCAACAATTGTACATCCCTGTCTGCAGTAAAAATAAAACAGGGAAGGTGGCTCAACTGTGGCTAACAAGGGAAATTAAGGATAGTGTTAGATCCAAGGAAGAGGCATGTAAATTGGCCAAAAAAAGCAGCAAACCAGAGGACTGGGAGAAATTTAGAATTCAGCAGAGGAGGACAAAGGTTTTGATTAGGAGGGGGAAAATAGAGTACGAGAGGTACATTGCCGGGAACATAAAAACTGACTGCAAAAGCTTCTATAGATATGTGAAGAGAAAAAGATTAGTGAAGACAAACGTAGGTCCCTTGCAGTCGGACTCAGGTGAATTTATAATGGGGAACAAAGAAATGGCGGACCAATTGAACAAATACTTTGGTTCTGTCTTCACGAAGGAAGACACAAATAACCTTTCGGATCTACTAGGGGACCGAGGATCTAGAGAGCAGGAGGAACTGAAGGATATCCTTATTAGGCGGGAAATTGTGTTGGGGAAATTAATGGGATTGAAGGCCGATAAATCCCCGGAGCCTGATAGTCTGCATCCCAGAGTACTTAAGGAAATGGCCCTAGAAATAGTGGATGCATTGGTGGTCATTTTCCAACAGTCTATCAACTCGGGATCAGTTCCTATGGACTGGAGGGTAGCTAATGTAACACCACTTTTTTAAAAAGGAGGGAGCGATAAAATGGGTAATTAGCCTGACATCAGTGATGGGGAAAATGTTGGAATCAATTATTAAGGATGAAATAGCAGCGCATTTGGAAAGCAGTGACAGGATTGGTCCAAGTCAGCATGGATTTATGAAGGGGAAAGCATGCTTGACAAATCTTCTGGAATTTTTTGAGGATGTAACTAGTAGAGCGGACAAGGGAGAACCAGTGGATGTGGTGTATTTGGACTTTCAAAAGGCTTTTGACAAGGTCCCACATAAGAGATTGGTGTGCAAAATCATGGTATTGGGGTAATGTACTGGCGTGGATAGAGAATTGATTGGCAGACAGGAAGCAGAGAGTCGGGATAAATGGGTCCTTTTCGGAATGGGAGGCAGTGACTAGTGGAGTGCCGCAGGGCTCAGTGCTGGGACCCCAGCTCTTTACAATATACATTAATGATTTGGATGAAGGAATTGAATGTAATATCTCCAAGTTTGCAGATGACACTAAACTGGGAGGCGGTGTGAGCTGTGAGGAGGATGCTAAGAGGCTGCAGGGTGATTTGGACAGGTTAGGTGAGTGGGCAAATGCATGGCAGATGCAGTAAAATGTGGATAAATGTGAGGTTATCCACTTTGGAGGCAATAACACGAAGGCAGAATATTATCTGAATGGCGGCAGATTAGGAAAAGAGGAGGTGTAACGAGACCTGGGTGTCATGGTACATTAGTCATTAAAAGTTGACATGCAGGTGTAGCAGGCGGTGAAGAAGGCAAATGGTATGTTGGCCTTCATAGCTAGGGCAATTTAGTATAGAAGCAGGGATGTCTTACTGCAATTGTACAGGGGCCTTGGTGAGGCCTCACCTGGAATATTGAGTTCAGTTTTGCTCTCCTAATCTGAGGAAGGACGTTCTTCCTTTTGAGGGAGTGCAGCGAAGGTTCACCAGACTGATTCCAGGGATGGCTGGACTGACATATGAGGAGAGACTGGATCAACTGGGCCTTTATACACTGGAGTTTAGAAGGATGAGAGGGGATCTCATAGAAACATATAAGATTCTGACGGGATTGGACAGGTTAGATGCGGGAAGAATGTTCCCGATGTTGGGGAAGTCCAGAACCAGGGGACACAATCTTAGGATAAGGGGTAGGCCATTTAGGACTGAGATGAGGAGAAACTTCTTCACTCAGAGCGTTGTCAACCTGTGGAATTCCCTGCCGCAGAGAGTTGTTGATGCCAGTTCATTGGATATATTCAAGAGGGAGTAAGATGTGGCCCTTACGGCTAAAGGGATCGAGGGGTTATGGAGAGAAAGCAGGAAAGGGGTACTGAGGGAATTGATCAGCCATGATCTAATTGAATGGTGGTGCTGGCTCGAAGGGCCGAATGGCCTACTTCTGCACCTATTTTCTATGTTTTTTTTTGACCTGCCTGCATTCTTTTACAGAGTTGGCCACACCATCCTCCTGCAACGCCTCTTCTCCGTCATACAGCTGTGTGGCACTGCCCTTGCCTGGTTCCACTCTGACCTGTCCAATCGTAGTCAGAAATCTTCCTGCAATAGTTTATCTCCCTACCCTCAAACCATTAACTCTGGAATCCCTTAAGGATCTATCCTTAGCTGCTTCTTGTTCCTCATCTACTTGTTGCCCCTTGGCAACATCATCCGAAGGCCTGACGTCAGGTTCCACATGTAGGCCGACGGCACCCAGCTGTTCCTCACCACCATTCTCGCGACTCATCCACTGCCTCTGTATTGGTAGCCTGCTTGTCCAACATCCAGTACTGGATATGCCGCAATGTCCTCGAATGTAACTGTGGGAAGATGAGGCCATTGTCTTCGGACCCTGCCACAAACACCAATTCCTCGCTGACAATTCCATCCTCCTCTCTGAGGCTGAACCAAAATCATATTTGACGCTGAGCTGAGCTTCCAACTCCATATCCTCTCTATCACAAAGATCACCAACTTCCATCTTCTGTCTCCAGTACTGCCTCAGCCCATCTGCTGCTGAAACACTCATCTACACCTTTGCCACCTCCAAACTCGACTATTCTGATGCTTTCATAGCCAGCCTCCCATTAACTTCAGCTCATCGAAAACTCTGCTACCTGTATCCTAACCTGCACAAAGTCCCACTCACCCATCATCCCTGTGCTTGCTGACCTCCATTGACTCCCGGTCCATCAACATCTCAAATTTAAAATTCTCATCTTCTGTACAAATCCCTTCATCACCTCACCACTCCTTATTGCTATAACCTTCTTCAGCCCTACACCCTTCCGAGCACACTGCGTACCTCCAACTCTGGCCTCGCGTTCATCCCTGACTTACTTCGCTCCACCATTGGTGGCTGTGCCTTCATCCGTTTAGGCCTGAAACTCTGGAATTCCATTTTTAAACCTCTCCGCATCTCTACCTCTCTCCTCCTTTAAGACCTGCCGTTAAACCCACATCTTTTAAGAAATGTTTATTTACTACCTCCTAATATCTCCTTCTTTGGCTCCATCAATTTTATGTCTGATAACGCTTGTTCAGCTGTTGTGTCCTTACCAGCAACCGAACTCACTCAAATTTCATCGCCTTTAATTTTATAAAACAATCACTTCCTGTGATAAGTGGCACAGCATGTTAAAGAATCAAAGCAGGAAGGTTCTGAATGGCACAATCCGGGATCAATTCACTCACCACTGAGTTCCCTATCTTGCCCACATTGCTTCATACGGGCTCCTGGAAGGGTTTGACACCTGATAGGTGTTTCTATTCTTGGGTTTTCTGCAGCCACGTTGATTTGATTTGCTTGTTTTTTTTTTGCGCTCTCCCTTTGGTCTCTTCAAGGTGTAAACATTTTGCAGGCAAAAGGGCAACGGACAACCTGTTTGCAGGCCTCAACCAATGCTGTCTGAGATGGACACTTGGGAGTTGCACAAATAAAAGGGTCTTGGAGGGAAAGGAAATCTCCCTCCATCCGGTTTTTCCCTCACTCCCTTTGGGGAGTTAATGTTTTTGTTCCCCTTGGTGCCTATCTTTAGAGAGGTGGTTAAGATCAAGGCTGGAGAAGCATTGCCAAGATGTGCCATACATTGTTGCATAAGCTGCATCTCCCGTGAGAAAAGCCTCGGTATTTCAACAGCTCCTTTAGGCAGCTTTGAACAGAGGTCATCATTAGCATCGACCCTGCTCACAAACCATAGCATTTCCTGAGCCTGTTGAACGATGAGTTTAAGCTTCGGTTTGGTTCAGTGGTCGTACTCTTGCCTATGAGGTCAAGCCCCCAGTTCAGGATTTAAGCACAGCATCTAGGATCACAATATCCAGTTCTGAGTGCGTGCTACATTGTTGGAGGTGCTACCTTTTGAACTAGACTCTACCAGCACTTATTTCGTCGACAGGTTAAGAGTTTTGTAAATACTCCCTGATCTCTAAAGGCCCACTATGGAGCTGAGCACAGAACTCAAAAGACTACAGTGCAGTACAGAGAGAGTACTGCACTGTCAAAGGATGATGGCCTTTGGATAAGACATTAGACTGAAGTTGGATGTAAAAGATCTTATGGCACTATTCTAAGAAAAGCGAGGAATTGTTTCTCTTTGTCCTAGCCAGCATTTATCCCTCAACCAACACCAAAAAAACAAACGATCTGGTTATTTATCTGATATCTTGTTTGTGGATCCCAGCTCTCTGTGAATTCCTTTTAAGAACATAAGAACTAAGAAATAGGAGCAGGAGTCGGCCATTTGGCCCCTCGAGCCTGCTCCGCCAATGGCTGATCTGATCATGGACTCAGCTCCATTTCCCTGGCCTCTCCCCATAACCCTTTACTCCCTTATTGCTCAAAATTCAGTCTATCTCCGCCTTAAATATATTCTGTTGTATATGTGAACCTCATCTGTGTGTAAGACTTGCCACTAAGGGGCACACCTGTGGAAGACCTATGGGTCACCTGTGTACCCTGGAGCAAGCAGGTATAAAAGGCAGTCCACCATGCTGCTACTTCACTTTGGAGTTATATTAAAGAGACCAAGGTCACAATGGTTTGAGCTTACAACATAGTTTCGTGGAGCTATTCTGAACGTAATATATTCAATGACCCATCCTCCACAGCTCTCTGGGGCAGAGAATTCCACAGATTTACAACCCCCTAAGAGAAAAAGTTTCTCTTCATCAGTTTTAAATGGACGGCCCCTTATTCTGAGACTATGCCCCCTAGTTTTAGTTTCCCCTATGAGTGGAAGTATCCTCTCTGCATCCACCTTGTCGAGCCCCCTCATTATCTTATAATTTTCAATATCACCTCTCATTCTTCTGAACTCCAACGAGTATATGCCCAACCTACTCAACCCATTATAAGTCAACCCCCTCATCTCCGGGGGGTTAGCCATGAAACTACTTCACGAGCCATTCAACCATTTTCAGATTCTTCGACTCGGCAACCAAGTTCACTGCCTACACAGCAGCAGTGATTTGCATTTAATGCAGAAAACCATCCCAAGGTGCTTCACAGAGGACGCAAGGACAGCAGATGCCACAGTGACTACAACTTCAAGAGTAATGTTGAAGTTCTAGGGAAAATTCTGAAGATGTTAAAAGAGCCAAGCAAACACTAAGTTCACTGTGCCCTGTCTGCCAACCGGCTGGGTTCAAGCACAGAATTCCACAGTTAATATTGCCCAGTGTCACAGCAACAAACAGATCTTATCTGAAAGGCTTCCCAGCCGACACTATTGCTGCTCCACCTTCAGGCCCATATTTTCTTGCTGATTGTTTCTGGCAGTACCACCGCAATGTGGCTACAATTAGCTGAGGTCATCACTCTATCTCTCTGTGCATTGTTCCTAGCCAGGAGGAATTCCTGTCAGCCATGTAACTACTTCAAGAGCAGTTCAGCAATTTTCAGAGTCTTCGGCTAGACAACCAAGGGCTGAACTAGTTGAGTGCACCTCAGCCGATGACTTCAGGAAATAAAAAAAAAACAAGCCTTCTATTTATAACGCAGTCTGATGTGGGAACTGTGTGGATTTTTAAGACTGATTTATATATAACTCCACAGCTGTGACGTCATTATGACCTTTCACCTCTGAGAACTGGGTTTCAATGCAGCCCAGACAGATGGCATGAAAGTCTCCATTGTCTGCAGCCTGAACGTGTCCCGCATGGAGCGCATCCAGGGCAGTTCCAACCCAGTTTCTTGTGGGCACAGAACCGTGGCACAAACTTGCCCAAAATTTGGCGCTCACAATGGGGGCTTGGGTGGAAAAGTTCATCCAATTGCAGTAAGGATGGGAGGTGTTGAGATTGCTGTTATATAGGAACAGGTGTAGGCTATTCAGCCCCTAGAGCCGATTCAGCGATTCAACATGGCTGATCTGCATCTTAACTCCATCTGCCCACCTTGGTTCCGTATCCCTCAATATCCTTACCTAACAAAAGTTTTGAAATGTTCAACTGACCAGCAGCCTCAATTGCTTTTTGGGGGAGAGAGTTCCAGATTTCCACTGCCCTTTGTGTGAAGAAGTGCTTCCTCACCTCACCCCTGAATGGCCGAGCTCTCATTTTTAAGGTTATGCCCTCTTGTTATGGACTCCACTAACAGAGGAAATAGTTTCTCTCTACCCTGCTAAATCCTTTTAATCATGTTAAACACCTCCCTTTAATCTTCTGCACAATGTTAGCTTTCCTCAGGGTTTAATGGATAAATGCTCTTCCCTGATGTGGCACTATCCTACAGAGAGGACAGATTTGGCCCTCGAGTCTGGGCTGAGTTAGCAGATCTCAACTAGTGCAGTAGCTGAGCTGCTATTATTAATCTCACTGCCCTGGGTTAGACAGAGGAGGAGGCCTAGCCCGCATTCCCTCACCCGATGGCGAGGTGATTCCTGCCGCAAAGTGCGATGGCCGGCTGAGGGTGGTGCTCAGACTCAGCTGTGATGCCCATCGCAAGGAGCCCCCTAAGGTGGTCTCGCGAGCCGCTCAGTTGTACCAAACTCAAGGGCAGCTAGGTGATTGTCAAAGAATGCCTGCCTCGCCAGCGTCACCCACGTCACTGAAGTGAATAATATATATTTTTAAATAAGCCGATCGATAATCACGGCCTAGGACTCAACGCTGAAGGCTGGGCGAGGTGCCAGGGAGCACCCACAGCTCTTCACACGAGCAAGAGGCAGTGCCGTTGGAACAGGAGGGCAGAGAGCTGCAAACAGAAACACATGGCCCTGTAAACCACTTTAGAACCCAAAACAAAATGCCAAAGCCGATTGGTGTCTTCGCAATCTAATCTAATCAGGCTCTTTGAAGCAGCTATTTGTTTCTCGGTATTAACCGGATTTCCCGTGTACTACAGAGACACACATATTTTACAACAACTTGTAGTTAAATAGTGCCAAAGCAAACGTTCACATATGCTTTCAGAATCTACACCCAAACTACAGAAAAATTCTCTATATTGTAGCAAGAACAAGAACTTGCATTTTATATATATATATATATAAATACAAGTTGTTGCATTTATATAGCGCCTTTAACATAGTAAAAGGTCCCAATGTGCTTCACAGGACCTTTATCAGAAAACATTTGATACCCAAGCCACATAATGAAATATTAGGACAGGTGACCAAAAGCTTAGTCAAAGAGGTAGGTTTTAAGGAGCATCTTAAAGGAGGAAAGCGAGCTTGAGAGGTGGAGAGGTTTAGGGAGGGAATTCCAGAGCTAGGCAGCTGAAGGCACGGTCACCAATGGTGGAGCAATGAAAAGCGGGGATGCACAAGAGGCCAGAATTGGAGGAACGCATTTTTACATTGGTTTCCCGATCACTGGTTTTGCTCACTGCGGGTTTATGGCAAACTAACTGTCACAATGAATGTCCTGAGGCTGCCCAGATTCAATCTCCCACTGTGCTAAAAGGCTGTACTAAAATCAATTATCGTACACTGTGCTTCGAGTGCGCACTGACCTGTTTTTCCATTCTGGCAGTAAGTACGAGCCTGGCATTTTATGGAACAGAGGCCCTGACAGACAGGGTAACGGCAGCAGCCGATTGGTTATGATCCTCGAACTAACAAAGCAAAGATCCTGGGTTCAAATCACACCGTGTGCAACTTGTGAAATTCAGTTCAATAAATCCAGCAATTTATGGGCTGGCACCAGAAAATGACCATGAAATCCGTCAGGTGGGGGAAAAATCCAAGTAGTTTACTAATGTCCTTCATAGAAAGGACAGTCTGGTCTATAAGCCACTCTTAATGCCTTTAGGACAAACAGGGATGGGCAATAAAAACAGCAGTTTACACCATTTCTAAAGGATTTCTGCTGATCCTCTGCCAAAGTTACAGAGGGAGATTAGGAGAAACCCCTCGGCAAGTCTGTGATTCTGCTTACCCTGTGCACCTTCTTTCCCCATAAACTCCAGTCTTCATAAGCTACGTTTTGCAAGCCAAGGCTCCCAGCATCGAGTCTCACTCATTGTGAGTGCAAGTCAAAGACTCAGGCATGGAGATTATGACCAGCAAATCATGAGCACTATGGTAAAGCGGCTAAGCATAGCAACAGGAATAGGCCATTCAGCCCCTTGTGCCTGTTCCTCCATTCAATGAGATCATGGCTGATCTGTATCTTAACTCTACCCACCTTGGTTCCATAACCCTTAATACCCTGACCTCATAGAAATCCAACATTCTCAGTTTTGAAATGTTTAACTGACCTTCAGCTTCAACATCTAACCAGAAAAAAAGAAATGAAGATTTAAGCCTTTCCCTGAGCTACTTTTTTCTCTTTCATGACTCTGTTCTTAGCCATGGCTCAGTGGGTAGCCCCCTCACCTCTGAATCAGAAGGTTGTGGGTTCAAGCCCAGCTACAGAGACTTGAGCACAAAAATCTAGCCTGACACACCAGTGCAAGTACTGAGGGAGTGCTGCACTGTCTGAGGTGCTGTCTTTCTTAGAATATATAAAACTGAGATAGATGTAAAAGATTGCATGGCATTATTCAAAGAAGAACAGGGGAGTTCTCCCCAAGTGCCTGGCCAATATTCATGCCCAGCCGACATCAATAAAGCAGATCACCTGGGCATTTATCTCATTGCTGTTTGAGGGAGCTTGCAGTGTACAAATTGGTTGCCATGTTTCATTACATTACAACAGTGACTACACTGTTTTGGGGCATTCTGAGGTCATGTCTGACACTATAAAAATGCAACCTGCCCTCCATTTTGGCGGTAGCAGCAAGTGTGGAGAAACCAGATTATCAGTGGTTGAAAAATTACTTTAAAGGCCTTTTCCAGGCATGTTAGAAGCTCATCTTGAAAATCTGTTGTGGTCAAATCATCGAGCTTGAGTCATGTATTTCCTAGTTGGCCAACTGTTGCTATTGGAATCACAGCAGTGGGGATTCAATCAGCATTGTCAGTGTAAGTGGGACCACTCCTTTACATAGAAAACTTCTGGTATTCCATATTTTTGGATCCTTCTACAACTAAACTATGAATGATGGTGAACAAACAAAAAAGACGTGGGCCAAGAGCACACAGACAGAACGCCACTTAAAAGTTAATTTGACGAGGCCCATGTAACCTCTTCTTCAGTTCAGTGCATCGTCACGACACCCGGTCTTTGCAAGGCTGCCCAACTGCGCATTTCTGTAACCCTACAGCCGCTTGCAGGCTGTCATAAGAACAGAAGAAATAGGAGCAGAAGTAGGACGTTTGACCCCCTGAGCCTGCTCCACCAGTCAATAAGATCATGGCTGATCTGATCATGGACTCAGTTCCACTTCCCTGCCGGCTCCCCATAACCCTTTATTCCCTTATCGCTCAAAAATCTGTCTATCTCCGCCTTAAATATATTCAATGGCCCAGCCTCTGGGGTAGAGAATTCCATAGATCGCCAATCCTCTGAGAAGACATTTCTCCTCATCAGTTTTAAATGGGTGGCCCCTTATTCTAAGACTATGTGCCCTAGTTTTAGTCTACCCTATCAGTGGAAATATCCTCTCTGCATCCACCTTGTCGAGCCCCCTCATTATCTTGTAAGTTTCAATAAGATCACCACTCATTCTTCTGAACTCCAATGCGTATAAGCCCAACCTACTGAACCTATCCTCATAAGTCAACCCCCTCATCTCCAGAATCAACCTAGTGAACCTTCTCTGAACAGCCTCCAATGCAAGTATATCCATCCTTAAAAACGGAGACCAAAACTGTATGCAGTACTCTAGATGTGGCCTCACCAATACCCTGTACAGTTGTAGCAGGACTTCTCTGCTTTTATACTCTATCCCCCTTGCAATAAAGGCCAAGATTCCATTTGCCTTCCTGATTACTTGCTGTACCTGCATGTTCACTTTTTGTGTTTCATGCTCAAGGACTCCCAGGTCTCTCTGTACTGCAGCAGTTTGCAATTTTTCTCCATTTAAATTATAATTTGCTTTTCCAATATTTCTGTCAAAGTGGATAACCTCACATTTTCCCATATTATACTCCATCTGCCAAATTTTTGCCCACTCACTTTGCCTGTTTATATCCCTTTACAGATTTTTTGTATCCTCCTCACAATTTGCTTTCCCACCCATCTTTGTATCATCAGCAAACTTGGCTACATTACACTCTGTCCCTTCATCCAAGCCATGTCTCCCAGCTAGATCCATTGTCAGAGGTTGACCTTTGCTAGCTGTGGCTCAGTGAGTAGCACCCTCGCCTACCGAGTCCAAAGGTCGTGAGTTCAAGTCCCACTCCAAGGACTTGAGCACAAAAATTCTAGGCTGACACTCCAGTGCAGTGCTGAGGGAGGGCTGCACTGTCGGAGGTGCTGTATCTTGGATGAGACGTTAAACCGAGGCCCCGTCTACTCTCTCAGGTGAAAGTAAAAGATCCCATGGCACTATTCGAAGAGCAGGGGAGTTCTGGCCAATATTTATCCCTCAATCAACATCAAAAATAGATTATCTGATCATTAACTCAATGTTATTTGTGGGAGCTTGCTGTGCGCAAATTGGCTGCTGCGTTTCCTACATTACAACAGTGACTGCACTTCAAAAGTACTTAATTGGCTGCAAAGCGCTTTGGAGCTGTGAAAGGCATTGTATAAATGTAAGTCTTTTTTTCTTTTTGAGACTATTATTCACATATCATTTCAAGCAACACTGTTTAGCATGCTAGGATTATAAAATACTCGCTTTCCAGCATGTGTCTTTAATTAGTGTCCTGAACCTCTGTACAGTTTGGCTATTTTGACTTTTTTCAAACATACCAAAGTGCCAAAACTATAATGTAAGCGCCTATCCCCAAAAGGGCAGCCTGCAAGGCAAAAAAATATTTGTGGTGTGTGTTGTTTGCTCACACGGCGCTTGTCATTCCCTTTTCTTCTCTTGTTTTCTTTTTCTCTCGGCACAATTATGTCTCCTCTGCTGAAGGCGATTTGTTGCCGGGCGATAGTTCCACAGTTGCTAGGTTACCTACGGTGTCAGCAGTTGCTTTTTCCCCATTGGGAGGCCTCACAGTGGAGTCTGATCCCATCCTCACACAGCGGCCACCCTTGAGCACTTCCACCAGGGTGGGAGTTTGGTAGATCAGTGATTAAAAGAAAGAAAGAATTTGCATTTATATAGCACCTCTCGCAACCTCATGATGTCCCAAAGCACTTGACAGCCAACGAAGTACTTTTGTGAAGTGTAGTCACTATGTGATGCAGGAAAGGCGGCAGACAATTTGCGCACAGCAAGCTCCCACAAACATCAATGAAATAAAGAGATAATGATCAGCCAATATGTTTTTTTATGTTGGTTGAAGGATAAATATTGGCCAGGACAGTGGAGAGAAAATCCTGGGTCTTCTTTGAAAAGTTTTACGTCTACCTGAGATGGCAGCCGGGCCTCGGTTTAACATCTCATCCAGCAGGGCGGCACCTCCGACAGCGAGGCACCTCCGACAGCGCGGCACCTCCGACAGCGAGGCACCTCCGACAGGGCGGCACCTCCGACAGCGAGGCACCTCCGACAGGGCGGCACCTCCGACAGCGAGGCACCTCCGACAGGGCGGCACCTCCGACAGCGAGGCACCTCCGACAGGGCGGCACCTCCGACAGCGAGGCACCTCCGACAGCGCGGCACCTCCGACAGGGCGGCACCTCCGACAGCGCGGCACCTCCGACAGCGAGGCACCTCCGACAGGGCGGCACCTCCGACAGCGAGGCACCTCCGACAGCGCGGCACCTCCGACAGCGCGGCACCTCCGACAGCGAGGCACCTCCGACTGGGTGGCACCTCCGACAGGCTGGCACCTCCGACAGGGTGGCACCTCCGACAGGGCGGCACCTCCGACAGCGACGCACCTCCGACAGGGCGGCACCTCCGACAGGGCGGCACCTCCGACAGCGAGGCATCTCCGACAGGGTGGCACCTCCGACAGGGCGGCACCTCCGACAGGGTGGCACCTCCGACAGGGCGGCACCTCCGACAGGGTGGCACCTCCGACAGGGCGGCACCTCCGACAGGGTGGCACCTCCGACAGGGCGGCACCTCCGACAGCGAGGCACCTCCGACAGGGCGGCACCTCCGACAGCGAGGCACCTCCGACTGGGTGGCACCTCCGACAGGGCGGCACCTCCGACAGCGAGGCACCTCCGACAGCGCGGCACCTCCGACAGGGCGGCACCTCCGACAGCGAGGCACCTCCGACAGCGCGGCACCTCCGACAGCGAGGCACCTCCGACAGGGCGGCACCTCCGACAGCGCGGCACCTCCGACTGGGTGGCACCTCCGACAGGGCGGCACCTCCGACAGGGAGGCACCTCTGACAGCGAGGCACCTCCGACAGCGAGGCACCTCCGACAGGGTGGCACCTCCGACAGGGCGGCACCTCCGACAGCGACGCACCTCCGACAGGGCGGCACCTCCGACAGCGAGGCACCTCCGACAGGGTGGCACCTCCGACAGGGCGGCACCTCCGACAGCGAGGCACCTCTGACAGGGCGGCACCTCTGACAGCGAGGCACCTCCGACAGCGAGGCACTTCCGACAGCGAGGCACCTCCGACAGCGAGGCACCTCTGACAGGGCGGCACCTCCGACAGCGCGGCACACCCGACAGGGAGGCACCTCTGACAGGGAGGGAACTGTAGCCGATTTGTCCCATCCTAGAGACACTGAGGCCAATTGTAGCAGTCTCACCATACCCTGGCAGAGATTGGCTGAATGAGCTTAGATTAAGGTTCAAAGTGCTTCCAGTATACAGCTTAACTTCTCACTGGAATTTTCCCCAGATTGAAAAGATGAAAGTCTCCTCCTGCTAGTTATTTCTAGGCTCCTACATGAAATAAGTTTGTGCAGTCTCAGTCCTGGTCTACTCAGATTTTAACGATGTCATGTATTCAACTGTCATTGTAATCCATGTATAAACTCACCTAAGTTGCAGAGAAACCCAAGGCAAAGAACAAAAAGGGCCACTGTACAGCAAAATTCTAAAAGGACAAAGGGTGTTAAAAAAACAAGCCTGAAGGCTTTGTGTCTTAATGCAAGGAGTATCCGCAATTAGGTGGATGAATTAACTGTGCAAATAGATGTTAACAAATATGATGTGATTGGGATTACGGAGACGTGGCTCCAGGATGATCAGGGCTGGGAACTCAACATCCAGGGGTATTCAACATTCAGGAAGGATAGAATAAAAGGAAAAGGAGGTGGGGTAGCATTGCTGGTTAAAGAGGAGATTAATGCAATAGTTAGGAAAGACATTAGCTTGGATGATGTGGAATCTATATGGGTAGAGCTGCAGAACACCAAAGGGCAAAAAACGTTAGTGGGAGTTGTGTACAGACCTCCAAACAGTAGGAGTGATGTTGGGGAGGGCATCAAACAGGAAATTAGGGGTGCATGCAATAAAGGTGCAGCAGTTATAATGGGTGACTTTAATATGCACATAGATTGAGCTAGCCAAACTGGAAGCAATACAGGGGAGGAGGATTTCCTGGAGTGCATAAGAGATGGTTTTCTGGACCAATATGTCAAGGAACCAACTAGGGGGGAGGCCATCTTGGATTGGGTGTTGTGTAATGAGAGAGGATTAATTAGCAATCTCATTGTGCGAGCCCCTTGGGGAAGAGTGACCATAATATGGTGGAATTCTGCATTAGGATGGAGAATGAAACAGTTAATTCAGAGACCATGGTCCAGAACTTAAAGAAGGGTAACTTTGAAGGTATGAGGCGTGAATTGGCTAGGATAGATTGGCAAATGATACTGAAGGGGTTGACTGTGGATGGGCAATGGCAGACATTTAGAGACCGCATGGATGAATTACAACAATTGTACATTCCTGTCTGGCATAAAAATAAAAAAGGGAAGGTGGCTCAACCGTGGCTATCTAGGGAAATCAGGGATAGTATTAAAGCCAAGGAAGTGGCATACAAATTGGCCAGAAATAGCAGCGAACCCGGGGACTGGGAGAAATTTAGAACTCAGCAGAGGAGGACAAAGGGTTTGATTAGGGCAGGGAAAATGGAGTACGAGAAGAAGCTTGCAGGGAACATTAAGGCGGATTGCAAAAGTTTCTATAGGTATGTAAAGAGAAAAAGGTTAGTAAAGACAAACGTAGGTCCCCTGCAGTCAGAATCAGGGGAAGTCATAACGGGGAACAAAGAAATGGCAGACCAATTGAACAAGTACTTTGGTTCGGTATTCACTAAGGAGGACACAAACAACCTTCCGGATATAAAAGGGGTCAGAGTGTCTAGTAAGGAGGAGGAACTGAGGGAAATCTTTATTAGTCAGGAAATTGTGTTGGGGAAATTGATGGGATTAGTTGGGGAAGTCCAGAACCAGAGGTCACAGTCTAAGGATAAGGGGTAAGCCATTTAGGACCGAGATGCGGAGGAACTTCTTCACCCAGAGAGTGGTGAACCTGTGGAATTCTCTACCACAGAAAGTTGTTGAGGCCAATTCACTAAATATATTCAAAAAGGAGTTAGATGAGGTCCTTACTACTAGGGGGATCAAGGGGTATGGTGAGAAAGCAGGAATGGGTTACTGAAGTTGAATGTTCAGCCATGAACTCATTGAATGGCGGTGCAGGCGAGAAGGGCCGAATGGCCTACTCCTGCACCTATTTTCTATGTTTCTATGTTTCTATGAAGGCCGATAAATCCCCAGGGCCTGATGGACTGCATCCCAGAGTACTTAAGGAGGTGGCCTTGGAAATAGCGGATGCATTGACAGTCATTTTCCAACATTCCATTGACTCTGGATCAGTTCCTATCGAGTGGAGGGTAGCCAATGTAACCCCACTTTTTAAAAAAGGAGGGAGAGAGAAAACAGGGAATTATAGACCGGTCAGCCTGACCTCAGTAGTGGGTAAAATGATGGAATCAATTATTAAGGATGTCATAGCAGCGCATTTGGAAAATGGTGACATGATAGGTCCAAGTCAGCATGGATTTGTGAAAGGGAAATCATGCTTGACAAATCTTCTGGAATTTTTTGAGGATGTTTCCAGTAAAGTGGACAAAGGAGAACCAGTTGATGTGGTATATTTGGACTTTCAGAAGGCTTTCGACAAGGTCCCACATAAGAGATTAATGTGCAAAGTTAAAGCACATGGGATTGGGGGTAGTGTGCTGACGTGGATTAAGAACTGGTTGTCAGACAGGAAGCAAAGAGTAGGAGTAAATGGGTACTTTTCAGAATGGCAGGCAGTGACTAGTGGGGTACCGCAAGGTTCTGTGCTGGGGCCCCAGCTGTTTACATTGTACATTAATGATTTAGACAAGGGGATTAAATGTAGTATCTCCAAATTTGCGGATGACACTAAGTTGGGTGGCAGTGTGAGCTGCGAGGAGGATGCTATAAGGCTGCAGAGTGACTTGGATAGGTTAGGTGAGTGGGAAAATGAATGGCAGATGAAGTATAATGTGGATAAATGTGAGGTTATCCACTTTGGTGGTAAAAACAGAGAGACAGACTATTATCTGAATGGTGACAGATTAGGAAAAGGGAAGGTGCAACGAGACCTGGGTGTCATGGTACATCAGTCATTGAAGGTTGGCATGCAGGTACAGCAGGCGGTTAAGAAAGCAAATGGCATGTTGGCCTTCATAGCGAGGGGATTTGAGTACAGGGGAAGGGAGGTGTTGCTACAGTTATACAGGGCCTTGGTGAGGCCACACCTGGAGTATTGTATACAGTTTTGGTCTCCTAACTTGAGGATGGACATTCTTGCTATTGAGGGAGTGCAGCGAAGATTCACCAGACTGATTTCCGGGATGGTGGGACTGACATATCAAGAAAGACTGGATCACTGGGCTTGTATTCACTGGAGTTCAGAAGAATGAGAGGGGACCTCATAGAAACGTTTAAAATTCTGACGGGTTTAGACAGGTTAGATGCAGGAAGAATGTTCCCAATGTTGGGGAAGTCCAGAACCAGGGGTCACAGTCTAAGGATAAGGGGTAAGCCATTTAGGACTGAGATGAGGAGAAACTTCTTCACCCAGAGAGTGGTGAACCTGTGGAATTCTCTACCACAGAAAGAAGTTGAGGCCAATTCACTAAATATATTCAAAAGGGAGTTAGATTAAGTCCTTACTACTCGGGGGATCAAGGGGTATGGCGAGAAAGCAGGAAGGGGGTACTGAAGTTTCATGTTCAGCCATGAACTCATTGAATGGCGGTGCAGGCTAGAAGGGCTGAATGGCCTACTCCAACACCTATTTTCTATGTTTCTATGTTTCTATGTTTCTAATGTGAGAACACTGACCACTAGGGGGTGAACTTGTGGGAGACACTCCTAACCTGGACTTTCAGGTATAAAAGGGGAAGCACCACCCACCTTCATCATTTCAGTGTTGGAATAAAGGTTACTGGTCACAGAGTGACCTTCTCTCAAAGTATGGGCCTCATGTGCATTTGTACTGTACAGTAAGGACATATCATTGGCGACGAGGATGGGATTTAAACTCTCAACTACGCTGTAGGGCATAAATGGCTCGCAGGCACTGTGATTGGCAAAGAGGGGAATAGGATTCTGGTACTTAAACTTACCAGTGGACAAATCTGCCGCAAACACGTGGATCAAACAAAAAGGAGGTTCAGCAACCGCATAGAAGAAGCAGAGGAAGAACACGATGGCCACTAGCAGCACAGACGAGAGATACTGTGTTGGTGATGATTGGGATTATTTTATTGAGAGACTACAGCAAAGTTTCGTCACTAAGGAATGGCTGGGACAGTATTCAGCCGACAAACGCAGGGCCCATCTCCTGACGGTTTGTGGATCCAGGACGTACTCCCTGATGAAGGACCTTCTAGCGCCAGGGAAGCCGGTGGACAAGACTTTTGAAGAGCTCAGTAAGTTGATCGGGGAACATTTTAAACCGGCGAGCAGCATGCACATGGCAAGACACCGGTTTTACACGCACCTGCGGCGAGAAGGGCAAAGCATTCCAGACTTCGTGGCACACCTCCGGCGACTGGTGAGCCGATGTAAGTTCCCAGATGCATGCAGAGCGGAGATGCTGTGAGTCTTTTTTATCGAGGGCATCGGGCACGCTGGGGTTTTCAGGAAACTGATTGAGACCAAAGACTTGACCCTGGAAACAGTGGCTTTGATGGCCCAGGCATTCATCTCAGGGGAGGAAGAGACCAGAATGATGTTTGACAAAAATCTTGGTTTAAATGCAGCAAATGGACAGGGAGTCAACATTGTTAACGCGGCTCACAGTTCTCCAGGCAGACAAGGGCAATCGGACATGCCCGAGCATGTAGTCGAACCCAAAGGGGGAATTCAACAGAGGCAATGGCTAGCTGAACGGCGATTCACGCCATCGCAAGGGACAATGCGGCCAGTAATGGGGCCATCAACACCTGTCAATGGTGCGTTTAAGGACAGTTACAGAGACAGTCAGAGATGATCGACTGGTAATGGACCTTTTGTTTCCAACAACGGCTCATGTTGGAGGTGTAGAGGCAAACACACAACCAGAGCTTGCAGGTATCAGCAATATACCTGCAGACATTGCAACGTCAGCCGTCACTTGGGGCATATGTGCAGGAAGCCTGCAGCCAGGTTGATGTACGAGGCAGACGGGCCCGATGTAAGCCCTACGAGGCCAAATCAACACTGGGGGAAATCGCTGGAAGCTGAAGTTCAGCGAGTTCATGTGGAGCACATATACAGTTCATACACCAGGACGCCACCGATAATGATGAAAGTGCTCCTCAATGGCATCCCAGTATCAATGGAGCTAGACACGGGGGCCAGCCAGTCCCTGATGAGTATCAAACAGTTCGACAAGTTGTGAGTGTTCAAAGCCAGGAGGCCAAAATTATTGTCAATTGATGCACAGCTATGGACATAGACAAAGGAGATCATTCCGATGCTAGGCAGCGCCACGGTAGTCGTGACCCACAAAGATTCGGAGAACAGGTTGCCACTATGGACTGTCCCGGGGGATGGTCCCGCACTACTGGGGAGGAGCTGGAAATGGGGCGATGTCAATGCAATTTCTTCTGTGGAGCGAGTATCATGCTCACAGGTCCTGGACAAATTTGACTCATTATTTTAACCCGGAATTGGCACTTTCATGGGGACCAAGGTAGTGGTTCACATAAACCCAGAAGCCAGGCCAGTACACCACAAGGCCAGAGCGGTGCCGTACGTGATGCGAGAAAAGATAGAAGGCTAATTGGACCGTCTGCTCATCTCGCCAGTCGAATTCAGTGGCTGGGCGAGCCCGATTGTGCCGGTGCTCAAGGCGGATGGGTCGGTCAGGAGATGTGGTGATTACAAGGCCACCATCAATCGGGTATCACTCCAAGACCAGTACCCACTACCGAGAGCGGAGGACCTCTTTGCGACGCTATCCAGTGGCAAACTTTTTTCAAAATTGGACCTGACCTCAGCTTACATGACCCAGGAGCTGGCGAGTGAGTCGAAGAAGCTGACCACCATCACGACACACAAGGGGTTGTTTGAGTACAACAGATGTCTGTTCGGGATTCGGTCGCCCGCCGCGATCTTTGAACAATACATGGAAAGTCTCCTCAAGTCGATTCCAAGGACGGTGGTTTTTCAAGACGACATCCTCATCACGGGTTGCGATACTGAAGAACACCTCCACAACCTGGAAGAGGTGCTACGCAGACTGGACCGGGTAGGTCTGCGACTGAAAAAGGCAAAGTGCGTCTTCCTAGCTCCAGAGGTAGAATTCCTGGGGATGAGGGCAGCAGCAGATGGGATCAGACCTACTGCGTCCAAAACGGAAGCGATCCAGAAAGCACCCAGACCCCGTAACATGACGGTGCTGCGTTCGTTCCTGGGGCTCCTGAACTATTTTGATAACTTTCTTCCCAAATTGAGCACGCTGTTAGAGCCGCTACACGTGCTCCTACGCAAAGGTCGTGAATGGGTCTGAGGGGACAGCCAGGAAAGGGCTTTTGATAGAGCACGCAATTTGTTCTGCTCCAACAATCTGTTAACGCTATATGACCCATGTAAGAAACTTGTTTTAACGTGCGATGCCTCGTCCTATGGGTTTGGGTGTGTGTTGCAGCATGTTAATACCAAGGGTCAGTTACAGCCGGCAGCTTATGCCTCTCGAAGTCTGTCCCAGACAGAAAGGGGCTACGGGACGGTAGAAAAGGAAGCGCTTGCATGTGTATATGCAGTAAAAAAAAATGCACCAGTACCTGTTTGGCAGGAAATTTGAGCTGGAGACAGATCACAAACCCCTTACGTCCCTTTTGGCCGACAATAAGGCCATAAATGCAAATGCGTCGGCCCGCATACAGAGGTGGGCACTCACGTTAGCCGCCTATGACGATACAATTCGGCACAGACCGGGCACTGAAAACTGCGCCAATGCACTCAGCAGGCTCTCACTAGCCACCACAGAGGGGGCAACCGAGCATGCTGCTGAGATGGTCATGGCTGTTGAAGCTTTCGAAAGTGAAGGCTCACCTGTGACAGCCCGTCAGATCAATGCCTGGACAAATAGAGACCCGCTACTGTCTTTAGTCAAGAAATGTGTCCTGAATGGGGACTGGGCAGCTACGAACGGGACATGCCCTGAGGAATTTAAACCATTTCACAGGCGCAAGGACGAACTTTCGATTTAGGCCGATTGCCTACTATGGGGGAACCGAGTAGTCATGCCCCAGATGGGCAGAGATGCGTTCATCCGAGAACTCCACAATGAGCACCTGGGCATTGTCATGATGAAGGCAATTGCCAGGTCACACGTTTGGTAGCCAGGGATAGATGCAGACCTGGAATTTTGTGTTCGCAGGTGCAACACGTGTGCTCAGCTGGGAAATGCGCCCAGGGAAGTCCCCCTTAGCCCCTAGTCCTGGCCTGCCAAGCCATGGTCACGCATCCACGTGGACTACGCAGGTCCCTTCATGGGAAAAATGTTTTTGGTTGTAGTAGACACCTACTCCAAATGGATTGAGTGTGACATTCTCAATTCAAGCACATCCTCTGCCATGGTAGAAAGTCTACGGACAATGTTCGCCATGGTCTACCGGACGTCTTGGTCAACAACAATGGCCCGTGCTTTACAAGCATTGAGTTCCAGGACTTCATGGCAGGAAATGGTATCAACCATGTCAGAACGGCACCATTCAAGCCGGCCTCAAGTGGCCAGGCGGAACGAGCCGTGCAGATAGTCAAACAGGGGATGCTCAGAATCCAAGGGGGTTCCCTACAAAACCGCTTATCACGCTTCCTGTTGGCCAATAGATCCCAACCACACTCGCTCACAGGCGTTCCACCCGCAGAGCTGCTAATGAAAAGGATGCTCAAAACAAGTTATCCGTCATACACTCCACCTTGAAAGAAATTGTTGAGAGCAGTCGCCGGTCACAATGTGACTACCATGACGGGAATGCGAGGGCGTGATGTATTGATGTCAATGACCCTGTCTTTGTCCTCAACTACGCTGCAGGGCCCAAATGGCTCGCAGGCACTGTGATTGCCAAAGAGGGGGATAGGATTCTGGTAGTTAAACTTACCAATGGACAAATCTGCCGCAAACACATGGATCAAACAAAAAGGAGGTTCAGCAACCCCATAGAAGAAGCAGAGGAAGAACACGATGTAGAGTTCACTCCACCACAGGTGACCGAACACCGGAACCAAGTGGAAGAGAGTCCAGTCACTGTGGGCAGTCCGGACAGGCCTGAGGCACCACAAACAGCAGACACTCAGGCCAGCGCTCAACAACTGGAGCCCCAACTCAGGCGCTCTACAAGGGAGCGTAAACCACCAGAGAGACTTAACCTGTGATCCCAATAAGACTTTGGGGGGGGGTAGGTGATGTCATGTATTCAACTATCATTGTAACCCATGTATAAGCTGACCTAAGTTGTACACCTTGAGAACATTGACCACAAGGGGGTGAACTTGTGGGAGACACTCCTAACCTGGACTTTCAGGTATAAAAGGGGAAGCTCCACCCACCTTCATCACTTCAGTGTTGGAATAAAGGTTACTGGTCACAGAATGACCTTCTCTCAAGTATGGGCCTCATATGCATTTGTACTGTATAATAAGGACATATCAAACGCTACCTGTAACTTAGCACAGATTACAGTATCAGTCAATGTGTTGGAGTTTTGGAGTGCAAGGCGTGAGATGGCTTTTTAAAAATTCGTTCATGGGATGTGGGCATCGCTGGCAAGGCCAGCATTTATTGCCCATCCCCAGTTGCTCTTGAGAAGGTGGTGGTGAGCCGCCTTCTTGAACCTCTGCAGTCTGTGCTATGAAGGTACTTCCACAGTGCTGTTAGGGAGGGAGTTCCAGGATTGACCCAGCGTAACGACGATAAGAGTCTGAAGGGTCAACTATTTATGGTGGCGTGGAAGAGGGAGAATGCACAGTCAACCAACATTGGGGAAACGGAGGCTATGAGGAGGCATGTAGGACTAGAGGAGGTACAGAAATGGGGAGGGGGGCGGTGAGGCCAGGGTGGGATTTGTACATGTGGAGAAGGATTTTGAATTCAATATCTTGAAGGGTGGGAAGCCAGTGGAAGTCAGCAAGGACAAGGTAAGCGTGTCTTTGTGCGGGTTAAGATGGCTGGTGGAATTCTGATGGAGTGAGAGCTAGTGTCAGGTGGGAAGGGGCGTAAAAATGAAGCATGGTGGTGACAAAGATATTAATCAGGAGAAAACTGTGGAGGAGTGGCAGAGGAAGGAATAGCACTGAGATCCCTGAAGGCAGCGGGCCAGGTAGATAAGGTGGTTAAGAAGGCATACGGAATACTTGCCTTTATTAACCGTTGCACAGAATACAAGAGCAGGGAAGTTATGCTTGAACTGTATAAAACACTAGTCATGCCACAGCTTGAGTACTGCGTGCAGTTCTGGTCACCACATTACAGGAAAGATGTGATTCCACTAGAGAGGGTACAGAGGAGATTTATGAGGATGTTGCCTGGACTGGAGAATTTTAGTTATGAGCAAAGATTGGATAGGCTGGGGTTGTTTTATTTGGAACAGAGGAGGCTGAGGGGAGACCTGATTGGGGTGTATAAAATTATGCGGGGCCTGGATAGAGTGGATAGGAAGGATCTATTTGCCTTAGCAGAGGGGTCAACAACCAGGGGGCATAGATTTAAAGTAATTGGTAGGAGGTTTAGAGGAGGTTTGAGGGGAAATTTCTTCACCCGGGTGGTCGGGGCCTGGAACTCACTGCCTGAAAGGGTGGTAGAGCCAGGAACCCTCACCACATTTAAAGGGTACTTGGATGTGCACTTGAAGTGCCATAACCTACAAGGCTACGGACCAAGAGCTGGAAAGTGGGATTAGGCTGGATAGCTCTTTGTTGGCTGGCGCGGGTACGATGGGCCGAAATGGCCTCCTTCCATACTGTAAATTTCTATGATTCTGTGATTGCACAGCAAGAGGTCATTACAGAGCCATCAGTGCAGAATAACAATGTCACATGACAAGGTAATAGTTTAAAGTTTTTTGGTTTTTGAGAATAGAGAAAATAATAGTTTCTTGAACTACAGGGGAGGCAAGGGTTATGGGGAACAGCCAGGAAATTGGAGTTGAGGCCAAGATCAGATCAGCCATGATCTTATTGAATGGCGGAGCATGCTCGAGTGGCCGAATGGCCTACTCCTGCTCCTATTTCTTATGTTCTTACATTGTTAAATTCCCAAATCAAGGAAATTTGGAGTCGTGTACATATTATAATGAGGTTTCCTTTTGTACTAAGGTTTAAAGCCTGCAGATTTCTCCCTGTAGTGAATGCATTCTTTCATTCGGAGTCTCACTGCTTGTTTGCACTGTACACAGCACACAGGCTTTCCAATCCTCACAGGCCTCTTTGGGCGATGAAGTGATTGATCATAACTTAAAGACACCTCTGAGATTTCACCAGCTTGTGTACAATGTGAAACGAGCAACAGCAACAAGGGAATGAATGAGGCTATCATCTTGCAACCACTCAGATTACTTTTTGTTAAATCTATCACCTGGGCCCAGTTACTTTAAATTAAACTTGCACGGCAGCAATCTGAACATGGGTCCTAGACTAAGCGTAAAGGACCAACTGGTAAACTGATATTTACCTTTAGTAGTTCAGGCCCGCCGTGGTCTTTTTGTTCCATTT
This sequence comes from Pristiophorus japonicus, assembly GCF_044704955.1. Lineage (NCBI taxonomy): Eukaryota > Metazoa > Chordata > Chondrichthyes > Pristiophoridae > Pristiophorus > Pristiophorus japonicus. The sequence goes on along the minus strand of NC_091983.1, from coordinate 199,939,144 downwards.
TTTCATCGTTCCTCCTCCAGCCCTCCCACGAACTCTCTGTCCTCTCACTCCTGCCTCCTGCCTCATCCTCTTCACCGACCATTGGCAAATCTGCCTTCAACCATTTAGGTTCCACTTTCTGGAGTTTCTACTCAGAATTTCTATGCCACTCCATCTCCTTTTAAGGCTCTCCTTTAATCCCACCTCTCTGACCAAGCTTTTGGTTAAACCTTCTTTGGCATCCATTTTCCTCACCTCGGTGAAGCACCTTGGAACGTTTCCTGTATTAAAGGCTTAAAACCAATGCTGTTGCTCCCTTTCCTCTTCTCCTCAAAGAACTCACATCCGGGGCTATTTCTGCAGGCGCTAGCAGCCAGCCACCTGGTACCTCACTCCACCGGCCATTCTTTATGCGTGAACCGAGACAGTGAAGATCGGCAGGCTATATGGGGGTGGTTGAGTACAGCTCAGCCCTGCCTCCTGTCCTCACCTGATTGCCACACACAAGCTTTTTCCAGTTGGAATTACTTGCTAATAGTCAAGAGCAAGAACCCCCAGTTGATGGCAGGACTGTCGTATGAGGAGAGATTGGGTCGACTAGGCCTGTATTCACTAGAGTTTAGAAGAATGAGAGGGGATCTCATTGAAATGTATAAAATTCTGACTGGGTTGGATAGACTGGATGTGGGGAGGCTGTTTCCCCGGCTGGGAAGTCTAGAACAAGGGGTCACAGTCTCAGGATATGGGGTAGGAAATGTAGGACCGAGATGAGGAAAAATTTCTTCACTTAGAGGGTGGTGAACCTGTGGAATTCTCTACCACAGAAGGCTGTGGAGGCCAAGTCACAGAATATATTTAAGAGGGGGATAAATAGATTTTTAGACACAAAAGGCATAAAGGGGTATGAGGAGAAAGTAGGAATATGGTATTGAGATAGAGGATCAGCCATGATTATATTGAATGGCGGTGCAGGCTCGAAGGGCCAAATGGCCTACTATTGCTCCTATTTTCAATGTTTCTATGTATCACACCACCACCAGAGGGCCTATCTGTTGGGAGTCCCAAAGGATCCCAGCATCCCTTGGGAGCACTGTATATAAGCAGGTCACTCAGTACCTACACTTTGGAGTCGAATTAAAGGAGCTAAGGTCACACTTACTCATTGCTCAAAGTACTCAGTTTCATCCTTTATTATGAGCGTAACAATTGGTGACGAGATAACGAACAACCGCGCAAAAATGCAAAGAACAGTTGGTATCCTGGAGAAGTTCTCAGAAGGGGACGATTGGGAGGCCTTCGTGGGGAGACTTGACCAATACTTCATGGCCAACGAGCTGGAAGGGGACGAGAACGCTGTCAAACAAAGGCTGATCCTCCTTACTGTCTGTGGGGCAACAACCTATGGCCTTATGCAGAATCTTCTAGCTCTGGTAAAACCAACAACCAAATCCTATGAGGAATTGTATACGCTGGTCTGGGAGCACCTAAATCCTAAGGAAAGCGTTTTGATGGCGAGGTATCAGTTCTACACGTGTCAAAGGTCGGAGGGCCAGGAAGTGGCATGCTATGTCGCCGAACTAAGGCGCCTTGCAGGACATTGTGAGTTTGAGGGATTCCTAGAACAAATGCTGAGGAACATTTTTGTGCTTGGCATTGGCCATGAGGTAATCCTTCGCAAACTATTGACTGCTGAAACACCGAATCTGAGCAAAGCCATAACGATAGCCCAGGCATTTATGTCCACCAGCGATAACACCAAACAAATTTTGCAGCATAAAGAGATTTCGGCCAGTACTGTGCACAAAGTAACGTCGTTTTCGAGCAGGAATATACATGGCAGAACATACATGCCGGCTGCTGCACGACCTCAGATGACCCAGAGTCTGCCATCAACTGTTAATGCAAGGCAGTTAACACCTTGTTGGCGTTGTGGAGGTGATCATCGGCCCCATCAATGCTGCTTCAAGCACTATGCGTGCAACGGCTGCAGAACAATGGGACACCTCCAGCGAATGTGCAGACGGGCTGCAAACCCTGCAACCACCACGTTGCAGAGGAAGAGCGATCCCACTGTGGATCAGGCTGAACTAGAGACTTGTACCGACGAGGCAGAAGTGTACGGGGTACACACATTCACCACAAAATGTCCACCAATAATGTTAAAAGTTGAACTGAACAGAATTCCAGTATCCATGGAACTGGACACGGCGAGTCAGTCCATAATGAGTAAAAAGGCCTTCGACAGGCTGTGGTGCAACAAGGCACACAGGCCCAAGCTCAGCCCCATTCACACCAAGCTAAGAACTTACACCAAAGAACTGATCCCTGTAATTGGCAGTGCAGAAGTCAAAGTCTCTTATGATGGAGCAGTGCACGAACTCCCTCTGTGGATCATGCCAGGGGATGGCCCCACATTGTTCGGCAGAGGCTGGCTGGGAAAAATCCGCTGGAACTGGCTCGACATCCGAGCGCTTTCGTCTGTCGATGACGACTCACGTGCCCAGGTTCTGAGCAGATTTCCATCGTTGTTCGAGCCAGGCATTGGAAGCTTCTCAGGGGCAAAAGTGCAGATCCATTTGGTTCCCGGTACACGGCCCATCCACCACAAGGCACAGGCGGTACCGTATATGATGCGAGAGAAAATGGAAATTAAGCTGTACAGGCTGCAGCAAGAAGGCATCATTGCACCGTTGGAATTCAACGTGTGGGCCAGTCCGATTGTCCCGGTACTCAAAGGTGTCGGCACGGTCAGAATTTGTGGGGGCTATAAAGTAACGATTAACCGCTTTTTGCGACAGGACCAGTACCTGCTACCCAAGGCAGACGACCTATTTGCGACCCTGGCTGGAGGAAAGACATTCATCAAGTTAGACCTGACCTCGGCCTACATGACACAGGAGCTGGAGGAATCTTCGAAAGGCCTCACCTGCATCAACACACACAAAGGTCTGTTCATCTACAATAGATGCCCGTTCGGGATTCGGTCGGCTGCGGCAATTTTCCAACAGAACATGGAGAGCTTTCTGAAGTCGGTTCCTTGTACCGTGGTTTTCCAGGACGACATACTGGGACACCATCGAACACTTGAAGAATCTGGAAGAGGTTCTAAGTCGGCTAGATCGCGTGGGACTCAGGTTGAAACACTCGAAATGTGGTTTCCTGGCGCCAGAGGCCGAGTTCTTGGGAAGAAGAATCACGGCAGACGGCATCAGACCCACCGACGTCAAGATGGAGGCCATCAAGAACCTGCTGAGACCACAGAATGTGACGGAGCTGCAGTCATTCCTGGGACTCCTCAACTATTTCGGTAATTTCCTACCTGGGTTAAGCACCCTGCTAGAATCCCAACATGTGCTACTGTGCAAGGGAGATGACTGGGTATGGGATAATTCACAAGAGGCTGCCTTTGAGAAAGCCAGAAATCTGTTATGTTCAAACAAACTGCTTGTTCTGTATAACCCATGTAAACGATCAGTGCAAGCTTGCGATGCGTCATCATACGGGGTCGGGCGTGTGTTACAACAGGCTAACGAATCGGGGATCTTGCAACCGGTCGCTTATGCATCCAGGAGTCTGTCCAAGGCCGAAAGGGCCTACAGCACGATTGAAAAAGAAGCTCTGGCGTGCGTTTACGGGGTGAAAAAAATGTAACATTATTGGTTTGGTCTCAAGTTTGAGCTTGAAACTGGCCATAAGCCGCTCATATCGCTATTCTCAGAGAGCAAAGGGATTAATACCAATGCCTCAGCCCGCATCCAATGGCCAGGCAACCAACATCATTAAAAAAAACATTATCTGGTCATTATCACATGGCTGTTTGTGGGAGCTTGCTGTGCGCAAATTGGCTGCCTCATTTCCTACATTACAACAGTGACTACATTTCTAAAATTATTTTATTGGCTCCAAAGTATTTTGGGATGTCTTGCAGTTGTGAAAGGCGCTGTAGAAATGCAAGTCTTGCATTTTAACTCTTTAATCATAGAGTAATACCGCACAGAAGGATAACATCGAGTCTGGGCCGGCTCTTTCGAAGAGCAATCCAGTTAGTCCCAATTCCTCCGCTCTTTCTCCATATCCCTGCATTTTTTTCTCCTTCAAGCATTTATTCAATTCCCTTTTGAAGGCTACTATTGAATCTGTAGCCATGACCCTATCAGGCCATGCATTCCAAATCCTAACCTGTTTAAAAATATTTTTCCTCATATCGCCTCTGTTTCTTTTGCCAATCACCTGAAATCTGTGCCCTCTGGTTATCGACCCGTCAGCCAATGGAAGCAGTTTCTCTTTATTTACTGTCTAAACCTTTCATGATTTAAAAAACTTCTATCAAATTTCCTCATAGCCTTCTCTGCTCCAAGGAGAACTACCCCAGCTTCTCCAGTCTATCCACGTAACTGTAATCCCTCATAAGAAACATAAGGAACATAAGAAATAGGAGCAGGAGTAGGCCATACGGCCCCTCGAGCCTGCTCCGCCATTCAATACGATCATGGCTGATCTGATCATGGACTCAGTTCCACTTCCCTGCCCGCTCCCCATAATCCTTTACTTCCTTATCGCTCAAAAATCTGTCTATCTCCGCCTTAAATATGTTCAATGTCCCAGCCTCCACAGCTCTCTGGGGCAGAGAATTCCACAGATTTACAACACTCTGAGAGAAGAAATTTCTCCTCATCTCAGTTTTAAATGGGTGGCCCCTTATTCTGAGACTGTGTCCCCTAGTTTTAGTTTCCCTTATGAATGGAAATATTCTCTCTGCATCCACCTTGTCGAGCCCCCTCATTATCTTATAAGTTTCAATAAGATCACCTCTCATTCTTCTGAACTCCAATGTGTATAGGCCCAACCTATTCAACCTATCCTCATAAGTCAACCCACTCATCACCGGAATCAACCTAGTGAACCTTCTCTGAACAGTCTCCAACGGAAGTATATCCTTCCTTAAATACGGAGACCAAAACTGTACGCAGTATTCCAGGTGTGGCCTTACCAATACAGTTGTAGCAGGACTTCTCTGCTTTTATACTCTATCCCCCTTGCAATAAAGGCCAACATTCCATTTGCCTTCCTGATTACTTGCTGTACCTGCATACTCACTTTTTGTGTTTAATGCACAAGGACCCCCATGTCTCTCTGCACTGCAGCATTTTGTAATTTTTTTCTCCATTTCAATTATAATTTGCTTTTCCATTATTTCTGCCAAAGTGGATAACCTCACATTTTCCCACATTATACTCCATCTGCCAAATTTTTGCCCACTCACTTAGCCTGTCTATATCCCTTTGCAGATTTTTTGTGTCCTCTTCACAATTTGCTTTCCCACCCATCCCTGGCACCATTCAAGGCTTCTCTTGTGTCCTCAACTGAACTGTGCTCTGATGCTGTTTCATAACCTTGTCAGTAACATTCTCAGCTTCCCAAATTTGACTGTGTTAATGAAGCCAAACAGACCAGGGCGGTTCCAGGTTCCTTGCTCAGCCTGTGCTGGGGACAGGGCGAAACATCAGCCAGTGATCCCTGCTGGAAAGTGTGCAGGTGTGGACGTCAGCCAAGGGGAGGGCGGGACTCAGCTGAACTGCCCTCCAGTCAGCCTGCTGCCATTCATTGGCCAGGATCCTACCTCAACAGTGTTTGGTAACAAAGGGCTACCCAGTAACAATCAGCTCCGGCAGCAGAGGAGAAGAGAAAAAAATCATTTGACGGGCACACTTTCACAGACGAGGTTTTGATAGCCCTCTCACCTCTAATTCAGAAGGTCATGGGTTGAAACCCTGCTGCATGAGCATATAATCTAGGCTGACACTGAGGGAGTTCTGCACGGTTGCAGGTGGAGTATCTCAGATGGGACATTAATCCGAGGTCACTTCTGCCCTCTCAAGTGGATGTAAAAGATCCCATGGCACTATTAGAAGAATAGGAGAGAGCTCTCCAAGCCTACCCACCTTCCTCAACTATGTCCGCCCAAACAAATACAGCTTAACTGATTAATCATTCATTTGCTGTTTGTGGGAACTTGCTGTATGCAAAATGGTTGCAGTGGAGACCCATATAACAACAGTGACGACGATTCAAAAGTAAATTATTGGTTCTGAAGTGCTTTGGGATGTCCTGAGGATGTGATGTGGTACTATATAAATGAAAGTACTTTCCAAGTTCTTTCTTAAAACATTCAACTTTAGATTCCATGGGGGGTTGGGAATCTGGCTGAGCGGATCGCCCGTGTAGGACCCGCCTGTTTTGTATCCCAATCATTTTAACGAGATGAAAATCAGGGGACGGGGGTTTCTAACCCACAGTTAAACCTTCAAATTTTAGGGTTAAAAGTAATTAAATCAGGTCATTATCTTGGAAAAATAAATTTGGGTTAAACCCAGTGAAACCAGCATGATGCAGTCCTGGCAACGTAGGCCCGTTCCTGGATTGGTGCAGCCTGCGTTTTATTTTCTGTCTGTATTATCAGGCACTTTCCTGCACCACCTTGGTACTTTGCAAATGCTCGTCGGTGTTTTGTCATTTTACCCCAAGTGTTCGCCTCTTCCTTCCAAAGTCCGTTCACCGACTTCAAACCCTGAATACGAATACATTTTTGTCTCCAACAAAAGAACAAACTTTTCTGAATGAATTCATGGAAAAAAAACATAAGACCTGAAGATCAGAAGTCCCACAAATAAGCAACGGGAGAGGATTTCCTCTGGGCACTTTGTATAACAAAACCGTCAATCTGGTCTTGATAAACGGGTTGACGACTGTGTCACACAGATACAGTGCTCAGAGAAAACCTGAATGGTGATTCTTATTTTCCACTGTGTATTATTTGAAAGCCAAGTGCCGTTTATAGTCAACAAATTCCTTCCTGTTGAAGGTATAAAAAAAAAAATGAAAGGAGGATGTGGTAATGGTTGGTGTTGTGCGAACAGGCCAATAAAGGAAGTACTTGAGACAAGACGATCTGGATAATGGGAAGTGCTTGGCGCAGAATTGTTCTGACAATCGGAAGTAGTCGCGAGGGAAAACTGTCGCCAAAAGTGAACCAAGCATCGAACCCGTATGCACGACTGCTGATTCTTGTGAATAAGAAAAAAGCAACCGCAAGAAAGCATGCGGTTTACTGCTAGTGTAGGAAGCAGGACTGCACAGTCTGGTATAAGCAACATTGTATTCCTAGCTAAGGCTAGTGGTCTGGTGCGGCACAGCTTCCTGCGAATGTCTGTGCTGACTGCGGATCTGCTAATCACGTACCGCAATTTTGCATGAAAAGAAAGAACGCGCATTTTATACAGCGTCTTTCACGACCTCAGGACATCACAATGTACTTAGCGGCCAATAAGGCACTTTTGAAGTGAAGTCGCCGCTGTAATGTCGGAAAGGCAGCGGCCAATTTGCGCACAGCAAGCTCCTACTTGTCATTGCGGAGCAGTCGTTAACAAAGCAAAGAGAATGTTGAGCTATATTGCTGAGAGTGTAGGCCTGAGGCCTATGTATGGTGGAACACTTTAAATACTGCATTCAGTTCTGGTCATTGAGGCTCTGGGAGAACTTTTAAGCCATGGTAAGAGACCATGTCCATAGTGTGAGATCACTGATAATATATGAGGACATTTTACAAAAAGCTTTGAACCCTTCAGTCTAAAAGGGAGGCAAATAAGAGGGGATCTTATAGCTCAATCCTGAGCATTATTTCAAATATGGGAACAAGGGGACAAACTGGTAAAAGGCAAGTGTAGGACTGAGCTCAGGAAGCGTCAAAAGAATGACCTCTCTCTTGAATGGTCTTCTATGAAGGGTAGTGGAGGCAAAAACTCTACAGTCATTCAACAGGATAGATGTGATGTATCATGGGTAGGGCTGCTAAACCTCCAGGATTGGCCGAGAGTCCCCACCAATTGAAGATTAATCTCCAGGACACTGCGGCTAGCAATTTGGGGAAAAAAAACCATAGCAGCATTAAAAAACAATTGTATTTTTATCATTTTCTATGAACATTTTAATTTATTCATTGTAAAAGTATTAGAGCTGGGGAAAGAAGACATGCTTGACTAACAGTCAAGGTTGATCGAATTGGGTAACAATAGCCTGTTCCCTTTCCGGTGGGCGTGGGCATGGGGCACTCGGAGGATGTGGGAGCGGGGCAGTGCGAGCGTGTGTCATGTGATGAGCACGAATACACCCAACCAGAGTGGGCAATTCAAGTCATGGGGAAGCGTAGTCTCCTGGAATTTGGATAATTTGCTAAACCCACTCGTTGGCCTAAGTTTAAGGCCCAGGTGATTTTATCTGCTGGGCCTCACCTAACTACATGCCATCTGAGTCCTGTTGACACAAGATAACGTTCCCTCTAAGCTGTGCAGCCGTACAGCTCTCTGCAAATCCCGCGCAACCGGGGATTCGGCTTTTCTAAAGTTAAATTTCGTGCATGTGCGGAACTGTCAATGGGCCATGCAGCCCCTTAAAGGAGCTACGCACCCAAAAAGAAATTAGGTGCAACATTGCGCAAGTGGGCCCGGATTTTGCATCGGTTCATGAGGCCCACGCCCACGCCTACCTCATCCGTCTACAGAATCCTGCAGGTTAAAATGGGAAAAGTCATGAAAGGGTCGAATTTCATGTGATTGCGAAACCTGCTCTTTTTTAGCTGCCTACCCGGTGTGTGGGTAGGGTTAAAATCGACCCCTGTGTCATAGAACACATATCGTTCCTGTATATATTATAGAACATGCAATGCTCCTGTGTGTATTACAAAAACTCTGTTAGAGTACATAACGTTCCTGTATATATTGTAAAAACTGTCTTATAGAGCATATAACACACCTCTTTATATATTCTGCTCTGCTGCACGGACCTAGCGCACACACATATCGCAGTGTGGGCTGGCCCGTGCTGCCCCTGGGCCCTCACCTCTCCTGGGCCCCGATCACATCCCTCTACAATCTCTCGCCGCTCCTTTGCCCTGACCTCGCCGCTCCTGCAGTACCTGTCCACGCTCCAATAACCGACCTGGACCTTAATGACGTCCCTTTTCACTGCCGTTGCTCTCCTGCTCCAGCACGTGCTGCTCCTTCCGCTCCCTGGCCTGCTCCAATGGTGCTCACAGGCCGGGGGCTACTGGACCAAGACCTAGCTCTGTCAAGCCCATGTGGTGGCTGGTGTGCAACGATCAGCACACGTTAAAAAGAATCCAAGCACAGGCATCGTCCACCCTTCACGATTTAGTTCGGACCTGGAATTTTAGGTCCTTCATTGAAACACCTGTGAACTTTTTGACGTGGAAGCAAGTCATCCTCGGTTCAAGGGATTGCCTATGATGATGATGATGATTATATATTATGTAACATACTGTGTTATACAGCATACAAACTCCCATATAATAATATACATATAATATATTAAAAGACTTGCATTTAGCGTGCCCTTCTATTGTTATAAAAATAAAATTCTTGGACTCACCAAGAATAAGGCCATGCGAGGTCTGGTAATATTATATAATAACATGGTACAGTGCTGGGGTGGGTGGGAGGTCTAAATCATGGAAGGAGCTGATAATTACACCCAAGTGAGACTTGGGGAAACCTTTCCATTGGCAGCCATGATGAAGGGAGTACTTTCCGACGACAAGTGCTCCACCCCCTCCCCCCGTTAAAGGGGCAGTAATTCTGATATACACTGGCTGAACAAAAGCAGAAACTAAAATATGGGGTGGGGGGGGTGGAGAGTAAAAAAAAAAACCAGAGTCCTGTTCCATTAAGAAGCGGTGACCATGTAACAACCATCGGCAATGGGCGGCGAGCTCAGTCCCAAGAGGAAGCTGCAAGACAGCTGTTCATCCTCCAAATTCTAACTTCACTGAAGGAACAGAAAGCAAAGGGAATTGCACAGTGCTGCAAGTCCACAGTTACTGAGGTTCTTTGAAGTAAGATGAAACAGTAGGTCCAGCCACATCTGCCAAGAAATGAACTACATATATATATTATATATATGTATGTATGCATATATATCTGTACTGATTTAATAAAAAAATATCAAGCATTTGGAACAGGAAACAAGGAGATCAATGGCACCTCAGATTGGTCAGGAAACGTATCCTAGCAACCTGTGGTAAATGAAGCAGTTTAATGGTCAGGACCTATAAACGTGGCACTGAAGGAGATTTTCTGTGGCACACAGAGAGTGTCTTACATTCAACAGCCTGCCACAGTAGGCTCTTTGAGGATAATGAAAAAAAAATAAAGGAGGGTTCCCAGCACATCTGTTCCAGTCAGACTTTCCAGGCGAGAGAGTTAACAGAAGATGTAATTTACTGCCACACACAAGGCTTGTCCCTTGTTTTTTAACGTCCCACAGCGCAGAGTGCCAGTGGAATAACAAACAGAAGCTCGGCTACAACGTGGAAGAAATGAATTATTCTAACTGCGAGTTTGAAAGGTATTCCAGGCAGGCGCGTTTGGAGCAAAGCAGGGAAAGTTATATATTTAAACTTGCCGTGTACAGGATTAGTCTCTGAAGCACGTTGCCGTCACTCCATATTTTCTGCTGTTGCAAGAATTAGTCTTGCAGGCTTTTCATTCCTGGTTTAGTGATTGCCTTTGGTGAAAGCACGCTTGGCTCCTGGCTGCACACAGTGAGCTTGAATGAAGTGGCAGTGGTGTCAGTTGTGGCTCAGTGGGTAGCACTCTCGCCTGAGTCAGAAGGTCGTGGGGGACTTGAGCACAGAAATCTAGGCTGACACTCCAATGCAGTGCTGAGGTGGATGTAAAAGAACCCACGGCACTATTTCGAAGAAGAGCAGAGGAGTTTTCCCTGATGTCCTTGCCCAATATTTAATCCTTAACCAACATCATTAAAAACAAATTATCTGGTCATTATCACATCGCTGTTTGTGGGAGATTGCGGTGTGCAAATTGGCTACTGTGTTTTCTGCATTACAACAGTGACTACACTTCTAAAGTACCTCGTTGGCTTCAACCCGTTTTGGAAAGTCCTGAAGGCATGAAAGGCGCTTATATAAATGCTAGTCAGTAATGTTGTTAGATTAGCAATGTCTTAATCAGTTCCCCTTCCCTGCCCCACCTGCGATGGTCCCGCGACGAAATGCACCATCTCTTCTTTGACAAGGTCCCACACAAGAGATTGGTGTGCAAAATCAAAGCACATGATATTGGGGGGTAATGTACGGACGTGGATAGAGAACTGGTTGGCAGACAGGAAGCAGAGAGTCGGGTAAACGGGGCCTTTTCAGAATGGCAGGCAGTGACTAGTGGAGTGCCACAGGGCTCAGTGCTGGGACCCCAGCTCTTTACAATATACATTAACGATTTGGATAAAGGAATTGAGTGTAATATCTCCAAGTTTGCAGATGACACTAAACTGGGTGGCGGTGTGAACTGTGAGGAGGATGCTAAGCGGCTGCAGGGTGACTTGGACAGGTTAGGTGAGTGGGCAAATGCATGGCAGATGCAGTATAATGTGGATAAATGTGAGGTTATCCATTTTGGGGGCAAAAACACGAAGGCAGAATATTATCTGAATGGCGGCAGATTAGGAAAAGGGTAGGTGCAACGAGACCTGGGTGTCATGGTTCATCAGTCATTGAAGGTTGGCATGCAGGTACAGCAGGCGATGAAGAAGACAAATGGTATGTTGGCCTTCATAGCTAGGGGATTTGAGTATAGGAGCAGGGAGGTCTTACTGCAGTTGTACAGGGCCTTCGTGAGGCCTCACCTGGAATATTGTGTTCAGTTTTGGTCTCCTAATCTGAGGATGGACATTCTTGCTATTGAGGGAATGCAGCGAAGGTTCATCAGACTAATTCCAGGGATGGCTGGACTGTCATATGAGGAGAGACTGGATCAACTGGGCCTTTATTCACTGGAGTTTAGAAGGATGAGAGGGGATTTCATAGAAACGTATAAGATTCTGACGGGACTGGACAGGTTAGATGCAGGAAGAATGTTCCCGATGTTGGGGAAGTCCAGAACCAGGGGCCTTAGGATAAGGGGTAATCCATTTAAGACTGAGATGAAGAGACACTTCTTCACTCAGAGAGTTGTTAACCTGTGGAATTCCCTGCTGCAGAGAGTTGTTGATGCCAGTTCATTGGATATATTCAAGAGGGAGTTAGATATGGCCCTTATGGCTGAGGGGATGAAGGGATATGAAGAGAAAGCAGGAAAGGGGTACTGAGGGAATGATCAACCATGATCTTATTGAATGGCGGTGCAGGCTCGAAGGGCCGAATGGCCTACTCCTGCACCTATTTTCTATGTCTCTAGTGCTGGTCCAGTCATACAACAAGCAATCCAACTTGGACTCCCTTCATCTGAGCTGAGCTAGCTGATCTCCGCCTGGGCAGCAGCTGGTGTGTTGTGCAAATGGCCTGTGCCCCCGAGGGAGAAGGAGAGGAGGCAGAGTTTCCACTCCTGATTGGCATGTGTGGCTCGCCCTGGAAAGTGCGGATTGACCCCGTAATCCATGGTTGTCTTTTTAAACCTGTTCTGGGGATGTGGGCAACGCTGCTAACACCACATATATTGTGCTCAATTTTCCCCACCATTCTGTGCCGTTTTTTTTTGCCATCCGCTGTTGTTTTTGGAGCAAACTAAAATCTCCAAGTTTCGTCAAACATTCTGCGCCATCGGAAACTAGTTAAGGACGATTTTTTTAGTTCCCGATTTTTGGACGTCACTGGGGGAGCTGAGTGCCAGCCGCACTATTTACAGCCATTTAAGTGTGTTTGGCCAACTACGATTGTATCAAAAACAGCGCAGTGTACCGTTCTGAAAAACCTTAACTAACTTTGGAAAATCAGAGCAGAAGATCGAGTTCCTCAGCCCGGGGTAGTAGCGGCGGGGGGGGGGAGCCTGTCGGCCCGGGTTAGGTGCGGCACCAGGAGTGAGGGGCCTGTCGGCCCGGGTTAGGAGCAGCACGGGGCTCTACAATTGCTTACGTCTTGTGTATGCTTCGTTTTCCAGCCTCAGCCCTTCATTGTGTCCCTCGTTACCCTGGCAACCTCAGTTTTTTGGCGCAGACCTTAAGCTCCACCCACAGAGCCGAAGGACAATCTGCGCCGTGCCAAATTAAAAATTTATTACGCCGAAACTGGCAACTTTTTTTTGCCGTAGTCGGCCACTGAAAAATCAGACGTACCTCTACAATTGTGGCAAAAATCAGCCATGTGGAAAATAGGTCCCATTGGCCCTCCTGTGGTGCTGTGCCTGGCCGGCATTGCAATTGATATACAACCACAGAGTGTGGACTAAGGTCCTGAAGGTCAGTTGGGGGGTTTATGGCAATTTGACATTTATGCTCATTTTTGGGGGACTAAATTCAGCTTGATGACTGTGGAATTCGAACTTACGACCTCTTGGTTGCGACTTCAGTACCACATCCACGATACTACCATTCTCCTCTAGGCTCACAATGCAGAACGGCTACTTGGGTGAGATACTGGTTGGGTGCTGGTGCCTTGGAATTGTACTCCAATAAGTATCAGTATCTTCAATAGAGTAGAGAAGAGGAAAAATAAAGCAAAAGATAGTTTGAAAAATAACTTCCGTGACAGCTCTTTGTTAAAAGGAATCAGTCGAATGGTTATGGTACTGGACTAATAACCCAGACGTTACACTTGAATGTAATAAATGAATAATTTGTGGGCTGGCAGCAGATAAAATGACCATGAATAGTGCCAAATTGTTGTAAAAACCCAGCTAATTCACAATTGCCCTTCAGGGAAGGAAAACTGCCCCCGTAATTGGTCTGGCCTACCTGTGATTCCAGTCCGACCCTACATTGTTAACTCCTGATGCCCTCAGGGTAACTTAGGATGGACAATGAAATCTGCCTTACCAGTCGCGCACACATCCCAACATCAAACATAAAAAAGTGCAGAGAATTTTAATATTTCCTCTCCAACGGAAGTGGAACCAGCAATCCATGATGGGAGCACTGCCCCTGCAATATAAGAAGTTGGGCCAGAATTTGCTCCCAAAATAACAGTGCATGTCGTTATCAATGTGTAAATTGTCCAGCACCTTTTGGGTAGGGAGAGATACCCCACAAATTGCAAATCGCCGCAAGCTGCAGGATGATTTTCACCGCTCCGTCCGTCAGCCTCGCGATAACCTCCCCATGAGTTTCGTGAAGTTGCTGCATTTGTATATTACTTGCCAATTAAGCTCGTTGCAGAACGTTAGGGTTGGTAATTAATAGCGAAAGCATCTTCTTAATAACAAGATTTAAGCCCCTGCACTGCCATTCAATTTCTCCGGCCCAGAAAGGGAACAATTGAAACTGCGGAGTCTCATTCCTACAGCTGGAAAATTGTTCTTGGAGATTTTTTAAATTAATTTACAATTCAATTTTTTCGTACTTTTCTGTTCTGTCCTCTTTTATTCCTCTCTTTTAATCCAATCGTAACCTCTCTTTATTTCTCTTCCAGTACCTGATTTGACTCTAATTCGCCCGATTTCCTTCTCCGTTGTTCCTCTGTTTCTTTCTCAATCTTTAAATCTCATTGGTTGAGGAGATGCACTGTTGGTCCCGTCGTTCATCAAGGTCCCAGATGCCCTATTGTCCTCGCTACGCCGTAATCAGCTCCAGCAACTTACAGGACAAAATCTTTCCGAACTGCAGGGTGAGGGAGAAAGCCTAAACTAATGGCAAATTCTGGGCTGTTCTTAAATGGGACTGGGGAATAGCTCAAAGGTAGCAAGTCCTCTAAGAGGAAGCTGGATCGAAGCCTACATTCTCTGGTGGAGTTTTCTTGTACATAGTCTTTGTACTGAGTAACTAGGTTTGGTGCGGGGGTGGGAGTGGAGGGGGTAGGTGCAGCAGAGGTGGATAGAGTCAGCAAACACAAGAGATTTCTGAACTTTTGGATCTGCTAAATGGACCCCAATGCTCTCTTCCAGCCCAGTATATTCCTGTGATCTTGTGTCCTGTGGAGGAGTGTACCTGATGGGCCAAGTGCCGTTTTTGTACTTACATATTTTTTATGTTCCCAAATATTCGACATGTAGCAACTGCTGAGATCTGGCACATGCAGAGTTTGATTTCTGAACATTTTTATTTAAGCTATAAACGACCTTAATGTGCGGCAAAAGTGGCACCCCTTTGGCAGTTGGGTGTATACAGGCCCGATTTGACTCATATTTTCCGCAAAGGCAAGATGGCCCCACAAATTTCAAAATAGGTTTATATCCACAACAGGATCCAAACCAAACTAAACTGAACTGAACTAGAAAACACTGATGAGTCCTTGCGAGAAGCATACACCACCCAGTTTCTTGGAGTCACATCACTGTCAGAAATGTATATAGCATTTTTTGCATATTATGCTTCCTGCCAGCCCATTCTATGCTGATCTTTTCCATATCCCACCCTCAATCATCTCAATACAGCCTATCATTACCCATTTAAAGGGCCATCCTAACAAAATATCTTACCGTAATAGTTGGATAACTTAAGGACCCACAGACAGCTCAATATTAACAGGTTAGCTGTCCATACAATTTGCCCGGAAAAAAACCCCCAGCTTGCCTAATATTCACACACTTGTTGTTGCAATCTACTTCTAGTGAAACCACCCAGTGCTAAAAAGAGAGATTTCTCGTAGCCAAAATATATTGTGGAAACACAGTTCCAAATCAAAAACATGGCAACCACAATCTCTGCGAGTTTTTATTTTTAGATTAAAACAGCCTGGCTTGTCAGGCCAACAAATATGCAAAGCACAGTGGGTGGCTAACCAACAAATTACACTCGTTTTATGCATTTTTATCTAAACATGTGGTAGCATTTTATTTATTTTTTTGGGAGGGTACATTTTCTGTATCCAGTCATGCTGCTTTTTTGCTGCTTTTTTTGGGCTCAGAGGCCCCCTCGCTTTTCTCCTTCTGGGTCTGCTATAAAGCTTTAAACAACAAGTTCCTTATAATATTTAACAAGGGCTGTCAGAATGTTTTTATGAGACACACCCTCGAGGTAAGAAGTACTCAAGCCATTCGACACCTTAATCCTTCAGACCACTAAATTAAGGCTCATCAGACAACCCCTGAATTGGCAACAATGCTAAATGCCCACATTGTTACCTCAATGCCTGTATTCTTATTGATAAAGCTCAATATGGACAAGTGCACAGCTTCTCTGATACTACAGCCTTAGGAGGAGCGGAACAAAATAAAATGGTCACTTGCTGCCATCAGGTCTCCTATTGACTGAGTGATCTCATTATCAGGACACTGTTTAAGAGGGAGTCTCACCATCAGCAAAGTATTCAAATTGGAAGTAAGTGTATTCTGTGGGTGGGATAAATGTTGCCAAAGAAAAGTTGAAAGGTGATAGTTGACCCTTCACTCACCATGTGGCAATAAACAAAGAAAATGGGATGCTGGGTTATATTATCCAATCAGTTGCCATACCTTATCTTTAGCCTCAGTCAACAGGTCTTCCATCTCTGAAAAGCTGAAGCTAGCGACCGTAATGAAGTCACTCATGACTGGAACGAACTTGTCCTCGCAGTTCGTTGCACGGCCTTTCTGATACTCCAGCTCCTGCGGGGTTGTGGGGGGGGGGGGAACAAAACAAAACTGTCACTTGCCACTATTGGGACTCCGAATAAAGAGAGAGCTTCATCATCAGGACACTTAAAAAAAGCATCTCACTTTCCACTATCCATTGCTGGGAGAGTCTCACCCTCACAACTCTCAACAGCAACTTATATTTATATAGAGAAACGTCCCAAGGTGCTTCACAGGAGTATTATAAGACAAACAATTTGACATCGAACTGCATAAGGAGAAATTTCAGCAGATGAGCAAAAGTTTGGTCAAAGAGATAAATTTTAAGGAGCGCCTTAAAGGAGGAAAGAGAGGTAGAGAGGCGGAGAGGTTTAGGCAGGGAGTTCCAGAGCTTAGGACTGAGGCAACAGAAGGCACGGCCACCAATGGTTGAGCGATTATAACCAGGGATGCTCAAGAGGGCAGAATTAGAGGAGCACAGAATCTCAGAGGTTGTGGGGCTGGAGGAGATTAGAGATAGGGAGGGATGTTGTAATTTCTCCCCATTCAAATAATATTCCCTTTTACTGTTTTTTTTCCCCAAGGTGGATGACCTCACACTTTCCGACATTGTATTCCATCTGCCAAACCTTAGCCCATTCGCTTAACCTATCCAAGTCACTCTGCAGCCTCATAGCATCCTCCTCGCAGCTCACACTGCCACCCAACTTAGTGTCATCCGCAAATTTGGAGATACTACATTTAATCCCCTCGTCTAAATCATTAATGTAAACAGCTGAGGCCCCAGCAAAGAACCCCACTAGTCACTGCTTGCCATTCTGAAAAGTACCCATTTACTCCTACTCTTTGCTTCCTGTCTGACAACCAGTTCTCAATCCACGTCAGCACACTACCCCCAATCCCATGCGCTTTAACTTTGCACATTAATCTGTTGTGTGGGACCTTGTCAAAAGCCTTCTGAAAGTCCAAATATGCCACATCAACTGGTTCTCCCTTGTCCACTCTACTGGAAACATCCTCAAAAAATTCCAGAAGATTTGTCAAGCATGATTTCCCTTTCACAAATCCATGCTGACTTGGACCTATCATGTCACCTTTTTCCAAATGCACTGCTATGACATCCTTAATAATTGATTCCATCATTTTACCCACTACTGAGGTCAGGTCTATAATTCCCTGTTTTCTCTCTCCCTCCTTTTTTAAAAAGTGGGGTTACATTGGCTACCCTCCACTCGATAGGAACTGATCCAGAGTCAATGGAATGTTGGAAAATGACTGTCATTGCATCCGTTATTTCCAAGGCCACCTCCTTAAGTACTCTGGGATGCAGTCCATCAGGCTCTGGGGATTTATCGGCCTTCAATCCCATCAATTTCCCCAACACAATTTTCCGACTAATAAGGATTTCCCTCAGTTCCTCCTCCTTACTAGACCCTCTGACCCCTTTTATATCCGGAAGGTTGTTTGTGTCCTCCTTAGTGAATAACGAACCAAAGTACTTGTTCAATTGGTCTGCCATTTCTTTGTTCCCCGTTATGACTTCCCCTGATTCTGACTGCAGGGGACCTACGTTTGTCTTTACTAACCTTTTTCTCTTTACATACCTATAGAAACTTTTGCAATCCGCCTTAATGTTCCCTGCAAGCTTCTTCTCGTACTCCATTTTCCCTGCCCTAATCAAACCCTTTGTCCTCCTCTGCTGAGTTCTAAATTTCTCCCAGTCCCCAGGTTCGCTGCTATTTCTGGCCAATTTGTATGCCACTTCCTTGGCTTTAATACTATCCCTGATTTCCCTTGATAGCCACGGTTGAGCCAGCTTCCCTTTTTTATTTTTACGACAGACAGGAATGTACAATTGTTGTAGTTCATCCATGCGGTCTCTAAATGTCTGCCATTGCCCATCCACAGTCAACCCCTTAAGTATCATTCGCCAATCTATCCAAGCCAATTCACGCCTCATACCTTCAAAGTTACCCTTCTTTAAGTTCTGGACCATGGTCTCTGAATTAACTGTTTCTTTCTCCATCCTAATGCAGAATTCCACCATATTATGGTCACTCTTCCCCAAGGGGCCTCGCACAACGAGATTGCTAATTAATCCTCTCTCATTACACAACACCCAGTCTAAGATGGCCTCCCCCCTAGTTGGTTCCTCGACATATTGGTCTAGAAAACCATCCCTTATGCACTCCAGGAAATCCTCCTCCACCGTATTGCTTCCAGTTTGGCTAGCCCAATCTATGTGCATATTAAAGTCACCCATTATAACTGCTGCACCTTTATTGCATGCACCCCTAATTTCCTGTTTGATGCCCTCCCTAACATCACTACTACTGTTTGGAGGTCTGTACACAACTCCAACTAATGTTTTTTGCCCTTTGGTGTTCTGTAGCTCTACCCATATAGATTCCACATCATCCAAGCTAATGTCCTAACTATTGCATTAATCTCCTCTTTAACCAGCAATGCTACCCCACCTCCTTTTCCTTTTATTTTATCCCTCCTGAATGTTGAATACCCCTAGATGTTGAGTTCCCAGCCCTGATCATCCTGGAGCCACGTCTCTGTAATCCCAATCACATTATATTTGTTAACATCTATTTGCACAGTTAATTCATCCACCTTATTATGGATACTCCTTGCATTAAGACACAAAGCCTTCCAGGTTTGTTTTTTAAACACTCTTCGTCCTTTTAGAATTTTGCTGTACAGTGGCCCTTTTTGTTCTTTGCCTTGGGTTTCTCTGCCCTCCACTTTTCCTCATCTCCTTTCTGTCTTTTGCTTTTGTCTTCTTTTTGTTTCCCTCTGTCTCCCTGCATTGGTTCCCATCCCCCTGCCATATTAGTTTAACTCCTCCCCAACAGCACTAGCAAACACTCGCCCTAGGACATTGGTTCCGGTCCTGCCCAGGTGCAGACCGTCCGGTTTGTACTGGTCCCAACTCCCCCAGAACCGGTTCCAATGCCCCAGGAATTTGAATCCCTCCCTGCTGCACCACTGCTCAAGCCACGTATTCATCTGCGCTATCCTGCGATTCCTACTCTGACTAGCATGTGGCACTGGTAGCAATCCCAAGATTACTACTTTTGAGGTCCTACTTTTTAATTTAGTTCCGAGCTCCTTAAATTCGTTTTGTCGGACCTCATCCCTTTTTTTACCTACGTCGTAGGGTAGAATGTGGGAGACCAGCCAGGAGTGTATTGAAATAATCAAGTCTAGAGGTCTAGGTCTTAAACAAATGAGGGTTGCAGCAGCAGATGAGCTGAGGCAAGGGCTGAGGCTGGTGATGTTATGGAGGTGGAAATAAGTGGTCTTAGTCATGCTGTGGATATGTGGTCGGAAGCTCATTTCAGGGTCAAATATGATACCAAGGTTACGAAGAGTGTAGTTCAGCCTCAGCCAGAAGTTGGGGAAAGGGATGGAGTCAGTGGTTAGGGAACGGAGTCTGTGGCGGGGACCAAAGTCAATGGCTTCAGTCTTCCCAATATTTAATTGGAGAAAATTACTGCTCATCCAGAACTGGATGTCGGACAAGCAGTCTGACAATTTAGAGACCGAAGAGGGGTCAAGGGAAATGGTGGTGAGGTAGAGCTAGGTGTCATCAGTGTACATGGGGACACTGACGCTGTGTTTTCGGCACATGCCGTCAAAGAACAACATGTAGATGAGAAATAGGAGGGGGCCAAGGATAGATCCTTGGGGGACAGTCCATTGAAGGGAGATTCTCGCAGTCAAAACTCTGCATTAAAGAGCGAGTCTCACCATCAGGACACCGGTTAAATAATTATTAGCACCCCATTAAAGATGGCGTCTCACCACCGGAACCTCGTTCACGTGGGTTTCATCAAAAGCACCCTGTTCAAACAGTCTCCCCGATCAGGAACCTTGTTAAGTGGGCCTCACCATCAGGATGACTGTTGAACGAAGAGTTTGTCCACCAGGCTCCTGTGAAAGAGAATCACACTCCGCCTGGACATTCCCACTGCACCACACTTACTTCCTCAATGAAAGTAAGGATGAGCACTAAGGCCCTGGCATTCAATGTTAATTTGAATCTGCTGCCTATCAGTCTTTATCAGGCCAAGCCATCAGCACAACATGTCTGCGCACACCCGCTCCATTCTGCCTACAGCCACATCCTGCGTGCGCCTGGCCCATCTGCTTTGAGCTGATAGATAATTACAGTTCATTAGGAGGGTTATATGTACACGGCTGCCCGTGCTGCCCGTGGCCTTGCTGAGTGATATGGTCGAATCTGAAGCGGGAGAAAAAAAGCTGGCATCAGGCCGGGTTGGGAATTTTTGAGCCAATTGTGACAAATATCAGAAGCTGAGCATTGAACAGTTTGTTGTCTGTGGTTCAGTGAAAGTTGAGGTTAGTTCAGGTTAATCCTTTTGGCATTAACTTAGCACAACGTGTACCTAGATTTTAATATTACACAAATTAAACTTCCACAAGGTTAATTTGTATTTTAATCTGTGGTCAAAGGTCGATATGAATGTTCTTTAAATGTGCACAAATTTGTTAAAGGGAAAGGAATGTCTTGGGGAGCATTGTTTCATGCTAGGGGCTGGATGCGACTGCATGCTCAGCTGGTTCAGGGCTTTACAGGACCAGGCGGCTCCTAACCCCTTGGCTGATTTGAAATCACAGAATCTTACAACACAGAAGGAGGCCTTCGGCCCACTGTGCTTGTGCCGGCTCTTTCAAAGAGTGATCCAATCAGTCCCACTTGCCTGCTCTTTCCCTGCAGCCCTGCAGATGTTCCCCTTTCAAGTATATATCCAATTCCAACAACAACTTGTATTTATATAGCGCCTTTAACATAGTGAAACATTCCAAGACTCCTCACAGGAGTATTATAAGACAAAAAATGATAAGCCACATAAGGAGAAATTAGGGCAGATGACCAAAAGCTTGGTCAAAGAGATTGTTTTTAAGGAGTGTCTTAAAGGAGGAAAGAGATGTAGAGAGGCAGAGAGACTTAGGGAGGGAGTTGTAGAGCTTAGGACCTCGGCAGCTGAAGGCACGGACACCAATGGTTGAGAGATTATAATCTGGGATGCTCCGGAGGGCAGAATTAAAGGAGCACAGATATCTTAGAAACATCAGAAAGAAATAGGAGCAGGAGTAGGCCATTTGACCCCTCGACCCTGCTCCGCCATTTAATAAGATCATGGCTGGTCTGATCATGGACTCAGCTCCACTTTCCTGCCCGCTCCCCATAACCCTTTATTCCCTTATCGCTCAAAAATCTGTCTATCTCCGCCTTAAATATATTCAATGACCCAGCCTCCACAGCTCTCTGGGGCAGAGAATTCTATAGATTTACAACTCTCTGAGAGAAGAGATTCCTCCTCATCTCAGTTTTAAATGGGCGGCCCATTTAAGAGAGACTATGTCCCCTAGTTTTAGTTTCCTCTATGAGTGGAAATATACTCTCTGCATCCACCTTGTTGAGCCTCCTCATTATCTTATAAGTTTCTATAAGATCACATGTCATTCTTCCCAACCTACTCAACCTTGGAGGGGGGGGTTGTGCGGCGAGACCATGGAGGGATTTGAAAACATGGATGAGAATTTTGAAAGTTACTATTGAATCTGCTTCCACCACCTTTTCAAGCAGTGTCTTCCAGATCATAAAAACTCACTGCGTACGTACGATCTGCACCTATACAGCACCTTTCCCATAGTGAACTAGCCCAAAGAAGGCAGACTGGACACTAAGCAGGAAGTGGAGAAAGAGTTAGGGAAGGAAACCCAAGGATGTTTGAGCCACACCTTTTGAAGGTGGGAAGATATGAATTAAGGTGGATGGGTTGGAAAGGGAATTCCCAAATGCAGGAGTGTGCAGCTTCCATTGACATGAATAAAGAAGCTCTGGGATGCTCTCAACACTTCCCAATAACCTATAGAGTTATAGAGTGACTGAGGATGGAACAAGACAGGTTTGTTTGTTTATATTTCTTTTTCAAAAAGCAATTGGGGGGAAAAAAGAAGAGGAGGGAAAGATGCGAAAGGAAAATGAGTTAGAAAGGACGTGGAAAACGTAAGAGAGGAAGAGATAGAGGAGAAGGTAGTGAGGAAGAGCGAGGGAAGAAAAGAGGGAGAGAAAAGAGGAAAGAGAGAGAGAAATTATGATAGAAAGAGTGGAAGGAAACACGAGAAAGAAAGATGAACATAGAAACTACAACATAGAAAGAAGCCAGTTGACCCATTGTGCCTGAAATCGGAGCAACATTTAACCTGAGTTACCCAGTGACACTGCCTTTTCCCTTGTATCCTACAGAATTCCAATAGAGAGAGGAGAAAAGAGAGAGGAACAAGTGCGAGGGAAAGAGTGGAAGAAGTGGAGAGAGTGGATGAAAAGCAGAAAGAGTGTTAGAGGTAGCGGAGGGCCGATCTATTGACGTTGGGTTTGTGCTGCATTGAAGGATGATGTGTTTTGATCTTCGCAGTCATGTGAGTGGAGCCATGTTTTCACTGCATAACTGCATCGCTGTGAAGTGAGAAAAGTCAGGCTCCATACATGGTAGTCATACATACACACACACACCCACATACATTCACACCCACACACACACATATCCACACACACTCACACACACACACACATACATACACACACACACACACACACCCACCCACACACCCACACACCCACACACACACATACACACACACACACACCCACCCACATATACCCACACACACATACCCACACTCATACACACACACCCACCCCCCCCACATACACACACACACCCACACAGTGCTGCTCACCAGCCTCCCACTGCAGTGACATTTTGGAATATTGGAAACAGTTGACGGTGATACAGCAGGCCAACAGAATGTGTTTTGAATTGAAAAGCTTACCTTCTCGGGGAAAATCTCCTACCTAGGTGACCCAGAGGAGCTGGATAGTGCAGGCAAGTTTAAGAGGGAACGGATAAACATTTGGCAGTGAAAGGATTTGAGGATCCTGCCCATTTCTATGCCATGGTCCCACGCAGAAGTGGGGTTAAGCACTGGGAGATGAGATATAGTGATGACCGACAGTTGGCCCGGTCGGGTAGAGGCCGGTTAATGTCGGCAGAGCCCATCGCATAGGACCTTCAGGAAGTACATCAGAGATTTCAGCAATTGTCATCCTTTGCAATGCATAAGGGTTTGGTTAAGGTTAGGGTTAAGGCCTAGTTCACAAAGCTTAAAGCCTACCTCCTCCCCCCTCACAAACCAAGCCATCATGCTCATCAGTAATAGGAGTGGGTCACACACATATCCACATTCCTGTCCCTCACATTCTGATAAACCCTCTTCACAAACACTGATAGGACATCAGGCATGTAAACACGACACAGTCCACACTACTGACTGCAGCAGCTTCTAGATGCAGAAACAGATACGTGGTTTTACGCATAAGCCAAACAAACAGAACTTAAGTGCATACGAATCCTATCAGCTATCATTTCCTCCCTGATATATTTTGTAAAAATGTGGTTGTTTCATATGTAGTGATTTTTTTTTTTTTAATCCTCATCTCCCTTCCCCACACCCTTCCCCACCACCCCGCCCTCTCTGCCGTGCATGCTGGCACATGTTGGACATTTCTCCACTGAGCAATATTTCATCTCCTGTGCTTATATGTGCACTACTGAGAGGCTGGCCCTGAATTTCTGTGGGGAGGGTTTCTCCCGATCTCCTAGAGAAACTTCAGAGGGAGATTAGGGGAATCCACAGAAGAAATGGCTGAAAATGGCGATTCACACCATTTCTCTCGGGGTGCCCCCGGTCTCCCACTGACCTTACGGTGGGGGATCGGGACAATACCTGCATAAATTCAGGACCACTGCTCCAACTCGGTAGTTCCTGGGTAGGTGCTACTTACAGACTCCAAAGCCTTCAGTCCATTCTTAAGATTCTTTATCTCCTTGTCCAGTTCTGCCAAGCTGTGTTGAAATAAACACATTTATTTCTTCATTAGTTGCAGGAGAAAGAATTTCAGAATTGCAAACATTTCCAAATAACCTACCAAGCCTCAAAATTCCTCGGTAGATTTTAACACTTTTCCCGCACGGAGTTGAAGAAGTTGGCCTTCTGGAGTAATGAGATCAAACAAGCCAAAAAGACCTCCTCATCCCAAACTATCTTATGAGCGTCCCCTTCCTCCATCCTCAGAAATGTTGAATGAGGGATAAATATTGGCCAGGGCACCAAGGAGAACGTGCCTGCTCTTCTTTCAAATAGTGCCATGGGATCTTTTGCATCCACCTGAGAGGGCAGACAGGGCCTCGGTTCAACATCCAGTCGGAAAGGCAGCACCTCCGACAGTGCTGCACTCCCTCAATCCTGCACTGAAATGTCAACCTGGACTTTGTGCTCAGGTTTCTGGAGTGGGATGAATCTGTAACCTTCTAACTCAGGGTAAGAGTGCTGCCTACTGATCCACTGGCCAACACACCCTTGGTTCTCCCCCCACCGCACTATACAGCATTTGACCGTTCAGGAACTCAGCGAGCAAAGAATGGTGGACACCAACCCACAACTCCACCCCATCCACCCCTCCAACCCATTCACATTCCCAACAATCCCTGTGATCTCCCTCAGCGAGAATGCCAATTAACACTCAGGTTATAGGAAATGGTGTCCTCGGGTTGGGGGGACGTGGGAGGGGGAAACAGACTAAAACTCGCTCTGTAAAATTCTGGAAATACACAGCAGATCCGGCAGCATCTGAAAAGGGAAAAAAAAGGAGATTAATGGGAGTAAGTTTGACTTTTGGTGATAACGTGAAACAGACAATATCGGGTCAGCTGCCCATTATACGTCTCTCCGATAGAAATGAAAATCGAGAGAAATGTATAATGAGCAGCTGATCTGATATTGTACATTTCACACGATTGCCCAAAGTCAAAATCACTCCCAATGTTTCTGATGAAGGGTCTGTACCTGAAATATTTAACGCCTATTCTCTTTCCAAATATTGAGGGACCTGTTGTGTATTTCCAGCACCTTAAGTTTTGTGTGTGGTGTAGACAATAAAGAACCATAAAACAGCACAAAATGGCCGGAGGATGCCCAGCTTTAAGGGGTCACTTACTTGACTTTGGCTGCATCCGGTACATGAAGTAAGTCTAACTGAATGGTGAGGATCTCCGGGTAGCTCTTTTCAAATATCATGATCAGATAGTGCAACAGTGTGATACTCCTGGAATTGAGAGAGAAATCCACCATGAGAAGTGTAAATTAATCCGATAGGTCAGAGTTCAATAACTAAGTTCAATAATAAAGAGCGCTCAAGGAAATGATCATTTCCCATAATTACAGCAACAAATTACCTGTCATATAACAAAATGACCCAAGAGCCAGCAAATAGGGAAGGTAACCAAAGGCCAAACAGTTGACCAGAGAGATAGGCTTTCAGGGGGCTTTTGAAGATCGAGGAGAGAGGTGACAATGTGACGAGGTTTAAGCAGAAAATTCTCGAGTGAAATAGTGTGATGGCTGAAGGGATTGTCACTGCTGGTGGGGTGGGGAGAGGGAAAGGACACATGACCAAACAGCACTCTTACAATGTCTGCCATGCAATGGT
Source organism: Pristiophorus japonicus (assembly GCF_044704955.1). Taxonomy (NCBI): domain Eukaryota; kingdom Metazoa; phylum Chordata; class Chondrichthyes; family Pristiophoridae; genus Pristiophorus; species Pristiophorus japonicus. Next base: position 199,913,062 of record NC_091983.1, on the reverse strand, counting down.
AGACACACAACTCACTCAGTTTACAGGTAGGAGCACAGAACTTGATACTGAGACTAACACATTTTTAATGTAATAAAACATTTGAAAGCATTTTACAGAGGCAAAAAAAATAACCAGACACTGAGAATTGAAGGGGAAACGATTGGAGTGTTGATCACAGGCAAGATCAAAGAGGTAGATTTTGAATAGGCTTTTAGAGAGGGAGAGAGGTAGCAAGGCAGAGGAGTTTATGGAGCATATTCCAGAGTGTGAAGGGGTGAAATAACTGAAGGCTCTGCCATCAAAAGTGGAGCAGAAAGAAGGAGGGATGCAGTGAAGGCCAGAGTTGGAGGAGTAGAGGGACATAGGCTCGAATGAAGTCGCAGAGGTCGGAAGGAGTGAGGCCAGACTAGGGTTGCCAACTCTGGTTAGACATATCCCTGGTGGTTTCCACACGATTTCACACCTCTAAGACCCCAACAAACCACAGTCTTTTATTTGAATCGCCACTGTCTTTCTAACTAATAAATGAAAATGTTCAAAGAAAATGCAAAACACACAATTCTTTTAATGCCCTCTATGATTTTTCAGCAGTGTCCAGGATACTAATCTGTAATTCCCGGAGACTCCAGGTCAATCCTAGAGGGTTGGCAACCCCAGGAAAGACATGAGTGAGTTGTTTTTTTTTAAACTGGCTTTACCCAATGCAACCATGGCTTTTGCTCGCTCCCCTCAAAAATGAAAGGCCTTACCGAGCTGATATTTAGCCTCAGATACATGGGGCTGAAAATCGCGGTCCTTGTGCACACGGACCCAGTGAGGCCTCACAAATGCCGATTCCCGGCACGCGATGCACATGCGCCGAGAACCGGAAATTAATTCTGACAGATCCAACGCATCCTCATAGGAAAGACATCCGCGGTGCAGAGATTGGGCTATTTAGAACATAAGAACATAGAAATAGGAACAGGAGTAGGCCATACGGCCCCTCAAGCCTGCTCCGCCATTTAATATGATCATGGCTGATCTGATCATAGACTCAGGTCCACTTCCCTGCCCGCTCCCCATAACCCCTTATCCCCTTATCATTTAAGAAACTGTCTATTTCTGTCTTAAATTTATTCAATGTCCCAGCTTCCACAGCTCTCTGAGGCAGCGAGTTCCACAGATTTACAACCCTCTGAGAGAATAAATTTCTCCTCATCTCAGTTTTAAATGGGCGGCTCCTTATTCTAAAATCATACCCTCTAGTTCTAGTCTCCCCCATCAGTGGAAACATCCTCTCTGCATCCACCTTGTCAAGCCCCCTCATAATCTTATACATTTAGATAAGGTCGCCTCTCATTCTTCTGAATTCCAATGAGTAGAGGCCCAACCTACACAACCTTTCCTCATAAGTCAACCCTCTCATCCCCGGAATCAACCTAGTGAACCTTCTCTGAACTGCCTCCAAAGCAAGTATATCCTTTCATAAATATGGAAACCAAACTGCACACAGTATTCCAGGTGTGGCCTCACGAATACAGTTGTAGCAAGACTTCCCTGCTTTTATACTCTATCCCCTTTGCAGTAAAGGCCAAGATACCATTGGCCTTCCTGATCACTTGCTGTACCTGCATACTATCCTTTTGTGTTTCATGCACAAGTACCCCAGGTCACACTGTACTGCGGCACTTTGCAATCTTTCTCCATTTAAATAAAAACTTGCTCTTTGATTTTTTTTTCTGCCAAAGTGCATGACCTCACACTTTCCAACATTATACTCCATCTGCCAAATTTTTGCCCACTCACTTAGCCTGTCTATGTCCTTTTGCAGATTTTTGTGTCCTCCTCACACATTGCTTTTCCTCCCATCTTTGTATCACCAGCAAACTTGGCTACGTTACACTCAGTCCCTTCCTCCAAGTCATTAATATAGATTGTAAATAGTTGGGGTCCCAACACTGATCCCTTCGACATCCCACTAGTTACTGATTGCCAACCAGAGAATGAACCATTTATCCTGACTCTCTGTTCTCTGTTAGTTAGCCAATCCTCTAACCATGCTAAGATATTATCCCCAATCCCGTGAACTTTGATCTTGTGCAGTAACCTTTTATGTGGCACCTTGTCAAATGCCTTCTGGAAGTCCAAATACATCACATCCACTGGTTCCCCTTTATCCACGTTACATCCTCAAAGAACTCCAGCAAATTTGTCAAACATGACTTCCCCTTCATAAATACATGCTGACTCTGCCTGACTGAATTATGCTTTTCCAAATGTCCTGCTACTGCTTCTTTAATAATGGACTCCAACATTTTCCCAACCACAGATGTTAGGCTAACTGTTTTTTCCTGCTTTTTGTCTGCCTCCTTTTTTAAATAGGGGCGTTACATTTGCAGTTTTCCAATCTGCTGGGACCTCCTCAGAAGCCAGGGAATTTTGGTAAATTACAACCAATGCATCCACAATCCCTGCCGTTACATCTCTTAAGACCCTAGGATGCAAGCCATTGGGTCCGGGGGATTTATCTGCCTTTAGTCCCATTATCTTACTGAGCACCGCCTCCTTAGTGATTGTGATTGCGTTAAGTTCCTCCCCCCATAGCCCCTAAACTATCCACTGTCGGAATATTCGAAGAGTCTTTGGGCATAGCGCGCCTCGCCCCGCCGTGAACACGCAGCAAACGGGACACCCCGAGATTGGTGCTGGCTTCTGGGCCCGCGGCACTGCCTCAACACGCAGAGTGGGTGGTGGTGTGAGCTGTGAGGAGGACGCTAAGAGGCTGCAGGGTGACTTGGACAGGTTAGGTGAGTGGGCAAACGCATGGCAGATGCAGTATAGTGTGGATAAATGTGAGGTTATCCAGTTTGGTGGCAAAAACACAAAGGTCGAATATTATCTGAATGGCGGCAGATTAGGAAAAGGGGAGGTGCCGTGAGACCTGGGTGTCATGGTTCATCAGTCATTGAAAGTGGGCATGCAGGTACAGCAGGCAGTGAAGAAGGCAAATGGTATGTTGGTCTTCATAGCGAGAGGATTTGAGTATAGGAGCAGGGAGGTCTTACTGCAGTTGTACAGAGCCTTGGTGAGGCCACACCTGGAATATTGTGTTCAGTTTTGGTCTCCTAATCTGAGGAAGGACGTTCTTGCTATTGAGGGAGTGCAGCGAAGGTTCACCAAACTGATTTCTGGGATGGCAGGACTGACATATGAGGAGAGACTGGATCGACTGGGCCTTTATCCACTGGAGTTTAGAAGGATGAGAGGGGATCTCATAGAAACATATAAGATTCTGACAGGACGGGACAGGTTGGATGCAGGAAGAATGTTCCCAATGTTGGGTAAGTCCAGAACCAGTCAAAGGATAAGGGGTAAGCCATTTAGGACCGAGATGAGGAAAAACTTCTTCACTCAGAGAGTTGTTAACCTGTGGAATTCCCTGCTGCCAGTTCATTAGATATATTCAAGAGGGAGTTAGATATGGCCCTTGCGGCTAAAGGGATCAAGGGGTATGGAGAGAAAGCAGGAAAGGGGTACTGAGGTGAATGATCGGCCATGATCTTATTGAATGGTGGTGCAGGCTCGAAGGGCTGAATGGCCTACTCCTGCACCTATTTTCTATGTTTCTATGTAATATTGTTAGTGGCCTCTACCGTAAAGATTAATACGAAATATTTGTTCACAGTTTCTGCCATCTCCATGTTCCCTATTACTAATTCGCCCAACTCCTGCCAAGAGAATGTCCTTCAAATGCTTACACCTGGTAAAAGCAGGCGCATAGCCTACTTTTACCCGTGTAATAGTTTTAAAACATAGAAAAATTAAATTTGATCACTCATTTTTATATTAAAAACCCTGGCAAGGTGTTTATTTTTAACCCTATTAAAACACATTAGTAAAAATTTCAACAAAGCATTTTTTTTTCTAAAACATTTAATTACATTCAATTTCAATTGATTTTAAATATGTGAGTGTTTTTTTTTATTATTTTGTTGTGTTTCTTGTTTTAGGGGGGTATTCTCATTGATAGTAATGGGAGCTCGTAAAAACGGAGTTCCCATTCTCAATGAGAATACAACATAGTGATTGGTGGTCCAGGCCCATGTGATTCCAGGATACAAGTACGCACCTGGAGGACATGTTCTACGTGTAATTTTTTTGGGGGGGTCGGAGGCGCTCATCCGAAGGAAGCCTCCGACCGCAATTGTCTCCCCATGAGCTACAAGTAGAGACTACAGGAGCTGAGTTTGTTCGCACTAGAGAAGAGCAGACTGAAGGGTAATTTTATTGAGGTATGAAAGACCCTTAAGGCTATCGACAAGTTAAACTCTGTCCATAGCTCCGAGAACAATGGGAAGGAAGGCCTGGGATGAAGCTCAGAAGAGGGAAGGTGATTGGACAGATCAAACAGGAGGTGGTGAATGCTTGGAATGGAATGGGCTGCCCATGAGAGGTGGATGGAGGCTCACAACATCAGTCACTTTATAGGGGGAGCTGTAAAGTCATTTAGGCAAGAAAATTAATTGCAGTAACACATTACGTAGAATGTACAGCACAGAAACAGGCCATTCGGCCCAACTGGTCTATGCCGATCTTTATGTTGCATACGAACCTCCTCCCACCCCTCTTCAGCATAACCTTCTATTCCTTTCTCCCTCAAGTGTTTATCTAGCTTCCCTTTAAATGCATGTGTGCTATTTGCCTCAACTACTCCGTGTGGTAGCGAGTTCCACATTCTAACCACTCTCCGAGTAAAGAAGTACCTCCTGAAACCATATTGCGTATTCTGTTTCCGATCTCTGAACCGAACGGACCGAATTGGTCTTTTCCGACCCGGGTCATTTCTGTCATACCTGTCGATGCTCGACTTCGTATCTCCGATTTTGTTCAGGCTGGAGATCCTGAAGCCAAAAGCGTTGCCCCTCTGGCCTTTGTTCATATAGTTTCCGAAGGCAAGGACCACCTCCAGCAGCTGCTTCAGCCTCTTGCTTCGACACAGCTCTTTGGATGCCAAAAGAATGCCTGAAGGGGTGGGGGGGGGGTGGGCGTGGAGACAAATAAAAATGGCAGTCATCTCTTCAAAATAAAATTGCTTTGTTTGTGGTTTCCAAGGAGCTTCACACTGTGGCCAGCTCAGTGGCACAGATTAGGCCTTCCACCTGCCACCTCACACCACTTGGGTGGCAGGTCGTGGGTTGGCACCTGCAATTCAACCATGCCTGTACATGCAGCTACCAAGCACAGCTGCCTCGCCGGTGAGAGGTGCAAAGTGATGGCCTGGCAACAACCTTCCGTCGGGACATTAGGAAAAGGAGTAGTCCACTCAGCCCATCAAGCCTGTTCCTCCATTCAATTAGATCATGGCTCACCTGTGCCTCAATGCCATTTGGTGCCATATCCCTTAATACCCATACCGAATAAAAATCTATCAATCACAGCTTTGAAATTATTTCCACGGGGCAGAAAGGAATCGGAGGACAGAATCCCGCCCGCAGCCACTCAGGGCAGATGCTCGCTGTTCTATGAACAAGGTTAGCAAAGCCAGCAGAGGGGCAGGACATGGCAGAACAGTAGGCACTGTAACAGTGACTCAGTGCTTTGGTCTCACGCAACACAAAGGGTGCCTCAGAAAGTCTCGCTTTGCTGGGCAAGTTGGAAAAGGATGAGCAGCAGATGAAGCCCAAGGATATCCAATCTGATAAGGTGGATGATCACCAGGATCCATTACTACCAACTGGGAAACATAATCTGGGCTGGCACCCCCGAGCAGTACTGAGGGAGCGCTGCATTGCTAGAAGTACTGTCTTTCAGATAAGCCAATAAACCGAGGCCCTGTTGCGGTGGATTTTATAGATCACATGGGGCTATTTGAAGAACAGCAGAAAGTTCTCCTGATGCCCTGGACAACATTCCTTCATCAACCAACATCACCAATAACTGATTGACTGGTTTTCACCTCTTTTCTTCTCCAATATGTCCAATGTTTGGGCCGCTCTGTGCGTGCTCTACAACATGTCTTGCGGAGAATTGGTGTGATACACAACGTGGCAAATGAAAAAGGCGGACACATATTTGTAGAAGATAAACAAGTCATAGGAGGAGACTGAGGGTCACAAGCTGAGCGGCCAATGCAGGAAGAAGCATGAAGTCACCAGGCTCCAAGTGACCAGTGGATGACTTTATTAAAATATAAAAACAAATTTTCACATAGTTCTCTTAATATAGAAACCATTAGTTTCAAAAGTAAAGATAACTATAACTATTAATGTGATATATATTTATTGTTAGAGCAATTCAAAACTACCACAGCCCTGTTCCCCCCCCCCCCCCCTCCAAGCTCTGGAACTCCCTCCCTAAACCTCTCCGGCTCTCTACCTCTCTTTCCTCCTTTAAGACGCTCTTTAAAATCTACCTCTTTGATCGTTATAAACAAAACCCTGTGTCAAATTATATTTGATAACACTCCTTTGAAGCGCATAGGGACGATTTTACTCCACTATAGGTGTCATATAAATGCAAGTTGATGTTGTCCATTTAGACGGTGCAATGATTTATGCCTCAGCATTCTCTGTACTAACAACCCTCGTGTGAAGACATTTCCCCAACCTCTCTCCTCGCTCTCTTCATGACACTTTTTAACTTGATGACTTCTCATCACTGTCCCCAACTGGGGAAGATATTTCTTCCCGATTCATATTATGAAAACAACTCATTAATTTAAAAAACCTCTGCTAATGATAGAATGATATGGCACAGAAGGAAGCCATTTGGCCCATCTTTAAAAGAACTATCTACTTCCCTGCTCTTTCCCCACAGCCCTGTATAATTTTTCCCTTCAAGTATTTATCCATACTTTTGAATGTTATCATTGAATTTGCTTCCACCAGCCTTTCAGGCAGTGCATTCCAGAACACAACAACGCGCTGTGTTAAAAAAAAAATTGTGTCCTCTGATTACCGACCCTTCAGCCATTGGAAACAGTTTCCCTTCCTTTAATTCTCCTTTTAGCCCTTTTTGTTCCCATAGAAATAGTCATGGTATTTGAAGTCATAACTCCAGTATCTCGTCCCCGATCTGACCCTGGTGAATCAGGCTGCACTACTGTAAGGAGTCAGTGCGGAGGGTTCCTGAGACTTCTGCCGAGGACCTGGTTGTGCTTCAGCTGACCTCCACTTGTGCCAGGAATAGACTCTCCTGATGCAGCTGTGGTGGGCCTGCCAGGTTTTGGGGTGTTCCTCCTGTTACTTGTCCAGAGGTGGCAACAGGCAAGGGGCAGGCAGCAAGCGGGAGAGCTGTCTGTCGATTACGTTGCTTCCAGCCAGATGTCACGCCAAAAGGTTCAGTCTTCACGTTAGCATCTGCTTTGTTCAAGCATGGAACACAAGAAATAGGAGCAGGAGTGGGCCATACGGTCCCTCGAGCCTGCTCCGCCATTCAATAAGATCATGGCTGATCATCGACTTCAACTCCACTTTCCCGCCCAATCCCCATATCACTTGATTCCCCTAGACTCCAAAAATCTACCAAGCTCAGCCTTGAATATACTCAGGGACTCAGCATTCACAGCCCTCTGGGGCAGAGAATTCCAAAGATTCACAACCCTCTGAGTGAAGAAATTCCTCCTCATCTCTGTCTTAAATGGCCGACCCCTTATCCTGAGACTGTGCCCCAGCCAGGGGAAACAACCTCTCAGCATCTACCCTGTCAATCCCCTTCAGAATCTTGTATATTTCAATGAGATCACCTCTCATTCTTCTAAACTCCAGAGAGTATAGGCCCATTCTACACAATCTCTCATCGTAAGACAGCCCTCTCATCCCAGGAATCAATCTAGTGAGTCTGGAGCACTGTACTGCTGCACAGCCACTAAATGCCTCACAAATTAGTCTGCTTGAACGACATCCCATCCACTCGCTTAACCACATATTCTCTCCGCCACCAGCTGCAGCGTGTACTATCTATAGGATGCACTGCAGCATGACATTATGGCTTCTTCAGTTTCATGTCCGGATGTCATGCTGAAAACCTACCCCAGAGTCTCAGCAATGTGAATAAAAATGGTATCTCTAATGGTTAGTAAATACTCATGAGGCCCCATCTGCCCTTTTAGGTGGACGCAAAATATCCTATGGCACTATTTCAAAGAAGAGCGGTGGCGTTCTCCCCAGTGTTCTGGCCACTATTTGTCCCTCAATCAATGTCACTGAAAACAGATTATCTGGTCATTATCTCATTGCTGCTTGTGGGTCCTTGCTGAGCATAAATTGGGTACTGCATTGACTACCTTGTCAACAGTCACACTTCAAAGGTATGTCATTGGCTGTGAAGTGCTTTGGGACATCGTGAGATCGTGCAAGGTGCAATATAAATGCAAGTCCTTCTTTAAAGCACCTCCTGCTCCGATTTTATTTAAAATGTCTTCATGTTGGAGTTTTAGATGATGCAGTGAGCTAGACTTTGGCTAATCTGGGACTTGGGTTCCAATGGAATGATGGGATGAAAGATGCCCTCCCTTTTCTGGAGATAAAGCTCCTATGTGAGAGGAGATTGGACCAATCTCAAGCCACGTTCCTTGTGGACCCAAGACCTTCCTTCAACTGGGACTAAACTGGAAATCTCACTCAGCAAGGCTGAAGGGTGGCTGGTGTTGGACATACAGAATATGTCCTCTTGCTGCAGCAGGGGCCTTATTCCGAGAGTGGCAGTGGGGAACATTGCAGCTGTGGGTCGGAGGGAGCTAGAATCTGCGGTTAAGGGCGGCTTGGTTGTTATTATAAGCTGGAATGCACTGTATGAAGGGTGATGGAAGCAGATTCAATAGTAACTTTTCAAGGGGAATTGGATAAATATGTAATCGGGAGAAAATTGCAGGGCTATGGGGAAAGAGCAGGGGAGTGGGACTAATTGGGCAACTCTTTCAAAGGTCCGGCAAAGGCCACGATGGGTCGAATGGCTTCCTCCTGTGCTATAAGATTTGAAGCCCAAAACAGAAAACGTTCCATTCCACAACATTAACATCTCTCCCCTTGCTGAGCAGAGCTTTTTTATGATCTGAGTTTACGGGCCTCCTTGTGGAGACGCACATGCAGAGTCGGATTTGCTTCCGCGTGGGCCAAGCGAATGTGCAGGGCAAAGCCGGTGAAAGTTTATGACGGCAGGCCCAGCTGTTTCAGTTCTCCCCAGCCAGTACTTCAACCGTCTCTCCCCAACCCGCCCACCAGTCCACAGAGGCCGGACGCTGTGTCTCAAGTCCCTGTAAGCGGCAGAGCACAGAGGATTTATCCAATGATTTACTAGTTGTTAAAAATGTGTATGCACCAACAAGTCCCTTCTAGGGAAACAAACAGCATTTGAAGCTCCACAGCTGCTCGAGCCTACGTCAACAGGCCAGTTAAATATTATTCCACAAAAAAAAATGTTTTAATGTGTAAATATTTATTCAGACCGACCTCTTCGGCGGCCTTACCTTCGATCTTCGGCTTGGCTTCTGCGAGGCGTTCGGCAAACTTCTTCTTGAAGAATAAAGCCTGCAGACGCTGCTGGTAATGGTCAATTCTGCGGGATGAATGGACAGAATGTGTTTAGATCCATCAGCTGGTCAGGAAGGTCAGTGACAGTGAGAGAAGCTCTCCTCCCACTGCGTGCTGAGGATAACAAGCTCGTAAGACCAAGTTTACAGACAATGTGTTTACCATTCCGCGACACATCGCACATAGTTCTCCCGAGACCTCACCTCCATTCTGATCGCTCGTCAGCCCTCTCATTGTCTTTATCATCTTCAGACTTTAGTTGTCTTCACCTGATTCTCCCATTCTACTCTGCTTTGCTTGCTACCAGTTTGGAGCTGGTTTACACATTTTTTTTTGTTCTTCTAATGCATTTTCATAACACAACTGAGGTGATACCTTGCATATCCAGCACTTGTTACCAATTTGCAGTATTTTTTAAAATCCACTCTCGGTCTATTAACCAATTCGCTGCTCCCCTGTAGTAATGTTTGGTACACTTGACTGTTGACCTTTCTCTCTCATCACTTCATGCTATTGGTCAGTTCTGTAAAGGGACTCGAATATCCATTTTATAACCCTGTTTGAACAATTAACCAATCGTATAAATGTTGATGGACCTGCAGCACATTCACAGTACTGTCTGTTTTAATGCACCGACAAGCAGCAAGCGGCTGGGTGGTTTAGGCAGCAGGTTGGTGTTGCTGTGCCTTGGGAGTGGCATGGCACGGCACACACTCGTGTTCCATATTTCCCCATCACACTGAGTTCCCAATCTCTTCTATTCCATGATTTGCCGAGTGGAAGATGTGAATAGGAGGAGGCCATTCAGCCCTCGGGTCTGCTCCGCCATTCAATTAGATCAGGGCTGATCTGTATCTTAACTCCATCCACTCACCTAGGTTCCGTAACATTTAATACCCTTCTCTAACAAAACTCTAACCATCTCGATTTTAACATTTTTAATTGACCCCCAACTTCAGCAGCTTTTTGGGGGAGATAGTTCCAGATTTCCACTCCCCTTTGTGTGAAGAAGTGCTTCCTGACATCACCCCTAAATGGCCTAGCTCTAATTTTAAGGTCCCTGGACTCCCCCTACCAGAGCAAATAGTTTCTCTCTATCTACACTATCAAATCCTTTAATCATCTTAAACACCTCAATTAGATCACCCCGTAATCTTCTATACTCAAGGGTCTATGCAACGTGTCATTAGCATTTAACCCTTTTAGCGCTAGTATCATTCCTTTGCACTTTCTTACACAAGTGGAGGTAAAGACATCCAAGCAACCAGAACACGAGCAGCATAGGCTAAGGCTGGGAGTTTCCAGCCAGCTCGCTCTTTCTCCTACAGCATATGTGTGGAGTCGGAAGAAGAAGATAGAAATTAAAGAAAGTGGAAGAGGGACAAATATATAACTTAAAAATAAAAATATAGATAGTAGTGACCATTGCCTGGGACTTGCCTGGTACAAAAGAAAACTTGGAACGGGAAAAGGCCATTTATAAGAACATAAGAAATAGGAACAGGAGTAGACCATATGGCCCCTCAAGCCTGCTCCGCCGTTTAATAGGAACATGGCGGATCCGATCATGGACTCAGATCCACTTCCCTGCCCGCTCCCCATAACCACTTATCGGTTAAGAAACTGTCTATCTCTGTCTTAAATTTATTCAATGTCCCAGCTTCCACAGTTCTCTGAGGCAGCGAATTCTACAGATTTACAACCCTCTGAGAGAAGAAAATTCCTCCTCATCTCAGTTTTAAATGGGCGGCCCCTTATTCTAAGATTGTGCCCTCTAGTTCTAGTCTTCCCCATCAGTGGAAACATCCTCTCTACATCCACTTTGTCAAGCCCCCTCATAATCTTGTACGTTTCGATAAGATCACTTCTCAATCTTCTGAATTCCAATGAGTAGAGGCCCAACCTACTCAACCTTTCCTCATAAGTCAACCCCCTCATCTCCGGAATCAACCTAGTGAACCTTTTCACCAACCATTCTCCTTCCCCCATACCATGGACAATCTACCCTATCAATGCATTCTACTGAATCTCTTGAGAGAACATTTTCTATCAATATTCGCTGATCCCTAAAGGTCATCAAGCTAAACTCATCCATCTTCATATCTCCATTGTTCAACCCCTGATCTGCAGCTCCCCACAGACAGCTTGCAAGACAATGCTTAATTCTATCTTCTTGTTTTGCGAGCCTGTATTGACCAACCTGCTCATTTCGTAGAGGAAGCGGTCTGCCCTCGCCATGCGGTCAATCTCGTGCTTATGCTCCTCCAGTAGGTCGATATCGCTCTTCTCAGGGATAAACTTGAGGAGCTGGAGAGGAAGTCATTATAGGGATTATGCTCAAGGACCGGAGGACAACAGCTGCAGTATGACCTGTTCTTTCACCTTTTCAATTTTATCAGGGGAGCTGTAGCGAAATAATCAATATGGGGAGCCAACTCATTCCAGTTCCATTTATCAGCGATCAATTTGGCCTGAAGCAGACAGGATGCAATCATAACAGTTGTCTGTGTATTGAAGATGGCAAGATGCTTACTTCCTGATATCAGGTATCAAAAATTGGTTCCCTTTGTAATGAAGAAGCTGCCAAGCATCTTTGAACTGCTGCATCTAATAGCATTTAAAGGATACAACACCAATTCCACCCCTACACATCATTGTTCAGTGTTGATTAGTCACTAATGCCCACTGCAACCATTCGTGGAGAAATAGCGAATAATTCCATTTGGTCGTGTTTAGATTAAATCATTGAAAAAGAGTTACTGTTCTGAAAACCATTTCAGAGGAGATGGTTTGACAAGTTAGGTTACCCCGGTAGCAGGAGGGAAGGGGTTTGGTTTGGGAATGACAATAGACTAATGTTATTCATGATCATAAGCAGGATTTAATCAGAAGCAGCATACTTTACTTTGTACTGAAAGCAATTAACTGGGGGTGAAGAAAAATGATCCACCAATCCCATTGAATTACTCCGATCTAAGTGGTGTTAATGTCTGTTGTATTTATGCCCAGATGTGGCCATGTGAACACTGGCATGACTAGGCCTGGTTATCGGGCTGGATCCTCTGGCCATAGTCCTGTAGGTGTGGGCTCATAGGACCAGGATCGGCTATCTGGCTGGGGCTTCCAGCCCTAGTCTCAATGACATGGGCTGGACTGCACCAGGACTGCTGCCTGCAATTGGAAGATGATTCTAGTTTATGTTGACAGGCTTTTTGAACACAAACCGGATATAAAAGGGGTCAGAGGGTCTAGTAAGGAGGGGGAACTGAGGGAAATCTTTATTAGTCGGGAAATTGTGTTGGGGAAATTGATGGGATTGAAGGCCGATAAATCCCCAGGGCCTGATGGACTGCATCCTAGAGTACTTAAGGAGGTGGCCTTGGAAATAGCGGATGCATTGACAGTCATTTTCCAACATTCCATTGACTCTGGATCAGTTCCTATGGAGTGGAGGGTAGCCAATGTAACCCCACTTTTTAAAAAAGGAGGGAGAGAGAAAACAGGGAATTATAGACCGGTCAGCCTGACCTCAGTAGTGGGTAAAATGATGGAATCAATTATTAAGGATGTCATAGCAGTGCATCTGGAAAATGGTGACATGATAGGTCCAAGTCAGCATGGATTTGTGAAAGGGAAATCATGCTTGACAAATCTTCTGGAATTTTTTGAGGATGTTTCCAGTAAAGTGGACAAAGGAGAACCAGTTGATGTGGTATATTTGGACTTTCAGAAGGCTTTCGACAAGGTCCCACACAAGAGATTAATGTGCAAAGTTAAAGCACATGGGATTGGGGGTAGTGTGCTGACGTGGATTGAGAACTGGTTGTCAGACAGGAAGCAAAGAGTAGGAGTAAACGGGTACTTTTCAGAATGGCAGGCAGTGACTAGTGGAGTGCCGCAAGGTTCTGTGCTGGAGCCCCAGCTGTTTACATTGTACATTAATGATTTAGACGAGGGGATTAAATGCAGTATCTCCAAATTTGCGGATGATACTAAGTTGGGTGGCAGTGTGAGCTGCGAGGAGGATGCTATTAGGCTGCAGAGTGACTTGGATAGGTTAGGTGAGTGGGCAAATGCATGGCAGATGAAGTATAATGTGGATAAATGCGAGGTTATCCACTTTGGTGGTAAAAACAGAGAGACAGACTATTATCTGAATGGTGACAGATTAGGAAAAGGGAAGGTGCAACGAGACCTGGGTGTCATGGTACATCAGTCATTGAAGGTTAGCATGCAGGTACAGCAGGCGGTTAAGAAAGCAAATGGCATGTTGGCCTTCATAGCGAGGGGATTTGAATACAGGGGCAGGGAGGTGTTGCTACAGTTGTACAGGGCCTTGGTGAGGCCACACCTGGAGTATTGTGTACAGTTTTGGTCTCCTAACTTGAGGAAGGACATTCTTGCTATTGAGGGAGTGCAGCGAAGGTTCACCAGACTGATTCCCGGGATGGCGGGACTGACCTATCAAGAAAGGTTGGATCAACTGGGCTTGTATTCACTGGAGTTCAGAAGAATGAGAGGGGACCTCATAGAAACGTTTAAAATTCTGACAGGTTTAGACAGGTTAGATGCAGAAAGAATGTTCCCAATGTTGGGGAAGTCCAGAACCAGGGGTCACAGTCTGAGGATAAGGGGTAAGCCATTTAGGACCGAGATGAGGAGAAACTTCTTCACCCAGAGAGTGGTGAACCTGTGGAATTCTCTACCACAGAAAGTAGTTGAGGCCAATTCACTAAATATATTCAAAAGGGAGTTAGATGAAGTCCTTACTACTCGGGGGATCAAGGGTTATGGCGAGAAAGCAGGAAGGGGGTACTGAAGTTTCATGTTCAGCCATGAACTCATTGAATGGCGGTGCAGGCTAGAAGGGCTGAATGGCCTGCTCCTGCACCTATTTTCTATGTTTCTATGTTTCTATGTAAGGCAATCACAGCTGAACCCAAGCTATTCCTCCTCCGATAGCCACACACTCTCCAGCAGGGTCCACTGATAGTGATTAATAGATTGCCCGATTTTCTCCCGTTAAGCTTTAGGTACTAAGTTATGGCACCCATATTATGATCTGGTTGAGACCAGTTCATTCAGCACAGACCAAGAAAATGCAACTGAATGTGGTATTCAACCTTGTGCTCGTGTGTACCCAAGCATGCTCCATTCTATTCCATTTTGTCTACTTCACATAGTTCCAGAAGGACTTGTGTTCTTACTTGTTCTAGCATATCCTTCGCCAAGTCCTCTTGTTCATCCATCTGCAAGATTGCGTGCTTGATTTCCTCATTGGACAACTTTAACCTAACAGGACATAAGAACATTTGGAATGAGAAAAAGCCATTCAGTTCTTCAAACCCACTCCTTCCAACAGACTCCTCACAATCTGCACTGGCGGGGACATTCCTCAATGTATTCAATCTCCTGAACAACCGTAGGCTAAACTTCCAGGGCTTCAGCCATGGCTCAGTTGGAATCACTCTCACCTCGGAGTCAGAATGTTGTGGGTTGAAGCCTCACTACAAAATCCAGAATGGCACTTCAGTGCAGTACTAGGGAAGTACTGCATTACCAGAGGTGCAGTCTTTTGGATAAGACATTAAACCAAGGCTCACCTTGGCTGGCCAAACCATCTTGGCTGATGCTGGTACTAAGTCTGGAGGAAGAAGGAAAAACAAAGAAACACCTTGTAGATCAAAGTGGTATTTCCTCCATTTCCTCCCCTCGACTCCTGAGGGTGCTGCCTCCTGCTGGAACTATGGCTCCACAGCTGTTGGCAGCCCTCCAGTACCAAGTGGACATCCTTCATGAGTCAGCCTTGAGAGTTGACCATCAGCAGACTATCAGGCTGTGGAAGCCTCACCTGATTACATCCTCAAAATAATGACCAGACACGTGCATTTTCCAACAGGGTCAAGATATCGAGATCAGGAGCAAGGACTCTGGCTGATTTCTGCCCCCACCCCCATCTCCAGCCGAGGGACCCGGGGTCAATTGCAGGACCTCACTGGTAGCCCAGCTGAGATTAGTTTACTCAGCACAAAATGGGCAAATTTACGACCAGGCTGGTCTGTATAGCTTCGGGAGCTTCTTCTATTAATTGAGGGATTGGGGAAGCTCACACCAAATGTTTTTAATTGGCTTTTTAACTGATGGGTTAAACATAGCACTGACTCTTCTGTTTATACGTCAAGTGCAATGAAAATACAGACACTTTTAAATTATGATTGTTTTTTGAGGCCAGACCATCTTCTATTTTGGCTATAAAATTTTGATAATGAATGTATAGCAGAACTGCATAGGCTGTGTTATATCACACAACCAGATGGAGACACTAGACAGAATTCTGGATCCAAGGCTGCAACATTAAACAACCTTAGTGGGATAATGGATTGTGTACAGTTAGGTTTTTTTTGCAATGAATTATTACTGGTGCTGCTGGATACTGACTCCTTTTCCTTACCAAAGGACTTCAATTATTTTCCCCTTCCACTCTTGGAAGTACTGACGCTTGCTCCACAGGGCCTGGTCCTCCAGTAACCCCACGCAAATGACCATTCTTAATGTGTGAGATTCTGACTGTTAGCAGGGTATGGCATCACATCCTGTCCTCACCAGACACTTTGCACAAGTGGTCATTAATGATATCGCGCTCACCTCTCTGTCAAGAAGATTGTGGGTTCGAGCCCCACTCCGGGACTTGAGCATATAATGTTGGCTGATATTTTAGTGCAGGATTGAAGGGAGTGCAGGATTGAAGGGAGTGCAGTATTGACAGAGATGGCGTCGTTCGGATGAGACATTAAACCAAAGCCCCATTTTGCTTCTCTGGGTGGACGTAAAAGACCCCATGGTACTAATCTGAAAGGATGCAGAGTGTCCCAGCCAACCTTCATCCCTCAAACAACACCATCAAAAATAGATTAACTGGCCATTCACGTCATATTTGAGGGACCTTGCTGTGCACACATTGTCTGCCACGTTTGAGTACATAACAGCATTATCTACATTTCCGAAACAAGTCATTTTCTGTGAATCACATTGGGAGGTTCTGAGGATGTGAAAGATGCTCTACAAATGCAAGTTCTTTCTTTCTCATAGAATCAGAGGTGTAAACCCTGACTGTTTATGTTAGAAGGAAAGAAGGAAAGAAAGAAAGAGAGAGAGAGAGAAAAGAAAGGTGAAGGAAAGGTGAAAGCAACAAGGTGAAAGCAAGAAAGAGAGAGGAAGAGAGAGAGAGAGAAAGAGAGAAAGAAAGAAGGAAAGAAAGAAGGAAAGAGGGAAAGAGAGAAGGAAAGAAAGAAAGAAAGAAGGAAGAAAGGAAAGAAAGAAAATAACTTGCATTTATATAACACGTTTCACTACCTCAGGACTTCCCAACGCACTTTACAACCAATTAAGTACTTTTGAAATGTAGTCACGGTTGTAATGAGGTTAACTGTAGCCCCCAACTTCTGTCCTGATTGAAATCAACTTGTGGGAATCCAAGCTTTCTGGCTCATTACTACATGGGGTGGTTCACTAACACACTGAATGCCCAGGAGGACAATAAATGGCTCAGTTAACTCTTTTAGCTTTGTACTTACTTTGACAAGAGAATGACGCAGTTCTGAGCCCTTCGTCCATCAATCACCGAGAGCTCCTTTACCTTCCTCATCGTGAGGTAGAGATCCTCAGTGGATCCGAGCTCTTTCTGCATATATGTTTCATTCACAGGAAAAAAAAGTTAAACACTTTTCATCAGGCAAACTGTTCATATACCGTCTGATAATCAACTCAGTGAAATTCAAACTCAAAGACGCAGTAGATGAAGGGTCGTGATTTCTGGCTGGTAAAGTGAATGGGCTTCGCACTCACCTGTTTTGAGAGGTTAGTGTTAGTGAACAGGTCCTGTGCAGGAATGGTCGCCGAGGGACAGGGAAAAATGAAACATGCCAAGGTGAGTTAGTGTTCAGCAGAAAGCAACCATGCAAGCAACGTGTTATAAGGTTACAAACCAGTGTCTATCTGATCTTTATCACGTGCTATTTTGGACTGTCCATTCATGGCATATGACATCACACCAATACACAATGCCACCAAATTGCCACTCATCTCCATCCCCTCGAGGTCCTTACTAATCGGACATGTAGTGGAGGTTTGGCAGCTCCACCAGAGAGTAGGTGACAAGTCCAACAGGCATTGCTCTTCAATATGGCTTTAATTTAGTGATTCACCGTAACAAGGTGTTACATCAAGGCAAGTATAATTATAATCACCCATCCAACTCTTCCTGGCAGCTACCTCAATCGCAACATTAAAGAAAGGTCTGGGAACAGGCTGTCCGACCGCCCCATCAGCCAGAGAATGATATGTTGCAGAGGAGGGAATGAATAAAAGGAGTGGGATTGAACAGATGAAGGATTAAAGCCTAGAAATTACTGTTGGCAATATTAGCATACGAACATGTAACTCGCTTTTATGGCACGCACCTCTCTGCTATTACAGCAAAGCCAATAACCCAGCTCAACAGATTGGCACGTGTTAAAATAGTGGGCAAAGGAAGCAATTGTGTGTCCATCTGCTAATGGCACCAACGGTAATTTCTCGGTTTTTCTTTCTTTCAATGAAGGGCACTTGTTGTCTCATGCAGTGAGGGCAAACAGACAGGCAGCCATTTTGATCACTATTAGTCATGGGCTAAAAAGGGAGGGGGCAATCTGAGCAGCATTGACATTTTCCTGCACTCTTAGCAAAGCGACGCAAAGAAAAGGCGAGGAATTAAAAGGAAAGTAAGTGTCATGCTGAGATGTCAAGCTCATCTCCCTCTACATCCCAGTTGAATCCGAGAAATGTCTGCCTCCTTTCTGAGTGCCTCAAACAAGCCTCAGCACTAAGTCAACGCAGTTAGGGGCGAGGCAGCTAACTCCTTCAGTTAGGTCCACATTGTGGCTTCCTTAGCTCATCACCATGCCCCCTTCCTCGCTCTCCTCTGACTCAGGAAGTTCTCCACATCGACTGCCATGGAGCCAAGTGGAAACCTAGTGAGGGCAGCCATGCAGCCGACCTTGCCGGTTTCCACAGGAACGACGAAGAGATTCAAAGGTATGATTTTTCAGTCTGCTAGCAGTGCTGTGACTGGGTACCTTTTTATATATATAGGCATTAATGAAAGTGCAATGTGGGTGATGTGGCACCCGGTCAACACAGCAGGTGGTCACCACATGCACACAGCAGAAAGTGGACGTGCAAGACCTTTTCACAGGGCCCCAGCGGTCGAGCCTCGGGTTGGGTTTGTGACTATCAATGACAGGCAAAGTGCTGCCTCTCCAGCTCCAGCCTGTGATTTGGAGAGCACAGAGTAGATGTGACGGAGCTGTCACACGGCGCAGTGCCAGCTGTTTTCAGGGCCGCACGTCCTCGAATATTATTTGCCAAGGGGCCTGTCAAACTGGACTCAAGTGATTCACAGGCCTGCAGAGCCGCACAAATGAGGCCCCGTCAATACATGGCCTTATATGGGGATTGAAGTGGTGATAGCAAAAAAAGGCAACAAAAAAACTGTTATTCAATGGACCGTAAAAACAGACCGAATGGATTTAATCTTTTAAAAGATTCCTCTTTGAACATTCGAATTTTAAATGATGCAAGAAGTTTAACCCCGCCGCCTCCCCCATTCAAAGCAGAAAAGGACATCTTGCCTTGACTGCCTTGTGCAATTGCTGAATGTTCACTATGCCAAAAATGGAGCAGGCAAGCCAAATGTCAGGGTTTGATAAACTATCTGCATACATTTTACACTGGCACATAAACATTATGTAAAAATGCAACGATGGATTTAGATTAACAGGCGTCAAGCCACTTCGACTTCCCTCAAGGACCAGCACACTGTATTTCTTCCTTTATATATACAAAGGCACACACACAGATATAGATATACATCACTTAGCGAGAGAGAGGGGAGAAGCAGAGGAAAATGGCTGCCTTATATGGATCTTTCTGCATGCACAGTACCAGACGCCTGAAAGTGTGATGCAACCAGTCAACTCGCTCTCAGACAACTGCTCCCTCACAGAACAAGGACCCCGGCAATCTCATGTTTTAACTGTTAGGCTGCCGACAGATCCAAGGAAACTCCTTTCTCCCCAGGACTGACAGGTTTGCGGATTAGGCGTTAAAGTGCTAAGAAAAGCACAGTATTGAAGCTACTCAAATATCAGGAATATTTTAGTAATTTTAATATCACATCAGTTACACAGGGAGGTAGATCAAGAGGGCACAGGTTTAGGGTACTTGAAGCTTAAATAGAGAGATGGTACATTTGGTATTCTGGAAAATTCAGATCAAATGGGCTAGAGGGCCTTCTTCATCCAAACCCATCTTATGAACCCTAATCAAAGGGCAGTCATAAGAGGACTGCCCATCTTTCTTTCATAGACTTGGGGCGAGGAATGTAAAATTCCTGGAGACAGGAACCACCCTTTCCATGCAGGATATTACAACAACACTCATACCCATTTCACAATTGGGTATACCAGGGCCGACTTCAAATAAATCCATGCTCAAGGGAATTACTCAGCAGTAGATATTTGGCAGTAAGGACATTTAAACTAGGAATCCCTCTGGTTAAAACCTAATAACCTACTCCCGCGCACATGAGCCCTGTCCTTCAGCAGTCACTGTCAGCACATGCAATCCGGGCAACTCAACCAACCTGTCTGAATCAAGGGCAATCATAGAATGGGACAGCAGAGAAGGGAGGCCATTCGGCCCATTGGGCCTGTGTGGCTCTTTGAAAGAGTGATCCAATTAGTTCCCCTGCAATTTTTTCTCCTTCAAATATTTATCCAATTACCTTTTTAAAGTTACTATTGAATTTGCTTCCACCACCCTTTCAGGCAGTGCATTTCAATTCATAACAACATCCTGCGTAAAAAAAAATGCTCCTCATCTCACCTCTGGTTCTTTTGCCGAATACTTTAAATCTGTGTGCTCTGGTTACTGACTCTCCTGCCACGAGAAACAGTTTCTCCTTATTCACTCTACCAAAACCTGTCATGATTTGCCAAAGACCATTTATTGAACGTACTCTGCATTGAATGAAATTCCTGATACTTGCTCTTTCTATCTCACTGGTTCAATGCAAATGGAGAGAGAGAGCCTACCTGCTGCCTCTGGTAGGCCGAGAACATCTTCTCGAAATCTTCTAGGTCGAGCGTGTTGAAGGCTCGGAGGTCGTCTATCTCATTCCAAACGGTGCCTCCAATTCTGTTCTGCAAGAGTCCAGACCACAGAAATACAGATGAGGTCACGGAGACTGTGCACGTCTGAGGTCAGGGAAGCTGATACTGAAAGAGTCATCAGTGAAACGGCAGTAACCATGCTGAGTCAGCACAATACAATGCAGGCTTTCAAGGAGTGATGCAGCTCGATGTAGGCTTCCGGATAAAAGAGTTCCTCAGATTGCAATTCATTTCCAAATTTCACAAGTACACTTTTACTGTTTACAACTGACATTTCTGCGCTATTTTCTTACAAACAGCGTGCCCACGTGAAAATGTTCTCTCCAGCACTTTAGGTGGCAACCTGTCTAATCTAAATGTGTGCACTAAAATAGCAGAAATCAGAATTTGACATGTTCAGAACATAACAGCACCAACAGCCATTTCCAGTCTGTAGCATTGTGTTTTGTACCATAACATCAGCTCCTCGGCGACTCCCTAGCGGAAAGTGTGTGTGGGGTCGTGCGATAAGAGCCAGATCGGAATTGGGATCGGCCGTGATGCCCGCCACAATTCAGTTGTAAACGTGAAGAATGGTCGCCAGAGGGAGGCAGGTGTCACAGCAGCCCGGCCAGTGTTTTCAGCAAGTGAGGGGACGAAAATCAGTAAAAAGAAAAGAACGGTCTTTTCTGTAATGGTCCCGTTGACAGTGTCATGTCTGGTTATTATCTCAGATCAAACCACTGCAACTACTGCAGGAAACTATACACTCAAATCCTGATAAATGCAGAGCCCCACAATGCCAAGACAAATGTTATGCTTGGAGCAGGACAGCTAGACTTTGCAGACAAAAATAGCCCATTTACAAATTCCTGCCCACACAACTCATTTAATCATTCATTCAGCACTTCAATCTAAACAGAAACAGGGAGTCGTTTTTGAGAGGGGGAAAAAAAATAAGGTTGCACACCAGGGGGGGAGAAATTGGGCTCCTTTGCGCCTCCCGTTAGTGCCTCCGGGGGGGGGGGGCGATAACAGGACGCAAATGGGTTTGCGACCGGACGCGGCGAGATCAGCGACTCCCGCTAAATTCGCCGGGAGTATTGCGGCGGCGGTACAGTACTACACCCCGATCTCCTCCGCCCGGAGATCGTGACGTCATCGTCGTGCGCATCGCTACAGGAGGCGTGCTTCGGCCGGCCGGCCGGCCGTTACCGAGGCGATGCTTAAAGGCAAGATTGCCGACGTAAGTTAAAAAAACAAAATGACCTTCTCTCTTGCAGCTTTTTTCGCGGGTTCCTGCCCGCGATCGATCAGCGCAACATTCTGCTCGAGTGCCGGGCTGATCGGGCGGCATCGAGGCTGTTGTCTTGGAGAAAGTAAGTTTTTTTGTTCTTTGCGGAGCCTGCAGCGATGGGCCTTCTCTTTAAGGGAGGGAAGGAGCTTTTCAACGCGGCATCGCTGTACGGCCCAGTGTGCTGCGCTGCTCCACTCACCGCCCAGCCTGCTGCCGACTGCGTTCCAGGAAGGAAGTGGTGCGTCTGATTTAGCGCTCCACTTCCTTCCTGGAGCGCAAATGCTGAATTTTTTAAAAGTTTGAACCCATGAGCGCCTGGTGCTAATTTTACAAACTTTTAAAAGTTAGCTCCCAAATTTCTCCTCCGGGGGTTGCCCAAAGGATGAAATCTGGCAGAACGTCTGGCTACACTGGGGTCAAGTTTCGGCCTGAGTTGCTCCCAATTTTTTTGGAGCATCTAGTTTCGAATGGAGTATCTTAGAAATTGCAATCCTCGGCCTTTCGTTTGCTCCAGTTCTAGTGAGTTAGAATCGTTTCATTTTAGAACAGATTTTCTTTTCAAAAGGGGACGTGTCCGGCCACTTACGCCTGTTTTGCAAGTTTAGGCAGCAAAAACTTACTCCAAACTAACTTAGAATGGAGTAAGTGTAGATTTTTGTACGCTCAGAAAAACCTTGCCTACATTTGGAAATCAGGCGCATGGAACGAAAGATGGAGGGGGGGAGGGGGGGGTAGGGGGGAGGGGGGGGGTAGGGGGGAGGGGGGGGGTAGGGGGAAGGGGTGTTTGTAAACATTAAACACTTCACTTTTACAAATAAAGAGCCATCAACAATAATAAATGATAAATAAATCAATAAATCAATCCAAATAAATTAAAAAATTAAAAATGTAAAAAAAATTAAAAATCACTCAATAAATAAAAAAATATTTCTACTCACCTACTGCAGCACCAGGGAGAAGAGGGGGGTGGGAGGGGGAAGAGAAGATGGGGGGGGGGGGGGGGGAGAGAGAGAAGACGATGAAGAAGAAGCCCCGCACGCAGCTGATGCCGGGCTGTTGCTGCCGCCGCCGACTCTTCAGGCAAGGCCCGCCCCAGCGAGATGCGGGTAGGTGGGCCCCGCCAACGACGAGGAAGCCGGGCCATGCCGCGGACTTCGGGCGGGTCCCGCATGCAGCCGATGCCGGGCTGCCGACGTCTCTTCGGGCGGGCGCCCGCCCTCAGCGAGAGGCCGGGCGGGCTAGGGGCGACGTCCCTTCGGCCTGGGATAGGGTTGTCGCCCCGGAGACAGGACGCCGGCAGCTACTGCGCACACGTGCAGCTGCCGGCACTGTTTTCGGAGCCGGGCTGTAGCTCCGCCCCCAGCAGCTCCTGCTGCGCCGCGCCGAGGTGGAAATGGGACTACAGCTATCTGAGAATCGCGAGGTAAGTATTCGGCGCAATTTCTGTTCGATAAATTAGGCGGGCCTCTCCGATGTGCGCCGTTCTAGCGGGCGGCCGAAACTTGAGCCCATTGAGTGTGCCAAACAATTGGTAACTGACATCCAGATTGGATTTGCGGTGAAGCATTTTAAAACAGGTGGGGATTTAGTGCCTTGGAGGTGTACACAAAGGAAGTGAATGTAATATGGGAAGGCAGGACACCAGGAATCCATACAGTGGGAGGTGATGAGAAGAAAGGCATTTGCATTTTAAAAAGCACATCATTGTGTGTCAGCTCAGTGGGTTGCACTCTCGCCTCTGGTTCAGAAGGTGGTGGGTTGAAGGCCCACTCCAGGAACTTGAGCACTTAATTCAGACTGACATGCCAGTTTAGTACTGAGGGAGTGCTGCACTGTCGGAGGTGCCGACTTTAGGATGAAACGTGGAGCCGAGGCCCCGTCTGCTCTCTCAGATCGACATAAAAAATCCCATGGCACTATTTTGAAGAACAGCAGGAAAGATCTCCCTGGTGTCCTGGCCAATACTTATCCCTCAACCAACTCTCAAAAACAGATTATCGAGTCAGTATCACAGTGCTGTGTGTGGAATCTTGCTGTGCTCAAGTTGGCTGCTGAGTTTCCTATATTACAAAAGAACTACATTTCAAAAAGTACCTCCTTGGTTATAAAGTGTTTGGGACGTCCTGAAAGGTGTTACATAAATGCAAGTCTTTCTGTGGCTCCAAGAAACACTTCATGTACAATGAATTCCCATGAATGACCATTCTGAGTCATTTTCTTTCTGTTAGCCAATGCTTCAGCCACTTTGTGCACATGCTGGTCCCACAAACAGCAGGGTTCATGGATTAATGTCCCATCCAAGAGACAACAGCTCCCACAATGCAGCATTCCCTCAGTACCACATCCTAGATTATGCTCTCAGGAGCCAAACTGTGGCTTAATCTCACAACAGTCTGCTCCAGAGGAAAGAGTGCTACCAACTGAGCCGAGTTGAATTTAGTCCACTTATATTCTATACACTGGAACAAATGGAATATGTGTCCAGCTTTGATTTGTACAACACTCGACAAGCTCAACAAAATCTTCAGGTAGAACACTTCACCAGTAAATTTCATAGTGGTTCTACCAATGGTCTGCCATAACTTCAGTGGGAGATTGGTGAAAACTCCAGAGAAACGGGGTAAGTGATGTCCCAATGCGACAATGTGCAAATGTGCCAATATGTGTTCCCATGTGACAGTGTCCCAGTGTGAGAGTGTCCCAGTGTGACAGTGTGACAGCATAACAGTGTCCCAGTGTGACAGTGCCCCAGTGTTCCAGTGTGACAGTGTCCCAGTGTGACAGTGTCCCAGTATCCCAGTGTGACAGTGTCTCAGTGTGACCGTGTCCCAGTGTGACAGTGTCCCAGTGTCCCAGTGTGACAGTGTCCCAGTGTGACCGTGCCCCAGTGTTCCAATGTGACAGTGTCCCAGCGTGACAGTGTCCCAGCGTGACAGTGTTCCAGTGTGAAAGTGACCCAGTGTTCCAGTGTGACAGTGTCCCAGTGTCCCAGTGTTCCAATGTGACAGTGCCTCAGTGTGACAGTGTGACCGTGTCCCAATGTGACAGTGTCCCAGTGTGACAGTGTCAGTGTCCCAGTGTGAATGTCCCAGTGTGACAGTGTCCCAGTATTCCAGTATGACAGTGTGACAGTGTCTCAGTGTGACCATGTCCCAGTGTGACAGTACCCAGTGTGACAGTGTCCCAGTGTGACCGTGTCCCAGTGTGACAGTGTCCCAGTGTCCCAGTGTGACAGTGTCCCAGTGTGACCGTGCCCCAGTGTTCCAATGTGACAGTGTCCCAGCGTGACAGTGTCCCAGCGTGACAGTGTTCCAGTGTGAAAGTGACCCAGTGTTCCAGTGTGACAGTGTCCCAGTGTCCCAGTGTTCCAATGTGACAGTGCCTCAGTGTGACAGTGTGACCGTGTCCCAATGTGACAGTGTCCCAGTGTGACAGTGTCAGTGTCCCAGTGTGAATGTCCCAGTGTGACAGTGTCCCAGTATTCCAGTATGACAGTGTGACAGTGTCTCAGTGTGACCATGTCCCAGTGTGACAGTACCCAGTGTGACAGTGTCCCAGTGTGACAGTGTCCCAGTGTGACAGTGTCCAGTGTCCCAGCGTGACAGTGTCCCAGTGTGACCGTGTCCCAGTGTGACAGTGTTCCAGTATGACAGTGTCCCAGTATGACCGTTTCTCAGTGTGACCGTGTCCCAGTGTGACAGTGCCCCAGTGTGACAGTGCCCCAGTGTGACAGTGTCCAATGTGACAGTGTCCCAGTGTTCCAGTGTGACAGTGTCTCAGTGTGACCATGTCCCAGTGTGAGTGTCCAGTGTGACAGTGTGACAGTGTCCCAGTGTGACAATGTCCCAGTGTTCCAGTGTGACCGTGTTCCAGTGTGACAGTGTCCCAGTGTGACAGTGTCCCAGTGTGACAGTGTCCCATGTGACCGTGTCCCAGTGTCCCAGTGTGACCGTGTCTCAGTGTGACAGTGTCCCAGTGTGACCGTGTCCCAGTGTGACCGTGTCCCAGTGTGACTGTGCCCCAGTGTGACCGTGTCCCAGTGTCCCAGTGTAATAGTATCCCAGTGCGGATGCAATGTCACGCTATCCCAATAATGCAGTGTCCGAATGTGTCATATGTTGCAATGGCTCGGCATAGTTAGCACAAAACAACTTTGGCAATCGGCCATATTTCCTTTTGGCATTCAGAGGAAGTGGCTGGCAGTTATCTATGGTTAGTTGCCTGGACAATATCTCTGTCAAAGGCTGATGCATAACACAGCAACAGTAACATCAACCTACAAATGGCGCTGTGCGATTTCAGTGTATGAACACTTAATCCAATCAGTGAAGTTGCTTGGACTTTAATGGTGCTTTCAACCTGTTCAAAAAAAAGTATATTAAAGACTCCTTTAAAACAGTAGAAAAAGTAATTTCATAAAAATAACCCGAGGGTTTGCACACTCAACGCTCAGTGTTGCTTCTAAGCTCTATGGGTTAGGGGATAATCAAGTTACAAATATAAATAAGCATTTGAAGAATTGCAGGAGCTGCATCATATTCCCTCCCTACAAGAAATATTGCAGATAAGCGGGGCAACAGCCCAGGTTACACATCATACCTCTCTCTAAAATATAATTATCAAGTGATAAGTATTTAGGTGTATCAGAAAGGAGCGAGGGACCAACGGGATTCAATTGAATTCTCAGTTTATTTAATCCCTTGTCCCTGTAGCAGCTCACTGTATAAACAGCCAGTATGCTGGCTACCCTGGCCTCAATCCATGTTAAAGTCTCATTGTTTTCAGAGGCAGTTTGTGCATTCCTGCTGTAATCTGAATTTAATTTCCCTTCTGTAACTGATGTTTCAGGCACTGTGATAGACAATGACTTCTGCAGCCAGCACTCAATATAACGAGAAGCAATTTAACCTGGAAAACTGCAAGTTCAGCTGCAATACATTACAGTACAAACTGTCACTCAGAAACTGAGATGAACTCTTCACCCTTTTTACCTATTTCATATCCTCCCACTATCTTGCTAACCATGTAACCCTCTTTTCTCAAACAGGCTATTTAAAGGCCACACAATGTGAGGAAGAGGGCAGGACAGTCCCCTGGTAGTAGTAAGCTCCCTTCAGGCATCTATTTACAAACCATCTGAACCCCTCGATTAGATTCCTGTCTGTAATCACTCCCAGGTATCCATTATTCTATATATTAACCACCTGAACCCCTCAATTAGATTCCAGTCTGTAATCACTCCCAGGTATCCATTATTCTATATATTAACCACCTGAACCCCTTGATTAGATTCCAGTCTGTAATCACTCCCAGGTATCCATTATTCTATATATTAACCACCTGAACCCCTTGATTAGATTCCTGTCTGTAATCACTCCCAGGTATCCATTATTCTATATATTAACCACCTGAACCCCTCAATTAGATTCCAGTCTGTAATCACTCCCAGGTATCCATTATTCTATATATTAACCACCTGAACCCCTCGATTAGATTCCTGTCTGTAATCACTCCCAGGTATCCATTATTCTATATTTAGACCATATGATCCCCTCGATTAGATTTCTATGCTATAACCACTGCTCCTGATCCACATCTAGTAACCCCAGGGTTAACTGGAGAGCGGATATATTTCATTGCGGAGTGCCATTCATAGCGCACTCGTGCTGATTGTAAATCTTTCCCTGCACTTGTCTGGGGGGCTGCAAGAATGGATGGAGTTTATGACCACTGGCTGGACCTTTTAATGGCAAGAAAATGGTCTGTGCTGAGGGAGTGAAAAATGTTGGGTTTCCTGTCATTTTAAAGTGATGGGCCCAAAAGGGATAGACCATCTATTATACTCAGAGTGCAGCCAACAGAGTGTTGGACCGCGATCAGCTGGCTCTTGTTTAACTCAAGGCAAGGTGTAGACAGCCTTCCCAACCTTTTCTGATTCCTCTGAGAATTCTGCCTGTGCTGGAAAAGAGATTTTTCTCTTCCTGTCCAACGAACAGACAACTAACCCTTTGGCTATGTGTCGCATCCTTCATTAGAGTTTCTCCTTTTTCTTTTGTTGTGTTTGCTTTCCAATTTCATTTAATTTCTTGGGAGGGGAGCCATTTCTCAGTGTCAGGGGATTA
The DNA here is from genome assembly GCF_044704955.1 of Pristiophorus japonicus. Classification (NCBI taxonomy): domain Eukaryota; kingdom Metazoa; phylum Chordata; class Chondrichthyes; family Pristiophoridae; genus Pristiophorus; species Pristiophorus japonicus. Next base: position 199,884,960 of record NC_091983.1, on the reverse strand, counting down.
GTGTTCTGGAGTGCCTCCTCTCCGTCTCTATTTTTAGTCCCATTGTTGGTGTCAAGACATTGTAGCTCGAGTTAACATGCAGAGTAAATCTCCCTCTACATTGCCCATTACACACTCCCAGGCCACGTACAGCTCAAGTCAGACAGATCGAGGTGCATCATGTCAACAGCACAGAAACAGGTAATTCAGTCCAACTGGTCCGTGCCGATGTTTATGCTCCACACGAGCTTCGTCCAACCCAATCAACATAATCTTCTATTCCTTTCTCCTTTATGTGTTTATCTAGCTTCCCCTTAAAGACACCTATGCTACTCGCCACAACTACTTCTTGTGATAATGAGTTCCACATTCTTGACATAGTAAAGCTCTTTCCGTAAGAGCTCCATCAAGACCTGGCGGGTTCCGTACATCAGAGGGTAAAGGTGGAGCAAATCTCTTTCTACATCGCCCCCATCTGCAATCCCAGGTCATGTACAGCAGAGCTGCACAGTAGAACTCCCTTCACGACATCCATAATACATTCCCACATGTGCATCTGCGCAAATACAGAGGCTGAATTCCAGGACATAGTCGATGTATTTACTGAGGCGTACGAAAGCATAGGCCTTACGCTAAACACCCGTAAGACAAAAGTCCTCAACCAGCCTGTCCTCGCCGCACAGCACTGCCCCCCAGTCATCAAGATCCATGGCGCGTCCCTGGACAACGTGAACCATTTCCTGTACCTCGGGAGCCTATTATCAACAAGAGCAGACATTGACAACGAGATTCAACACCACCTCCAGTGCGCCAGTGGAGCCATCGGCTGCCTGAGGAAAAGAGTGTTTGAAGACCAGGCCCTCAAAACTGCCACCAAGCTCATGGTCTACAGGGCTGTAGTGATACCCGCCCTCTTGTATGGCTCAGAGACATGGACCATGTATAGTAGACACCTCAAGTCACTGGAGAAATACCATCAACGATGTCTCCCCAAGATCCTACAAATCCCCTGGAGAGACAGGTGCACCAACATTAATGTCCTCGACCAGGCCAACATCCCCAGCATTGAAGCACTGACCACATTCGACCAGCTCCGCTGGGCAGGCCACATCATTCGCATGCCAGACACGAGACTCCCAAAGCAAGCACTCTACTCGGAACTCCTTCATGGCAAACGAGCCAAATGTGGGCAGAGGAAACGTTACAGGGATACCCTCAAAGCCTGACTGAAAAAGTGCAACATCCCCACTGACACCTGGGAGTCCTTGGCCAAAGTCCGCCCTAAGTGGAGAAAGTGCATCCGGGAGGGCGCTGAGCACCTCGAGTCTCATCGCCGAGAGCATGCAGAAATCAAGCGCAGGCAGCGGAAAGAGAGTGCGGCAAACCAGTCCCACCCACCCTTTTCCTCAATGACTATCTGTCCCACCTGTGACTGGGACTGTGGTTCTCGTATTGGACTGTTCAGCCACCTAAGGACTCATTTTTAAGAGTGAAAGCAAGTCTTCCTCGATTCCGAGGGACTGCCTATGATGATGATATGATGATGAATACATTCCCAGTGTGTACAGTCAGCTAAGATGCCGAGACTAACTCCCTCTACATTGCACATCAAACATTCCTAGTTATGAACAGCATGGGTGAAATGCAGATTAAAGCTACCTTTATATTGCCCTTCCAACACTACAGCGCAGATCACGCAGTGATTAACGTAGAGTGAAACTCCATCAACACTCCACCAGGAATGTAGCTTAACCGCCACCTTCACACAGAGTTCCCCCACTGCACGTGTGCGATATTACCATTTCCCACACCAGCCGCCTGCTGACCTCTCAGAATGAATGGTGGTTTTGGTCTGCGGACTTGTACCCATTGGAAAATGGATGGCGACTATTCAAGCCCATTTCATTTAGGACCCTTACTGGAACATAAGAACATAAGAAATAGGAGCTGGAGTAAGCCATTTGGCCTTTTGAGCCTGCTCCGCCATTCACCAAGACCATGGATGATCTTCTATCTCAATTCCACCTTCTGGCACCATCCCCATATCCTTTGATTCCCTTAGTTCCCCAAAAATCTAACAACCTCTGTCTTGAATATAATCAACGACTGAGCATCCACAGCTCTCTTGGGTAGAGAATTCCAAAGATTCACAACCCTTTGAGTGAAGAGATTTCTCCTCATCTCAGACCTAAGTGGCGAACTCCTTATTCTGAGACTGTGACCCCGTGTTCTAGATTCCCCAGCCAGGGGAAACATTTTCTCAGCATTAACCCTGTCAAGCCCCTTAAGAATGTTATTTGTTTCAATTAGATCACCTCTCATTCTTCTAAATTCTAGGGAAGAGAGGCCTAGTCTACTCAATCGCTCCTCTTAGGGCAATCCCCTCATCCCAGGAATCAGTCTGGTGAACCTTTGTTGCACTCACTCGAAGGCAAGTTTGTCTTTCCTTAGGTAAAGAGACCAGAACTGTACACAGTGCTCCAGGTATGGCCTCAGCAATGCCCTGTATAATTGTAGTAAGACTTCTTTACTGTTATACTCTAATCCCTTTGTAACAAAAGCTAACAAACCTTTTGCTTTCCTAATTGCTTGTTGTCCCTGCATGTTAACTTTCTACAAGGACATCCAGGTCCCTCTAACTGCAAACATTTCCCAGTCTCTCGCCATTCCACAAATATTCTGCTTCTTTCGTTTTTCCCACCAAAGTGGATAACTCACTGCTGTCACCGAGAGGAGATTTCAACCGTAACACCCGAGGCTGGATTAGAACGGCAGGATTTTGAACTTGCACATTCCAGCGGGAGGCTTTGGGCAATTCTAACTGCTGGGCCTCACCTTCACGCCGCCGGTGCAATGGTGGGTCTCAGAGGGTGCAAAGCAGAAGCTAACTAATATGTCCTTACTATACAGTATAAATGCACATGAGGCCCATACTTGAGAGAAGGTTACTCTGTGACCAGTAACCTTTATTCCAGCACTAAAGTGGAGAAGATGGGTGGAGCTTCCCCTTTTATATCTGAAAGTCCAGGTTAGGAGTGTCTCCCACAAGTTCACCACCTAGTGGTCAGTGTTCTCACGGTGTACAACTTAGGTCAGTTTATACATGGATTACAATGATAGTTGAATACATGACATCACCTCCCCTCCCCAAAAGTCTTATTGGGATCACAGGTTAAGTCTCTCTGGTGGTTTACGCTCCCTTGTAGAGCGCCTGAGTTGGGGCTCCGGTTGTTGGGCGCTGGCCTGAGTGTCTGCTGTTTGTGGTGCCTCAGCCTGTCCGGACTGCCCACAGTGACTGGGCTCTCCTCCACTCGGTTCCGGTGTTCGGTCACCTGTGGTGGAGTGAACTGTACATCGTGTTCTTCCTCTGCTTCTTCTATGGGGTTGCTGAACCTCCTTTTTGTTTGATCCACGTGTTTGCGGCACATTTGTCCATTGGTAAGTTTAACTACTAGAATCCTATTCCCCTCTTTGGCAATCACAGTATCTGCGAGCCATTTGGACCCTGCAGAGTAGTTGAGGACAAAGACAGGGTCATTGACATCAATACATCGTGCCCTCGCATTCCGTCATGGTAGTCACAATGTGACCGGTGCCTACTCTCAACAATTTCTTTCATGGTGGGGTGTATAAGGGATAACCTGGTTTTGAGCGTCCTTTTCATTACCAGCTCTGCGGGTGGAACCCCTGTGAATGAGTGTGGTCGGGATCTATTGGCCAACAGGAGGCGTGATAAGCGGCTTTGTAGGGAACCCTCTTGGATTCTGAGCATCCCCTGTTTGATTATCTGCACTGCTCGTTCTGCCTGGCCGTTTGAGGCCGGCTTGAACGGTGCCGTTCTGACATGGTTGATACCATTTCCTGCCATGAAGTCCTGGAATTCAATGCTTGTCGCTGACCAAGATGTCCGGTAGACCATGGGCGGCGAACATTGCCCGTAGACTTTCTACCGTGGCCGATGATGTGCTTGAATTGAGAATGTCACACTCGATCCATTTGGAGTAGGTGTCTACTACAACCAAAAACATTTTTCGCATGAAAGGACCTGCATAGTCCACATGGATGCGTGACCATGGCTTGGCGGGCCAGGACCAGGGGCTAAGGGGGGCTTCCCTGGGCACATTGCCCAGCTGGGCACACGTGTTGCACCTGCGAACACAAAGTTCCAGGTCTGCATCTATCCCTGGCCACCAAATGTGTGACCTGGGTGCTCATTGTGGAGTTCTCGGATGAACGCCTCTCTGCCCATCTGGGGCATGACTAATCGGTTTCCCCATAGTAGGCAATCGGCCTAAATCGAGAGTTCATCCTTGCGCCTGTGAAATGGTTTAAATTCCTCAGGGCATGCCCCGTAAGTGGCTGCCCAGTCCCCATTCAGGACACATTTCTTGACTAAAGACAGTAGTGGGTCTCTATTTGTCCAGACTTTGATCTGACGGGCTGTCACGGGTGAGACTTCGCTTCCGAAAGCTTCAACAGCCATGACCATCTCAGCAGCATGTTTGATTGCTCCCTCAGTGGTGGCTAGTGGGAGCCTGCTGAGTGCATCGGCGCAATTTTCAGTGCCCGGTCTGTGCCGAATTGTATAGTCATAGGCGGCTAACTTGAGTGCCCACCTCTATATGCGGGCCGACACATTTGCATTTATGGCCTTGTTGTCGGCCAAAAGGGACATTAGGGATTTGTGATCTGTCTCCAGCTCAAATTTCTTGCCAAACAGGTACTGGTGCATTTTTTTTTTACTGCATATACACAGGCAAGCGCTTGCTTTTCTACCATCCCGTAACCCTTTCTGCCTGGGACAGACTTCTGGAGGCATAAGCTACCGGCTGTAACTGACCCTTGGCATTCACATGCTGCAACACACGCCCGACCCCATAGGACGACGCATCGCACGTTAACACAAGTTTTTTACATGGGTCATATAGCGTTAACAGATTATTGGAGCATAACAAATTGAGTGCTCTGTCAATAGCCCTTTCCTGGCTGCCCCCCCAGACCCATTTGCGACCTTTGCGTAGGAGCACGTGTAGCGGCTCTAACAGCGTGCTCAATTTGGGAAGAAAGTTACCAAAATAGTTCAGGAGCCCCAGGAATGAACACAGCTCCGTCGTGTTACTGGGTCTGGGTGCTCTCTGGATCGCTTCCGTTTAGGACACAGTAAGTCTGATCCCGTCTGCTGCTATCCTCATCCCCAGGAATTCTACCTCTGGAGCTAGGAAGACGCACTTCGCCTTTTTCAGTGGCAGACCTACCCGGTCCAGTCTGCGTAGCACCTCCTCCAGGTTGTGGAGGTGTTCTTCAGTATCGTAACCCGTGATGAGGATGTTGTCTTGAAAAACCACCGTCCTTGGAATCGACTTGAGGAGACTTTCCATGTATCGTTCAAAGATCGCGGCGGCCGAGCGAATCCCGAACGGATATCTGTTGTACTCAAACAACCCCTTGTGTGTCGTGATGGTGGTCAGCTTCTTTGACTCACTCGCCAGCTCCTGGGTCATGTAAGCTGAGGTCAGGTCCAATTTTGAAAAAAGTTTGCCACCGGATAGCGTCGCAAAGAGGTCCTCCGCTCTCGGTAGCAGGTACTGGTCTTGGAGTGACACCCGATTGATGGTGGCCTTGTAATCACCACATATCATGACCGACCCATCCACCTTGAGCACCGGCACAATCGGGCTCGCCCAGTCACTGAATTCGACTGGCGAGATGATGCCTTCCCTCAGCAGGCTGTCCAATTCGCCTTCTATTTTTCCCCGCATCACGTACGGCACCACTCTGGCCTTGTGGTGTACTGGCCTGGCGTCCAGGTTTATGTGAATCACTAACTTGGTCCCCATGAAAGTGCCAATGCCGGGTTGAAATAGTGAGTCAAATTTGTCCTGAACCTGTGAGCATACTATTCGCTCCACAGGAGAAATTGCATTGACATCACCCCATTTCCAGTTCATGACAGCAAGCCAACTCCTCCCCAGCAGTGCGGGACCATCCCCCAGGACAATCCAGAGTGGCAACCTTTTCTCCGAATCTTTGTGGGTCATGACTACCGTGGCGCTGCCTAGCACCGGAATGATCTCCTTTGTATATGTCCGTAGCTGTGCGTCTATCGGCAATAATTTTGGCCTCCTGGCCTTGGACGCCCAAATTTGTCGAACTGTTTGATACTCATCAGGGACTGGCTGGCCCCTGTGTCTAGCTCCATTGATACTGGGATGCCATTGAGGAGCATATTCATCATTATCGGTGGCGTCCTGGTGTATGAACTGTATATGTGCTCCACATGAACTCGCTGAACTTCAGCTTCCAGCGATTTCCCCCAGTGTTCATTTGGCCTCGTAGGGCTTACATCGGGCCCGTCCTCCTCGTACATCAACCTGGCTGCAGGCTTCCTGCACATATGTGCCAAGTGACTGCTGACGTTGCAATTACTGCAGGTATATTGCTGATACCTGCAAGCTCTGGCTGTGTGTTTGCCTCAACACCTCCAACATGAGCCGTTGTTGGAAACAAAAGGTCCATTACCAGTCGATCGTCTCTGACTGTCTCTGTAACTGTCCTTAAACGCACCATTGACAGGTGCTGATGGCCCCATTACTGGCCACATTGTTCCTTGAGATGGCATGAATCGCCGTTCAGTTAGCCATTGTCTCTGTTGAATTCCCCCTTTGGGTTCGACTACATGCTCGGGCATGTCCGATTGCCCCTGTCTGCCTGGAGAACTGTGCCACATTAACAATGTTGACTCCCTGTCCATTTGCTGCATTTAAACCAAGATTTTTGTCAAACATCATTCTGGTTTCTTCCTCCCCTGAGATAAATGTCTGGGCCATCAAAGCCGCCGTTTCCAGGGTCAAGTCTTTGGTCTCAATCAGTTTCCTGAAAACCCCAGCGTGCCCGATGCCCTCAATAAAAAAGTCTCGCAGCATTTCCGCTGTGCATGCACCTGGGAGCTTACATAGTCTCACCAGTCACCGGAGGTCTGCCACGAAGTCTGGAACGCTTTGCCCTTCTCGCCGCCGGTGCATGTAAAACCGGTGTCTCGCCATGTGCATGCTGCTCACCAGTTTAAAGTGTTCCCCGATCAACTTACTGAGCTCTTCAAAAGTCTTGCCCGCCGGCTTCTCTGGCACTAGAAGGTCCTTCATCAGGGAGTAGGTCCTGGATCCACAAACCGTCGGGAGATGAGCCCTGCGTTTGTCGGCCGAATCCTGTCCCAACCATTCCTTGGTGATGAAACTTTGCTGTAGTGTCTCAATAAAATCATCCCAATCTTCACTGACACAGTACCTCTTGTCTGTGCTGCTAGTGGCCATGCTCGCGTGGTTTAAATCCCAGTTTCTCGTCGCCAATAATATGTCCTTACTATACAGTATAAATGCACACGAGGCCCATACTTGAGAGAAGGTCACTCTGTGACCAGTAACCTTTATTCACCAGCACTAAAGTGGAGAAGATGGGTGGAGCTTCCCCTTTTATACCTGAAAGTCCAGGTTAGGAGTGTCTCCCACAAGTTCACCACCTAGTGGTCAGTGTTGTCACGGTGTACAACTTAGGTCAGTTTATACATGGATTACAATGACAGTAGAATACATGACACTAACCAAAGGGCGGGAGAGGAAGGCAGGCTCACCAGCAAGTGGGAATACCACGGGCGTTTTTTGGGTGAGGATTGGGAGGTCAGAGAATCTGAGGCAGAGGGAGGCTGTGACTTTCCTTGCTGTGCCTGGTGGAGCGCACGCCTGCTCCTCCATACCCCACACTGTAGGGTCTCCTCGCCACTTCATAGAAACATAGAAACATAGAAAATAGGTGCAGGAGCAGGCCATTCGGCCCTTCTAGCCTGCACCGCCATTCAATGAGTTCATGGCTGAACATTCAACTTCAGTACCCCATTCCTGCTTTCTCGCCATACCCCTTGATCCCCCTAGTAGTAAGGACCTCATCTAACACTTGGCGACCTGCTTCAGCCCAGCGGGAGAGCCCGGGCGGCTTGCCCGCTCAGACCCCGGAGGAACGGGACTCTGATCTGCATAAAGCACTGAGCCCCCCTCCCCCCCCACAACCCACCCATCCACCGCCTGATTAAAATGAGCCTCTCAACCCCCTACCGGTTAGAATTGGCAATGTTGGGAAAGGGTCAGGTTTGGGGCGGGTAAGTAAGCCCCTTGTTTTTAACCGCCCACCCGCCCAGTTGCTTTCGGGCAGGTAGGGTTAAAATTGGCCCCAGGAAGGTAGACTGAGTTGGAGAGGTGGGGAGTGAAGAAATGGAGTAGTGAAGAAAACTACAAGACATCATCAAGGGCCGACCGAGCACGAGGCCCACGAAACGGAAGGTTGTCAGCAACCAAATTCACAACCCGGGCCACCACAACCAGCGAAACGACCAACTGAAACCAACTCAGCAAAAACCGAAGAATCGACATTTATTTCCACTCGATAATCTACTTCTGAATGACCAACGGGTGAGAAATTACCAAAAAGGACTAACTAAAACTATTCCTAACCAAAGAAAGTGGGTATTTACCCCATACATCCAAAACGCATCAACGGACTCACCCCAACTGAAGACTACGCAGTCCGAAGTCCTCTCCTCCATCCGGGGTACGGCTCGCCTAGAAGGCCAAGTGCAGCAAACCCCAAAACCGCGATTCACCGGCAATTGTCAAAAGGGATTGGTGAGCATGGCCCTTGAACCCCCAGAGCTATAACTTAGTTAGTTAGGGGAATTGGGAGGGGGAGGCTGGGATAACTTGTGTAAATGTATCTGCATTCTCCTCTTTACCCCATTTAGAGTTTAAGCTGTATTCTTTTCCCCACAGGCTGTATGTTGACAATTTATTCAATGTGTTGTACCCCTCAGTGTGTATTGGTATTACTATTCTGTGTGTATTATTAAAGGTGTGCCTTTTACTTCCTTTTAAACACAATAAAGCCATACCTGCTTCCTACCTTGAAACCGATTGTCTGTCCAAGTCTGTCACAGTCCCTTCATAATTCCAGAATCTAGAACCAAGGGTGTGGGAGCGATTCAAAACCACTCATATAAGGTCAGAAGGGAAAGTTGACCCGCCCGAAAACCACCCCTTACAATATCTTTAACGCCAACTCCCCAAAGGCTCAATTGGTAAAGGCCAGTTGTGTGACTGAACCACACAGATCAAAAGGTCCTCACTTCAGTTCCCCTTCCGTGTTGATCTCAGCCAGGGTGGCAAGGTTGCTGCAACTGGCCTTGGCCCAGTGGGCTGTGGGAGTCGGGGGTCGGGGGGGAAATCGGCCCGAGCTCCCAGTCCGAATTGCTATCTGGTAACTCCTTGCTGGAAAGCGTGCACGTGTGGGAAACCGTGATGAGGACAGACAGAAAGAGTTTCTCTCTATCTACCTTACAGAATTCTTTAACATAAACACCTCGATCAGATCACCCCTCAATCTTCTACACTCAAGGGAATACAAGCCATGTTTATGCAACCGTGTCCTCCTAATTTAACCCTTGAAGAGAGGAATGAAAAGGCAGGAGGGGAAAACACTGCAATACATCATGTGAGGAGAGTGGTGTAGGCTCCCTGTTATTCCGCAGATGGACAACACCCATGTCCTCACAGACTCGGTAGCCTCACTAATCTCACTGTTTAGACTGACGTACGAACAATGGCTGTCTGGCTGAGGCAGGAGTCCGCACCTTCCAAAAAAACACAGGACATAGACAATTTTTCTTTTATTCGTTCATGGGAGTTGGCATCGCTGCAAGGCCGGCATTTCTTGCCCATCCCTAATTGTCCTTGAGAAGGTGGTGGTGAGCCGCTATATTGAACCGCTGCAGTCTGTGCGGTGACAGTACTCCCATAATGTTGTTAGCTCGGGAGTTCCAAGGTTTTGACCCAGCGACGATGAAGGAGGTCGCAGGTTTGGGAGGTGCTGCCGAAGAAGCCGTGTCAAGTTGCTGCAGTGCAATCTTGGAGGGAGGGTGCCTACCTCTTAAGGATCTCGGATAGGAACATAGGAACAGGAGTAGGCCATTCAGCCCCTCGAGCTTGCTCTGTCATTCAACATGTACCTCAGCTCCATTTACCCGCCTTAGCTCCACATCCTTTGATATCCTTACGCAACAAAAATCGATCATCCTCAGTCTTGAAACCTCCGTTCATTCCCCCAGCAGCCACAGCCTTTGGGGGGGTGAGAGGTCCAGAGTTCTGCTTTGTGTGAAAAGGGGCTTTCTGATTTCACTGCTAAATGGCCTAGCTCTAATTTTAGGGTTATGTCACCTCGTTCTTAATTCCCCACTGGAGGAAATAGTTTCTCTCTATCTACCCTATCGAATCCTTTTAACGTTATAAGCATCTCGATTAGATCACCCTTTTATACTCAAAGGAATACAAGCCGTGTTTATGCAACCTGTCCGTATAATTTAACTGTCTACGAGGCAGGAGGGAAAAATCTGCAATACAACATAGAAGGAAATGGTGTAAGCTCCTTCTTGTTCAGCACATGGATAGCACCCAAAAACTACTGTTCCAGGCTAATTCTCGTCACTGCAGCCAATGAAAGCAAATGATGAGAGAATACTGATTAATGGAAGGGCCCTGTTTATAATGACAATTACTGTGCATTCCACGAAACTGCCAAGCACGTCATGAAACCGCAAACTCGCAACAACAAAGCAGAACAAGACATTACATAACTACATCATGTTTCATTCTATTCCCGCTCAGACATTCAAAAGCATTCCTCTGGTCCCCAGACGACCATTTGACCCCGACACTCCTCCCTCATGTGATTTGCATTGTGCGGGATGTGGGTGCTGGGGGAGAAGCTGGAGAAAGATGGCTGGGAATTTGGCCAGAGCAATTGAGAGACTAGCATTCGGTGCCAAACGTGCCTCCGCCAGAGGCAATATAAAACACTCCTTTCTTAGCAACGCAGGGCTATGCGAACACGGCATTTTTATGTTCCCTCGTGCTATCTCTCGATCTCAACACATGGTCACAAAAAGGCCGAGAGCAAAATGTTCGCTAAGGTGCGCAGCTGGTGTCAGAAAACTTTAATGGCCCTGTAAGGAATGGCAGCATGCTTCACCTCACAGATAAAATGTTCCTGGGCCTTTTGGATATGCGTTGAGTGCTTTGAGATGTCTCCCTGGATGCGAGAGGTGCTGTAGACAGTGGGGTTGTTGGTGTTAAACCTGGGTCACTAGATAACGATAAGGAACAGATTTCTTGTTCTCTAGCTGTGGGACACTGAGACCAATTGCAAGTTCCCCACGAGATCAGCTGTATTACTAGAAAACCTCAGACCAGGAAGGCTTAAGGTGCGATGCCTGGTTTTCGAGAAATGCAGCTGATTTCATGCCAGCTGATCTGTGGTGGGGATTGGATTGGATTGAACCAGACCGTGGCCAGTGAGCAAGCGGACTCTTGGAGTGAACACACTGAATTTCTCCACCCTGTCAATAGCACTCTCACCTCTGCGTCAGAGGTTGTGGGTCCAAGTCCCACTCCAGAGACTTGAGCACATAATCCAGGCTGACACTCCAGTGCAGTATGCTGCACTGTCGGAGGTGTCGTCTTTCAGTTGAGACGTTAAACCGAGGCCCCGTCTGCTCTCTCAGATGGACGCAAAAGATCCAGGGCATTGTCCAAAAAAGAACAGGGGAGTTCTCCCTGGCGTCCTGATCAATATTTATCATTCAAACAACATTAAAAAAACCAGATGATCTTGTCATTATCACATTGCTGTTTGTGGGAGCTTGCTGTGAGCAAATTGTCTGCCGCGTTTCCCACATTACAACACTTCAAATTTAATATTTAATTGGCTGTCAAGCGCTTTGGGATGTCCTGAGGTTGTGAAAGATGGTATAGAAATGCAAGTTCTTTCTTTCATTTCTACTCGTAGAAGGAAGACCAAACCAACATGAATTAAAAGAGCACGCTCATTGCTGAGGAAAAATAAATTCTTTCTTACCTCTGCCAACTTGTGCCAGTTGAAGGACTTCAGTGGGTGAGACGGCTGTGGAATAGCTTTCTTCCTCATGCTTCCGATCATGAGGGGGCAAGGGGGAGGTGGCATGGCGCAGTTGAAGAAGGGAGGGGCTCCAGGCGGGGGTGGAGGGCCACCGGGAGGTGGGGGTGGGGGCGGAGGAGGCATGAATTCATAGGGGAGTGGAGGGGGGGGTGGAGGCAGCTCGCCCAGCATCGGAGGAGGGGGCGGAGGAAGTGGCCCCCCGGGAGGAGGAGGGGGAGGGGGAAAGGAAAGGCCGACTCCATTCTGAAACAAAAAAAGGCAAACAGGAACCCTGAGCAAAGACGGAATAATAATAGTAACGTTTTCTTTAGAAAAGACTAACGACATATCTGTTAAAGAGGCACTCTCTTCAGCAGCGTGGTTTGGTAAACTTTTTTTGTTTTAGGAACGTATGGAATATTAGGAGGCCATTCAGCCCATCAGGCCCTGCTATACCTGGGAAGGAGAGTCAGTAGATTTGTGCTTTCCTTTCATCGGGATCACTTAAGCAATGACGTGGTTCAACAGGATTTTCCCATATCCCATAGTATTGGATGGGTTACACATGCTTTGTCCTCTAACACCAGCATTCCACGATGAAAAACAGCCAACCTACAGAAAACTCATGGCACTGTAGACCCATGAAAGAGTCTACAGTTGTGCCGCTGGTTATGGCTGCTGGATTCATTAATGTAAAGAGGTGAATCACCACGACTCCAGGGCCTTGAGATTCCTGGGGCTGGAGAGTTGCACCCTATGTCCGGTGGATGCTGGAATATGGGCGGATCCCGGCTTGGCCAGGGTTGTGGCCTGGATCTTTAAATTCTGGTCCGGGGGGTGGGGGCGGGGGGGGAGGGACGGCAGGGGAGGTGACACCGAGGACAGAACTTCCGCCTGCTTCCTCACATCATGGTAGCGTGTTGAGAAAAGTTCCCGGGCTTCCGTGACAAATTCCTTCCTTTATACCTATGAATGGCCTCAGCAGGGCCCACACCGGTCGAGGCCGGACGTCGGTCCCTCTGAGGCCTTCTGAAGGCCCCAACCTTCACTGGAGTAAATGAATAAATAAATATCCCTCCTGAATTGATTACCTTCACTAATTGGGGTCATTTCAGTGGGAGCGGCTGTAGTGGGAACTGAAGAATTAAATCAACATTTTTCTTCAGCCCACTTGGGCCTTAGAGAGGCTGATCAGATCGAGCCAGTGCAGCCATCGCCAGTGAACCCCCCGCCAGTGCTGACAGCCTCTCCCTGGATATGCAAGCGATCTGGCTGTCAGAATTTGGGACCTGCTCTCCGACTTTGGGGAGAGAGGGGGTGGGGTTCTGCTCCACTGCTCTTGTGCAGGGGGAGCTGGGCTCCGGGGAATTTCCAGAGATCTCTGTATTAACAACAGAGCCGAGGAATAGCACAATGGTCACCTCCCCTTAGCAGTGCATTAAAGGGAGAGAGAAGGTCACTGAAGGCCACTCCCCTGAGCTACAAAAGCGGGAGAAGAAAAAGTTTTCCAAACATTACCTTCAAGTAGAGAGTGTCCCTTAATGATTCATTCTTTAAGTATAGTATGTAACAGCAGCGATATTCCTCTTTAACATCCAGTTTGGTAAATACCCATATTGCCACTTGTCAAATGACAAGGATCCTGCTAACCTCAACTCACTAGTCCACAGTAACGTCACTCTATAAAGCTCTGTGATGTACCACTCTGAGGAAAGGAACACGTTTCATATTGGACACTAGTCGACCTTGAGTAGGTCGACTGCATTGTAGAATGCCTACCAACACGCCACAAGGTTATTATAGCAGCAGGCGTAACTGATGGCCCATTCCAACTTGGCGCAGTGCACCTTGGTCTAATCCACCTGACCACCTAAAGAACAGGCTGAGAAATTTTGCGGCGGAAAATTTCCAATCTGCCAGGGGCAAGGCGCCTGGCTGGGACCTCAGAGTTAGAAAGTGACCTCTCCAGCTTTGGCATTAAGAGCTCGCAGGTCAGCTTAGCAGGGATCAGAGGTGGAGTAAAGCTCCTTTCTACTCCATCGGAACAACGCTCCTCGGCCGTGACCTCGGGAGAGAGCCGTTTTCGGCACCAGCCGTCTGTCAGGCCTATCTGAACGAGATTACCACCAGCATACCAACAATATACTGTCTGCTATGGGCAATTGAGTTCGGAGCAGCCGGAGGGATTGCATGTCGAATCTTTACAACTGGAGTCTGGACCGATTTGAAGGCAGGCTTGAAAGGACATGTGGTAAGTGGATTAACAGATAACCGACACGTGGTCCATGTGAACTCCTGGACTGGTTTCCATTGCCTGAGGGAGTCCGGAGGAATTCTTCAGAGTTTTTTTTAAATTGAAAGCTGGGATATTGGTTCGAGGCCACATGTCTGAGGCCGAGTAAATACGCGCAGTCTGAGGCTCAGATACCCCTGAGGGTAAAATTCTACCTTGACCATTGGGGAGCGGGGCACAAAATGGATGATGGTAGGTCGATCAATTGAAAATCGGACGGGGTGTACAGTGAGTAGCTGATCTGACCCCACCCAATTTGCACAACCACCAGCCCCCCACTCCCCCACCACACCCCACCCTGTCAAAGTTGAACTTTACCCCCTGTATCTCCACTGATGACAAATACAGCCCCCTCTTTCAAACCACAAAGCTGATCCATCTGCTTCCAAAGAATGTTTTTTTTTTAAACTGGCCAAAGGAAACAGAATCTGATTACATGTTACATTGATTTACATAACATTTACAGCACAGAAACAGGCCATTTGGCCCAAGTGGTCTGTGCCGGTGTTTATGCTCCACACGAGCCACCTCCAACCCGATTTCATCCAACCCTACCAGCATACCCTTCTGTTCCTTTCTCCCTCATGTACATATCGTGCTTCCCATTAAATACATCTATGCTATTCGCAACAACCACTCCATGGCGATGTTTATATTAATGGTAATTCTGCCTGACTGTTTCATTTTTCAAAGAGGTCCTGAAAGGGAAATTCTCCCTTTTAGATTATGTTTTGTCAAACTAATCAAATTCCTCTTCGACTTTGCAAACACATGGCTGTTCTGTTTTCTATCAGGAATCACAGGGCATCTGAAAATATATATACTTTTTTTAAAAACTAAAATGAGTCTGACACTGAATATTAAAGAATTTGCAGAGCCATGGTGCGTTATATAAATAATATTATCCTTATTACGTCAAAACATCCCAAAGCACTTTGTACAATGAATATATATGGGGCACAGTGACTGCTGTTATGGTCAAGAAAAGGGCAGCCATTTTTTCTCATATGGTTAATGAGATGAATGACTGGTTAGTCTGCTCTTTAATTGGCACTGTTTGAGGGGGCACTGATGGCAATGATGACAGGAAAATTCACTGCTCTCCTCTGAATAGTGCCACGGGTTCTTTAACATCCACTTGAACCACCAGCACAGGTAAAAACATTGAACATTCACCTCTGACAGTGCAGCATTCCCTCCCTGTGGCACCAGAGAGTCAGGCCGGATTATCTGCTCAATCCTGGAGTGTGGCCTTAAATCCACAACCAGTGCTACCAACTGTGCCAAGCTGACACTTACACAGTGCTCACTGCACCAAAACAAGTCAAATGGACAACTGTTTTGAAGCATGGGTGTTTGACTGTGGCTTGGTGGTAGGTAGCACTCTGGCTTGTGAGTCAGAAGGCCATTCATTTAAATCCCACCTAGGCTGTAATCTCAGTACAGTGCTGAGGGAGTGTTACACTGTTGGAGGTGCCGTCTTTCAGATTCGCCATTAAACCAAGTCTGCCCTCTCAGGTGGACATAAAAGATCCCACGGCACTATTTGAAGAAGAGCAGTGGATTCTCCTGGAGTCCTGGCCAACATTTATTTCTCAACCAACACCTAAAACAGATGATCTGTCATCTGTGGCAGCTTGCTGTGCGCAAATTGGCTGCCACGTTTCCTGCATTACAACAGGGACTACACTTCAAAAGTGCTTTTTTGACTGTAAACTGCTTTGGGATGTCCGGAGGTCATGAATGACATAATATAAATGCAAGTCTTTCTTTCTTTCATAAAGAATGGAAATGTAGAAAGCTCCACGAGGTCATGTGAAATCTCCCTTTGTAACCATGCCGTGGCAGTTCAGAGAGATGCACTTCCCACCAGACCTGGTTCCTCTGTCGTGCCTACGTTGCATGAGCTGATGATGGGGCGTGGGGGCGGGTCTTACCGAGTCCGCCAGGTCATTCAGACGGACAGTGAGTTCCACCACTTGATCTCTCGCTTGACGCAACTCCACCGACTCTTTCTGGAGCTTGTCCTTCATTTTGTTGAGGGTCTTCATCATATCGTCCTTCTCCTGGGTTTTGGTCTCGCACTCCCGCTCCTTCTTCTCGAGTCTCCCCAATAATTCTACGTGTTCTGTCCAGAGAAAAAAACAGAACAATCACATATCCGCGTGCGAGGCACAGGAGGAGGCCTTTCGGCCCTTTGCGCCTGTGCTTGTATGAATAAAGATAGAGGACACGGAGACACTAACAAAATCGTAGACCATGAAGAAATTGGAATCTCCCACACACCAGAGTAGATTCTGAACTAGCGGAGTGAATCACCCACCATTTATAGAATCCGTCCGATTTTCATTCCATTGATGTTAATTGGGAATGAAAACAGGGTGCCAACCTTCCCGGATTGTCCTGGAGTTTCAATAATTAAAGATGGATCTCCAAGACTCTGCTACGAGCAACTCAGGAGAAAAATCATAGCGGATTCAAACAAATTGCACGTGATCCTTTATCTCTTTCTTTGAACATTTATTAGCTGTAAAAATATTAGCGACGGGACAAAATGGCTGTTTAACGGACAGTCAAGCATCATCCAATTGAGTAACAAAGAGCCGGTTTGCTTTCCTATTGGCGGGGGCAGGCAGTGTGAATGGAATGTTGGGCGACCAATGGCGGGAGTGAGGGGGCGGGGTGGTTGGAGGCAGGAGGTCATGTGATGAAACCTCCAGGGATACATCCAACTGAATTGGCAACCCTGGATAAAAATTGTGCGGGTTGTGTAAAGAGCGAACTTCCCGCTCCGCCAGGCCCTGCGCCAGAAACAGTGCCGGCAGCTCTCCACATGTGCGTTGGAGTGTGCGCGCATGTGCAGTAGCTCCGGCCCCCAGCCTCTGTGTGCCTGCTTCAGCGTGGGAGCCGATGCGTTCCTTCCCTATTCCAGGCCGAGTGGCCTCCCACACAGGCCGGCCTGCTGCCTTCCCGGGCTAGAAGGCCACAACAAGCAGGTTGGTGCGGGGCCCAAGCGGGACGGCAGGGATGTGGGGGGCGGGGGGGGGGGGAGTTTTGCTCCCCAGGGGGGGGATTCTGAACCACAGGGGGTAAGGGGTTCCGATCCCGTAGATAGTCCGATCCCCGACCTCGAGGGAAGATCTGATCCCCAGACGTGTCCGATCTCTGACTCCAGGTGCTATTCTGATCCTGGAGGGTGAGATCCCCGACCCCGGGAGGTAGGGTTACTTGTAAGGGGCGGCTGATGGTGGGTGAGCTTAGGCGGCTGGGAGAACGTAAGAACATAAGAATTACGAGCAGGAGGTACTTACTTCTACCTTTTATTTGGATATTTTGAAAAATTTATGTAAATATGTTTTGTCCCTTTACTTCTTTTATTTTTGTAGTTTAAGCTTCCATGAATGCTTCTGTTGTATAGTAAATTAACTTTGCGAAGTTTGTCATATGATGTCCTGTATAGCTGTTTGATCCTATTCACATTCTTTAGTCAAGTCATTAAGTTCTGCTGGCCTCCGATGTACCTATCTGCACTGATTTCTTAACTCTCCGCAAGGGTTTTCACAAGTGGCCACAAGTGGCCTCATACACTGGCCTGAGTTGTGTTGGAGCAACTATTAGCTGTCCAAAGTGGCCTAAATGGCCAAAACGGGCATAGATGGCTAGTAACGCCCCCTTTTGAAAAAAACTAAACTAAATTTTAAAAATCCTAACTAACTCACTTACATTGGAGCAAATTAAATGTGCAAAATGGGGATTTTTAAGATACTCCTGAAAAATCAAGTTGCTCCAAAAAATAACGGAGCAACTCCTGGGCAATTTTGAGCCCTATAATCTGCTCAATCTGCCACTAGCAAGAATCCGCTGGTCTAGTGCGCAAATACATTTTCACTCCACGACTAAGTCAATGTGCCGCCTGTTTCAGCCGGCACACTATCCCCATGTCAAATGTAGGCGGCCTCTGTCCAAAACTTGCCCAACATGACTCTGAACTCGGGCCCTTCCATATTTTGGGATTTACAAATATGAAGTAATATTTATTATTGCGACTGTTACCCATTTCATAACAACAAACTGCATTTATTTTGTCAAATGTTGTCTGATTATGCTTCTTTTAAACACTTTGGAACATTTTCCCATGTTAAAAGCAAGTTGTTGCTGTGAGATAGTGCCTATAACATAGTAAAACATCACAAGATGCTTCACAAGCGGATGCTTTGGACACCCATAGGTAGGCTCCTTTCAAAATGGAGCCAGCTGCATCAAACCTGCTAACAGTGAGGATCCCATCCCCATTTTGAGGCCATTACTGCCCCGTTAACGCCAGGATAAGGCAGTGAAAATAGAGTAGAGATTCTGTCTGTGCAAGGCCACCTCTCACTTACCTCAGCCCAGAGAATCTTATAAGCAGGTTGGCGGAGCCAAAACTTATGGACCCCTAAATCGGCGTAGCTGGAGTTGAACCAGCGAAAACCAAGCAGGGAATTTGATTAAGCTTCCTGCTGCTTGTTTGGCTAGCACCACTCTATCCATCAAGGAGACTGGCTTGCAAGGTGATCAGGAAACAATCGGGAAGAAGCCCTTGGACAAGCCCTGGCTGAGATAATCCAACTCGGATCACAGCAGCATGATCACCCTGGTCCTTTTTATTCTGGATGTCTCAGTACCACGACATAAGAACATAAGAGCATAAGAAATAGGGGCAGGAGTAGGCCATTTGGCCCCTCGAGCCTGCTCTGCCATTCAATAAGATCATGGCTGATCTGATCATGGACTTAGCCCCACTTCCCTGCCCACTCCCCATGCCCTTCACTCACTTTGTTATGTATTTAACCCCTTGTAACCTGCATCACACCTGTCCCCCAGAGGGTCTACCTGTTTGAGTCCCAAGGGATCCCAGCATCCCTTGGGAGCACAGTATATAAGCAGACCACCCACGAGGTACCTGCACTCTGGAACTATAATAAAGGAGCTAAGGTCACATTTGCTCATTACACACAGTACTCGATCTGAGCATTTATTATGAGTATAACAATTGCCGACGAGATAACGAACAACCGCGCGAAAATGCAAAGAACAGTCGGCATCCTGGCGATGTTCTCAGAGGGGGACAATTGGGGGGCCTTTGTGGAGAGACTCGACCAATACTTTGTAGCCAACAAGCTGGAAGGGGACGAGAACTCAACCAAAAGAAGGGTGATCCTCCTAACTGTCTGTGGGGCAACAACCTATGGCCTCATGAAGAATCTCCTGGCCCCGACTAAACCAACAGAGAAATCCTATGAAGAACTGTGTACGCTGGTCAGGGAGCACCTAAATCCTAAGGAAAGTGTTTCGATGGCGAGATATCGGTTTTACATGTGTCAACAAGGGCCAGGAAGTGGCGAGCTATGTCGCCGAACTAAGGCGCCTTGCAGGACATTGTGAGTTTGAGGGATTCCTAGAACAAATGCTCAGAGACTTTTTTTACTGGGCATTGGACATGAGACAATCCTTCACAAACTATTGACTGTAGAAACTCCGATTCTGAATAAAGCCATAACGATAGCCCAGACATTTATGTCCACCAGTGACAACACCAAACAGATTTTGCAGAGTAAAGAAGTTTCGGCCAGTACTGTGCATAAAGTAACATCGATTTTGAGCAGAAACGTACAGGGCAGAACGTACACTCTGGCTGCTGTGACCCGACCTCAACTGACCCAGAGTCCGCCATCATCTGTTAATGCAAGGCAGTTAACACCCTGTTGGCGCTGCGGGGGTGATCATCGGCCCCATCAATGCCTCTTTAAGCATTATGCGTGCAATGGCTGCAGAACAATGGGACACCTCCAATGAACGTGCAGGCGAGCTGCAAACCCTGCAAACCGCCACATTGCATAGGAAGATCAGTCCACAGTGGATCAGACAGAATTAGAGACTCGTATGGAGGAGGCAGGTACACACGTTCACGACAAAATGCCCACCAATAATGTTGAAAGTTGAACTGAACGGTATTCCAGCGTCTATAGAGCTGGACTCGGGGACAAATTACATATCGAGTAAAACGGCCTTCGACAGGTTGTGGGGGAAGAAGGCACACAGGCCCAAGCTCAGCCCCATTCACACCAAACTAAGGACTTACACCAAGGAACTAATCCCTGTAATTGGCAGTGCAGAAGTCAACGTCTCCTATGATGGAGCAGTACACGAACTCCCGCTGTGGATTTGCCAGGGAATGGCCCCATGTTATTTGGCAGAAGCTGGCTGGGAAAATCTGCTGGAACTGGGACGACATCCGAGTGCTCACGTCAGTTGACGACACCGCATGTGCCCAGGTTCGAAGCAAATTCCCTTCGTTATTTGAGCCAGGCATTGGAAGCTCCTTGGGGGCGAAAGTGCAGATCCATTTGGTCCCCGGTACGCGACTCATCCACCACAAGGTTCGGGCGGTACCATACATGATGCGTGAAAAAATGGAAATCGAGCTGGACAGGCTGCAACGTGAAGGCATCATCGCACCGATGGAATTCAACGACTGGGCCAGTCCGATTGTTCCGATACTCAAAGAGGACGGTATGGTTAGAATTTGCGGGGACTATAAAGTAACGATTAACCGTTTTTCGCTGAAGGACCAGTACCTGCTACCCAAGGCAAATGACCTATTCACGACCCTGGCTGGAGGGAAGACATTCACCAAGCTGGACCTGACCTCGGCCTACATGACGCAGGAGCTGGAGGAGTCTTTGAAAGGCTTCACCTGAATCAACACGCACAAATGTCTGTTTATTTACAACTGGTGCCCGTTCGGGATCCTGATGGCTGCAGCGATCTTCCAGCGGAACATGGAGAGCCTGCTAAAGTCGGTTCCTTGTATAGTGGTCTTCCAGGACGACATATTGGTTACAGATCGGGACACCAACGAAGAATCTGGAGGAGGTTCTTAGTCGGTTGGATCGCGTGGGGCTCAGGTTGAAATGCTCGAAGTGTGTTTTCCTGGCACAGGACATCGAATTCTTAGGAAGGAGAATCGCAGCAGACAGCATCAGACCCACCGACGCCAAGACGGAGGCCATCAAGAACACGCCGCGACCACAAAACGTGACGGAGCTGCGGTCATTCCTGGGACTCCTTAACTACTTCGGTAAAATTTCCTACCTGGGTTAAGCACCCTGTTAGAAACCCTGCATGAGCTGGAGACGACTGGGTATGGGGGAATTCACAAGAGGCTGCCTTTAAGAAAGCCAGAAATTTACTGTGTTCTAACAAACTGCTTGTCCTGTATAATCCATGTAAACGATTAGTGCTAGCTTGCGATGCATTGTCATATGGGGTCGGGTGTGTGTTACAACAGGCTAATGAATTGGGAATCTTGCAACCAGTTGAGTATGCATCCAGGAGTTTATCCAAGGCTGAAAGGGCCTACAGCATGGTTAAAAAAGAGGCTTTGGCGTGCGTTCATGGGGTTAAAAAAAATGCACGAGTACTTGTTTGGCCTCAAGTTCGAGCTTGAAACTGAGCACAAGCCGCTCATATCACTATTCTCAGAGAGCAAAGGGATTAATACCAATGCAAAAGACAGAAAGGAGATGAGTGAAAGTGGAGGGCAGAGAAACCCAAGGCAAAAATCAAAAAGGGCCACTGAATATATAGAGGCTGCAGGAGGGGTCAAAACTAAAAATCATGGTCTAAAAACTAATATTAAAACACTCTACCTAAACGCACGCAGCATTCGAAATAAGGTAAATGAGTTGACGGCACAAATCATTACAAATGGGTATGATTTGGTGACCATTACAGAAACGTGGTTGCAGGGTGGCCAAGACTGGGAATTAAACATACAGGGGTTTCTGACGATTCAGAAAGATAGACAAGAAAGGAAAGGAGGTAGGGTAGCTCTGTTAATAAAGGATGATATCAGGGCAGTTGTGAGAGACGATATTGGCTCTAATGAACAAAATGTTGAATCATTGTGGGTGGAGATTAGAGATAGTAAGGGGAAAAAGTCACTGGTGGGCGTAGTTTATAGGCCCCGAAATAATAAATTCACGGTGGGGCAGGCAATAATCAAGGGAATAATGGAAGCATGTGAAAAAGGAACGGCAGTAATCATGGGGGATTTTAACCTACATATCGATTGGTCAAGTCAAATCGCACGGGGTAGCCTGGAGGAGGAATTCATAGAATACATACGGGATTGTTTCTGAGAACAGTATGTTACAGAACCTACAAGGGAGCAAGCTACCTTATAATCTGGTCCTGTGTAATGAGACAGGAATAATAAATGATCTCCTAGTAAAAGATCCTCTCGGAATGAGTGATCACAGTATGGTTGAATTTGTAATACAGATTGAGGGTGAGGAAGTAGTGTCTCAAACGAGCGTACTACGCTTAAACAAAGGGGACTACAGTGGGATGAGGGCAGAGTTGGCTAAAGTAGACTGGAAACACAGACTAAATGGTGGCACAATTGAGGAACCGTGGAGGACTTTTAAGGAGCTCAACAAAAATATATTCCAGTGAGAAAGAAGGGCGGTAAGAGAAGGGATAACAAGCCGTGGATAACCAAGGAAATAAAGGAGAGTATCAAATTAAAAACCAATGCGTATAAGGTGGCCAAGGTTAGTGGGAAACTAGAAGATTGGGAAAATTTTAAACAACAGCAAAGAATGACTAAGAAAGTAATAAAGAAAGGAAAGATAGATTACGAGGGAAAACTTGCGCAAAACATAAAAACAGATAGTAAAAGCTTTTACAGATATATAAAACAGAAAAGAGTGACTAAAGTAAATGTTGGTCCCTTAAAAGATGAGAAGGGGGATTTAATAATGGGAAATGTGGAAATGGCTGAGACCTTAAATAATTATTTTGCTTCGGTCTTCACAGTGGAAGACACAAAAACCATGCCAAAAATTGCTGGTCACAGGAATGTGGGAAGGGAAGACCTTGAGACAATCACTATCACTAGGAGAGTAGTGCTGGACAGGCTAATGGGACTCAAGGTAGACAAGTCCCCTGGTCCTGATGAAATGCATCCCAGGGTATTAAAAGAGATGGTGGAAGTTATAGCAGATGCATTCGTTATAATCTACCAAAATTCTCTGGACTCCGGGGAGGTACCAGCGGATTGGAAAGCAGCTAATGTAACGCCTCTGTTTAAAAAAGGGAGCAGACAAAAGGCAAGTAACTATAGGCCGGTCAGTTTAACATTTGTAGTGGGGAAAATGCTTGAAACTATCATTAAAGAAGAAATAGCGGGACATCTAGATAGGAATAGTGCAATCAAGCAGACGCAACATGGATTCATGAAGGGGAAATCATGTTTAACTAATTTACTGGAATTCTTTGAGGATATAACGAGCATGGTGGATAGAGGTGTACCGATGGATGTGGTGTATTTAGATTTCCAAAAGGCATTCGATAAGATGCCACACAAAAGGCTACTGCAGAAGATAAAGGTAAGCGGAGTCAGAGGAAATGTATTAGCATGGATCGAGAATTGGCTGGCTAACAGAAAGCAGAGAGTCGGGATAAATGGGTCCTTTTTGGTTGGAAGTCGGTGGTTAGTGGTGTGCCACAGGGATCGGTGCTGGGACCACAACTGTTTACAATATACATAGATGACCTGGAAGAGGGGACAGAGTGTAGTGTAACAAAATTTGCCGATGACACAAAGATTAGTGGGAAAGCGGGTTGTGTAGAGGACACAGAGAGGCTGCAAAGAGATTCAGATAGGTTAAGCAAATGGGCTAAGGTTTGGCAGATGGAATACAATGTCGGAAAGTGTGAGGTCATCCACCTTGGGAAAAAACACAGTAAAAGGGAATATTATTTGAATGGGGAGAAATTACAACATGCTGAGGTGCAGAGGAACCTGGAGGTCCTTGTGCATGAATCCCAAAAAGTTAGTTTGCAGGTGCAGCAGGTAATCAGGAAGGCGAATGGAATGTTGGCCTTCATTGTGAGAGGGATGGAGTACAAAAGCAGGGAGGTCCTGCTGCAACTGTATAGGGTATTGGTGAGGCCGCACCTGGAGTACTGCGTGCAGTTTTGGTCGCCTTACTTAAGGAAGGATAATCTGGCTTTGGAGGGGGTACAGAGACGATTCACTAGGCTGATTCCGGAGATGAGGGGGTTACCTTATGATGATAGATTGAGTAGACTGGGTCTTTACTCGTTGGAGTTCAGAAGGATGAGGGGTGATCTTATAGAAACATTTAAAATAATGAAAGGGGTAGACAAGATAGAGGCAGAGAGGTTGTTTCCACTGGTCGGGGAGACTAGAACGAGGGGGCACAGCCTCAAAATACGGGGGAGCCAATTTAAAACCAAGTTGAGAAGGAATTTCTTCTACCAGAGGGTTGTGAATCTGTGGAATTATCTGCCCAAGGAAGCAGTTGAGGCTAGCTCATTGAATGTATTCAAGTCACAGATAGATAGATTTTTAACCAATAAGGGAATTAAGGGTTACGGGGAGCGGGCGGGTAAGTGGAGCTGAGTCCACGGCCAGATCAGCCATGATCTTGTTGAATGGCGGAGCAGGCTCGAGGGGCTAGATGGCGTACTCCTGTTCCTAATTCTTATGTTCTTATGCCTCAGCCCGCATCCAACGGCCAGGCAGAACAGGCAGTTCAGACCATCAAGCAAAGCTTGAAACGCATGTCAGAAGGTTCCCTGCAGACCCGCTTGTACCGAGTGCTGCTCAGCTACCGCACCAGACCCCACTCAGTCACCGGGATTCCCCCAGCCAAGCTGCTCATGAAAAGGGCGCTAAAAACAAGGCTCTCTCTGGTCCACCCTGACCTACATGATCACGTGAAGGACAAGCGACATCAACAAAGTGTGTACCATGACTGCACAAACTTGTCACGCGATATTGCGATCAATGATCCTGTGTTTGTGCTCAATTATGGACATTGTCCCAAATGGCTCGCTGGCACGGTCACAGTCAAATAGGGGAGTAGGGTATTTCAAGTCAAACTGACCAATGGACAAACGCACAGAAAACATTTGGACTAAATTAAACTGCGGTTCACCAACAGCTACGTACAGCCTGAAGAGGACACCACCAACTTTGACCTTCCAACACACACACAAGTGGCTACTGACACCACAGTTGACCACGAAGCAGAACTCATCATCCCCAGCAGCCCGGCAAGGCCAGCTGCCCAACAGCCCAGTGAAGAACTGACCAACCCAACCACACCAGCATTTGTATCGAGACGATCGACAAGGGAGCGCAAAGCCCCAGATCGTCTCACCTTGTAAATAAGTGTATTGTTGACTTCACGGGGGATGTTATGTACTTAACCCCTTGTAACCTGAATCACATCTGACCACCAGAGGGCCTACCTGTTGGAGTCCCAAGGGATCCCAGCATCCCTTGGGGGCACAGTATATAAGTAGGCACTCTGGAACTACAATAAAGGAACTAAGGTCACACTTGCTCATTACACACAGTACTCGGTCCGTCCATTTATTATGAGTATAACACCCTTATCATCAAAAATCTGTCTATCTCCATCTTAAATATATTCAATGACCCAGCCTCTACAGCTCTCTGGGGTAGAGAATTCCAAAGATTCATGACCCACTGAGAGAAGAAATTCCTCCTCATCTCTGTGGAACAACATTGTCGACAATACCTGTACCAAGTTTCTGCTTTAGTTGCAAACCTACCTTTCCTGAACTTCTCCGCTTGATCCTTCCACTGTTTGACTTCATTTTCGTTCACTAACCTGAAGACATTAAAAGGTTTCACATTCATTAGGGTGTTTAGTAAATAACTCACCATTCTACCATCCACTACAGTAAAACCTCATGTAACCAAACTGTTTGGGTGGGCGGGCGGGAAAGGACTAAGGGAAAGGGAAACGGAAATAAGTTGGCTCAACAGGAGTTTGGATGACCAAGTTCCATTGGAAAGATGAGGCAATCTCACTGTGTCAAGTTGTGGATGAAGTGTGCAGTGTCACTGGGAATGGAGTCTATGGGTATGTGCTGTCAGACTTTCAACACTCCCGGTGGGGTGGAGCATTCGATATGGGGAGAAC
The DNA here is from genome assembly GCF_044704955.1 of Pristiophorus japonicus. Lineage (NCBI taxonomy): Eukaryota > Metazoa > Chordata > Chondrichthyes > Pristiophoridae > Pristiophorus > Pristiophorus japonicus. The sequence goes on along the minus strand of NC_091983.1, from coordinate 199,858,668 downwards.
AAGTACATCGTCAGTGTGTCCCTGAAATGCGGGAGGGGGTGAGGGAATTATTTTTCAAAGTTGGCTTTTTTTCCAGACGGTGAAATTGCTGTTTTGCATTTTAATTTTTCTCAACTTCTCTGCCTCCTCTACCGAAGGCACTGGCTCCCGCTGAGTACAGAACTTTGGGGGTAGGGGGTGGGAGTGGAGGGAGGGGGCCAGCTCTCTGTACCTGGCCCTCGTGCTGTGCTTCATGTCAGCCTGGACAGTGCAAGGTACTGGAGGCCATCACTGAGCTTGGTTTTGTTCTCGCCCTGATGTCCACATGTGGACTTCCCAGCAGGAGTCATGTACATCAATCAAGGACAAGAAACCGATTGCGTTCATCTCTAGCCCAGGGAGTCCCACACAGCCTGGCTGAGGTGAGCTAACCCAGTACAACAACAACAATTTACATTTATGTAGCGCTGTTATGTAGTAAAACGTTCCAAGGTGTTTCACAGGAGCACAATCAGACAAAATTTAACACCGAGCCACATGGAAGAGATTATGACAGGTCAATGAGGTATATCTTAAGGAGCGTCTTAAAGGAGATGCAGAGAGGCAGAGAAGTTTAAGGAGGGAATTCCAGAGCTCAGGGTCTAGATGGCTGAAGGCACGTCCGCCAATGGTGGAGCGATGGGAATCGGGAATGTGCAAGAGGTCAGAATTGGAGGAGCACAGAAATCTTGGAGGGTCAGAGGGCTGGAGGTTACAGACATAGGGAGGGTCGAGGCCATGGAGGGATTTGAAAAGAAGAATTAGATTTTTAAATCCGAGATGTCGCTGGATCGGGGAATCAATGTAGGTGAACGAGCACAGGTGTCCGATGGTCAAACCTGGAACCTACCGGGTCTGCCTGGCACAGGTGCTACACTCATTTTAATGGACACCGCACACAAATAGCAAGTCTCATGGAACCGCAGCGACGGACTCGCGCCCAGTGTGAACGGGTTTTCGGCAATACTCACATCCGAATGATATTCTTCACATTGAAGTTCTCCAATGGTGCCACATCGGGATCTTCCCCCTTCTCATCCTGCAGCACTATCTGCTGTAATATCCTGTCGAGGAGCTGCCAGTGCTGGCAGTTAGTTCCGTTCCTCTTCCCTGAAGGACAAATCACAACCAAGAAGGGTTGGAAATGTTTACTGGTGAGCATTCTTCAAGGTCTAAGATACAGCAGCACCATAAGGAGGGATAGGTACAAGTACCTTACTGAACAGCTCAGTTCCGCACTGAGCGGTGGACGCACCGAGTACATCACCGAGGCAGCCCCATTCTTTACTTTTTTCTTCCAACATTTTTTTTAAATTACTAAAACTAGGTCTTGCCATTTGAAAAAACTGAGGGTAGGCAGTCTGCAAATTTCACTTCCCTCTGGCCACGTTTGCCATGAAGTTGGTGGATTGAAATTTCCTACTCTCCCGGAAATAAAAGGGTTAAATTATGAGGACAGTTTGCAAACACACGGCTTGTATTCCACAGAATATAGAAGCTTATCACCATCATAGGCAGTCCCTCGAAATGAGGATGACTTGCTTCCATGTCAAAAAAGGATGAGTTCACAGGTGTTTCAATGAAGCATCTAATATTCCAGGTCCTGAACTTCATAGTGTAGGGTGCAAGCTGCCTGTGCATGGATTAACATAGAAACATAGAAAATAGGTGCAGGAGTAGGCCATTCGGCCCTTCGAGCCTGCACCACCATTCAATATGATCATGGCTGATTATTCACCTCAGTACCCCTTTCCCGTTTTCTCTCCATACCCCTTGATCCCTTTAGCCGTAAGGGCCACATCTAGCTCCCTCTTTAATGTGTGGTGGTCAATGCACACTAGCCAACACACGGGCTTGACAGAGCCAGGTCTTGGTCCAGTGGCAAGGATTAACCAAGACGACTGGAGTCCTGCTCTGCTGCACGGGCCTAGTGCGCACACATATCGCAGTGTAGGCTGACTGTGTCTTAACTCCATCTAACCTTAAGGGGTGATCTAATTGAGGTGTTTTAAGATGATTAAAGGAGTTGATAGACTTGATAGAGAGAATCTATTTCCTCTGGTTAGGGGATGCCAGAACCAGGGGACATCACCTTAAAATTACAGTTGGGCCGTTCATGGGGTGTTGTCAGGAAGCATGTATTCACACAAAGGATAGTGGAAATCTGGAACTCTGTCCAAAATATAGCTGTTGAGGCTGGGGATCAATTGAAAATTTCAAAACTGATATTGAAAGAAGCTTATTAGGCAAGAGTATTAAAGGATATGGAACCAAGGTGGTTAGATGGAGTTATGACACAGATCAGCCATGAATCGCGGTACAGATTGGAGGAGCTGAATGGCTGACTCCTGCTCCTATGTTCCGTGGAGACATCCCGTCAGCTCTCTGCCCGTCAGAAGCCAATTACTCCTTAGTCCATCCTGCGCATAACCAATGGGCCCTTAGTCCGGACTCGGCCCTACTCACACCCCCCTCCGCCCCCCACCGCACCCCCCCCCCCACCCCCCGGCCCCCCAACCTCCTAGTGTTGTGCGAATCGGCAGCTATGACCGAAGGTAATATGGGAAGCGGCGGGAGATGGCAGGTGATTTGTAACCTAAGGATAACGCAGCAGCATTTGATAGCCTTGGAGGGAGAAAGTGAAGCCTAAGCCGGCATTTATGGCAAGCATATATTTCTATTTAAATGTACATCTGTTGAATGCATTTTATGCTTATTGCAATTGGAAAGTGCACCCCAGAGCATTCCACTGAACAGAGCTTGACTAGCACCATGCAATCAGTCACTCAGCAATCTCACTAAAAGCAGAGCTGAAAGCAGAACATGGAAATACCTCACAGAACGCAGAGACCGGCAGCCTGGGAGGACGTACTGACTGTGGGCTGTGTGAGGGAGCAGAGGTGAAGGGTCATGAACCCATCGCTATCATGACATCAGGTCCCCTTTTTTCTGCCTGGCGATAATAGTCCTCTGTTTCCCCATCTGTGTGTAGCTGTGACTGTCTGTGTCACTTCCTCTGTTCATCTTGCTCTCTATCTTATATGATAGTTTTCATACAGCATAAGTGATGTTTCCATTTGTGGGCAAGACCAAAATTAGGGTCCATAAATATAAGATAGTCACTAATAAATCCTGCAGGGAATTCAGGAGAAATATCTTTACCCAGAGTGTGGTTAAAATGTGGAACTCGCTACCACAGGGATTGGTTGAGGTGAATAGCATTTAAGGGGAAGCTAGAAAGCACATAAGGGAGAAAGGAATGGATGGATATGCTGATTGGGTGAGATGAGGTAGAGTGGGAGGACACTCATGCGGAGCATAAACACAGGCAAGGATGGCCTGTTTCTACACTGTAAAGTCTCTGTAAGTGAAGAACCAATGGAAACCACTTGGACTCTACCAACTAGTGTCCCTGAAGGCTCAGTGAGCTTGTCCAGTGAATAGCTGGGCCTTATGACCCCGCAAAGTCCCAAGTTTAAACTCTTGACTTTGCTGAGTTAGCTAATAGCATGCAAGTTAGCATTAGGTGCTTCAGCATCTGTCCATAGATCCCTTCACAGGCTTATTTCACCCATCTCTGCAATCCCCTCCAGCCCAATAGCACGTCTTTAGCATTTCGTGCCTCTGACTCCAGCTTTCCGTGCATCCCCTCATCCAATTGGTGCCAGGTCTTCCAGCTGCCTCCTCATCTATGGAATTCATCCACTAAACCTCTACACCTCTCTCCAATCCATCTCAAGACCCATCTTTTTAACCAAGCAGTTAGCCATTTTTCTTAATTATCTCCCCCATCCTGGCTTGGCATCTGTTTTCCTTCTGCCTATTTGTTAAGCATGTTGGAGCATTTCTTTATATGAAAGGGGTGATATGAAATTCAAACTATCATTTGATCATAGCCCCACAGCTGAATCTCCAGTTCCGTTCTGTTCAGACGTAAAGGGTGGGCTTTGGAGCAAGGAACCCGAGGATGCCCAATGCTTATGGAACCACGGCCTGGCTTGAAACACAAGTCATCTGGATTCAGGAGAGAACATCAGAGGGAATATTAAAATGAAAAAATAGTTAAAACAAGAACTCTACGTACAGGGCATTTGGAGGCAGTGCTGGAGGACAGACACCAAATGTGGGTAGGCTTCCGTGTGACTCAGCTTTTTCCGAATCAAGTCAAACATCTGGCTTGTACTCCTGGTGTCAATATGCACCTGGAAAGTAGAAAGATTGCATCTCAGTATGTTACAGTGCGTGCAGATTATCATCAGAGGCAACACTTCAGAAGGTATTGGAGGACATCCAGCATCTTAACAACAAAAACTTGCATTTCCTTAAAAAGAGAAAATGCTGCAATGCTCAGCGGGTCAGGCAGCAACTGTAGAGTGAGAAACAGAGTTAATGTTTCAGGTCGATGACCTTTCATCAGAACTGGAAAAAGTCGGAGATATAACAGGTCTTAAACAAGTGTCGGGGCAGGGAAAAGGGGTGGGGAGTAAAAAAACAAAAGGGAAGGCCTGTGATAGGATGGAAGGCAGGAGAGATTAAATAACAAAAAGGATGAAGGTGCAAGGCAAAAGGAGATGGTCATGGAACAAGTAAAGAAACAAGAGATGGGTCTAGAAGAGGTGTAAATGGGAATATCATCATCATAGGCAGTCCCTAGGATCGAGGAAGACTTGCTTCCACTCTTAGCATGAGTTCTTAGGTGGCTGTACAATCCAATACGAGAAGCACAGTCTCTGTCACAGGTGGGACAGATAGTCGTTGAGGGAATAGTGAAATCATCAACAGCTGCTGTCCGAAAAAGTGAGAAAAAATGGAGGTTATGATCTGAAATTATTGAACTCAATGTTGAGTCCGGAAGGCTGTAAAGTGCCTAAATGAAAGAGGAGGTGATGTTCCTCGAACTTATGTTGAGCTTCAGTGGAACAGTGCAGGAGACCGAGGACGACGTGATCAGAGCGGGAGTGGAGCGGAGAATTGTCCGTCACGACAATCGAGGGGTTCAGATGATCATTATTAACTATGAGAGTGTTTAGTTTTTTTTGTGATATGAGCTGCCCCATCCAGCTCCCTATTTATTTATTCATTTTTTGATCCAGAATGTACACTTTGAAAAAAAATGCAACAGTTCCTCCAGCGCATCTGTGAACAAATCGAATTGGATCCCCCCCCACCACCCCCCTTCGTAATCAGTAACAGTATTGCACTAGGTCACCTGATGTATGGGGAGTGACTTCACGCTACAGATGGGGCGGAAACTTGCAGCTGTAGTCTGCCCTGATTTATAATATTCTTTCGGGGTTGGCGGGGGGGGGGGGGGGGGGGGGACAGGGAGCGGGGGAAGAGACCCTACCTGTCTGTCCATATCGGACTCAAGTCCCGCACCGACTTTTAAATCTGCTGGGAAGTGGCCTCGCAAACTAGTCAGTTGCATCAAACTATCAAACTGCTGTAAAGAGTATCACACGGACTGCAGCAGTTCAAGAAGGCGGCACACCACCACCATCTCAGGGCAAAGAGGGTTGTGCAATAAATGGTGACCTTGCCAGCGACGACCACATCCTGAGTATGATTTTTTGGTTAAATACATTTTTAGCTGGCAACGTTGCAAGTCAACTCGCAATATTAGTGAAGGTAAGGACTCAGAATAAGGGGTGGCCATTTAGAACTGAGATGAGGAGACATTTCTTCACTGAGGGTGGTGAATCTCTGGAATTCTCTACCCCAGAAGGCTGTGGATGCTCAGTCTTTGAGTATATTCAAGGCAGAGATTGCTAGATGTTTGGATATTAAGGGAATAAAGGGATATGGGGATAGTGCAGGAAAGTGGAGTTGAGGGAGAAGATCAGCCATGATCTTATTAAATGGCGGAGCAGGCTCGAGGGGCCGAATGGCCTACTCCTGCTCCTATTTCTTATGTTCTTATGTTAGCACTCATTTAGTAAGCAAGTGAGTTGATGCTAGATTTCAGAGAGTGCACTGAGTCACATACACTGAGCTGAGGGATTACCACAGAACTGGCACCCACCATTGCTGCAGCTTGAAAGGACCCAGGTTGTCCCATTGTTTAGACTTGTCAATGAGACATCCTAAGGACCTGAACGAGCCAACTTAAGTGTGTCTTGGCTCAAAGCCTGGCATTCCAGAGACCTTGGGTTCTTCACAGTCTGTTGGGGAGGCGGTGGTGTAGACATAATGGAAAGATGGACCTCACTGGCAATGCCAGCAGACAGATTTCTGTTGGGTAAGGATATCAATGGATATGGAGCAAAGACGAGTAAATGGAGTTGAGATACAGATCAGCCCTGATCGAATTGAATGGTGGAGCAGGCTCGAGGGGCTGAATGGCCTTCTCCTGGGCCCTAGATGTCTGTAAGTCTTCATGGTTTAACTAGCAGTAACCCACTACTTTCCCAGCATTCAATCTGACTAGTGATTCTATTATGAGGACACATTTTGATAATCAAACCATAACAAGCTTACGCATGATGCCCATTGCCTTTGAAATGGCGACTTTCTCCATTTCACCAAAGTTGTTAGTCAACGACTGTCAAGTAAACAGCTGTTGATATAATAATAAAACTCCTGATACAATCAAACTCCTTCTATAATGAAAACTAAATGATGTTTGACCCATAGCTGGGACCCCCTTGACTTCCAGGTGCAGGTTTACATGGACTGTCACTCACCATGTCAAGCCGCTTTGCTAGTTCATTCTCATCCTCATTTCTCACCATCTCAAAGAAGTCTAAGTGCCTAAACACAAAGAGAAAAGACAAAGTTGTCAGAACTCAAGTCCGCCCCGGCCAACTTTCCTCCTTCATCCAGCACCACCAAAACTATCAACTCATTGCTGCCTGTCACATGTGGGTGAACTGATTGAGATGTTTAACAGGACAGATAGATAGGGAATGACTCTTCCCTCCAAAACAAGGGGACAGAAATCTTCGAATGCGAGCTAAGGTGGAATTCTTCTTCACACAGAGTTGTGAGAATGAGGAACACGCTGCCCCAGAATGCCACAGACACGAAGTCAAATAAACAGTTTAATTGATATTGGGTAATAAATATGTTAAGTGATGTGAGGGGTAATTTCACAATTCTGTGCAGCCAGCAGGGAACGATGCGTGCATGGGGCATGGGTCGGAGGTTGGGCGCTACATCGTTGTCGACCTATCTCTGACCAGCACTGCCTCAGAGCGTAGCACCCGACTGGGCGCACATGATTGGCATATATGCCCACATATAAATCGAAGTATTCTTATATCTTTCTAATTTTCTACGTTTTAGAGGGCAGATGGGGATCCACAGTATGCATTATGCTTGTGCGCAGTGAATACTTGTGCTGCCTGTACATTTATGAGGATGGGGGTGTAAGGAGGGACAATGAAGGTTATGGGTTATTCTGGACACTAGAACCATATAGCACAGGAGGAGGACAATTGGACCATTGTGTCTGTACTGACACTTTGAAAGAGCGATCTAATTAGTCCCACTCCACTTTCCCCATAGCCCTGTAAATTTTTCCTTTTCAAGTATTTATCAATGCCCTTTTGAAAGTTACCACTGAATCTGCTTTCACCATCCTTTCAGGGAGTGCATTCCAGACCATAATAACTTTCTTCATCTTCCCTCTGGTTCTTTTGCCAACTGTCTTAAATCTGTGTCCTCTGGTTGTCGGCCCCCGCCATCAGTGGAAACAGTTGCATTATTTACTCCATCAAAGCCCCTCATAATTTTGAACACCTCTATTAAATTTCCCCTTAAAGTTCTCTGCGCTGAGGAGAACAATCCCAGCTTCTCTCGTCTCCCCACATAACTGAAGTCCCTTATCTCTGGCATCATTCTCGTAAGTCTCCTTTGCACCCTTTCTAAGGCCTTGACATCCTTCCTAAAGTGTGGTGCCCAGAATTGGACACAATAGTCCAACTGGGATCTAACCAGTGATTTAGAAAGGTTTCTTCCTTGCTGTTGTCCTCTATGCCTCTATTTACAAAGTCCTGTTTATAAAGCCTAGTTGCCAGTCATGGGTTACGTTTATGGATCTGCGCGCGGCTAGTTACCTGTCTAAGGTTGCGTTCTCGTGACTTCGTAACTTATCAATCACAGGCTGAATTCCTAACATGAGGAACTCATACCGGAGGTGCAGTCGGAATTCCAGATTGTCCTGTAAAAAAGTGAAGACACCATTAAACCCTGGGACACCACAGTATCTCAGTACACTCCAAAATGTCAACGTGCCTTCTTCCCGCAGTCTGCATCACTTTCCCCGCCTGTCTACCTTTTGGTGAATATTTTGTGCTCGTGGAGGTGAGGGGTGTCAGTGCTCTTCTACTTTTTTAGTGTGGTGCCCAGAATTAGGCACAATACTCCAGCTGAGGTCTAACCCGTGACTTAGAAAGGTTTAGCATAACTTTCCTGCCGTTGTACTCTATGCCTCTATTTACAAAGCCCAGGTTTATAAAGCCTAGTTGCCAGCTGTGGGTGATGTTTATGTTTTTTACACATGACTAGTTAGTTACCTGTCTAACGTTGCGTCAAGGACTTTTAAGTCAGGCTCCGTTTATTTTGTCTCCACAATTCTCTCAACCCCAACCTCACGAGGGCACTCCTGACTGCACCAGTGTGTGACACGGTCATTTGAGCTTGCTAACTTGTGTTGAAATATGAGCAGTTTACTGCATTGAGACTACCCCAAGCTCATTTCATGTGGAATCTTTACAGCTAGCAAAAACAGGTGACCTTCATGCCACCTGAGGGAGTGTCAGCCGTGGCTCAGTGAGTGAGTTCAAGTCCACTCCCAAAACTTGAGCACAAAATCTAGGCTGACACTCCAGTGTGGTATTGAGGGAATGCTTTCAACAGAGGGCCCCTCTTCCCTCTCCACCAACATCATTAAAACAGATCATCTGGTTATTATCGCATTGCTGGGTGTGGGACTTTGCTGTGTGTAATTGACTGCTTTGGCTGTAAAGCAATTTGGGATGTCCTGAGGTCATGAAAAGGCGCTTTATAAATTCAAGTTTTTGTTTCCAATTCTTTTCAGTCTGGTATGGACTGAAAGCCAATTCTCTATGTACTGGACTTATTTATGTTTATAAAGTTTCACTATAGTAAAGGGCCCCGACTACCAATCCATAAAGTCATTGGAATATGCTATTTGAGTTGTGTTAAATTAGTTTAAAAGGGGAGGCTCCCCTTTACAAAGGGCTCTGATGCCAAGGCTCCCTTTTTAAAGGGCATCCCGATGGTAAGACCTTGCCTTTAAAAGGGGTTGTATGACCAGAGCTTCTTTAAAAGGCAGCTTACACTCCCTGCTTAGAAAGTGTCTTTGTGGTAAGGTTATGTTCAGAAGGGGCTTTGATGATGATATTCCCTGTTTGAATGGTGTTGATGGTGAGACTCCTGGTTTAGAAGGTGTTGATCGTGAGACTCCCGGTTTAGAAGGTGTCTTGATGAGATATCCAGTTAGAAGGTGTCCTCGGTCGGCTGGTGTGTCTTCAGCGGAAGTTCATTGGAAACCCCAGGATGACCCACGAGGAAGTTCCCGGTATCCTGATGGCGAGACTCCCCATTTAATAAGGGCCCTGATAATGAGGCTTTCTTTTGAAAAAGACCCGTAGAGTGATGTTCTCCATTTTAAAAGAGTCCCAATGGTGAAATATTGAATCTCAATTAATTATCAAAGTTCTGCTCTTGGTATTTCTTGTCCCCATTTTCCACCCCATAGAGCTTGAGCTTGTTTGCAAGTCTTATAGCGCATTAGGACTATCACTCACTGAAGCTTTGAAGCATTGATGGATGGTCAGAAGCAACGAAGGAAGCAGGCGGTACAGCAGTTCCTCGGAGACTGCCCTCAACTTACCTCTCCAGCACCAGCGTTTAACACGGCATTGATGAAGGACATTATTGCAGTTTTGAGGTGCACCTCGTCCCTATACTTTCCAGTGCTTCTGTCCAGCTCGTTCAGTAATGTCTGAAATGGAAAAAAGTCATTGAGTTTACACGTGTTTCAATGTTGTCCAAAGCTTAAATACTTCTTGATATCTGGGGCGGTTCCTCTGCCACCTATTGTGCCTTGATGTGTACAGTAGCCTCGTGGTTATGGTACTACACTAGTAATTCATTGCTTGCAATTTCCTGTACCTCTTTCAACAAGGTTTTGCTCACTTGTCCTAATATCTCCTCATGTGGCTTGGTGTCAAATTTTGTTTGATAATGCTCCTGTGAAGCACCTTGGGACGTTTTATTATGGTATAGGTGCTATATAAATACAAGTTGTTGTTGTGAGTTCAAACCCCATGGCATGTTGGGATTGGATTAATTAAATCTGGCGATTTATGGGCTGGCACCAGATAAAATGACCGTGAAAGCTGCTGGATTGTCATCAAAACCCAACTGGTTCACTGCTGTCCTTCAGGGAAGGGAACCGATCACCCGCTACCTGACCTGGCCTACAGAACCTGTGTGACTCCAGTCCCATACTATATTGTTGGCCCTTAATACCTTCAAGGCAACTAGGGTTGGGCAGTAAATGGGACCCTGCCAGAGTCACCCACATCCCGAGAACATATTTTTTTAAATCCCAATTGGATACAAGAAAGACACTTGCCGCCTGATAGACAATCCCCTCTGTCATCACGAGCCTTCAGTCACTCTAAACGATCATAACTAAACGATCAGTTTGGCCCAGTTGTTCGCACTCTCGCCTCCGTCCCAGAAAGTTAAAGGTTCAAGCCCCACAGTAAGCGCAGTACTGAAGGAGCGTGGCATTGGAGGTGCTGTCCTTTCTAATGATACGCTAGACTGAAGTGCTGTCTGCCTGTACCAGTGGTTCAGGTGGATATTACAGGCAACTATTTAAAGGAGAGTAGGGAGTTCAACGGGCCTGCATTCCTCCCTCAAAACAGCTTAGCTGGTCATTGGTTCTCATTGCATTTTGTGGGAACTTTCCATGCTTAAAATGGCTACCGCATTCATCTGTGTCACAACATCCATTGCATTTCACTGGGTGTTAGCCGTAGCTCAGTGGCAGCACTCTCGCCTCCGAATCAGAAGGTTGACTGAGGGGGTGGTGCAGGGTTAGGCGTGTCCTCTTTCACATAAGACGTTAAACCGAAGTGCTGCCTGCTCTCTCAGGTGGATGTAAAAGATCCCCTGGCATTATTTCGGAGAAGAACAGGGGAGTTCTCCCTGGTGTCCAGAGGGGTCGTTCCATGTCATTTGTAGCTCAGTGGGTAGCACTCATGCTTCTGAGTCCGAAGGTGTGGTTTCAATTCCCATGTCAGGGGTTTGAGCACGGAAATCTAGGCTGGCACTCTCCAGTGCTGAGGGAGCTCTGCACTATTGGAGATGCTGTCTTTCGGATGAGACATTAAACTGAGGCCCCGTCTGCTTTCTCAGGTGGGCGTAAAAGATCTCGTGGCACTATTTCGAAGAGGAGCAGGGGAGTTATCCCTGGTGGCCTGGCCAATATTTATCCCTCAATCAACATAACAAAAAACAGATTATCTGGTCATTATCACACTGCTGTTTGTGGGAGCTTGCTATGCGCAGATTGGTTGCTGCGTTTCCCACATTACATAAGAACATAAGAATTAGGAACAGGAGTAGGCCATCTAGCCCCTCGAGCCTGCTCCGCCATTCAACAAGATCATGGCTAAGCTGGCTGTGGACTCAGCTCGACTTACCCTCCTGCTCCCCATAACCCTTAATTCCCTTTTGGTTAAAAATCTATCTATCTGTGACTTGAATACATTCAATGAGCTAGCCTCAACTGCTTCCTTGGGCAGAGAATTCCACAGATTCACAACCCTCTGGGAGAAGAAATTCCTTCTCAACTCGGTTTTAAATTGGCTCCCCCGTATTTTGAGGCTGTGCCCCCTAGTTCTAGTCTCCCCGACCAGTGGAAACAACCTCTCTGCCTCTATCTTGTCTATCCCTTTCATTATTTTAAATGTTTCTATAAGATCACCCCTCATCCTTCTGAACTTCAACGAGTAAAGACCCAGTCTACTCAATCTATCATCATAAGGTAACCCCCTCATCTCCGGAATCAGCCTAGTGAATCGTCTCTGTAACCCCTCCAAAGCCAGTATATCCTTCCTTAAGTAAGGTGACCAAAACTGCACGCAGTACTCCAGGTGCGGCCTCACCAATACCCTGTACAGTTGCAGCAGGACCTCCCTGCTTTTGTACTCCATCCCTCTTGCAATGAAGGCCAACATTCCATTCGCCTTCCTGATTGCCTGCTGAACCTGCAAACTAACTTTTTGGGATTTATGCACAAGGACCCCCCAGGTCCCTCTGCACCGCAGCATGTTGTAATTTCTCCCCATTCAAATAATATTCCCTTTTACTGTTTTTTTTCCCAAGTTGGATGACCTCACATTTTCCGACATTGTATTCCATCTGCCAAACCTTAGCCCATTCGCTTAACCTATCCAAATCTCTTTGCAGCCTCTCTGTGTCCTCTACACAACCCGCTTTCCCACTAATCTTTGTGTCATCTGCAAATTTTGTTACACTACACTCTGTCCCCTCTTCCAGGTCATCTATGTATATTGTAAACAGTTGTGGTCCCGGCACCGATCCCTGTGGCACACCACTAACCACCGATTTCCAACCCGAAAGGGACCCATTTATCCTGACTCTCTGCTTTCTGTTAGCCAGCCAATTCTCGATCCATGCTAATACATTTCCTCTGACTCCGCGTACCTTTATCTTCTGCAGTAACCTTTTGTGTGGCACTTTATCGAATGCCTTTTGGAAATGTAAATACACCACAACCATCGGTACACCTCTATCCACCATGCTCGTTATATCCTCAAAGAATTCCAGTAAATTAGTTAAACATGATTTCCCCTTCATGAATCCATGCTGCATCTGCTTGATTGCACTATTTCTATCTAGATGTCCCGCTATTTTTTCCTTAATGATAGCTTCAAGCATTTTCCCCACTGCAGATGTTAAACTAACCGGCCTATAGTTACCTGCCTTTTGTCTGCCCCCTTTTTTAAACAGAGGCGTTACATTAGCTGCTTTCCAATCCGCTGGTACCTCCCCAGAGTCCAGAGAATTTTGGTCGATTATAACGAATGCAACAACAGTGACTACTCTCCAAAAGTACTTCATTGGCTGTAAAGTGCTTTGAGACATCCAGTGGTCATGAAAGGTGTTCTAGAAATGCAAGTCTTTCTTTTTCTTTCTTTCAATCAACATCACTAAAACAGATTATCTGGTTATTATCACATTGCTGTTTGTGGGCTATAATCCAGGAGCTTGCTGAGCGCAAATTGGCTGTCGCGTTTCCCACATTTTAACAGCAACTACAATTCATAAAGTACTTCATTGGTTGTAAAGCTCTTTGGGACGTCCTGAGGTGGGTGAGTGACCTGATCTCAGCCCTCTGCCAGGGCCACTGTGTCTACCGAGCACTCGACTGAAGGAGAGAGGATCTGGTGAGTGAAGACAGGTTTGATTGAAGACAGAATCATGTGAGGACAGGTTTACATGAGGATAGGATCATGTGAGCACAGCCATCAAGTGGAGATAGGATCTAATCAGGCCAGGATCTCGTGAGGACAGGATTGGGCGCGTAAACAATCTGGTGAGGACAGCATTAGTGAGACAGGATCAAGTGAGGACACGATCACTGAGGTCAGGAATCGTTGTGATTATCCCCACAGTTGAATATCCTACAGATAGTCAAGCTTCACTGTTGGCAAGCGATGGAGGGTGACCACTGCCTGTGAAAATGTATCCTAGTGAGGGAGTCAACACCTTTAGAAGAGGGATGGGGAAATGATTGGAAACTATATATAAAAACACAATCAGCTCCTGGATTATAGTGGAAGAAATGCTAGAACTAGCTGGCAGGTCAATCAACATCTGAGTGAGGAAAACAGGTTAGCCCCGTGGGACCCTTCACCAGAGCTCACCCCAAACATTAACCTATTTACAGATATCACCTGACCTGCTGCGCACTTTCTATTGTCACCTGCCTACTCCCATTAGTTTTCTGATCATTAAACTTCCAGTTCGTAAAGCGCCTCCATTACAACCGTTAACCTTTCAGCACAGTACTGAGGGAGTGCTGCACTGTCAGGGGTGTCATCTTTCGGATGAGACGTTACACTGAGGCTACGTCTGCCTCCCTTAGGGGGACGTAAAAGATCCCACAGCATTATTTTGAATAAGAGCAGGGAAATTCTCCCTAGTGTCCTGGCCAATATTTATCCCTTAACAATCATCGCTGAAACAGATTATCTAGTCATCATCACATTGCTGTCTGTGGAACATCGGAACATTGGAACAGGAGTAGGCCATTCAGCCCCTCGAGCCTGTTGCGCCATTCAATGAGACCATGGCTGATCTGTGATATAACTCTATATACCCAACTGTGGCCCATATGCCTTAATATCTTTGGTTAACAAAAAGCTATCAATCTCCGATTTAAAATTAACAATTGATCCAGCATCAATTACCGTTTGCGGAAGAGAGTTCTAAACTTCTACCACCTTTTGTGTGTAGAAGTGTTTCCTAATTTCACTCCTGAAAGGTCTGGCTCTAATCTTTAGACTAAGCCCACGAGACCTAGAATTGGCAACCAGCGGAAATAGTCTCTATCTACCCGTCTATCTGTCCCCCTTAATAGCCTGAAAACATCGATCAGATCACTCCTTAACCTTGTAAATTCCAGGGAACACAACTCTAATTTGTGTAATCGCTCCTCATAACTTAACCCTTGAAGTCCGGGTATAATTCTGGGAAACCCACGCTGCACTCCCTCCAAGGCCAATTTAACCTCCCTAAGGTGTGGTGGCCAGAACTGCTCACAGTACTCCAGGTGTGGTCTAACCAGGGCTTTGTACCCTGTGGGAGCTTGCTGTGCGCAAGTTCCTACATTACAAGAGTGACTATACTTCAAAACGACTTCATTGGCTATAGGACACTTTGGGACATCCCAAAATCGTGTAAGGCGCTGTATAAATGCAAATTCTTTCTTTTTCTAGTTGCTCTCATGTCAGGAGGAGTGCAGAGATCTTGAGGGTTGTAGGGCTGAAGGAAGTTCGGGAGGGTGAGGCCATGGAGGGGTTTGAAATGAAGGATGAAGAATGTTTTAACCAATGTGTTGTCAGAGCTTCCAGATGGTCTCATTGGATTACGGTCAGGATCAGGATGAGGAACCATGGCCCTCCCCCCCCCCCCTCCCGAGGGTGACTGTAGCTTGTAGGGATTGTATTCATTCTACAGATAGGATCAGGTTCTGTTCCCTTCACAGCTGAATGATTTAATCACAGCCATGAAGAAAGGCCCGTACCGAACAGTTTCTGAGAGGAGGCCTATGTTTAAAGGACCTCCCATGATATGCTGATATTAGACATGGGGATGGGGGCAGAAGGTTGGACGGTTTAGCTCCCTGCTGGGATTCAAGTTACAACCTTGGTAGGTGCAATGAGAGGGATACTGTCTTAAGTGAGCCTGACTCAATAGGAACAATGTTTCCCTCTGATGTAAGTCAGCGAGAAGGTTGGGAGCTGCTAAATAAAGGAAGCTTTGTCCAGGAGGGACCTCATTGACAACACAAATTTTCACAGGGTTCAGGTTACTTGTGCTATGTTACACAAATCCAACGCTGTCTGGATTAGATTTGGCAATCCCCCGATTCTTATTTCCATTGAACTCAAAATCTATCCCTGTGTGCGTGTATTAAATACCGGTGGTTCATGAGCGGTCCCAGGACAAGGACAGGCCTAGATTCCCAGGTCTTTGATCTCAGCCCTGCTGTCGTTGGCATTAGCACACCTGACCCGCAGGTTAAGGAGAGGAAGAGAGGCAAAAAGTGACCCAAATTCAATCCAACAACTCTTGATGGGAAATGCCTGTGTGAGGAAGACAGGTCAGAGCATGGCTGTGATGCGCTATTCAGTCAAAATATCCTGCCAACACTCACACATGAGCATTTGTGATAATCTGTTTGTGTTTGTGGGCCGGTACCTGTATGTTTGCTCTGCTTCAACCCAACCGAGAAAAATACACACCATCTCCAAAAGGAGTATCGTTAACACGGGGGGTGCACAGAAACCAATGACGTGCAATTGGTTGAACGTGGCACTTATTCTCCGAGAGGAAGATCAGTCCTACCTGGAAGCGAGTCCTCTCTGCGGCATAAATCTGGTAGTGCAACATTGCTTGCAGTACTTTCTTGTGCCCTCCGGGTACCAGACAAACTGCGCCCAAAATCTCCAGCACTGCGATCTTGGTCTTGATGTTCTCCGTCCTGAGACTGTGAGAAATGATGTTGATGCTCTCTGGGTGAGCCAGCACGTGGGCCCGGCCCTGGGAATTGTTCATGAGAGCCTTGATGCACCCTATAACGGATGTATGAATGCGGCTCTCTGACGTGTCATAGTCCATGCTTCGGAGAAAGTTTAACAGGCACGTAAGCCCGTCCAGTTCGATGAATCGCATCACAAACCTGCGGGTCCAAGCATCGCAAAGTTAGCGCTTTGTAGGCGCATGGAAAACCTGTCCCGTTTTTCTCCCCTCCCCTCCCCTCATGAAGGTGCCGTTTCGCGCTGGGGTGCCGTCTCGCCAGCCCAACAGGCTGAAGAGATTGCACAGTTTCTGTTTAAAGAATGGATTTAGTCGAGAATATTTCGTGGACTTTATTTTTTTTCTGAGGGTATTTTCCCTGTGCTGGGGTCACCCTGTATAGATACGTGAAAAAAGCTGTTTTTTTTGTTAAAACTCCAGAGACCGCATGGCAGTTAGCTGTGACAAAAGAACTGTCAGTCATCCCGAATGTACGGGTTTGCCCATCGGTCCCAGCTAAAGGAAGGGGGCCATGTATATTGACAAAAGAGCTGTCCGCCAGGAAGGGGGGGTGCCAGTGACAAAGCCACTCTAATATGCAAAAGCACTTCTCTCCTCCATCTCAGAAGGAAAGCAGAACAATGAACCCACGAGCCTGGCCACACAAAGAGGAGCCAGGTCTTTCCCAACACAAAGACTGAGAGATGCCCAGACTAAGGGCCATTAGTCCAATACACATGGGTTGGATGGCCCATCACTGACTAAGTACCCGTGCTTAGAAACAAAAGGATTTTAAAGATGGGCAGGAAAGATAGCGGGTAGCAAGACTCCCATAAAGACAAGCTCTTTTCCACTTTATTTTTAGCTTGGAGCTTGCAGCTTGCAGTTTGAATCTAGAGCTCTCTCTCTCTCCCTCTCGCTCTCGCTCCACCAAGATCGACGTAACAGAGGAGGAAGCCACAGTTCCGCAGAAGAAGCTGCCGAGACTGAAAACCAGGCAGTGACTTCCCACAGCTGAGCTGAGTGAGGAAACCAACGGTGTGTGTAGTGGTGAGCATGATCGCGAGTGTCCCAAGCCGGTAACCAGAGATCACCCGGGCGAGCTGGGTGAGACTAAAGGTTCAGGGTTTTCTCAGAAGTGAAGCTTTAGGGGCTATTTCTCAGAAGGAATTCTTTCGGTTTAGCCAGAAGGGGCTTATGCGACTGGGGGTAACTCGTTGGTAGTGGTGGAGTTAGAATCCACCATAGCAACAAGGAAATTACTGCATGTCTCAGTTCTGTACTGTATGTATGCTGTTTGTAACCTGGATTTTATTCTCCATTGAGACAGTGATTCTGTTTTAGAGGTGCATGTTTTTAGCCAGTGTATGTTAGACCAAATAAAATAAGTACGGTTTTTCACCGAAGCATTCCTATCCGTGATTTATTCCATTTACACTCTGAATAATAATCCCTGGGTATAGAATTTTCGTAACCGTCCATCTAGCAATTGGGCTAGTATCAAAACCACTTACAGGCCCTTCTTCAAGCACAAGCCACTCCAATGAGAATGAGCAGTCTGCTGAACCTGGGAGCTAACAGAGTCCATCCCAATCCTGTCCTTCCCTGACTCCCAGGTATACACGTTTTTCAGCAATAAGGAGATGACCCCCGGTTGATTCGTTCCCTTCCCGAGCTCAGTGACACCAACGCCAATTGTAGTTTTCCCCACCCCCAACCCATATTAACTAACACAAGAGAGAACATCAGTTGAACATGGGCTGTGTGAGGCACCATCTCACTACATGGTGCTTCTCCATCTTTCCAAGATCATAAGCTAGGTTGTGTAACTAGAGCATAACTAGAGGTCATAACTAGAGGGAATACAAGATAGTCATCAAGAAATCCAATAGGGAATTCAGAAGAAACTTCTTTACCCAGAGAGTGGTGAGAATGTGAAACTCGCTACCACAGGGAGTGGTTGAGGTGAGTAGTATAGATGCATTTTAGGGGCGGCTAGACAAGCATATGAGGGAGAAGGGAATATAGGGTTATGATGATAAGAGTTAGATGAGGAGAGAAGGGAGGAGGCTCGAGTGGAGCATAAACGCCGGCATGGACTGGTTGGGCTGAATGGCCTGTTTCTGTGCCATATATCCTATGTAATCCCGTGTAAAGGTTCGGAAGAGGAAGGCTCATTTAATCTTGATACGGCATGTTGTGTTTCTTAAAGAGTGTCCCGGCCTCAACCAACCTTCTTGGTAATCCATTCTAGTGGCTGATTGCCCTCTGTGTAAAGAAATACTTCCTCGCATCTGTCCTGATTGTGCGCTGACCTTTGCCCCAATGCCCCCTGCTCTGGCATACCTCAAAGTATTGTATCTGGAGATTTATTTTCTCCAGCCTGTATGGAACGGATCTGACCCCTGTCCTCGCTCACAATTCCACACATTCTGTGTCATTGCTGCACTGCCGCCGCGGCACAATGCCCAGATTGGGGGCGGGGGTGGGGGGGAAGGAGCTTTCAAAAAATCTGGAATAAAGTCGCCCTTCCCAGATCATCCCCCATGGGATTCCTAATGACCAAGTACAAGCAGAACTGTCGGGGGCTTGAAAGTCGGGAGACCGTTGGCAGGGACGGGGCTGGTGTGTGGAAATCAGGGTGTGATACAGAACATTATGAAACAACTATTTTTAAAATAAGTGAAGGATCAAAACTGTTATTCCACATAATAACCTGGTTTATGGTCCTAGTCTTGCTACAACTGTACAGGGCGTTGGTGAGACCACACCTGGAGTACTGCATACAGTTTTGGTCTCTGCACTTAAGGAAGGATATTCTTGTATTGGAGGCAGTTCAGAGAAGGTTCACTCGCTTGATTCCTGGGATGAAGGGGTTGTCTTATGAGGAAGGTTTGAGCAGATTTGGCCTGTACTCATTGGAGTTTAGAAGAATGAGAGATGATCTTATTGAAATATATAAGATTCTCGGGGGGCTTGACAGGGCCAATGCTGAGAGGATATTTCTCTGTGTGGGGGAATCTAGAACTAGGGGGCACAGTATCAGATCAAGGGATTGCTCATTTAAGAAGGAGATGAGGAGGAGTTTATTCTCTCAGAGGGGTCGTGAATCTTTGAAATTCTCTGCCCCAGAGAGCTGTGGAGGATGGGTCATTGAATATATTCAAGGCTGAGATAGACAGATTCTTGAACTATAGGGGAGTCAAGGGTTATGGGGAACAGGCAGGAAAGTGGAGTTGAGGCCAAGATTAGATCAGCCATGATCTTACTGAATGGCAGAGCAGGCCCGAGGGGCAGTACGGCCTACTCCTGTTCCTATTTCTTATAATATTCAGCAACTCAGAGCTGGCATAGCCCCAGTATTTGCAGAGTGAAGCCCACAAAGGCATTCTGAATATTATTTTAAAAAAATATC
Source organism: Pristiophorus japonicus (assembly GCF_044704955.1). NCBI lineage: Eukaryota > Metazoa > Chordata > Chondrichthyes > Pristiophoridae > Pristiophorus > Pristiophorus japonicus. The sequence goes on along the minus strand of NC_091983.1, from coordinate 199,838,924 downwards.
TCTCTCTTTACTTAATTGTTTCACCTCAGCTTCTCTCCATTCAACAGCAGAAGGGGCAGTATTTCTGGCTGGCTGGCAGAGCTGGGGTCTTTGCACACCAACAGTGGGTTCTGCTGGCAGTCACCCTGGGAATTCCCTCAGTGGGGTTCCCGATCAACTGCTGTCGCTTTGTTGGAAGAACAGCATAAATTCTGTTTGTGCGGTGTATCCGGGATTCCCAACAAAGTTACGGCGGCCGATCGGGGACCCCACCCGCCCCCACACCCCGAAGAAATTCTTAGCAATACGGTAAAAGCAGAATAAAGGGCATCAGGCAACAAGCCAAGACTGAGATGACCCTGGCTGATATAACTTGAAAGAAAATAGATGTGGGAGTGTTCAACGAACAGCCACGGAGAGATTGCCTGTAGGTGCAATGGACGTCGGCATCAGTGATATGAAAACAGCGGACACAATAGATTGATTCCATCAGGGAAACAACGGGTGGGAGATGGCTGAACCTGTAGACTGTCCAGGAGAATGACGAGTCGTGTTGAGCTCTCAGGAGGCATTGAAGGCCTTCAGCCAACAATGGACACCGGCTGATGATGCGGGGTCATGATGCCGCACTGCAGGGTTTCTCTGCCAATGGCGTGGTGCCAATACCTCACCGTGTGAGGGGCTGCAGGTGATGAAGCCACACCGCGTGCAGGCCAGCCCTTTTCCCACATCAAAGAGTTAAGGATATAGATACGTGCGCCTGGTCTCAGGCCTTCCCGAGCTGGTGGATCAGAAGCGGCATTACTTGGTCGCAAGTTCCGGGTTTCCACATGTGAAGCGCAATGCGTGAAAATGATGGAACTTGCGATCTGTCAAGTTTCAGCTTAACAGATTGTGTGCATGCACATGAAATGGGCATTCACTGGTGGAGAACTTCTGCCCAGTGAATGCCCACAAAACTCTGGTAAAAGCTGGCATCGGGCCTTCTTTTACCAGTGCAAGGGTTTAAATAAATATTGAAATAAATTTTTTTAAATCATTTAAACATTCAAAAACCTTTAAAATTAGATTAGGTTGTTTTTGGCCCCTTTAAAAATGTTTAATTTTATTTTAAAATTTTTTTTGATTCAAATGTTTAATTAAATTGTATTCTAATTAATTTTGAACACGTGCTGATTTATATTTATTTAAATGGGGTGAAAATTTGCTTTTTAAGGGGATTCCTATTATGCTTATGGGAATTCCGTATATAAATGGATTCCCATAAGGATAATGGAAATACCCTTTGTGATTGGTTGGGCCAGCCCACATGATCCTAGGGATGGCTGCGGAAGGCATGCACCCCTGGGATACATGGGTCTTTACGCAGGCGTACGCCTGCAGGCCCAGGAGAGCAAGAGCCCGAAGAGGCATCAGGTAGGTGCGTACTTTTTTTGCGGGTCAGAGGCATTTGCACACGAGAAGCAATTTCAGATCCGATGTCCTTCTCTCGCTTCTAACGCTCATTCTTACACGTCAGCTGCACAAACCAATAGCGCTGCTCAGTTACACCGAGTTATAAGTCTCCGTGTCTGCATGGTGGCGTTGCTCGGTACACAGACCCCAAGGATTGATTTGAAAGCCCCATCACCGGAGTCAAGAGAGACCCTCGTCAACCGAGGCCTCAAGGTCCTTGTGAGGCCTTGACCTTTTCAACTGTAATTCCACACTTGCAAATCTGGTTTGTTTTGGACATGGTTTAAAGAGGCCAGTAAATACCCTGCATTCCTCAGAATGTTTGGGAAGAACGGGAAGTGAAGCTGTTGGATGTTGGGAAATCTGCACTTGGGAGGATTGCTCACCATTCCCAGCAGAAAATTTCTGCTCTGGCAATGCTGTCTTTTTGGCCTGCAGTCTGCTCGAATTAAATCAACGGGTTGCTTGACACAAATGTGCAATCACTTAAAAAGGCATTTCGGCAGAATCAGTGGTAAATGGACCCTGGCAACCCAGACATCAAGAATAAAACAGGAGAAAGTTGCATCATCAGGATCAGATGGATTATGCTTACACTTTGTTTTAGTTTATTATAAAGTGGTGGAGACACAGAAGATTGCACCACATGGGTTGGCACATACCATCATCCATGCCCACGGCGAGCTTCCCTGCGCTGTGGGGACTTTGGTGCTTCCCTCAAGAAGGGGAGATGGTACAGTCCACCTCCATCTGCCAGCAGCTGATTTTGGCAGAACCCCCTCCCCAGTCTGATTTCCCCCCTGTCTGATTTCCCCCCTGTCTGATTTTCCCCCTGCCTGATTTCCCCCCTGTCTGATTTCCATCCCCCCTGTCTGATTTCCCACCCCGTGTCGGATTCCTCCCCCCAAAACCCCCCGCGTCTGATTTCCCCCCCTGCCTGATTTCCCCCCTGCCTGATTTCCCCCCTGCCTGATTTCCATTTCCGCCCTGTCTGATTCCCCCTGCCACCGCCCGCCCCCCCCCCTCCCTCCGGTCTGATTTCCCACCCCGTGTCTGATTCCTCCCATTTGATTTCCCCTCTCTCTGATTTCCCTTCTCTCTGATTTCCCCCCCTCTCTGATTCCACGCCCCCCCCCCCCCCCGACCCCCCGTCCGGTTACTCCTATCTGATTTCCCTTCCCTACTTGCCCAGGTTCCTCCAGTGGATTACTATTGGTGGAACCTTGGTCCCTGATGTGTTGTGACTGAATTTAAAGAGACAGCCGTGAGCCAGAAACACGACAAGCAAAACGCTTCATCTGTGTCATTTGGTGATTTTGTTTTCGTTATCCCAAGGCACTGCTGGAAATGGAGCAGGGATTTCTCCCAGTTTCCTGGCCAATATTCTTCTCTCAAGCAACACCAACAAAAATAAACCTACTAATCATGAATTCATTTTTGCTTGTGGGATCTTGCCATTGGTTGCCACATTCACCGACAGACCAACAGTCACGGCACCTGAAAAAGTGACTCAATGTGTGTGAAGTGATTGGAGGGGTCTCCGAGAGGCATGATAAATGCAAATAAGCTTTAGCACACAGGCAGGCCTAAAAGCAGAGGCCCCTGGGTTGTGTGGTTTTCTACTTGATTTAATCCTTTATCTTTTAAGCACTTATCACAGCTTGTATCTAAATCACTTTCTCTGCAAACTGCCCCGCGTTAAAAGGTCAGCAGCCATGGATCGGGCAAGAGAGAGATGAAAAAGTCCAAAGGAAAAATAAATTCCGAAGCTAAAGCCCAGATTTCCACCTGTAGATATAAATCATTAGGAAAAGAGGACTTTCTGGAATGACAGAACGTGACTTGGGGAGGGGGAGGGAGCGGGTGGAAATTTTAAAAAAACAAATGTAGGGGCGGGACAAATTAGATAGAGACAGACTATCAGGCGCGGAAAAAAAACTGGTTCCAGGCCGCAAAATACAAATAAATAAGCCCCAGTAGCAGGCTCAGGCTCGAGCAGCAGCTCCGCATGGCTCAGTCCCACCTCCAGCTTCCTCATACGTGCGTGACTGGATCGAGCGCAGGTGCAAAAAGGGGTGGGGTCCACAGCACACATGCGCAGAAGGACTCAAAAATGTTCGTGCAGAAAAGCACTCTGTTAAATAAAGGGACTCAAGAAACAACAGGTCACCAGTGACTACCCGTTGCCTTGAATAGAAATAAAAGTTGGGAGAGATGTGAGCAGGGCTGCTGATTTACTATTGCCCTATTGACACCATCGCACAGTCACCACCTACCCCATTGTCCCAGCGGGTGCAGCGCGTGTTTGAAGCTGTCGGGTTCTTCAAACATTGCTCTGTTTCAGGGATACACCGATCACAGGCCTCGAATTCCACAGCGCAATCTAGCTGAACTAATTTGATTCTGATTAATGTGGCTCAAACGCCGCATTAATTCTTTTCTTTAATCAGAAGGCACGGGCTGTGTCCAGACGCCATTGTGCTTGCAGAACTCAGCAGGATGGCGGTAAGGTCAGTAAGGGAGCACCGAGGCTCGGGACCCGAGTCTGGTGGGTCCCTGGCCTAGCCAAGGCAGGGTGCTGCACTCGAGAACTGGTTTCCTGCCAATTTCCACCACCCTCGCCCTGTCCCCCAATATGATTTTCCTTTTGACTCACTGTGCTATGTTACCATGGGCACTGATCCCTAATTGCCTTTGAGAAGGTGGGTGAGCCTTCTTCTTGAACTACTCCTGAGGGTGGTGAAGCTACTCCTGAGGGTGTCCCAGGATTTTGACCCAGTGATGTTGAAGCAACGACGACATACGTCAAAAGAGGGAATGGTGCGTGATTAGAGGGGAACGTGGAGATGACGGTGTTCCCATGCACCTGCTGCCCTTGTCCTTCCAAGGGATGGAGGTTTGGGAGTCTGTCGCAGGATGAATCACTGTGTAGGAGAGCGGAATACCAACACAGTTTGGACCAAACAACTGACCACCAGAGTGTGGAAGTCACTTCAAACTTGAAATTGCAGGGCAGCGACCCAACGCAATGTCACGGGGAGGGGTGGGAATTATGGTCCCCTTCCCAAAGGTCAACCAAAGTCAACCAGGAGTACTGTGTACAGTTTTGGTCTCCATATTTAAGAAAGGATATTGGAGGCTGTTTAGAGAAGGTTCACTAGGTTGATTCCAGAGATGAGGGGTTGTCTTATGAGGATAGGTTGAGTAGGTTGGGCCTATACGCATTGGAGTTCAGAATGAGAGGTGATCTTATTGAAACTTATAGGATAATGAGGGGGCTCGGCAAGGTGGATGCAGAGAGGATGTTTCCATTCATAGGGGAAATTAAAGCTAGGGGACATAGTCTCAGAATAAGGGCCGCCCATTTAAAACTGAGATGAGGAGAAATTTCTTCTCTCAGAGAGTTGTAAATCTATGTAATTCTCTGCCCCAGAGAGCTGTGGAGGCTGGGTCTTTGAATATATTTAAGGTGGAGATAGACAGATTTTTGAGCGATAAGCGAATAAAGGATTATGGGGAGCGGGCAGGGAAGTAGAGCTGATTTCATGATCAGATTAGCCATGATCTTATTGAATGGCCTACTCCTGCTCCTATTTCTTATGTTCTTAAAGGTGTCTGAACGGGAGCAGCAAGCAGAATCCAGAAAGGCAGAAATGAGTTAGGAGGAAGTGTCAAACAATAATGGGGTTAAAAAAGGATATATTTATAGAAATAATACATGGATTAGTGGTCCCAGCTGACCTTCGAATGCACCACTCAGTCGCATTGCCACCGTGCTACTGACCACAACATAGGCATCCTCGCTACCCAACCGGGATGTTGTGATGTTTAAGTGTCTCCCTCTACACTAAGAGTCTGTGGGTTCGAGTCCCACTCCAGGACTTGAACACAAAATCTAGGCTCACGTTCCAGAATCGGGCCGAGGGAGTTCTGCGCTCACAGAGATGTAATCTACTGTCATTGTAATCCACGTATAAACTGACCTAAGTTGTACACCGTGAGAACACTGACCACTAGGTCGTGATCTTATGGGAGACACCCCTAACCTGGACATTCAGGTATAAAAGGGGAAGCTCCACCCATCTTCTCCACTTCAGTGCTGACTAATAAAGGTTACTGATCACAGAGTGACCTTCTCTCAAGTATGGGCCTCGTGTGCATTTATACTGTATAGTAAGGACATATTATTGGCGACAAGAAACTGGGATTTAAACCACGCGAGCATGGCCACTAGCAGCACAGATGAGAGGTACTGTGTTGGTGATGATTGGGACGATTTTATTGAGAGACTACAGCAAAGTTTTGTCACTAAGGAATGGTTGGGACAGGATTCGGCCGACAAACGCAGGGCTCATCTCCTGATGGGTTTGTGGATCCAGAACGTACTCCCTGATGAAGGACCTTCTAGCGCCAGGGAAGCCGGCGGCCAAGACTTTTGAAGAACTCAGAAAGTTGATCGGGGAACACTTTAAACCGGCGAGCAGCGTGCACATGTCGAGACACCGGTTTTACACGCACCGGCGGCGAGAAGGGCAAAGCGTTCCAGACTTCGTGGCAGATCTCCGGCGACTGGCGAGCCTATGTAAGTTCCCAGGTGCATGCAGAGCGGAAATGCTGCGAGACTTTTTTATTGAGGGCATCGGGCACGCTGGGGTTTTCAGGAAACTGATTGAGACCAAAGACTTGACCCTGGAAACGGCGGCTTTGATGGCCCAGACATTTATCTCAGGGGAGGAAGAATCTTGGTTTAAATGCAGCAAATGGACAGGGAGTCAACATTGTTAACGCGGCACACAGTTCTCCAGGCAGACAGGGGCAATCGGATATAACCGAGCATATAGTCGAACCCAAAGGGGGAATTCAACAGAGACAATGGCTAGCTGAACGGTGATTCATGTCATCACAAGGGACAAAGCGGCCAGTAATGGGGCCATCAAAACCTGTCAATGGTGTATTTAAGGACAGTTACAGAGACAGTCAGAGACGATCGACTGGTAATGGACCTTTTGTTTCCAACAACGACTCATAGAAAACATAGAAACATAGAAAATAGGTGCAGGAGTAGGCCATTCGGCCCTTCGAGCCTGCACCGCCATTCAATGAGTTCATGGCTGAACATGCAACCTCAGTACCCCATTCCTGCTTTCTCGTCATACCCCTTGATCCCCTGAGTAGTAAGGACTATATCTAACTCCTTTTTGAATATATTTAGTGAATTGGCCTCAACAACTTTCTGTGGTAGAGAATTCCACAGGTTCACCACTCTCTGGGTGAAGAAGTTTCTCCTCATCTCAGTCCTAAATGGCTTACCCCTTATCCTTAGACTGTGTCCCCTGGTTCTGGACTTGCCCAACATTGGGAACATTCTTCCTGCATCTAACCTGTCTAAACCCGTCAGAATTTTAAACGTTTCTATGAGATCCCCTCTCATTCTTCTGAACTCCAGTGAATACAAGCCCAGTTGATCCAGTCTTTCTTGATAGGTCAGTCCCGCCATCCCGGGAATCAGTCTGGTGAACCTTCGCTGCACTCCCTCAATAGCAAGAATGTTCTTCCTCAAGTTAGGAGACCAAAACTATGCACAATACTCCAGGTGTGGCCTCACCAAGGCCCTGTACAACTGTAGCAACACCTCCCTGCCCCTGTACTCAAATCCCCTTGCTATGAAGGCCAACATGCCATTTGCTTTCTTAACCGCCTGCTGTACCTGCATGCCAACCTTCAATGACTGATATACCATGACATCCAGGTCTCGTTGCACCTCCCCTTTTCCTAATCTGTCACCATTCAGATAATAGTCTGTCTCTCTGTTTTTACCACCAAAGTGGATAACCTCACATTTATCCACATTATACTTCATCTGCCATGCATTTGCCCAGTCACCTAACCTATCCAAGTCACTCTGCAGCCTCATAGCATCCTCCTCGCAGCTCACAATGCCACCCAACTTAGTGTCATCCGCAAATTTGGAGGTACTACATTTAATCCCCTCGTCCAAATCATTAATGTACAGTGTAAACAGCTGGGGCCCCAGCACAGAACCTTGCGGTACCCCACTAGTCACTGCCTGCCATTCTGAAAAGTACCCATTTACTCCTACTCTTTGCTTCCTGTCTGACAACCAGTTCTCAATCCATGTCAGCACACTATCCCCAATCCCATGTACTTTAACTTTGCACATTAATCTCTTGTGTGGGACCTTGTCGAAAGCCTTCTGAAAGTCCAAATATACCACCTCAACTGGTTCTCCCTTGTCCATTCTACTTGAAACATCCTCATAAAATTCCAGAAGATTTGTCAAGCATGATTTCCCTTTCACAAATCCATGCTGACTTAGACCTATCATGTTGGAGGTATGGAGGCAAACACACAGCCAGAGCTTGCAGGCATCAACAATATACCTGCAGAAATTGCAACGTCAGTGGTCACTTGGCGAGCATGTAGAGGAAGCCTGCAGCCAGGTTGATGTACGAGGAGGACGGGCCCAATGTAAGTCCTATGAGGCCAAATGAATACTGGGGGAAATCGCTGAAGCTGAAGTTCAGCGAGTTCATGTGGAGCACATATACACTTCATATACCAGGACGCCACCGATAATGATGAAAGTGCTCCTCAATGGCATCCCAGTATTAATGGAGCTAGACATGGGGACCAGCCAGTCCCTGATGAGTATCAAACTGTTCGACAAGTTGTGGGCGTCCAAGGCCAAAATTATTGCCGATTGACGCACAGCTACGGACATATACAAAGGAGATCATTCCGGTGCTAGATTCGGAGAACAGGTTGCCACTCTGGATTGTCCCGGGGGATGGTCCCGCACTACTGGGGAGGAGTTGGCTTGCTGTCATGAACTGGAAATGGGGCGATGACAATGCAATTTCTTCTGTGGAGCAAATATCATGCTCACAGGTTCTGGACAAATTTGACTCATTATTTCAACCCGGCATTGGCACTTTCATGGGGACCAAGGTAGTGATTCACGTCAACCCGGACGCCAGGCCAGTACACCACAAGGCCAGAGCGGTGCCGTACGTGATGCGGGAAAAGATAGAATGCGAATTGGACAGCCTGCTGAAGGAAGGCATCATCTCACCAGTCGAATTCAGTGACTGGGCGAGCCCGATCGTGCCGGTGCTCAAGGCGGATGGGTCGGTCAGGATATGTGGTGATTACAAGGCCACCATCAATCGGGTGTCACTCCAAGACCAGTACCCATGACCGAGAGCGGAGGACCTCTTTGCGACGCTAGCCGGCGGCAAACTTTTTTCAAAATTGGACCTGACCTCAGCTTACATGACCCAGGAGCTGGTGAGTGAGTCGAAGAAGCTGACCATGATCATGACACACAAGGGGTTGTTTGAGTACAACAGATGTCCGTTCAGGATTCGCTCGGCTGCCGCAATCTTTCAACGAAATATGGAAAGTCTCCTCAAGTCAATTCCCAGGACAGTGGTTTTTCAAGACGGCATCCTCATCACGGGTTGCAGTACTGAAGAACACCTCCACAACCTGGAGGAGGTGCTAGGCAGACTGGACCAGGTAGGTCTGAGACTGAAAAAGGCGAAGTGCGTCTTCCTAGCTCCAGAGGTAGAATTCCTGGGGATGAGGGTAGCAGCAGACGGGATCAGACCTACTGCATCCAAAACGGTAGAGCTGCGTTCGTTCCTCGGGCTCCTGAACTATTTTGGTAACTTTCTTCCCAAATTGAGAATGCTGTTACAGCCGCTACACGTGCTCCTACGCATAGGTCGTGAATGGGTCTGGGAGGACAGCCAGGAAAGGGCTTTTGATAGAGCACACAATTTGTTATGCTCCAACAATCTGTTAATGCTATATGACCCGCGTAAGAAACTTGTTTTAATGTGCGATGCGTTGTCCTCTGGGGTCGGGTGTGTGTTGCAGCATGTTAATGCCAAGGGTCAGTTACAGCCGGTAGCTTATGCCTCCAGAAGTCTGTCCCAGGCAGAAAAGGGCTACGGGATGGTAGAAAAGGAAGCGCTTGCATGTGTATATGCACCAGTACCTGTTTGGCAGGAAATTTGAGCTGGATAGATCACAAACTCCTAACGTCCCTTTTGGCCGACAACAAGGCCATAAATGCAAATGCGTCAGCCTGCATACAGAGGTGGGCACTCAAGTTAGCCGCCTACGACTACACAATTCGGCACAGACCGGGCACTGAAAACTGTGCCGATGCACTCAGCAGGCTCCCACTAGCCACCACTGAGGGGGCAACCAAGCATACTGCTGAGATGGTCATGGCTGTCGAAGCTTTCGAAAGCGAAGGCTCACCCGTGACAGCCCGTCAGATCAAAGTCTCGACAAATAGAGACCCGCTACTATCTTTAGTCAAGAAATGTGTCCTGAATGGGGATTGGGCAGCCATGTAGGGGGTATGCGCTGAGGAATTTAAACCATTTCACAGGCGTAAGGATGAAATCTCGATTCAGGCCGATTGCCTACTGTGGGGAAACCGAGTAGTCATGCCCCAGATGGGCAGAGAGGCGTTTATCAGAGAACTCCACAATGAGCACCCGGGCATTGTCATGATGAAGGCAATTGCCAGGTCACACGTTTGGTGGCCAGGGATAGATGCAGACCTGGAACTTTGTGTTCGCAGGTGCAACACATGTGCCCAGCTGGACAATGCACCCACGGAAGCCCCCCTTAGCCCCTGGTCCTGGCCCGCCAAGCCATGGTCACGCATCCATGTGGACTACGCAGGTCCTTTCATGGGAAAAATGTTTTTGGTTGTCGTAGACACCTACTCCAAATGGATCGAGTGTGACATTCTCAATTCAAGCACATCCTTTGCCACGGTAGAAAGTCTACGGGCAATGTTGGCCAACCATGGTCTACCGGACGACTTGGTCAGCGACAATAGCCCGTGCTTTACAAGCATTGAATTCCAGGACTTCATGGCAGGAAATGGTATCAACCATGTCAGAACGGCACCGTTCAAGCCGGCCTCAAATGCCAGGCGGAACGAGCAGTGCAGATAATCAAACAGGGGATGCTCAGAATCCAAGGCGGTTCCCTACAGAGCTGCTTATCACGCCTCCTGTTGGCCAATAGATCCCGATCACACTCGTTCACAGGCGTTCCACCCGCAGAGCTGCTAATGAAAAGGACGCTCAAACCAGGTTATCCCTTATACACCCCACCATGTCAATGACCCTGTCTTTGTCCTCAACTACACTGCAGGGCCTGAATGGCTCGCAGGCACTGTGATTGCCAAAGAGGTTACTAGGATTCTGGTAGTTAAATTTACCAATGGACAAATCTGCCGCAAATACGTGGATCAAACAAAAAGGAGGTTCAGCAACCCCATAGAAGAAGCAGAGGAAGAACACGACGTAGAGTTTACTCCACCACAGGTGACCGAACACCGGAACCAAGTGGAGGAGAGCCCAGTCACTGTGGGCAGTCCTGACAGGCCTGAGGCACCACAACAGCAAACATTCAGGCCAGCGCCCAACAACCGGAGCCCCAACTCAGGCGCTCTACAAGGGAGCATAAACCACCAGAGAGACTTAACCTGTGATCCCAATAAGACTTTGGTGGGGGAGGTGATGTCATGTATACTGTCATTGTAATCCATGTATAAACTGACCTAAGTTGTACACCGTGAGAACACTGACCACTTGTGGGAGACACTCCTAATCTGGACTTCCAGGTATAAAAGGGGAAGCTCCACCCATCTTCTCCACTTCAGTGCTGGCTAATAAAGGTTACTGATCAAAAGTGACCTTCTCTCAAGTATGGGCCTCGTGTGCATTTATACTGTATAGTAAGGACATATTACTTTCCTTTGGATCAGACATTGATCCAAGGGCCCAGGTATTTTGATGTTAATGAAGAACAGCAGGGAGTCCAGGCCCATGTTCCTCCCTCACCCATAAACAGGTTCACAGGTCGTTCATCTCTTTGCCTGCTGATGAGTGGAGGCCTTGTGATGAGGCACAATGGCTGCCATGTTTATGTGCGCCACAATGCTCAGTGCAATTTGAAAAGTATCTGCTCGTGCCCCTACTATGTGATGTTTTGACACTCAGAGGGGGAGGAATTCACTATCGGCCCATTTGGGGTGCTTACTTTTAAAAGTTTGAAAAGTTAGCGCCAAGCACTATCGATTTCAAACTTTAAAAAAATTTGCCATTTGCGTTCCAGGAAGGAAGTGGAGCGCTAAATCAGACGGACCACTTCCTTCCTGGAATGCAGTCGGCAGCAGGCGGGGCGGTGAGTGGAGCAGCGCAGCACACTGGGCCGTACAGCGGTGCCACGTTGAAAGGCTCCTTCTTTCCCTTAAAGGGAAGGCCCATCGTTACGGGCTCTGCCAAATAAAAACAACTTACCTGGACCACACGGCAGCCGCAATCCTGCGTGATCAGCCCAGTACTCGAGCAGAGTGCTGGGCTGATCGATCGCGGGAAGGAACCCACGAAAAAAGCAAGAAGAAAAAACATAAGTTTTTTTTTTACTTACCTCGGCCACCTCGCCTTTAACCATCGCCCCGGTAGTGAGCGGCCGGCCGCCCGATGCACGCCTGCTGCAGCTGTCGGTGTTGTCGCCCGGCGATGCTGCAGGGGGCAAAATGTAATTTCGGGTCTGGGGCGATGTGCATAGCGATGACGTCACGTTATCCGCACGAAGGATAACATCATGATCGCCACCACAAAACTCCTGCCAAATATGGCAGGAATCGCTGTCATCGCCCCATTAGCACTCCCGCCCCCCCCCCCACTCCCTGTTAGGAGGCGCAAAGTCACCCAACTTCGCTCCCATAGAACCTTGCAGCACAAAGGAGGCCACTCGACCCATCGTGACTGTGCCTGCTCTTTGAAAGAGCTGTCCAATTCGTCTCACTTCCCTTCCTCTTTTCCCATAGCCTGGTAATGAATGGCGACTTAGTGAATAACAGTGCATAATAATGAACAGAGGCCGAGTGAGGAGAGGAAGTGGTGAGGAGATGGGGCCTAGTAGTGAGTGGAGGCCTGGTACTTTACCACAGGAAGGAAGTTGAATCAGAGGACGAGTTCCGCCAGTGCCCAGGATAATCACACCTACTACTGTGGCACTGAATGAACGGTGTTGGCAGCAGGCTGGGGACAAATCGCACATTCTTGGACAATAATGATGTTTCATGGGAAGGCACCAGAGAGCAAAGGTGAATAAAATTTTAAAAGCCTTTCAAAACGCTGCCATGTTGAGGAATAGATTTAGAAGTGTGTGGAAAATTAAGTTGGTTTGCGGCCTTATCCAACTTTCTCTCAAGTTGTTACGCGGCCAAAGTAAAAGCTAAATTGAGCCTTAATTTGAAGATTGGGGAAAAGGTTTGGATTGGGAAGGCCTGTCCCTTTAAGACAGAATGTCACCCATGACAAAACGTCATATTATTTAACACAGGTGGCCAGACAACTCTCCGCCCCCCTTCCGCCCTCCAGCCCCCGGTGCCGGCACTCGATAACGGAGCACTAATCAGCTACACATAGGTTGTGTAACCTAGCACCGGTCTTGCGGGGTGGGGGGATTATCATCTGAACTATACCAACAAGCCTGGCAGGAGGCCTTTGTGAAAGGCAGGGGTGCCAGGAAAAGCAGAGAGCCGTTTAATGGCCGCAGCACGCGGCACACAAACTTGGCAGCTCTGCTGAAGCACACTTACAGCAGGGTTATCTTACTGCCATCGGCTAATGATTTATCCCACACCAGGGCTGAGAACCTCAGTGATGTGGCAAGACGAGAGAAGATGGGATGGTTCTCCTCGGATCAGAGAAGGTTAAGAGGAGATTTAATAGAGGTGTTCAAAATCATGAAAAGTTTTGTAAATAAGAAGAAATTGTTTCCACGGGCAGATTCAATAGTAACTTTCAAAAGGGAATAGGTTATATATTGAAGGGTAAAAACTTGCAGGCATACAGGGAAAGAGCAGAGGAGTGGGACTAATTGGACATCTCTTTCAAAGAGCCGTCATAGGCACGATGGGCTGAATGGCCTCCTTCTATGCTGTAAGGTTCTATGATAACCGAGATTGAAACAGCTGATAGTGGATATCAGTTCTTTGAAGCCCTTTCTTTCTCTTTTCCCAGCTCTCTCTCCTGCGCTGACTAACACTGGAGTGCAGTTCCACAGGTACCAGCTGCCGCCTCAGCCTAGTTAGTGAGTGTTAGCCGGCTATTCAAGCAGGAGGGTCTGTGGTGCCGAGGTGAAAGCAGGTCAGATCCTGATAATGTCTTCACCCAACACCCACGCACAGGGCAGTCCAGCAGAGGTCACTGAAAAGTGGTGTGGAGGAACAGGAAACCTGGCTGAATCATATACTCTCTGGCCTCAGGGTGCTGAGGCTCACTGCTGTCTTGTAGACAAGGCCCAGTCTGCCTGTATCAGGTGAGACGTTAAACCGAGTCTGCTCTCAGCTGGATGTAAAAGATCCCACAGCACGATTGGAAAAAGAGTAGGGGAGTTCTCCCTGGCGTCCTAGCAAATATTTATCCCTTAGCCAACACAACAAACAGATTTATCTCGGTCTGTGGGACTTTGCCAGGCACAAATTGGCTGCCCCATTTGCCTACATAACAGAAGTGATTACAGTTCAAAGAAAGAGTAATTAATTGGCTAGGAAGCACTTTGGGACAATGCAAGAGGTGCTGTATAAGCAAGGTTTTGTGATTATCATGCCAGGTTAGCATGCTTCTCTCCTGCCTTCTGTAGTTCAATGGTAGGACTGTGGCTCAGTGGCACTCTCGGCTCTGAGTCAGAAGGTTGTGGATTCAAGTCCCACTCCAGAGACTGCATGACATAAACTAGGCTGACACTGAGGGAGTACTACACTGTCATTTGGATGAGACATTAAACCAAGACCTCATCTGCCCGCTTAGGTTGATGAAAAAGATCCCATGGCACTATCTCGATGAAGAGCAGGGAGCGTGCTACCTGGTTTCCTGGCCAATATTTATAACTAAAAACAGATATGTTTTGGGACCTTGCTGCATCCACATTTCCTACATTGCAGCAGTGATTACACTTCAAATGTACTTCATTGACTGTAAAAGCTTTGGGACACCTAAAGTTGTGAATGGCGCTATATAAATGCAAGTTCTTTCTTTTATAACTGTTGAAAGATGCTGTAAGTTTGAATCAAATTCCTTCTGGAAAAAGAGACCTTCTGTTCATAGCTATATGTTCTGTATGCGTAGGATGGAGCAAATGTGCAACCACCACAGCACTGACGGATTTAGCCCGTCGAAAAGTGTATCCATTTTCTGGTCCAGAGAGGTATCTGAGGATGCAAATTACACGCAATGGAATGGCCAGGGTGGGTAGTGCCAAGATCGCTCCCAGCTTTAAGTGGAGCACCTCCTACAATGGACAAATGACCAGGTACCCCCCCCCCCCCCCAGAACATACAGGAAGGCCCACCACATCTCCTCCAGCAGGTGTGTGGGCAGCAAGCAGGGCCCTGGTATGTTTGGCACAATGTAGTCAGCTCACCATTTTTTATAGTGACCGCTAGCTAATGTCCAGTGAACGCTGTAAATTACAGACACCTTAGTGACTGGCATCAGCTGCCCTTATTTTGCAGGTGTCTTTATTTTCAAAATGGCCATTGTCTGTGCTGTAATCATTTTCAGAAGAATGGCGAGTTCTTTACCCAGCATGCACAGCAGCAGAGAAATCGGTCTATCCCCGGGATATTAGACTAAAAAATTGACTTCTTAGTATTTTTTCTTTCTGTTTCTCAGTTTAACGGACTTTGGTGTAGCTGAACAGCTAAGAATAGAATGAAATGGGATGCTTGTATTCAAATTACTCAGTGAAATATTTTGGAAAAGTACACCTGCAGTATTTTAAGCACTTGTCACAGTTATCACTCAGAGGGTTGTGAACCTTTGGAATTCTCTAGCTGAAAGGGCTGTGGATGCTGAGTCTCTGAGTACATTCAAGGCTGAGGTAGAGAGATTTTTGGATTCTAGGGGAATCAAGGGATATGGGGATCGGGTGGGAAAGTGGATTGAGGTCAAAGTTCAGCCATGATCTTATAGAATGGCGGAGCAGGCTCGAGGGGCCAAATGGCCTACTCCTGCTCCTATTTTTTATGTTCTTATGTTCGTTCAATCCCAGAGATAGAGCGGTTTCTCTGCCACTATGGATGCTGGTTAAGGAATGTAAAAATGCAAATGTAAAGTTATAAAAATGCTTGGTGCTTTGGAGTTTGTCGTAGTTTGTAACTTGTCAGTGTCCGTGGTTTCAGAGTGCTTCTTGTATATTTTGCCATGTAATTATTTGTGTCTGTCAACAAGGATGCATTTTTTGGGAGGATCAGTTTGTCCAATTTCACTGTACTCCGCACAGATCACCTCCATTCCTCCCGCACAAGGCATTTATTTCGGCTTGGTAATTTGTCTTTGTAATAATATATATTTTTTTACAAACTATTTCCGCCAAAGAAGAGAAGAGCCCAGGGGAGATTTAATAGAGCTATTGATACGGTGACTAAGGGTGAAATGATTTCCTCTGGTTGTGGACTCAGTGTTGGTCAGGGTCATCAATTTAAAATGGTCATTAACAGAGTGAGGAGGGAGGGTCGTTGACATTTCTTCACACACAAATGTTGGAGCAGGGAATGCCTTGTCACAGGGAGAGGTTGAGGCACAGACCATTGCACCTTTTGAAGGAAAATGTAATAAATACACTGGAAGCAGAGGGTAAAATTACACCCAATGCGACAGTGGGATTACTTTAAGATCAGCCATGATCTTATTAAATGGTGGAGCAGGCTCAAGGGGCTGAATGGCCGACTCCTGCTCCTCTTTCTTATGTTTCTTTTGTTGTGAGATTGTCCTCGCCAAGAGCCAGCAACGAAAACGATGGGCTGAATGGGCTGTAAACCTCTGATATTTAGCAGAACTGTGTGCCACTGAATTAACAGCCCATGTGGTCTGATCCAGAATTTAGCTGTGCCATTGGATATCAAGTGCTTTCTTGTAAAGAGAGGAAACTCAGAGGCCTGGTCAGCCAAGGCAGCTTTTGTGCATCTCTGAACAGCCCCGGTGGCAGAGTTCCGGCATGTACTGAGCTCACTTGGGGGTGCCCACTGCAAGGTCGAGTGACTTCAATTAGAGAGGGGAGCTGTGCAACTGTGCAGAGAGGATTCGAACAGCCCGACAAGCTGGTAGATCATTCCAGCGGGTCCGAGCTGCATCGCATGTGTGTCCAGACCAAAGGGAGCTACCCAGCAGTGGAACTGTCCAGAGAATGGTCTACAACACCTGACCATCTCTTGGGTCACATCAATAAAGCCAGGAACTGCTGGAAAACACTCAGCAGGTCAGGCAGCATCTGTGGAGAGACAGGAACGTCGGGCTGGATTTCGTTACCGTCCATTTCGCGCCGTTATTCATGGCGGGGCGGTAATGATAGCGCCCGAGAAAAGTTTGCGCCTCAGTCAGCAAAAAATCACCAGCTGGGCTCTGAGTGTGGGGCGGGCACTAAGGGGGAAGTTCCACACCTCTTTTAGGCCACTAGGCCGGCTGAGCAACTGAAAATCCCGAGCTAAAGAGCCAGCCAATTCCATCACTCACCGCTCCGGGACAGCTCTGACCACCTGATTTTCCAGGCGGTCCCACCACGGCGCGCCACGGCACGCTATCGGGTCAGCGCACAACAAACGTCAACGCACAGTCGAAACCGGTGGCATTGCACGCCGGCTCAACACACCCCATCAGTGCTGCTCTGCACCCCCACAAAACCGGCAACAAATTTGCCGGCGGGGCGCTGGGAGCTGTCCACCCGCCCGGAAAGCTTTTCCTCCGCCATTACCACTTCTCCGGGGCACGAACAGAGGCGGCAAGGTAACGAAAATCCAGCCCCGAGAGAGATAACGTTTCAGGTTGACAAGACCTTCTGATGGAAGATCATCGGCCTGAAAAGTCTACTCGGTTTCTCTCTCCACAGATGATGCCTGACCTGCTGAGTATTTCTAGCATTTTCTGGTTTTATTTCACATTTCCAGCCTTACTTTAAGTCAAATCAATGCCCGTTCTGAGAGGCTCCTGGGGTGGGGAAGGGGAAGTTATGTAAACTGATGTGACAGAATGTGGAGAAGACTTGGAGCAGTAAAAAACAAGAATTTGGCAACAGCATTATGGGAAGGGATTTCCAAAGTTGTAAACTGAATAATACCGAGGCTAAGAGGGTTAAATTAGCAAGACAGGATGCACAGACTAGGCCTGTATTCCTTTCAGTATAGACGTTTACGGGGTGATCTAAGTGTGGTGTATAAGAGGATTAAAGGATTCGATAGGGTAGATAGAGAGAAACTATTTCCTCTGGTGGGGAAAGTCCAGAACAAGGGGACATCACCTTAAAATTAGAGCTAGGCCGCTCAGGGGTGATGTCAGGAAGCACTTCTTGACACAAAGGGTGGTGGAATCTGGAACTCTCTCCCACAAAAAGCTCTTGAGAGAGATTAATTGAAAATGTCAAAACTGAGATGGCTAGAATTTTGTTGGGTAAGGGTATTAAAGGTTAGAGAACCAAGGCGGGTGGGATGGAGTTGTGCTACAGATCAGCCATGATTTAATTGAATGGCGGAGCAGGCTCGAGGGGCTGCCCGACCTACTCCTGTTCCAATGTCCTACTCGGCAATTTATGTCCCATGTTGCTGAACCAGTGGAACTAGCCTCTTTGAAGCGGCTGAAGCAACAAACAAGGAGAATCGATGTTGCTCTCTCCAGCGCTTTCTGCAGCCTGAACAAGTATTTTGCCTGTGGGACCTATGGTTACAGGGGTCTTTCAGACATTAAAAATTAAAAGCAACACCATGTGGAATCAATCTTATCCTGTTACCGTGGCTCTCCCGTGTAATTAGCCACGGCAGAGTTTGGGCTTCACTTCTGTCTAAACTGGCAGCGGCAGTGTTTTGTTTATTCATTTTCAATTAAGTTCAGCAGGAACACGATGAGTATTAAAAGGTTGTTTCCATTTCTGTGTGAGGTTTTCAGCAAAGCGCTTTAACGCTGGAAGCTAATCTCCTCGTGCCTTTCATTTTCACTTAACATCAGAGGGAATGTGACCCCCTTCTCAGCGCTGTGCTTAGATACTGGGCTCAACGGTGGAATCCATCCAAGTCCTGGCATACAACAGTGCACTCCGACTCAACACAGATGGATCAATCCTCCGAAGGGAGGCACAGCGTGACAATGTTAGCGATTGTGCCAAAGTAAATGGAGCCTGACCCGAGGAACCCTTTCCCGTGTATTAAAGGGTGCCCCGTGCTCTGAATTCAGTCCGTCTCTCATAGTGAGGTGGACCCCAGAACACGGACAGAAATGCTAAAAGGCCAACCTATCAGGAGTCAAATTGGAGAGAAGGAGGCCTTAAGCCCACTTGATCTTCTCCATCCCGAATACCAACATTATCATCCTCCCATTACAGCACCCAGCTGTTTCTTAAATGAATCCAGTGTCTTGGCTGTTGTCACTTGACGGTAAAGAAAAAAAAAAAGACTTGCATTTATATAGCACCTTTCACGACCATCGGACTTCTCAAAGCGCTTTACAGCCAATGAAGTACTTTTGGAGTGTAGTCGCTGTTGTAACATAGGAAATGCTGCAGCCAATTTGTGCGCAGCAAGCTCCCACAAACAGCAGTGTGATATTGACCAAATAATCTGTTTCTTTGTTATGTTGATTGAGGAATAAATATTGGCCAGGACACCAGGGATAACTCCGCTGCTCTTCTTCGAAATAGTGCCATGCAATCTTTTACGTCCATCTGAGCAAGCAGATGGGGTCTCGGTTTAATGTCTCATCTGAAAGACGGCACCTCCGACAGTGCAGCACTGCACTGCAGTGTCAGCCTAAATTTTTGTGCTCAAGCCCCTGGAGTGGGACTTGAACCCACAACCTTCTGATTCAGAAGTGAGTATTACAGTCACTGAGCCACAGCTGTCACTTAAAGAAAGATTGCCCCAGCGCCTGCCCTAAACTTTCTCTTCATGGTCCTCTGCCAGTCCTGTCTTGCTGCTCTGGTGTGTCTCAAACCAGCAACAACATGGGAACACCATCACCCGCAGATTTCCCTCAAGACTCGGATAAATATCACTGTTGCGTCATTGTCTCTAGGTCAAATTCCTGCAATTCCTTACCTAGAACCACAGAATTCTGCAGCACTGGGGGAGGCCATTGACCCATCCTGCTGTGCTGGCTCCTTGAACGAGCTATCCAATTAGTCCCACTCCCCTGCTCTTTCCCTAGAGACCTGAAAATTCCCCCCACACCCCCCCGCCCCCCTGCCTTCAAGCATTAACCAATTCCCTTTTGAAAATTATTATTGAATCTGTGTCCACCTCTCTTTCAGGCAGTGCATTCCAGATCTCAACAACTCGTAAAAAAGATTTTCCTCATGTCGCCTCTGGTTCTTTTGCCAAGGCACTATTTTGAAGAAGGGCAGGGGAGTTCTCTCCTGGCCAATATTTATCCCTCAAGCAACATCACTAAAGCAGGTGATCTGGTCATTTATCGCTTTGCAGTTTTTGGACCTTGCTGGGCACAACTTGGCTGCTGTGCTTCCTGCATTACAACTGTGGCTACACTTCAAAACTAATTCATCAGTGGTAAAGAAACTCTGGAATGTCCTGAGGATATAAATGCAAGTTCTTTGTTTCTTAGCATCCTCCAGCTAAGTGTGAGGAGGGGGGGGAGGATGCAGGGGGGGGCGGGCGGTGTGGGAGGGGGCGGGGTGAGAATGTGGGAGGGGGTGGGGGAGGGGGGCAGGAGGAGGCAGGAGGAGGCGGGGGGAGGGGGCGGGGGGAGTGGGTGGGAGGGGCAGGGGAAGGATGTGGGAGGGGGGAGGGGCAGAGGGCGGGGGGAGAGGGCGGGGGAGGGGGGAGAGGGAGGGGGAGAGGGTGGGGGGAGAGGGAGGGGGAGAGGGCGGGGGGAGGGGGAGAGGGCGGGGGGAGAATGTGGGAGGGGGCGGGGGAAGGGGGGGAGAGGGAGGGGGCAGAGGGCGGGGGAGGGAGGGGGGAGAGGGCGGGGGGAGGGGGTGAGGGAGGGGGAGAGGGCGGGGGAGGGGGGAGAGGGAGGGTGGAGAGGGCGTGGGGAGGGGGGGAAGAGGGCGGGGGGAGGGGGGAGAGGGCGGGGGAGGGGAAGGATGTAGGAGGGGGCGGGTGGGTGCAGAGACTGCCAAAGAGAATATAATTGTTTCTCATAGGGATTGAGGGGAAGAACTGAGTGTAAAATTGACAGATTTGTCTCCCGGTGATGTGGTACCTCATTGGTTGTGTCCTCAGAGCTGTCTTAAGGCCTTCGACGATTGTGTTTCTCATTTCCATTTCCTCTTCATCAAAAGCAAAAACTGTCTGCATCTGTGAAAGAAGCAAAACATTTAACTGCTCAGCATCCATTCTATACATTATGTGAACGCTTCCCTCCAAAAACACAAACACAAAGGATGCTGTGAAAGGACGGCCACTTTAGCTCACAGCGCTGTCACTGATACACTGCAGCCGCAGTATTTTGAGGAATAAGTGTTGGCACCAAGTCCCCGAGTGGAGGGGAGCAGCATCTGCCAACATGGCAGCAGTAGCTGGCTTATAAATGAGCGTTTTGAGAGGAGTTTTCCGAGATGACTGAAGGCTCGGTCGATAAGGTGTGTTTTGAGGAGATTTTTAAAGGAGAAGTAGAAGGGTTTGAGAAAGGAGTTCCAGAGTTTAGGGCTTGGACATCTGAAATCTCTACCACCAATAGTTTAGATGACTGAAGGTATGGAAGGGATTGAAAGCTGGAGAAAGTTGCACAAGTAGGTAGGTGTGAGGGCATGGTGAGATCTGAAGACAAGGGCAATGATTTAAATTGGATATATTGGGAAAATGGAAAGCTGGTGTGGATCAGAGAGGACAGGGGAGAATTGACAAGCCGAACAAAATATCTCACAATATACACAGCATCCTGAGAGACAACAATACCTCTTTAAATCTTATCATTTGTAAGTAAACTGGTTCAGGTGGCATGCTCAGCAACAACAACAACTTGCATTGACATTGCGCCTTTAATGTAGTAAAATGTCCCAAGGCGCTTCACAGAAGAGATTATCAAATAAAATTTGATCCCCTTTCTCAGTACCTTCATCCAGCCCTATAAGCCTTTGCGATCTCTGTGCTCCTCCAACTCTGGTCTCTTGAGCATCCCTGATTTTAAATCGCTCCACCATTGGTGGCCGTGCCTTCAGCTGCCTGTACCCTAAGCTCTGGAATTCCCTCCCTAAACCTCTCCGCCTCTCTACCTCTCCTCCTTTACGATGCTCCTTAAAACCTAACTCTTTGACTAAGCTTTTGGTCACCTGTCTTAATATCTCCTGATGTGGCTCGGTGTCACATTTTGTTTGATAAGGCTCCTGTGAAAGGCCTTTGGACATTTTATTATGTTAAAGGCACTATATAAATGCACGCTGTTGTTGTTACTGTAAGTAGGCTCCAGATTGTTCCATATGTTGGCGCTGTGGGCTCCAGCTTCTCAAAACAGCAGATTTGCAGAGGATTAAAATAGATGCAAGATGGGGAACAGAAATAAGCAAAAGAATATTTATTGCCTTCCTACACACAGTGCCTTCACTGACCTCTCTGAGTGTGCACAAGGCAGGAAGTTGCTGGAAGACGGCAGTAAACTATCCAGAACATCTATGTCAGATAAACAAGGGCCCGGCAAGTAATGGGCAGAAGGTTGATGCACATCGAGATCAACGGTCGAGGGGATTAATAACAGCCACGCACGGTCTCCTTCCTGTCGGAATTTTGAGCGACAGTTTTAGTTATTTTTAAATGTTTTACGGTGGGATGCAAAGCTCGCCCACGTGTATGTGCGCTGCAGGTCGAGGGCGTGATGCATTGGGGCATGTGGGCAGAAACCCTTGGTTTAAATTGTTCTGACGAAGGGCTCTCACGCCAAAGATCAGCCTGTCTTTTCGCAACTGCTGCTGCAGATGTTTTGGATTTTCTTATTCCAGATGTGCATTTTTTTTTATTGCTAGGCTAGATAGAGAGAAACTATTTCCTCTGGTGGTGAAGTCCAGAACAATGGTTCTAACCTTAAAATAGAGCTAGGCCATTCTGTGGTGATGTCAGGAAGCACTTCTTCACACAAAGCGTGGTGGAAATCAGGAACTCGCTCCCAAAAAGCTGCTGAGTCTTGGAGTCAATTGAAAATTTCAGAACTGAAATTGATAGATTTTTGTCAGGCAAGAGGTGGAACCAAGGCAGTTGGATGGAATTAAGACACAGATGAGCCATAATCTAGTTTGAATGGCGGAACAGGCTTGAGGGACTGATGCCTGCTCCATTCCTGTGTTCTTAAAAAAATGAAGATGTTAGGGCCGTGAAATTGCGTAGCACCCCAGTTGGGGACAGTAACACCCTCGAGGCGGGAGTTCCTGTGCCAGGCCCGCAAGTCCCGCCCCGCTCGCGCAATTGGGGTTACCGCCCCTGAGAGGAAGCGGAGCACAAAAAACGCAATGCACTTCCTCCCTGGGGCGCTAAGGGGGATGAAGCAGAGGGAGCGGGGTGCAGCGCTATGCACTGGGCCACGAAGAAGGGGACCTCCCCTTCATTAAAGGGGCAGGCCAAGTTGCAGACTGTGCGGGTCCCACCTTGACCACCAAGGGGGGCGGAGTGGTGTGCCGTCAGCCCAGCACTTCGCTTGAGCGCCAAGCTGCCAGATCGCGGCTCGGACCCTGCGTCAAGGAGGCAACAGGCCGCGACAGATAAGTCAGACGATTTGTGAATCACCCGCACGCCACCTCCCCTTTAACTAGCGCCCTGCGAACGGCCGGCCACCATGTACACACCCACTGAATCTGTCCTGGCACCGCCCAGCACAGCTTCAGGGGGGGTGATGATCAATTTTTGCTCCAGGGTGAAAACGGGTTGCTGCGCACAGTGATGACATCGTCATTGCCGGCACAGCGGAGCGGGGAGCTACCGGTTACCGCCACCGCTAAACTCCCGCAGAATTGAGCGGGAGTCATTGGCAGCGCCATGCCCGGGCCTAAAAGTCATTTGTGTGCCCCCCTGGGGCGTTAACCAGAGGGCAAATGACCCCAATCTCTCCCCCAGGAGTCAAAAAGGGAAGTCAGCTGAAAAAAAGCACATAAGGTTTCAAAGCTGTAGAGTGAGGTACAAGTGGGGTAGATTCTGACTTTGTGCGACAGTGTAAAATGGGCGATAGCGAGTCAGCAGCCCAAATAGTTTTACACTACCCCGATGTTTCGACTTCAATGGAAATCAAAATCGGGATAGATGTAAAAGATATTTTCAACTTACTATTGTCTCCTTTAAACCATCGCACAAAGTCAAATTTACCACCCCGGGGTGAGGTCATTGAGTTCAACATTGTGAATGGCATTTAAGGGGCAGCTGGGAGGGATTGAGGGAAATGTTCAGAAGGCTGGGGGAAGGGCTGGAGGCTTGTTCTACCCATCAGCTATCCGGTCCCTAATAACTGCAAAGGGATTCGCATGAGGAGACAGTGAGGTGGCAAGTCTCAGAATGCATTCATAGAATAAGAGAGCAGTGATGGGAGGGTGTGAGTAGAAAAAGCAAGTCACTTACTGCAGCCATGGAGTTGATGCGGTCAATGTAGTAATCGGGCCAGCTGTTGGCCTGCTTGTTGGGGTCATCCTGCTCCTGGAGAGCAAGGAGAGACTTTCTGTTAAAATTCACTTTATAACATTTTTACATGCGCCAACACACAAACATCAAGCTACACTATTGCATAAAATAGCATTGTACAGAGTAGTATAATACAGCATGGTACATTACAGCAATGTATCCCACTACAGCATGGTATAACATGGTATGGTACAGTACAGCACGATGCAGTACAGAACAGTATGGTACAATACAGTACAGTATGGCACAGCATGGTACAATACAGCACTGTTAAGCACAGTACAGTAAAGCATAGCATGGAATAGTATGGTAAAGTGCAACATAGCCAAGGATGGTACAGTACAACATGGCACAGTACAGCATAGTACAGTATAGCATGGTACAGTGCAGTATGGTACAGTAGAGTCTGGTGCACTATACCATGGTACAGTACAGTATGCTACAGTACAGTATGGTGCAGTACAGTATGGTACAGTATATTATGGTACAGTACACCATGGTACAGTATGGTATGGTATGACTCAATACAATAAGACACAGTACAGTATGGCACAATAGAGCATGGTACAGTACAGTATGGCATAGTATAGCATGGTACAGTACAGCACGGTACAGTATAGCACGGTAGAGTATAGTATGCTATAGTACAGTATGTACAGCACACCACGGTACAGTATAGCATGGTACAGTACAGTATGATACAGTACAGCAAGGTACAGTACAGTATGGTATGGTACAGTATGGTACAGTTAAATATGGTACAGTACAATATAGTACAGTATAGTACATCACAGCATGGCAGAGTATAGTATGGTAGAGTACAGTATGGTACGGTACAGTATAGTATAATACAGTATAGTATGGTACAGTACAGTATTGGACAGTACAGCATGGTACAGAACAGCACGGTACTATGTGGTACAGTACAGTATGGCACAGTATAGCACGGTACAGTACAGCGCTGTACCATACAGTATAGCACGGTACAGAACAGCATCTTACAGTACAGCACAGTACCATACAGTATAGCATTGTACAGTACGACATTGTACAGTATGGTACAGTATGGTACAGTACAATATGGTACAGGATAGCATGGTACAGCACAGCATCTTACAGTATAGCACAGTACAGTATAGCATGGTACAGTACAGCATGGTACAGTATAGCATGGTACAGTACAGCATGGTACAGTACAGTATAGTATAGCATGATACAGTACATTACGGGACAGTACAGCATGGTACAGTACAACACGGTACAGTATGATATGGTTATAGCACAGTACAGCACAGTACAGTATGGTACAGTACAGCATGATACAGTCCAGTATGGTACAGTATGGCATGGTACAGTAAGCATGGTATAGTACAGAACAGTATAGTACAGTAAGGTACAGTATGGCATGGTATAGTACGGTATGGTACAGTATAACATGGTACCGTATGGCATGGTACAGTACATTTTGGTACAGTATAGCACAGTACAATACAGTATGGTACAGTACAGCATGGTACCGTACAGTATGGTACAGTACAGCATGGTACAGTACAGCATGGTACAATAAAGTATGGTACAGTACAGTATGGTACAGTACAGCATGGTACAATACAGTATGGTACAGTACAGTATAGTACAGTACAGTATGGTACAATACAGTATGATGCAGTACAGTATAGTACAGTACAGCATGGTACAATACAGTATGGTACAATACAGTATGGTACAATACAGCATGGTACAATACAGTATGGTACAGTACAGTATAGTACAATACAGTATGGTACAGTACAGTATAGTACAGTACAGTATGGTACAATACAGTATGATGCAGTACAGTATAGTACAGTACAGCATGGTACAATACAGTATGGTACAGTACAGTATAGTACAGTACAGTATGGTACAGTACAGCATGGTACAATACAGTATGATGCAGTACAGCACAGTACAGTACAGCATGGTACAATACAGTATGGTACAGTACAGTATGTTACAGTACAGCACGGTACAGTACAGTATGGTACAGTGCAATATGGTACAGTACAGCATGATGCAGTACAGCACAGTACAGTACAGCATGGTACAGTACAGTATGGTACAGTACAGTATGGTACAGTACAGCACGGTACAGTACAGTATGGTACAGTACAATATGGTACAGTACAGCATGATGCCGTACAGCACAGTACAGTACAGCACGGTACAATACAGTATGGAACAGTACAGTATGTTACAGTACAGCACGGTACAGTACAGTATGGTACAGTATAGTAAAGCTGCCTCCGCAAGATCCTGCAAATCCATTGGCAGGATAGACGCACCAACATCAGCATTCTTACTCAGGCCAACATCCCCAACATTGAAGCATTGTCCACGCTCGATCAGTTCCGATGGACGGGCCAAGTCTTCTGCATGCCAGATACAAGATTCCCAAAACAAGTGCTCTACTCGGAACTTAAACACGGCAAGCGAGCCCCAGGTGGGCAGAGGAAATGCTTCAAGGACACCCTCAAAGCCTCCTTGAATAAGCGCAGCATCCCCACCGGCAACTGGACATCCCTGGCCCAAGACCACACAAAGTGGAGGAGAAGCATCCGGGAAGGCACCGAACACCTCGAGTCCCTTCACCGGGCACGCAGAAGCTAAGCGCAAACAGCGGAAGGAGCGTACGGCAACCCAGGCATCCCACCACCCATTCCTGCAACCACCGTCTGCCCCACCTGTGACAGAGACTGTAGGTCCTGCATTGGACTCATCAGTAGCCTGAGAACTCATATTAGTGTGGGAGCAAGACATCCTCGACAACAAGGGACTGCCTAAGATGAAGACAGTACAGTATGGTACATTACCGCATGGTACAGTACACCATGGTACAGTACTGCACGGTACAGTATAGCATGGTACATTACAGTATGGTACAATACAGCATGGTATGGTACAGTACGGTACAGTACAGCATGCTACAATATAGCATGGCACAGTACAGTATGGTACAGTATAGTATGGTATCATACAGTACAGTACAGCATGGTACAGTATAGCATGGTACAGTACAGTATGGTACAGTATCGCATGGTATGGTATAGTATGGTACAGTACAGCATGGTACAGTATAGCATGGTACAGCATAGCATGGTATACAGTACAGTACAGCATGGTATAGTATAACATGGTACAGTACAGTATGGTACAGTATAGCATGGTACAGCACGGGAACCAAGAAAATGAAGAGCTTCTAAAGCACTTTCTGTTTCAAAACCAACCAGCAGGATCAACTATCAGCAAATATCTGTCCTTGTTATATCCCACTCTTTAATCATTAATTAGTAACCTGTACAGAAAGAGATTTGTCGTGTTTATACCTCTCCAGTTTTCCCTCTCCTGCAGGCACTATCTCACGCTGGATTACAGGCCATTGTCCATGTGAGAGATTAGATAGCTATTGGACCATGGAGCCATCGCAACCGATCTCTGTCCCTGTCCTTGCCTGATGCTCCCCCCTCCGCCCTCACACACACACACACACTTTCCAGGAGAAATCGATGGAGAGCATTCGGGAGTGGGAACCCTGGCTGATATTTTTCCTACACTAGCTCAGGGACATTGAGATCAACTGTAGTGAGATCAACTAGTCGACCACAGGCCAGGAATCGGTACTCAGTGCCACACCGCATGGTGCATTTTCACACTGAGCTTTTCATAACGTTGAGAAAAGGAAAATTGAAACACACCACCAATAACAGATGAGTTGTTCATTCATTTGGTTGCTGCTTGTGGGGTCCAGCTGCGTGCAAAATGGCGGATTGCATCGCATTTCAAAGTAATTCACTCTGTGTGAGATGCTTCTGAGAGGCGTGATGCTATATAAAGGCAAAGTTCTTTTAAAAGTTCATGTCAAAAATCTACAAATAATGTACTGCGATGTGGACTGAGGCCGCCATTGGAGCTCCAGGGGGAGAAGGAAACCTTTTACTTCTGTCTACATTTTTATAGCCAATTGACCGCAAACACATTGAGAATTAAGTATGTTTCCCTACATCATAATAGTGACTACAGTTCATAAGTAATTCATTGACTGTGAGGAACTCAGGGACGTTTTATGGTCATGAAAAATGCAATATAAATGCCAGTTATTTCTTTCTTTCTTCTTCCCATCTCATTAAGTAACATTTTACCAATGTATACAGAGCATTCAGGAACATTATCCTGCGTGCATACTTCTACCTTCATAATATTGCCTGTCTCCTCCCCTGACTCAGCTCATCTGCTGCTGAAACCCCCATCCATGTCTTTGTTACCTTGAAAGTCGACTATTCCAATGCTCTCCTGGTCGCTCTCCCATCTTGAATCCTTGAACTTGAGCTGATAACCAAACCTCTGCTGCCCGTTTCCCAGCTCACACCGTTTAGGGAGGGAATTTCACAGCTTTGAACCGTGGCAGCTGCAGGCACGGCCGCCAATGGTGGGGCGATTAAAATCAGGCAGGCTCAAGAGGCCAGAATTAGAGGGGCGCAGAGATCTCGGAGGGGAGTATGGCTGAAGGAGGTCTAGAGATAGAGAGGGGCGAGACCATGGAGGGGTTTGAAAATAAAAATGATGATTTTTAAAATCGAGATGTTGCCAGACCGGGAGACAATGTGGGTCAGCGTGCATAAGGGTGATGGGTGAGTGTAACTTGCGTATCAATTACGCAAGGGAAGAAATCAGATGTTGTGTGGTACTTCCTCTCTCTGAGAGTAATGATCTATGGAACAGGCTGCTGACTTGAGCAGTGGGTGCTAATACGCCATGTACCTTCAATAGAGAGCTGGACTGGTTCCTGGCTAGAACGGAGATTGCATCATACAAGAAGTAGGTACCAATTACTATCAGTCATGGTCAATGTGGTCTAGTGTCGATTTCCTAGAGAGGTCGGAGAAGAATTTGCCAGACTTGTTTCTCCCCACACACCAATTGTAACTAGTGCCAACTAAAATATGAACAAGTTTATCTCGCCATTCACCACAAGTGCAAAATATCCCATGCCATTTTGAAAGGGTGTTCATCAATGTTCCTTTTAAGCTGCACGGCCACGCAGTTCTCTGGTTCCCCCGCGCAGCTGGCTCACCGGCTTTTCCATGCGAAAAACTGCGCATGCGCGGTGTTTTGAATGGGCCACGCTGCTCCTTAAAGAGGCCATGCACCCCCCCCCCCCCCAAAATTAAGAGGGAACATTGGTGTTCATAGGGCGTGGTACTGAGCCACACAGGCCAGGCATGTCTCAGGTTCCATCCCCAGTCTGTGCTGGAATGGGTTGATATCCGCTAGGCTGACAATAGGGGGCGCTGCAGGTGGCCTCATTGGCACTAGCCTGAAAATACCAGCCAGAGTTCCCACTCCTGTTCATTATTCAGCAACATCCCCACCCCTGGTAGAAAATGTATATGTGTAAAAGGTCACGTGGGAACAGAAGTGGGCTTAGCCGTGATGCTTCCCATGGTTGATCAGCCTGTCAACACTCACTGTATAGGTTCACACGTGAAGAATTGTTGAACTACATGAAGTCTCTATAATAACAGGTTGAGACTTTGAGAGGTTTCCTGAGAAACACTGTATAACTTTATTTCACGGAGCAAGTTTTCTCTCAAACATGAATATTGAAAGCTCCATCAGGAACGTTGCAGGGCCGGAACAGTCGGGCCGTTTCTTCCAAAATGACTATCAGCTGATTCAGATAATCCTCGGCTGTTAAATTATTAACGAGGACACAGCGCTTTCGATTAAACTCATTTGCTGTACTATATGGTCATTTACAACACTTTCCCACCATTGTCTAAACCAAAAATACCCCAGTCACCACAGTGAATGAACCACGCTATGAACCGTGAGATCACTGAGATCACATGCTCCCACCACACAGCTCGCCAACACAGCACTGTGGCAGCAAAGGTCAGCAACAGAGGTCAAAGGAATCCGCCAAGATAAGGTCCGACAACAATGTTATTCCGTAATATTTTGGAGCGAGTGCTCTTCTGTAGCTCAGCGGGTAGCACGTTCAGCTGTGAACCAAAAGGTTATGGGTTCAAGCCCCACTCCAGATAATTGAGCACATAATCTAGGCTAACATTCCAGTGCAGTATTGAGGGAGTGCTGCACTGTCAGAGGCGCCGCCTTTCAGATTAGATGTTAAACCGAGACCCGTCTTACCTCTCAGGTGGACATAAAAGATCCCATGGCACTATTTTGAAGAGCAGGGGTGTTCTCCCTGGTGTTCTAGCCTTTAGACTTGAGCACAAAATTTAGGCTGACACTCCAGTGCAGTACTGAGGAAGTGCAGCACTGACAGAGGTGCCATCTTTCGGATGAGAAGTTAAATTTGGATAGCTAAAAGAACTTTACAGCCAGTCAAGTACTTTTGAAGTGTATTCACTTGCAACATGTAGGAAACATGGCGGTGAATTTCTGCACAGCAATATGTATCCCTCAACAGTATTACTAAAATAGATGAATGTTTATCACATTCCTGATTGTGGAACCTTGCTGTGCGCAAGGCAAGTTAAAAAAAAAGTTTCACATTTCGGTTTTAAATTTTTTTACCTGGTTCCCTCCCTGCGATCGATCAAGCCGGCACTCTGCTGCAGTGCATTGGGCTGATTGGACCAGCTCGCGGCTTCCATCCGTGTCCAGGTAAGTCTTCTTTAGCAGAACCTGCAGCGATGGGCCTTCCCTTTAAGGGAGGGAAGGAGCCTTCCAACGCGGCATCGCTGCATGGCCCAGTGTGCAGCGCTGTACACCGGCCTGCTGCCGACTGCGCTCCAGGAAGGAAATGGAGCGCTTGATTTAGCGCTCCATTTCCTTCCTGGAACAAAAAGCTCGAATCGTTTTAAAGTTTGAAAACATTAGGGCATGGCACTAATTTTTCAAACTTTTAAAAGTTAGCTTCCCAAACGGAGTGCTGCCCAATTTCTCCCGCAGAGACTTGCATTTCTATAGTGCCTTTCATGACCTCAGGCTTCTAGCCTGACAGCCAATGAAGTACTTTTGCAGTGTTGTCACTGTTGTAATCATAGAAGCACAGAAATTTACAACAACGAAGGAGGACATTACGGCCCATCGTATTTGTGCCGGCCGACCAAGAGCTATCCAGCAGAATCCCACTTTCCAGCTCTTGGTCCGTAGCCTTGTAGGTTACGGCATTTTAAGTGCACATCCAAGTATTTCTTAAATGTGGTGAGAGTTTCTGCCTCTACCAGCCTTTCAGGCAGTGAGTTCCAGGCCCCCACCACCCTCTGGGTGAAGAAATTTCCCCTCATATCTCCTCTAAACCTCCCCTAATTACTTAAAATTTATTTCCCCTGGTTGTTGACCCCTCTGCCAAGGGAAACAGGTCTTTCCTATCCACTTTATCCATGCCCCATAATTTTATACACTTCAATCAGGTATCCCCTTAGCCTCCTCTGTTCCGAAGAAAACAGACCCAGCATCTCCAATCTTTCCTCATAGCCAAAATTCTCCAGTCCAGGCAACATTCTTGTAAATCTCCTCTACACCCTTTCCAGTGCAATCACGTCTTTCCTGTAATGTGGTGACCAGAACTGCACACAGTACTCCAGCTGCGGTCTAACCAGTGTTATATACAGTTCAAGCATAACCTCCTTGCTCTTGTATTCCAAGCCTCGACTAATGTGGGAATCGCAGCAGCCAACTTGTGCCGTGCAAGCTCCCACAAACAACAATGTGATAATAACCAGATAATCTGTTTTTATTATGCTGATTGAGGGATAAATATTGGCTAGGACACCGGGGATAACTCCCCTGCTCATCTTCAAAATAGTGCCATGGGATTACGCAGTGGTTAAAGCTTCCCTAATAGGTTAAAGCTTCCCTAATATCTTCCGGGAGATAATGAAGCTCTTTAATGTGTGATTGATTCCCAGATTAAGTTCTTTAAATTTCTCAATGTGATGTATCACATATTAATCTTTTTGCCGCGCTCAATCTTACGACTGACTTTAACAACTTCAGACCTTAACCTTAGAGCTCCCACTCCCTCTTGAGCAGGAAGTGCTGGCAATGTGGCCTGGATGTGTCGAGGTGGGGAGATGAATTGATGCTTGGGTTGGAGACTGCCTATTTGACTACTGTGCTGGTGAGGGGTCAGCATCCTTGGTGTTAACAGATCATTTTATCTCCCAGGATCCTGGACACTGGAGCCTGCGCAGCTTGGCCAGAGTTTCCTGCTTCCATTATTTCCTGTCCTGTCGTCTGTGGCTCAGTGGGTAGCACCCTCGCCTCTTAGTCAGAAGGTTGTGGGTTCAAGTCCCACTCCAGTGCAGTGCTGAGGGAGTGCTGCACTGTCTTTCAGATGAGACATTAAACTGAGGCCCTGTCTGCTCGCTCAGGTGGACGTAAAAGATCCTATGGCACTATTTTGAAGGAGAACAGGGGAGTTATCCACGGTGTCCTGGCCAATATTTATCCCTTAATCAACATAACAAAAAAAACAGATTATCTGGTCATTATCACATTGCTGTTTGTGAGAGCTTGCTGTGCGCATATTGGCTGCCACGTTTCCTACATTGCAACAGTGACTACACTCCAAAAGTACTTCATTGGCTGTAAAGAATTTTGAGATGTCCAGTGGTCGTGAAAGGCGCTATATAAATGCAAGTCTTTCTTTTATCTTATCTTGCACCTGCTGAACTATTCGCACAACCTCAGTGTCTTATAAATGTCTTTAATGTCTCCCATTAGGCCTCCTCTGGTCTCATGCCAACTACTGCCATTTAAGCATCTTCTCTTTTCAATTACGCACTGTACAGATCATTCTACTGCTTCTAAAATAAAAGCAGAATACTGCAGATGCTGGAAATCTGAAATAAAAATAGAATAATGCTGAAAACAGCAGGTCAGGCAGCACCTGTGGGGAGAGAACCAGAGTTAAGGGCCCCTTTATTCAGCCGGGGGTGGTTGAAGTCAGCCGAAGAACCCAGCAAGGATGGGATGTGGAGACCCTGCCAATCTCAACAGCCGGGCTTCATTGGAATGTTGTTGAGCTGAATCCCGCCGGATTATGTGGGACCTCATCCATGGCCGGATTTTTGCACTCTCCACCCCCTTCCCTTTGTTCTGTTCCTTTTTAAAACCTGCTCATCCGTAGTTTCTTCCAGTTCTGGCGAATGACCTGCACCTGAAGTTTTAACTCCTCTCTTGGAACATAGGAACAGGAGTAGGCCATTCGGCCCCTCGAGTCTGTTCCGCCATTCAATGTGATCATGGCTGATCTGCGATCTAACTCCTTATACCCGCCATTGGCTCTTATCTCTACATCTCTACAGATGATCTACTGAGCAGTGTTCCTGTAATTTGTTTCGGGCCACGGAACCCTTTAATGGACTGCGCGGCCCGTTCATAATTCCGCGCAGGCGTGATTTTTTCCAATTTAAAAGCCAGCTGCCCAGGACCCCTAGAGCGCTGCACGGCCGTGAAGCTTAAAGGGAACATTGTTACTGAGTGCTTACAATATTTTCTACTCTTGTTTCACACTCCCAGCATCTGCAGTATTTTTCTGCTTTACTTGCAAAAATAAATTCCGTTATTTTCCATTTCTCTTCTGCTGCCTGGGCACTGAGAGTCGATGGCAATTGGCAAAAGCACCTTTTAGAAAAGCAGAGTAATACTGAGGCCACTGTGACCTGCTAATTCAAGATGCCATTACCCAGTGTATTTGGGAAAGAAAATGCTCAACATAAACAATCGCAGCTCCAAGAGAAACCAATTAGAATACTCACTGATGAGAGCAAGATTTGTGTTTAAAAGGCATTGGGGGGTAATTTCAACTTTGAGCGATAGTGTAGAATGACTGACATCGGATCAGTCTCCCGCTATATTGACTTCAGTTGAAATGAAAATCGGGAGAGATATTTAACGGGCGGCTGACAGTTTTATACAGTCTTCCAAAGCCCAAATTGCCTTACTATTCAGGTAATGTGTGGGCTGGATGGCTTCCTTTGACCTTGAGTTAACCCCAAGCTTCGCTACTTTGGTTCTTCTCTTCGCTACTCTGACTAATCCTGTCAAACGTTTCCGTCTCTGGCCGCTCAACTTAAGCTGTGCAAGACATTTCTGCAACGAGAGAAGTTCGACAAGGGGCCTGTTTGAATGTGGGTTGTGAGGCGGCTTCATCCTGGAAGTCTGACTGACAGCTAGAAATGGGACTTCGTGCCAACTCAAGCCCAGTCAGCTGCAGCTTTTTATTTATTTAACAAAACACATATTCCCCTACCCAAGGGAGAAAACCCCTACAGATCTTTGGCCAAGAAATTTAAATAAATATTAATGGTCGCACATTAAAATATATCTCCTGCCTATTTTATATCATTATATTGGAGACGTTGGTTGGCTCCAGTATTCACAATATTCTTATTAAGAAAACACCTTTCTCAATCCCACTTTGCAGTGCCAAGATCCTGAACTGGTTACAGATGTTGTGGGAGGCCTGTCATGTGGTAGCGATCCTGTTTTGTGTCTTAACGAATGGCTGGTAATGTTTTATGAGCTCCATTTTCTTTCTAAATGATTTTCCTCTTTCTATTTTGCTGAATATTCGCAGTGATTGAGATGAGGAATGCTTTTTCACGTCAGGCGCTCACAGGTCAGGGCGGGTGCAGTTAGACGTTGGAGGGTGCTCACTTCTCTGCTGCCCCATCTCGGAGGAGCCCCAGTGAGAGAATTGGAAATGCCCCCCGGGTTCGGCCGGGCCGCCAACAGGCAGCCTGGCACGTCCTCTTGGATGCCAGGCCGCTGGCCCGGCCGAAACCCTCTCTGGTGGCCCAGTGGACCTAAGTTTTAAAGTGCCCAAGGCTCCCCCCTTTAAGTAAAGGGGAGAGATGTGGTGAGTCACATGCGCAATGATGTCATCGGGGCCGAAATTCAGCTCCCAAAGAGGCCGCTTACCGCCAGAAAACGGCGGCCAGGCGGTGGAGTCGAGCGGCCGCCGACTTCCAGTCCAATGGCCGCCGGCAGAGAAATTCAGCTCGGTGATTTTTCTGGTGGTCCCCACTTCCGCCCACTGCTGCCGACCCTCCTAAGTGCGTCATCAAAGGGCACATCGGCGATCTCCCGCACCTCCAGCACACCTCCCGCGAAATTTAGCTGCAAAAATCTTTAATCTGCCGCGCAGTGTCCCCACAGCTTTCTCTGTCAGTGCACCTTGCTTTCACTATGTGAGCCACGGCAGAGTGGCGGCCCTTCAAGGGGAGGGCGCACTGCCACGTCCACCATGTTGTTTTTTGTCAGCCGTCTGCCAGCTCGGGCCGAAAATTATGCCCCCCCCCCCCCCCCCCCCGGGTTCGGCCGGGCCACCAACAGGCAACCTGGCATTCCCTCTTGGATGCCAGGCCGCTGGCCCGGCCGAAACCCTCGCTGGTGGCCCAGTGGACCTAAGTTTTAAAGTGGCCAAGGCTCCTCCCTTTAAGTAAAGGGGAGAGATGTGGTGAGTCACATGCGCAATGATGTCATCGCCGCTCCGCTGCTGACTGACAGCGGCGGAGACTCCGCCCCGCCTCCACTTCCGCCCCTCTGGAGTGCTTACCTCCCCATTTCCGCCCACATTATGACCGACTTCCGGTTCGCCGGGAAAAAAAATGGCAAAAACTGAATTTACCGAAAGAGGCCGCCTCATCCGACGCGGCGTAAAAAACACTTCAGGAATGGAAGGTGCGACCCGTTTCGGGCAGCGGTAAATTTCACCGTGTTATCTCTCAGCCACACTTCCAAAGACATCAGACCCAAGGTTCAGTTTGCTTTTTTTCCAGTGCCATCAGGCGGAAATTAAAAGTACAACAGCAATAACTTGTATTTATGTAGCAGCTTTGACA
Organism: Pristiophorus japonicus; assembly: GCF_044704955.1. NCBI lineage: Eukaryota > Metazoa > Chordata > Chondrichthyes > Pristiophoridae > Pristiophorus > Pristiophorus japonicus. The sequence continues at coordinate 199,802,966 of NC_091983.1, read as the reverse complement.
TAGGAAAATATCCCAAGGCACTTTGCAGAGGCGTGATCAAATAAATGGATGGCGAGCCAAAGAAGGACATAGTAGGATGGGTAACCAAAAACTTGGTCAAAGAGGTGGGTTTGAATGAAGGTCTTAGAAGGTGGAGAAAGAGATAAAGGGATTTAGAGGGGGAATTCCAGAGTGTGGGGCCTAGGGGCTAGAAGCCCAGTCACCAATGGTGGGCTGAATGGAGGCGTGGATATGCCAGAGTTGGAGAAACAGAGAGTGCTGGTTGGGAGGGAAGGTTGTACAACTGGAGAAGTTTACAGAGCTAGGGAGGGATGAGGCCATGAAGGTAATTAAATTAAATGATAAGAAACTTAAGTTTGAGGTGTTGGGGGTCATCAAGGACAAAGGTGATGGCTGAGTAGAACTTGGTGAAGTACATATAGGATATGGGCAGCAGAGTTTTGGATAGGCTGAAGGTTATAAAGGGTGCAAGTTGGGAGACCAGCCTGAAGAGTATTGGAATAGTCGAGTCTGAATAAAAACAAAAGCATGGATGAGGGTTTCAGCAGATATAGTGAGATAGATATGAACCACCACTGCCCTGGACTGGGAGCCACTGAACAAGCAGCAGAATTCAGAGCCAGTGTTCACTTGGTTGTTTAAAGAACTTCCTTGCGATTTTTCCATAGGCTGGTGATATTACAGAAGAGATTAAGAAGATATGGGGTTGGAAGCTCAGCTCAAGGTCAAATGGGACACTGAAGATCTGAATAAGCCGATTCAACTTTAGACAGTGGCCAGCAGGGGAGGAAGGGGGGATAGAATCACTGGCAAGCGTACAGAGTTTGTGGCCAGGGTCGAAGACAATGGCTTTGGTCTTCCCAGCATTTAATTGGAGGAAACCAATGGTCGATGGTTCTCCCGGTGTCCTGGCCAACATTCGTCCCTCAACCAACACCACCAAAAAAATAGTTCAACTGGTCAATTATTCCATGGCTCTTTTTGGGATGTTGCTGGTGAATAATGTCTGCCATGTCTGCCTGCATATCACAATCAATATACTTCGCAAATAATTCATCCACTGCAGCTTCTTGAGACATTTTAACATGTAGGGCACTATCCTGGTAACGTATTCTAGACCTTTATTGACCTTTGAATTTCTATCGGACTTCTCTCCTTACTCGTAATTTTTAATTTTTGACCACTGGTGCTTGAACCATTTCATAGTGAACAATTTTCCTCAGTCAACTTTTGTCATGTCCCATATTGAAAATTGTTGCTGTTTTGTATTTATGTATATTAGTAAATTGCTCGCGGCTTTACCCCTGGCCAGCTCGCCGTTCCTTTATATACAAGATGGCGACAGTGCTGGGAGAGAGCCTTCAGCAACTCACTCCATGGAGCCAACTAGTGGCCAGATCCTGCAACTATAATGCCACCACTGAAATAGCATGGCTGGACAAGTACCTAAATACCTGAAGGAAAATAAATTGCAGGGCTATGGGGAAAGGACGGGGGAGTGGGACTAGCTGAAGTGCTCTTGCAGAGAGCCGGCATGGGCTCGATGAGCTGAATGGCCTCCTTCTGTGGTGTAACCATTCTATTGATCTATGAAAGGGATATATCGATACAGCAATCTACAATGGTAATCGCTCAACATCGGTGGCCATGCCTTCTTTTGGCTAGGCCCCAAGCTCTGGAACTCCCTGTCTAAACCTCTCCGTCTCTCTAACTCTCTTTCCTCCTTTAAGACGCTTCTTTAAACATATCTCTTTGACCAAGCTTTGGGCCACCTGCACTAATTTCTCCTTATGTGGCTCAGTGTCAAATTGTGTGTCTAATAATACTCCTGTGAAGTGCGTTACTACATGTTTTACTACATGTGAGGCGCTATATAAATACAAGTTGTTGTTGGTAAATGCTGACACAAAAGCATGACCAAAATTCGTGACAGCAGGAAGTAAGCTTTGTGGACAGAAAGTGCTTGCACTATGCAAGACTTTTAATAAGATATAAATTACAGGGTAGACATCGAGAAGGACACTGTATTATTTGTCCAATCTAACCCAATTATGCCATCGATGCCAACTCCAATGAGATTGTTGTGAGACTGAAATATATTTTCCATCTCGTTATTCTTTCATCTGTGCACTACTGTAACTTCTAGAAACTTAGTGCCGTATTCCCCTCCCTGTAGGGAACCATATTGCTTTTGTCAACTGCAAAAGTGAACAGTGGACCAGCATTTCTCATGGCAAGCATTTGATGGACAGTCATCTTATGATTGCAGAGGAGATGTCTGCTCGGCAATCATAAGATGACTGTCCATCAAATGCTTGCCATGGAAAATGCTGGTCCACTGTTCACTTTTGCAGTTGTGCTTAACTAATCTTATAGAATTCTTTGAAAGAAATAACAGAATTCATAGCATAGAATCTTACAGCACTGAGGAGGCCATTTGGTCCATCGTGGCTGTGCCAACTCTTTGGAAGAGCTATCTGATTAGTCCCACTCCCCAGGGTTCTTTCCCCATAGCCCTGAAAAGCTTCCTTTTCAAGTATTTATTCAATTCCTTTTGAAAGCTGTTATTATATCAGCTTCCACCACGCTTTCAGATAGTGCATTCCAGATCACAACAACTCGCTGTGTATTTTTTTTTCCCTGATGTTGCCTCTGGTTCTTTTTTTCTGTCCTCTGGTTACTGACCTTTCTACCACTGGAAACAGTTCTCCTTATTTATCAAAACCTTTCAAGATTTTGAACACCTCTATCAAATCGGCCCTTAATCTTCTCGCTCTAAAGAGGACAATCCCAGTTTCTCCAGTCTCTCCGCATAACTGAAGCCCCTCACCCCCCCGGTACCATTCTAGTAAATCTCCTCTGCACCCATTCCAAGGCTTTGACATCCTTCTTAAGTGTAGTGGCCATAATTGAACACAATACTCCAGCTGGGGCCTAACCAAGGTTTAGTATAGCTTCCTTGCTTTGTACTCTATGCCTCTATTTATAAAGCCAAATTCAGCTGACATTTTAATAGTACTTATATTACTTATAGTACTTATATTTATTTTTATAGTAATTATATTTATAGCACTTAAATTTGGACTTATAATTGCAATCGATCCAATTCCCTCTCCTCTAACTCTCTTGCTTCCTCCACTCTCTCTATCTTCTCTCTCTCCTCAATCCTGTACCTTCTGAGCATGTGTGATGACCCCTGACCTCCAGAAACACGCGAAAACCAGTCGGCCGTAAAAAAAATCTAACACATGCGCAGAAGGCCGTTGCTAGGGAAGCTTTTGACTTCCTCGTTTGGTGGACGAACGCGACATCGCCAAAAAATCAGATCACTCATTCCACATTGTCGGCCTAAGGCCGAGTGGAAAATCGCAAAAAAAAAATGGGCCATGTACCAGCGATCAGTAAGACTGAGACGTCCTATATTCCTGGAACAAGGCCCATTTTTTTGGCCGATGGCCACCTAGTGGAAAATCTAGCCCCCAGATCCCTCGACTGTTTCAAATAGTTAATGTTTTTCACATTATAACAGTGACTGCACTCCAAATGTACTTCATTGGCTATAAAGCACTTTGAGATGTCCAGTGATCGTGAAAGGCGCTATATAAATCTTTCTTTCTTTCTCTGAACACCAACATTTCCCAATCTCTCACCATTTAAAAAATACTCTGCTTTTCTCCACATTATATTCCATTTGCCATGTTCTTGCCTATTCACTTAGCCTGTCTATATCCCCTTGAAGCCTCTTTGAATCCACCTCGCAAATTACATTCCCACCTAGCTTTGTATCATCAGCAAACTTGGATATGTTACATTTGGTTCCCTCATCCAAATCTTTGATATAGATTATGAATAGCTGAGGCCCAAGCACCGATCCTTGCTGCACCCCACTAGTTACAGCCGGCCAACCCGAACATGACCAGTTTATTCCTACTCTGTTTTCTGTCCGTTAACCAATCCTCAATCCATGCTAATGTATTACCCCCCCAATCCCATGAGCCCTAATTTTGTTTAATAACCTCTTGTGTGGCACCTTTCTGAAAAATCCAAATACACTACATCCACTGGTTCCCCTTTATCTATTCTACTAGTTACAACCTCAAAAAATCTCTAACAGATCTGTCAAACATGATTTCCCTTTCATAAATCCATGTTGACTCTGTCCAATCCTATTATCCTCTCTGCATCCACCCTGTCAAGCCGCCTCATAATCTTATGCATTTCGATAAGATCACCTCTCATTCTTCTGAATTCCAATGAGTAGAGGCCCAACCTACTCAACCTTTCCTCATAGGTCAACCTCCTCATCTCCGGAATCAACTTTGTGAACCTTCTCTGAACTGCCTCCAAAGCAAGTATATCCTTTCTTAAATTTGGAAACCAAAACTGCACGCGGTATTCCAGGTGTGTCCTCACCAATACCCTGTATAACTGTAGCAAGACTTCCCTGCTGTGGAGAGATTTAATTGAGGTGTTAAAATCATGAAAGGTTTTGATAGAGTAAATAATGAGAAGATAAGGGTCGGTAACCAAAGGACATAGATTGAAGCTAATTGGCAAAAGAATCAGAAGTGCGATAAGGAAATATTTTTTTACACAGCGAGTTGTTATGATCTGGAATGCACTGCCTGAAAAGGTTGTGCAAGCGGATTCAGTGACCTTTCAAAAGGAAATTGGATAAATACTCGAAGGGGAAAAATTTGCAGGGCTATGGGGAAAGAACGGGGAGTGGGACTAATTAGATAGCTCTTACAAAGAGCCGGCATAGGCATGATGGGATGAATAGCCTCAGTCTATGCTATATCATTCTATGATTCACTCGTCAAGGATGAGGTTATATAGTTATGAAGAGCTAAGTAGTTATTGATTTTTCCACTTGTTATATCCCTCAATCCCATCTCTCTCCAGATTCTAGACAGGATACTGAATTGCAAACCTATCCTACTTGCTCCCATTGTACAGGTTTGAACATGACGCTCCAACATTACTGCATGATCCAAGCAAACAAACATAAACGAACTGTCAGAGTGAGGTCTATCCGCTGACAGATCAAACCTGGAGACACCGTACATAGTGCAATACTGATAACTTTAGTGGAAATGACAGTCTCAGCCTGTTGCGTTTTAATTCATTCTTCAGATGTGGGCACAGCTGGCAAAGCCGGCATTAATTGCCTTGAGAAGGTGGTGGTGGGCCCTCCTTCTTGAACCGCTGGCAACTTGATACAACTGAGTGGCTTACTAGGCCATTCAGAAAGCAGTTCAGAGACAACCACGTTGGTGTGGAACTGGAGTCACATGTAGGCCAGATCGATTAAGGATGACAGATTTCCCTAAATGACATCAGTGAACGCATTGGGTTTTTACGACAATTCAACAACTTCATTTTTACTGAAATCAGCTTTTTAGTTTCCAGATATTTTTAACTGAATTCAAATTCTCAAACTGTCACGGTGGGAATTGAACTCAAATTCTCTGGATTATTAGTCCAGTAACATAACGACTAAATTAATAATCCGTTCGGATTGCATCACTGAATGAATGAGCTGTGATGTATTGATCTACTCTTAATCTCAGCATTTTACAAACCCTTTCATTCAAGCGTATTGTGGCAGAGGTGGGACAAACGTTTGTGGCAGAGCAGCAGTGAGAGATCGTGGTGGAGGTGCGACGAATGTTTTGTGGTGGAGGAGCAGCGAGAGATCGTGGCGGAGGTGCGGCAAATGAGGGTACGGGGCCCAGAAGAGCCCAGGGCCCAGGGGCAGCACGGGCCAGCCCACACTGCGATTTGTGTGCGCACTGGCTCCGTACAGCAGAGCAGGTCTCCAGTCGTCCTGGTTAACCCTTGCCACTGGATAAAGGCCGAGCTCTGTCAAGCCCGTCTGGTGGCTGATGTGCAATGGTCACCACACGTTAAAAAAAATCCACACACAGGCATCTTCCACCCCTTCAATTGGAGTTCAGGACAGGAACATCGGGTCCTTCATTGAAACATCTGTGAACCCATGTGGAAGCAAGTCATCCTCGTTCGAGGGACCGCCTATGATGATGAATCCTGCTCCATGCATAACATTCCTGGCCAAAGCCCCCTCCCCTGCTCAATGTGTTTACCACCACTCAGTTACATCCCCATTTCATACCTTCTTCTTGCTGCAGTAGATTTGCCATTTCTTCTCTGCAGGCAGTGCAAACATAGCATCTCGGTTCTTGTCAGTGAGATCCAATTCATCCTGGGAACGAGAACAGATAAAAGAATCAGTCGCCTCACCATGGAGCAGGAGTTCCAAATCTGGTTGGACGTATGCCTGGAGGTTTCATCACATGACCTTCTGCCTACAACCGCCTTGCCCAGTCAAACAGCTTTTTTTTCCCATTTCCAATATTTTTAGCACTAATAAACAAAAGTGTTCTAAGAAAATGAAAAACCACATATAATTTTTTAATGCCCCTATCGTTGATTTATCTCCCGGCTTTCTCGCAGCAGTGTCTAGGAGATTAATCATTAATTCCTGGAGACTTTAGGGAATCCCGGAGGATTTGTAACCCTATCCCAGAACCAGCGCTCCCTAAAGCGCCCGATATGCCGGATAATGTTTCTCCTGAATTGCTCGCCGCAGTGTCTGGGAGATTTATCATTAATTCCGGGGGACTCCTGGGAATCCTGGAGGATTGGCAAGCCTACCACAGAGCGAGCGCACCTCGAAACTCCCGACAGGTTTCTCCTCGGCCTCCGGGAAGCGCTGCCGTAGTATGCAGCCCGGGATTAAAATTATCGGAGCAAATCGGGCCTCAGCTCCAGCAAGGCATGCAGTAGAGCACGGGCTTTACACTGATTCCCCTCAGGCTGAGTCGCGACTGTCAGCCATGTTGTCATGGGGAGGCATCATGCAGAGGCAAAGAAATGCCGCTTAAGGAGGGAGGCCAAATCAGAGGGAACCAGTTAACAGCAAGTTAATGGCAGAATTAAGCTTTGCATCCATACCTGCTAAGGCCTGGATTGACACTTCCTAAATCCATTCCCTGTGGAAGTCACAGCCAGCTGAGGGATTAGACTCTCACCCATCAGCTTGGGCTCAACTTGAAGCCTTAGTCCAAAGGTGAAAATTGTTCTAACTCAACCGCTTATATTAGAACAATTTGCATTTATATAGTGCTTTTAACGTAGCAAAAAACTTCCCAAGGTGCTTCACAGAAGCTTAATCAAACACAAATTGACACCGAGTCAAAGAAGGAGATATTAGGAAGGGTAACTAAAGGCACGGTCAAAGAGATGGGTTTTGAGGTGGGATTTAAGGAGGAGAGAGAGGTGGAAAGGCAGAGAGGTTTACGGAGGGAATTCCAGAGCTTAGGACCAACATGGCTAAAGGCACGGCCGCCAATGGTAAGGTGATGGGAGTGGAGGGGTGCATGATAGATCAGCGTTAGAGGGATACAGAGTTCACAGAAACTTGCAGAGCTAGAGGAAATTACTGAGGTAGGGATAGGAGATGCGGTGGCGAGATTTGAACACAAGGAGGAGAATTTTAAATTTGAAGTGTTGGTGGGCCGAGAGCCAATGAACGTTAGTGAGTACAGGGGTGACAGGAGGGGTCAGTGGGATTTGGTGCAGGTTAGAATACTGGCTGCAGAGTTATGGATGTGCTGAAGTTCATGGAGGGCGGAGGATGGGAGGCCAGCCTAATAACTGCTTGTATTATTGTAAAACACAATAAAGAACAAGAAAATGCAACTCGACCCAGCAAGCCTGCTCTTTCCAATGACGCTAGTCCAACCATTCCATCACGGACTCAAATCCATTTAGTCATTGAGGAAAGGTTCTGCAAATCCTCTCCTTGTCACAATGGTAAGCCAGGTCAAATTCCAGTATATTTACCCCCCCTATATTATGGATCCTTTGCCTTCGTTGGGCAACATTTTCACAGCACTGCAATCGCCCTCTGGTCAAAGTAAAGAAGGTGACATTTCGATGGAAGGACATCCACTGAGGAAGTGTTGGAAACTGGAAACACGGCACAACAGGAGAGTGATGGTTACATCTCCAGGGCGACAAGGGTGGGGGGGAGCGGGGAAGCGGGACTAATTGCATAGCTCTTTCAAAGAGCTGGCACTGGCTCACTGGGTCAAATGGCCTCCTTCTGTGCTGTAAGATTCGACGTTGATTCTACACGAGTTTGTTTGCTGCGCTAACTTCAGTAGTGGAATGAGAACAAGGCTCAAGCCAGGTGCTGACGGAGGCGGGCGCTTTTGGAACACTCCTGCAGCGAGACGCTGAAAATAAAGTCAACCTGGCATGGAGCCTTCTAATCTTCGCTTAACCTTCCCCCACTCCCCGCCCCCCCCCCCCCCAAATCCTCATATGCCATGTTGCCACTGATTTTAAAAACATGTGCCTCGACAGTTAGCTCAACTGTGTGGGACCGATGCAAGCTTCCTGTCTTTGTGCAACCACTGTATGGGAGCCTTTATTCATGGTGGTGATACCAGCTGTAATAACAGGGTTCCTGCAGAAAGGTTCCATTAACAAGTAGTGTGGACCAGACAGCATGCTGAAAGTACTGACTATGTGTTCTGTATAAAACCATCCGCCATGATGGTGGGGGGAGGAGGGGAGCAGAAAAATAACTTGATCCCATCATTTCACCAGAGGATTGAACTTTTGTCAGCCTTGGTAGAACTCTTGCCTTCGAGTCAGAATGTTATGGGTTCTAGTCCCACTACAGAGACTTGAGCACATAATGTAAGCTAACACGCCAGTGCAGTGCTGCCTTGTCAGAGGTGCCATTTGTCAGATGAGACATTAAACCAAGGTCCCCATCTGCCCTCTAAGGAGAAGGTGACAATCCAGTGGCATTATTTCAAAGAAGACTAGGGGAGTTCTCTACAGAGTTGTAACTAATATTTATCCCTCAGCCAACATCATTAGAACAGATTATCTGTTCATTATCACATTCTGCTATCTGTGGGAGTTTGCTGTGCACAAACTGGCTGCAGTTTTTCCCTACATTACAGCAGTGGCGACACTTCTAAAAGTACTTTGTTGGCTGCAAAGTGTGTTGCGACATCATGGGGTCATGAAAGGCGCTATAGAAATGCAAGATTTTTTTTCTCTCTCATATACACTAAGAGCACGATAGCAGGACATGCAAGTCTGCAAGATTTATGCCATGTGCGTTCACATCTGTGATCTTCCACAACCCTGTACGGAGCATGCAGGCTCTTCCCTGGACCGATAATTGGAAACCAAGGTGTCCCTGGGCTTTACCCAGCGGTAGGTTTCAGAGCGAGACTCAACGGGACAGAGAAAGTAAACCCGCAACACCATGGCAACAATACAAGAGGGCACAGGTTCAGCACTGTGATGCCTGTGTTCAGGACGGACGGCAGGAAGCAATTCTTTACATACAGGTTGTTTAACAGCTGGAGCGTGTGCCAGGAAGGTCAGGGAGGGCTCTGGATTCATTTAAGAAACAGCTGGATGCTGTAATAGGAAGATGGTAGGGTTGGTTTCTTCCTCCAAACCTGCAGCTGTGACGTATGGAATGATTCTCTGAATATCAGTTGCTGCAGTTTTTTTCCATTTGTATTTCCTTTCAGTGTACAAATGGAGCAGGGTAGAATGACTCTGACATGTCCCTGGGTAGTTTAAATAAAAAGCGACTCCTGTGGAGTTATCTAGCTCTGATACTACAAAGATCAGCTGTGGCTCAGTGGGTAGCTCAGAAGGTTGTGGACTTGAGCATAAAATCCAGGCTGACTCACCTCAACAGGACTGGGACCAATAGCCTCGCGGGGGGGGCAGTTTGCTAATGCTGTTGGCAAGAGTTTGAACAAGCTTGGTCGGGGGATGGGAACATGAGAGTGGATTCAGAAGGGGGAGAAGCAAAGTTGGAAATGGAAGGCAGAGAATTAGTAAGCGAGTTAATAGGCAGAGGAAACAAAGATTAGAAAATAGACAACAAGGGAGCTTGGCAGTGCTAAATGGTATATACTTCAATGCAAGGAGTCGAGGGAATTAGGCAGATGAATTGAGGGCACAGATAGACATGTGGAAGTATTATATTATAGCTATTGCTGAGACATGGCTGAAAGAAGGACAGGAATTGTAGTTCAACATTCCTGTTTACAGGGTTTTCAGATGTGATAGAGAGCAGGGTAAAAAAAGAAGGGGGGTTGCAGTATTTTTTAAAGAAACAATTACAGCTGAGGAGGTAGGTTATGTTGGAAGGATCATCAAATGAGGCCATATGGGTTGAACTGAAGAACAAAAAAGGGGCGATCACACTGCTGGGAGTGTACTATAGACCCCCAAACAGTCAGAGGGGGATAGAAGAGCAAATATGTAGGCAAATTTCTGAGAAGTGCAGAAACAATAGGCAGTAATAGTAGGGGATTTCAACTACCCAACCATTAACTGGGAAAGAATTACTGTGAAAAGTATAGAGGGAGCAGAATTCTTAAAATGCATTCAGAAAAACATTTTTAGGCAGTACGTAGCAAGCCCAACAAGAGACGGGGGGAAGTTCTGGACTTAGTTTTAGGGAATTAAGCTGGGGAGGTGGAAGGGGTATCAGTGGGAGAGCATTTTGGTGGCAGTGATCATAATTCAGTTAGACTTAGGGTAGTTATGAAAAAGGACAAAGATAGACCAGGAATAACAGTTCTCAATTGGAGAAAAGCCAATTTTACTAAGCTGAGATGTGATTTAGCCAAAGTGGACTGGAAACAGCTACTTGAAGGTAAATCAGTGTCAGAGCATTAGGAGGCATTCGAGGAGGCGATCCTGAGGGTTCAGAGCAAGTATGTTCTCTTAAAGAAAAAGGGTGGGACTAACAAATCTAGAGCCCCCTGGATGTCAGGGATATACAGGGTAGGATAAAGAAAAAAAAGGAAGCATATGACAGATACCGAAGTCTCAATACTGCAGAAACCCCAGAGGAGTATAGAAAGTCGAGGGGTGAAATTAAAAGGAAATTAGGAAAGCAAAGAGAGAGCATGAAAAATATTGGCTGTACTGCAGTTGTACAGGGCCTTGGTGAGGCCTCACCAGGAATATTTTGTTCAGTTTTGGTCTCCTAATCTGAGGAAGGACATTCTTGCTATTGAGGGAGTGCAGCGAAGGTTCACCAGACTGATTCCTGGGATGGCAGGGCTGACATATGAGGAGAGATTGGATCAACTGGGCCTTTATTCACTGGAGTTTAGGAGGATGAGAGGGGATCTCATAGAAACATATAAGATTCTGACAGGACTGGACAGGTTTGATGCAGGTAGAATGTTCCCAATGTTGGGGAAGTCCAGAACCAGGGGACACAGTCTTAGGATAAGGGTAGGCCATTTAGGACTGAGATGAGGAGAAACTTCTTCACTCAGAGAGTTGTTAACCTGTGGAATTTCCTGCCGCAGAGAGTTGTTGATGCCAGTTCATTGGATATATTCAAGAGGGAGTTAGATATGGCCCTTACGGCTAAGGGGATCAAGGGGAATGGAGAGAAAGCAGGAAAGGGGTACTGAGGGAATGATCAGCCATGATCTTATTGAACGGTGGTGCAGGCTCGAAGGGCCGAATGGCCTCCACCTGCACCTATTTTCTATGTTTTTATGTTTCTATGTAAAATCAAGGAAAATCCAAATATGTTTTATAAATACATTAAGAGCAAGAGGATAACTAAAGAAAGAGTAGGGCCTATTAGAGACCATAAAGGTAATCTGTGGAATAAAGGAGGCAGAAGATGTGGGTATGGTTCTTAATGAATACTTTGCATCTGTTTTCACAAAAGAGAGAGACGATGCGGACATTTCAATCAGGGAGGAGGAGTGTGAAATAGTATATGAAATAAACATAGTGAGTGAGGAAATAATAAATGGTTTAGCATCTTTGAAAATGGATAAATCCCCAGGCCCAGATGAAATGTATCCCAGGCTATTAAGAGAAGCAAGAGAGGAAATAGCAGAAACTCTGACCATCATTTTCCAATCCTCTCTGGCTACGGTTATGGTGGTAGAGGACTGGAGGACTACTAATGTTGTACCTTTGTTTAAAAAGGGAGAAAGGGATAGACCAATAATTACAGGCCAGTCAGCCTAACCTCGGTGGTGGGAAAATTATTTAAAAAATTCTGAGAGACAGGATAAATCTTCATTTAGAAAGATTAATCAAGGACAGTCAGCATGGATTTGTTAAAACTTGATTGAATTTTTTGAGGAGGTAACAAGTGGGTCGATGAGGGCAGTGCATTTGATGCAGTGTATATGGATTTCAGCAAGGCTTTTGATAAGGTCCCACATGGCAGACTGGTCATGAAAATAAAAGCCCATGGGATCCAAGGCAAAGTGGCAAGTTGGATCCAAAATTGGCTCAGAGGTAGGAAGCAAAGGGTAATGGTCGATGGGGGTTTTTGTGACTGGAAGGCTGTTTCCACAGGGCTCAATACTAGGTCCCTTGCTTGTTGTGGTATATATAATTGATTTAGACCTGAATGTAGGGGGTCTGATTAAGAAGTTTGCAGATGATACAAAAATTGACTGTCTGGTTGATAATGAAGAAGAAAGCTGTAGACTGCAGGAAGATATCAATGGGTTAGTCAGGTGGACAGAACAGGGGCAAATGGAATTCAATCCGGAGAAGTGTGAGGTAATGCATTTGGGGAGGGGTAACAAGGCAAGGGAATACACATTAAATGGTAGGACACGGAGAAGTGTAGAGGAACAGAGGGACTTTGCTGTGCATGTCCACAGCCTGAAGGTAGCAAGCCAGGTAGATAAAGTGGTTAAGAAGGCATACGGAATGCTTGCCTTTATTAGCCAAGGCACAGAATAAAAGAGCAGGGAGGTTATGCTTGAACTGTATAAAACACTAGTTAGGCCACAGCTAGAGTACTGCGTGCAGTTCTGGTCACCACATTACAGGAAAGATGTGATTGCACTAAAGAGGGTACAGAGGAGATTTACGAGGATGTTGCCTGGACTGGAGAATTTCAGCTATGAAGAAAGATTGGATAGGCTGGGGTTGTTTTCTTTGGAACAGAAGAGGCTGAGAGGGGACCTAATTGAGGTGTATAAAATTATGAGGGGTCGAGATAGAGTGGATAGGAGGGACCTATTTCCTTTAGCAAAGGGGTCAATAACAGGGGGCATAAATTTAAAGTAATTGGTAGGAGGTTTAGAGGGGATTTGAGGAGAGATTTTTTCACCCAGAGGGTGGTGGGGGCCTGGAACTCACTGCCTGAAAGGGTCGTAGAGGCAGAAATCCTCATAGCATTTAAAACATACTTAGATGTGCACTTGATGTGCCGTAACCTACAAGGCTACACCATTAGCTAGAAAGTGGGATTAGACTGGATAGCTCTTTGTCGGCCGGTACGGACACGATGGGTCGAATGGCCTCCTTCTGTGCTGTAACTTTCTATTATTCTGTGATTCTATGAATGCAATACTGAGTGAGTTCCTCACTATCGGAGGTGCCGTCTTTCAGGTGAGATGTTAAAACCAAGGCCCTGCCTGCCCTCTCAGGTGGATGTAAAGGATACCATGGCACTATTTTGAAGAAGAGCAGGGGAGTTAAAAGAACAGATTATCTGGTCATTATCACATTGCTGTCTGTGGGAGCTTGCTTTGTTCAAATTCGCTGCTGCGTCTCCCTACATTATAACAATGACTACACTTCAAAAGTATTTCATTGGCTTGTAAAGCGCTTTGGGACATTCTGAGATCATGAAAGGTGCTATAGAAATGCCAGCTCTTTCCTTATTAATAAGGTTAAGTCAGTTTAGTATGGTGCAAAAATGGCCAGAAGGGGGAGTGCTGAGCGAGCAGGCAGGGGAGTGGCGAGGGGGGAGGGGGGCAATGCTGACCATTGACGATTAGTTACAATGAGAACCCCCCCCCCCCCGGGCTGGGGAGTGGGCAGGGGGTGGGGTGGGGGGGGAGGGGGGGGCAATGCTGACCACTGACGATTAGTTACAATGAGATCCCCCCCCGGGCTGGGGAGTGGACGGAGGGGGGGGCTGCAATGCTGACCATTGAGGATTAGTTACAATGAGATCCCCCCCCCCCCCCGGGCTGGGGAGTGGACGGAGGGGGGGGGGCAATGCTGACCATTGAGGATTAGTTACAATGAGATCCCGCCCCGGGCTGGGGAGTGGACGGAGGGGGGGGGCAATGCTGACCATTGAGGATTAGTTACAATAAGAACCCCCCCCCCCCGGGCTGGGGAGTGGACGGAGGGGGGGGGCAATGCTGACCATTGAGGATTAGTTACAATGAGAACCCCCCCCCGGGCTGGGGAGTGGACGGAGGGGGGGGGGGTGCAATGCTGACCATTGAGGATTAGTTACAATGAGAACCCCCCCCCCCGGGCTGGGGAGTGGACGGAGGGGGGGCAATGCTGACCATTGAGGATTAGTTACAATGAGAACCCCCCCCCACCCCGGGCTGGGGAGTGTGCGGGGGGTGGGGGGGCAATGCTGACCATTGAGGATTAGTTACAATGAGAACCCCCCCCCCCCGGGCTGGGGAGTGTGCGGAGGGTGGGGGGGGGTAATGCTGACCACTGACGATTAGTTACAATGAGATTCCCCCCCCCCGGGTTGGGGAGTGTGCGGGGGGTGGGGGGGGGTAATGCTGACCACTGACGATTAGTTACAATGAGATCCCCCCCCCCCGGGCTGGGGAGTGGACGGGGGGGGGGGGGCAATGCTGACCATTGAGGATTAGTTACAATAAGGAACTCCCCCCCCCGGGCTGGGGCGTGGACGGAGGGGAGTGGGGGGCAATGCTGACCATTGAGGATTAGTTACAATGAGAACCCCCCTGGGCGGGGGAGACGGTGAATACTGTCAGGAGAAGCTCCTTGGAATAAAGTGCAGTTGTTGTCAGTGCTCCAGTCGAGTCCGTTCCTGCAGAACCTCTTGCGTGCTGAGAGCGTTCCTGTGACCCGAGGTGACACGAGTTGTAAAGTGTACGCGGCACACCCTGATACCACATCGCCACAGTTTTATCAGCTCCGTTCCCGGGAGGAATGCCTCAAACATTTCCCACAGAACAGGATATGCCAGGCCCAACTGTAATCACACATTTATCATTCACCACCCGCCCCCCTCCCCCAGTACACTTGCTACAAGTATCATTAGTTCCACCGTCGCGTTCTGTTTCCTCCCCGGCTGAACGTGGGAATTTGGCACTTCCTATTCTTCTCTCCCCTCCCCCCCCGCCTCCCCCACCCCGCCGGAGCATGCGTGCTTCCTGACGCGATCACCTGAGAACATCCCGTATCCCGTGACAAAGAACATCCCGCTGGTAAGAAAACCTCTGTGTATGTCAAAAGGAGCTTTCAGCTTGATGCTGTGTTTCTAAGTGCGGATTTTTGCTCAGCTAGTGCTGGGCAGTGGAACGCCTTGCCACTTCAGGCACACCCAGTGCCAACATCCAGCCCTCCCAGGTCACGTGTGACAGGGCAGAGCCGAACATTCCCCTTTCGGTCCTCCCCTCCCACTAGTGGCAACCATGGATCGGTGGGTAGCACGCTTGCTTCTGAGTCAGAAGGTCGCGGGTTCAAGTCCCACTCCAGAGACTCGAACACATAAATCTAGGCTGACACTCCCAGTGGAGCGCTGAGGGAGTGCTGCACTGTCGGAGGTGCCGTCTTTCGGATGAGACGTTAAACTGAGGCCCCATCTGCTCTCTCAGGTGGACATAAAAGATCCCACAGCACTATTTCGAAGAAGAGCAGGGGAGTTATCCCCTGTGTCCTGGCCAATATTTATTCCTCAATCAACATAACAAAATCACATAATCTGGTCTTTATCACATTGATGTTTGTGGGAGCTTGCTGTGCGCAAATTGGCTGCCGCGTTTCCCATATTACAACAGTGACTACACTCTAAAAGTACTTAATTGGCTGTAAAGTGCTTTGGGACGTCCAGTGGTCATGAAAGGCGCTATATAAATGCAAGACTTTTTTTTAACTGTGTGCCTCAGCCCCAATATCTGAGTGGAAGCTTGAAGAACAGCATCTCATCTTTCGATTAGGCACTTTACAGCCTTACTTAATATCCAAGTGCAACCATTTAAATTATAACCACTGCTCCCATTTTAAATCTCTCCTGTCTTCCACCCTATCACAGACCTTCCCTTTTGTCCTTTCCTCCCCTCACCCTTCTACTGCACTTGCTTTAAACCTGTTACATCTCTAAAGTTTTCCAGTTCTGATAAAGGGTCACAGATCTGAAACACTAACTCTGTTTCTCTCTCCACAGATGCTGCCTGACCTGCTGAGCGTTTCCAGCATTTTCTGTTCATTTTTCTGATTTCCAGCATCCGCAGTATTTTGCCTTTTGTATCCGAGCGGTACAGCAGGCCGGTGTTCCCCATTCTGGAGATCTCACGGCTTCTGCGAGTAAGATTGCCCCCTCTGTGCCGAATTAGCTGCAGGTTTATATTGTGGGCCCTTTACCACTGGGAACATTAGGCTGAGACCGACCAACATCATGTCACAGAGGACTCTGTGGGTCACGACACCCACCATTGGGGAAATAACTTCCCATTTTTCCACAGACTTCCCTATAGGCCATGCTTCCTGATTAATAATGAATGATCACTTACAAACGTGTATCTAAATTATCTCAAATAAATGTAACCTTTTTGCATCTGGCACACGACTAGTCTCTGTAATATTTTCTCCATCTTTCCCCCTCGCACTCTGTTGATAACACCACTCTCTTGAATATTGTAACACCACTGTACCCCCGAATATTATTAAACAATATTCCGACTCACCATGAACAATGCCACATGTGACCTGCTAAGTTAAATATTAAAGATTTGAGAGTGTTACACACTTCAGGAGTCACATTTTAGTTGTCACACAATAGATGTCACACTTCAAGTTGTCAAAAAGTATACAAAAAAAAGGAAAATAATTTCTTGCTTTTTTCTTGACTCGGAGCTCGAAATTTATAATCTCCCGCCAGTCTAAAAATTTGTTTCACCAACAGCAATGAACTTCGAACTAACCTCAGGATGTTCCTATTTTCAGAAATGAGTCTTTGGGACCTTAAAGTCATCCTCGATACGAGGAACCGCCTATGATGGTGATGATGAAGGAGCTAGGCCACGTTAAACATGATGAGCAGAGCAGTATTCCTGTCCTTCTAAAACTGCCAGTAATCTTACTCATTGTGAACAATGCTGTGGGAAATCTGCTCCTATTATAAATGGGTGAGTAGGCATAATTACAGTATAAATAATCTCATCTCATCTACAGGTTCCATGACAATAAACTACTTTGCATTTCCTCCCATACATTATAAAGTTGGCAGCTACCGCACACTGGAATTATTACAGTGTGCTCACCCATCCATTTATGAATGTTACATTCAGGAACTCTCACTCGCTCTCTCACTCTTCCCTATTGAGCCTTCTCATGCTTTTTTTTGGAAGCCAGTTTTCTCCCCTCTTCTTCTGAAGGTTCTGGTGACTACTTGCTGGGCCAGTGTTTCATAGACACCCATTGGCACCTCATTCAAGTGGGCCTTCTTAATATGTGACTTAATATGTGACGCAAGAATATTGGTGGGGTGGAGTGGAGAAATTCCAGCCAAGCCCATCCTGTCCTCACCCAACATCCACATACTTTCCAGCAGAGGTCCTCGGTTTGCGATCAGGAGCAAGAATCCTTGTTAGCTTCCCCCTTCTCCCAGACCTAAGGCCAACTGAATTGCCCCTACTGCCACCTCAGCTGTACACCCAACATGGAGCTTCCAACACCTCCGATGGCCTGGTGAGTAAAGGCACCACTGCTGGAACAGAATGCCATACAGACCAGTAGGCCAGTGGTTCAATATCCAGTTTACATTGAGTTAGCCGCTCGATAAGGGCATAAGCTCCTCGAGGGGGAGTGTGGGAGTGGGCCGGGGGGGGGGGAGGGGGGGAGTAGCGCTATGGTTAAACTCAGCATGCTCGGCCAAGGAGCAAGCGATCAGACAAACGTTGCTGCAAGACGCGCCTGCTTGGTTGTAGGTTGAGGTCAGGATCAGGCTTGGCTGTGATGTTTTCACTAAGAAAAGAACAATTTGCATTGATATAGCACCTTTCATGACCTCAGGATTTCCTAAAGCACTTTGTATCCAATTAAGCACTTTTGGAGTGTAGTCATAAGAACATAAGAAATAGGAACAGGAGTAGGCCATTTGGCCCCTCGAGCCTGCTCCGCCATTCAATAAGATCATGGCTGATCTGATCATGGACTCACTGTTGTAATGTAGGAAACGCGGCAGCCAATTTGCGCACAGCAATGTCGCACAAATAATAACGTGATAATGACCAGATGATCTGTTTTAGGAATAAGTGTTGACCAGGACATCAAGGAGAACTCTCCTGCTCTTCTTCGAAATAATGCAATGCGATCTTTTATGTCCACCTGAGAGAGCAGACGAGGCCTCGGTTTTACGGCTCATCCAAAAGGCAGTGCAGTACTGAAGTGTCAGCCTAGATTATGGAGTGAGACTTGACCCCTGACCATCTAACTCAGAGATGAAGTTGCTACTAACTGAGCCACGGCTGACAGACAAACAGCCTGCCAGCACTCAAGTGAGTAAGGAACATTTTAGTGATGCTCCAGATGGGTTCCCCCGCCCGAAGAGCTATAACCCTCTAACCCTCAGCAGGGGAGGGAGAACAAGTGGGTAAAAATAGAACAATTGCTTGGGCCTCATGATGGAAATGAGGTTTGAACAGCACCGCAGCCAACAGGCAGCCCGGGGCTGGCAGCGTGACGGATTACCGCACAGTAACACTACTGTTGGTGGGTGGACGGGCCACGGGAATAGAGATTGGCTCAGACTGCTGTGCCTGGCTCGACGTGAACAAGAGCCCAATTGTACAGACTAAGTAGGAAACAGAACGGGCCACTTAAAGTCAGCAAGCTACCTGCCAAAACAGGGGAAGTCGTAGGATTAATTTGAAACATTTAACTTGGTGTGGTTAGTTCTCCCCTTAAACACCGACATTTTGGGACTGCTCGAGCGGATGAGTGGTGGGGCTGCAGGGGTCGGGGGGGGGGTCTTCAGAGTAGGGAAGACTGCAGGGGCGGGAAGGGGGGGGGCTGCAGGGTGGGGGGCTGCAAGGGAGGGGGGCTGCAGGGGGGCGGGTCTGTAGGGGCAGGGGGACTGCAGGGGAGGGGGTGGGGAGCTGTGGGGGTGGAGGTGGGTAGGGGGGTGCTGTTTTCCTGGTAAGAGACTCGCTTTTTCTGTTGACTGTAGATAATATCGTTGATGACAGTCATCAAGGATTGGTTTGCGAGTTCTGCGAGTTAGAGCTGCTGAGGAAAGTCATTTCTTTATTCAATCGTGGAGTATTTCTTTTTCTTTTTATTAAAATTAAAGGACCTGACACCAATCTAAAGTGGCTTTTCCTTGGCTCACGCTTCACTCCTGACTGCTCAGGAAGTGGTGCTGAGTGGGATTAAGGGCTGCTTCATAGGGTGGGGTTAAATAGGGGTCAACCCGAGCCGCTCTTATACACATCCGAGGGGCTGGAATGAGTTGTCAGGAAGAGGTGGGGATGTCGAAGTAATTTAAGAAACAACTCGATGCTGTAAGCGAGAACACAGCAGGGTTAGAATTCTGGAAAGGTGAAATCAAATAGGCTGATGGGCCGATGTTTCATTTGAACCCTATTATTTATTGACCAAAAATAATAGAAATTTCAGATAGACTGAGGAAGTGAAAGGAAGATAAGGCCCCAGCACTTGATGGAGCTTATTCAGGGGGCACTTAAAGTAACAGCCAATAAAATTAGCCATGCCCTTTGTCACTTTCTTTAGGGAATCATAAGAAACTCGAGCAGTGCTGGAGGATTGGAAAATAGATCTCACAACCTGAAGTCAATGGGAATAAAAATTGGGAGAGATGGAAAACCGGCTGCCGATTCGCTATCACCCGTTTTACACTATTGCACAAAGTCAAAATGACCCCCAATCTGTCTTTAAAAAGGGGCAAATGGACTACCTGTTGTAGGTAAGGGATTGGAAGGTATCCTGAAAAAGAGGATGATGAAACACTTGGCATGGTGAAAGGGGGCCTGCATGGACTTATGGGAAGGTGGTCTTAGAATCATACAGCACAGAAGGAGGCCATTCAGCCCGACGGGTCTGTGCCAGTGTTTATGCTCCACGCGAACCACCTCCCTCCCTAGTTCACCTAACCCTACCAACATATCCTTCCGTTCCTTTCTCCCTCATGTGCTTATCTAGCTTCCTCTTAAATTCATCTACGCTATTCGCCTCAACTACTCCTTGAGTTCGCATTCTAACCTCTCTCTGAGTAAAAGAAGTTTCTCCTGAATTCCTCATTAGATTTATTAGTGACTATCTTATATTTATGGGCCCGAGATTTGGACTCCCCCACAAGCACAAACATTTTCTCTACATCTACCCTATCAAACCCCTTCATTCTTTTTGAGGCGGATTGGCTAAACCACAGAAATCAATGGAAGTTGCGAATGGTGCTGGGTCAAAGTGGCAAAAGGTCATCAGTGGGGTGCCGCATGGAACAGAATGGGGGCCATTGCTGTTTACAGTGTGAAATGGAAAATAATGTGGGAAAATGTGAAATTATCCACTTTGCTAGGAAGAACAAAAAAAGCAGAATATTTTTTAAAAGGCGCGAGACGTGTGTTCTTGCACATGCTAATCACAGAAAGTTAACATGCAGGTATAGCAAGTAATTAGGAAGGCAAATAGTATGTTAGCCTTTATTGCAAGGGGGTTGCAATATAAGAGTAAGGAAGTCTTACTGCAATTATATAGGGCCCTGGTGAGACCACACCCGGAGTATTGTGTACAGTTTTGAACTCCTTACCTAAGGAAGGATATACTTGCCTTAGAGGGAGTGCAACAAAGGTTCAGTAGATTGATTCCTAGGATATTAGTGTTGTCCTATGAGGAGAGATTGAGTATAGTGGGCCTATATTTCCCTCGAGTTTAGAAGAATGAGGTGATCTCATTGAAATGTATAAAATTCTTCGAGGGATTGACAGGCTAGATGCTGAGAGGCTGCTTTTCCTGGCTGGAGTCTAGAACCAGGGGTCACAGTCTTAGGATAAGGGGTCGGCCATTTAGGACTGAGATGAGAAGAAATTTCTTCACTGAGGGTTGTGAATCTTTGGAATTCTCTACTCCATAGGGCTGTGGATGCTCAGTCGATAAGTATATTCAAGACTGAGATCTATAGATTCTTCGACACTAAGGGAATAAAGGAATATAGGGATAGGGAGGGAAATGGAGTTGATATAGAAGTTCAGCCGGGATCTTATAGAATGGTGGAGTAGGCTTGAGAGGCTGGATACTCTGTGAAGGTTGGAGGTTCAAGCCCCACTCCAGGGACTAAAGTACAAAATCTAGGCTGACACTCCAATACAGCACTGAGGGAGTGCTGCACTGTCAGAGGAGCCGTCTTTCAAATGAGACGTTAAACCAACATCTGCCTGTCAGGTGGATGGAAAAGATCCATTATTTCGAAGAAGAGTAGGGAAGTTCTCCCTGGTGCCCTGTACAATATGTATGCTTCAACCAACACTTCAAAACAGATGATCTGGTCATTATCACAATGTTGTTTGTGGGACAGGCTGTTGCAGTGACATTACAACAGTGACTACACTTCAAAAGTGCTTCATTGGCTGTAAAACGCTTGGGAAAGTCCGGTGGTCATGTAAGGTGCTATATAAATGCAAATTCTTTCTTTTTTTTTTATAAGCGACTCATCTTGTGGCCCCTCAAAGCTTCTCCACTGTGTACAAGACTCATGTCAGGAGTGTAACAATCAGTCAATAAGCTTGACATAGTGTGCTTGATCGGGGCCCTTGCCACCAAACCCATTATCTTCCTCCTCCACCACTGGCACACTATAGCTACAGTATATACAATCTTCAGGACTCATTAAGCTGACTTCAACCTCCCAGCCCCATCTGCTGTGCCGTTAAGAACAATAAGAGAAGCTTCATAAAAAGAAATTGAGAAATTTATAGCGCAGATTTGTGCAGTTATAGTGCAGTTTTGGTCACCTTATTTAAGGAAGGATATACTGGCTTTGGAGGGGGTACAGAGACGATTCACTAGGCTGATTCCGGAGATGAGGGGGTTACCTTATGATGATAGATTGAGTAGACTGGGTCTTTACTCATTGGAGTTCAGAAGGATGAGGGGTGATCTTATTGAAACATTTAAAATCATGAAAGGGATAGACAAGGTTGAGGCAGAGAGGTTGTTTCCACTGGTCGGGGAGACTAGAACTAGGGGGAACAGCCTCAAAATATGGGAGAGCCAATTTAAAACCGAGTTGAGAAGGAATTTCTTCTCCCAGAGGGTTGTGAATCTGTGGAATTCTCTGCCCAAGGAAGCAGTTGAGGCTAGCTCATTGAATGTATTCAAGTCACAGATAGATACATTTTTAACCAATAAGGGAATTAAGGGTTACGGGGAGCAGGCGGGTAAGTGGAGCTGAGTCCACGGCCAGATCAGCCATGATCTTATTGAATGGCGGAGTAGGCTCGAGGGGCTAGATGGCCTACTCCTGTTCCTAATTCTTATGTTCTTATGTAGAAGGAGGCCATTTCGGCCCATCGTGTCCGCGCCGGCCGACAAAGAGCCACATGGCCCTCGGTCAGCAGCCCTGAAGGTTACATATAAACCTATGAACAATGGCGGAAAGGTAAAGAGCATCTGGCCCAACCAGTCCACCTCACACAACTGCGACACCCCCTGCACTGCAACATTTTACACACAACCCCAACTGGAGCCTTCCTCCGTGGCGCCTCCCGAACCCCCTCCAATCACTTACTCGAGTGCTGGTGACCATACATTCGGCCCCTGGCGGGGGTCTCCTGCCTCCTGACATTCTGCTCCTGCCCACTGGCCACCTGCCACCTCCCCATTGGTATCAGCCTGAGGAAAGTCTCAGTAGATAAGGTCCGGGAGATTTTCATGATACCGAGGTCAGGACTTGTTCTTCATCCGCCTCAGTCCCGCCCACCCACCCCTCCCCACATCCCTCCCCCCTCCCTCCACCCCGTTAAAATCAAAGCTCTCATCTTCTATTCCTTTCAATCGTGATGGTGCCCTGGAATTATTAGCATCGACTTCCACGCTTCAAAAGATGAAATATCTTGTGCCTGCTTCTTTCAAAGAGGCAAAAGAAAAGAGACCCGAGTGATTAACACGGGGATTGATCTCTATCCATCAGTTCTTGGACATGTGTGTCGCTGTTGGCATGTGATCGGTAGAAGTGGGGGGGGGGGGGGTGCGGTATCCAGCCAACAGCATAAAAGAAGTACGACACTGGCAATTAGGACTGTGTGGTCTTTCTACAGATGCGCCAGTGCGTGGGCGCTCGGTAATCCGATTCTGTACAATGGGGAGCTGCAGTCATGCTGTGGGAGGGCTGGAACAGGAGGCTGCTGTTGCTTTGAGCCACATGTGCATGCCATGTGTCAGGGGTCGGTTGTAGAAACATCTGAGCTACCTGGTGGGATTTTCTTTTTTTTTATGAGGGAATGTTCTTAGAGCTAATTGCGGCAATGGCTGCCAAAGCTGGACACCCACAGGCACTGAGAGGTCTGCTGATGCTAGGATGAAAGATCAACACGATCCTGCTGTCGGAGATGGGGGAATTTAACTTGTGCATAAATTGCTTCAACACAGCTTAACTGCCACCCTCCTGTGTTATGTACTAATGGGCTGCTGAGGGCCAGAAACACAGCCAACGTCTTGCTTGAGGGACACTCTCTTGCATATTGCACCCTGGATTAATGGGACACGGGATCTGGGCCTGTGCTGCTAACACTGCTGTACCATGGATTAATGGGACACGGGGTCTGGGCCTGTGCTGGTAACACTGCTGTACCATGGATTAATGGGACATGGGGTCTGGGCCTGTGCTGGTAACATTGCTGTACCATGGATTAATGGGACACGGGGTCTGGGCCTGTGCTGCTAACACTGCTGTACCATGGATTAATGGGACACGGGGTCTGGGCCTGTGCTGGTAACATTGCTGTACCATGGATTAATGGGACACGGGGTCTGGGCCTGTGCTGCTAACACTGCTGTACCATGGATTAATGGTACACGGGATCTGGGCCTGTGCTGCTAACACTGCTGTACCATGGATTAATGGTACACGGGATCTGGGCCTGTGCTGCTAACACTGCTGTACCATGGATTAATGGGACACGGGATCTGGGCCTGTGCTGCTAACACTGCTGTACCATGGATTAATGGGACACGGGATCTGGGCCTGTGCTGCTAACACTGCTGTACCATGGATTAATGGGATACAGGGTTTGGGCCTGTAATTCTGAGCAGTGAACTCCTGATTTCAATCATGCGAGTGGTTCCCAAAAGAAAGGCCAAGCACTAACAGGAAAGAGATCAATAAAATCTCCAAGACCAATAGATGTGTTGTAAAAGGGTCCTTTGACTTGCTCGATGGAATCTGTGATAAACCTGTATTCTTCTGCTTCCTATTTTCTGGACAGCAAAAAAGGAGATGAGACGACACTGTAACCCCGCTCGGCCAACATCCCGCAGCTAAACAGACCCAGAATGGAAGCTCTGAGGCACAAGGAACGGCAAGTGGGTGACTGGCAAAGGGGAGGTTGGCCACAGATGGATCGCAGACCTGTTTCTTGAGGGCCACTGTCATTGACTTTTAGCTCTCCTGATTCCCATGTCTACAAGCACTAATACTGCACTGCGTATCTGTGACGACCTTGGCATCGAATAAAAGTCAGCAATAAGAAGACTAGTTACTCACCAGCAAGCTCACTACTGAACAGTATTGTGGGCGCGCCATCACCACATGGACTGCAGCGGTTCATGAAGGCCCACCCCCATCCTCTCAAGGACAGCTAGAATGGGAAATAAATACTGGCCATGCCAGAAACGGCCGCAACCCAAGAATAACTTCTTTTTTAATTCACCTTTCCTCTACGCAAATTGACCTGTCAATTTCCTATAAGCACAGTTTAAGTTTTTACACTGTCGACTCTTAATCATCAGCAAAGTGATGGAAGGTGTCGTTCACACTGCTATCAAGCAGCATTTACTCACCAATAACCTGCTCACTGATGCCCAGTTTCAGTTCCGCCAGGGCCACTTGGCTCCAGACCTCATTATAGCCTTGGTCCAAACATGGACAAAAAAGCTGAATTCCAGAGGTGAGGCGAGAGTGACTGCCCTTGACATCAAGGCAGCATTTGACCGAGTGTGGCATCAAGGAGCCCTAGTAAAACTGAAGTCAATGGGAATCAGGAGGAAAACTCTCCACTGGCTGGAGTCATGTTGGAGGTCAATCATCTCAGCCCCAGGAGTACTTCAGGGCAGTGTCCTAGGCCCAACCACCTTCGGCTGCTTATCAATGACCTTCCCTCTATCATAAGGTCAGAAGCAGCCCGTTTGATCAGCATCCCATCCACCACCTTAAACATTCACTCCCTCCACCATTGCGCACCGTGGCTACAGTGTATACCATCTAAAAGATGCACTCCAGCAACTCGCCAAGGCTTCTTCAACAGCACCTCCCAAACCCACGACTTCTGCCACCTAGAAGGACAAGGGCAGCTGGTGCATGGGAACACCACCACCTCCACGTTCTCCTCTGAGTCACACACCATCCTGATTTGGAATATATCGCCGTTCCTTCACCGTCACTAGGTCAAAATCCTGGAACTCCCTCCCTAACAGCACTGAGGGAGTACTTTCACCACACGGACTGCAGCAGTTCAAGAAGGTGGCTCACCACCATCTTCTCAAAAGGGGAATTAGAAATGGACACTAAATGCCAGCCTTGCCAGCGATGCCCACATCCCAGGAAAAGTTTTTTTTTTTAAATCACCCTCCATCTTCAGAACTGCAGAGCCAATTACATCCCTTGGTCTACCCTTCTTACTATGTTTTCAAAACCCAAGCTTGGCATCACCTAACGTGATTTAACTTATCTTCTCTTGTATTTTTTTCAATCCCGCTGGTGTCCTGTATTATAAGCCTTGTGCCCTTCAACTTTTCTCAACAAAGAAAAAATTCTACAGAGAAATGTGTACCAAAACAATCAGAGCCAGGAAACCAGTAATTGTGCTCTCTCCGTCAAGGGGTCCCTGATTGGAGTCTCAAAGGCATTAAATGAACATGGAGATCTATAGACCCGAGACCTCGCGAAGTGTCTTTGGTGAGTGTGTGATGCAGTGGGTGACCAGTCTGGTCTCACAACACGAGGCACTGGTCCCGCCACCTTTCAGTATGAACAGCCACTGGGTGAGGTCCAACACGGCCCTTGGGCACTCAGAAGGTTGTTCTGTTTATCCCTCCCCCTGGAGGAAGCGCTATAATGTAACAAATGGCCTATTTCCCTATGGAGCTGTTAGGTTTGCTCTCTGCCTCTGGAGGCAATGCACTGCCAGGGGAAAATGAAAATGGCCAACGTCATTGGAAGCAGAACTACTATTTTGTTCTGGCCATGGGCAAGCTGAGCTGTCAGCCTGCCCGTATAGGCCTGAAATATGTGTTTTACTACACAGGCCTGTACAGGTCCATCCTTCATCAACTGTAAAGGAACACAGGAACAGGAGTAGACCATTCAGCCACTTCAAGCCAGTTCCATCATTCAATTAAATCATGACTGATCTGTACCTCAGCTCCATTTTAACCACCTTTGCTCCATATCCTGTGGTCACAAAAATCTATCGATCCCAGTCTTGAAAGCTCCAATTAATAGAATCATCCACAGCCTTTTGGGGAGAGAGTTCCAGATTTCCACTGCCCTTTGGGTGAAAAAGTGCTTCCTGATTTCCCTCCTGAATGACCTGGCTCTAACTTTAATGGATTTCTCCACCAGAGGAAATGGTATCACCATATTACCCCATCAAATCCCATTCAACGTGACGACAGAGTACTGGGAGCCAACGCACACACTGCAGAACTCCCTTCAATTACAAACAGTTGTGTAACATAAGGGGGAGCACCAGTGCTTGAGGTATAAAGCTCTGCGTTGGCGGGCAACTCTCGGATTCACAGGATCACACTTGTTGGCCAGACACTTTG
Organism: Pristiophorus japonicus; assembly: GCF_044704955.1. Lineage (NCBI taxonomy): Eukaryota > Metazoa > Chordata > Chondrichthyes > Pristiophoridae > Pristiophorus > Pristiophorus japonicus. The sequence continues at coordinate 199,775,882 of NC_091983.1, read as the reverse complement.
CATTCCCACACGCACACATTAGGCGGCTGTTGCTGCAGAACCACCGATTTGGAAAGCCTGTCATGCAGTGATGCTTACGGCTTCAAGATAAATGAGGCTAGAAAATGCATTAGAGAAAGGCAAGCCAAAGAAACCCATGGTCAAAGGAACTTCTGTTTGAGAAAACAAGCAGTCGGAACTTAATGTGCCATCACCTTTTCCCACATTGGCACCTTGGCGTCTCTCCCTGTAAAGCTGCAGGAATTCTTATCTCACCTACTGGAGTCGATTAAAGAGCCCTTTGTTTCTTTGCAATGCTGCCTGATGTACAATGCCAAGATAAATCCATTATTTTTTTTGTTATGCAGTCGGTCTGGGCGCATGAAAAGTGATGATCAAGCAGAGGCCCGTGAACCTGTAAACGCCGCTTTCCTAGTTTTTCCTTGAGGTGTGCCACGTGAGCAACTGGGGCCCACTGGCAGCCCACCTGGGCAGGAGGCGCATGTCTCCCATGGTGCTACTAATTAACAAGGTGACACTGCCCTGTCTTTTCACTTTCAGGTGCACCTTAGAGTCATAGAGACATTACGGTACAAAAGGAGGACATTTGGCCCATCAAGTCCATGCCTGCTCTCTGTAGAGCAACCCAGTCAGTCCCATTCTCCTGCTCTATCCCCATAGCCCTGCAAGTTTATTTCTCTCAATGATGGGCCGAATGTCTGCCTTCTGTGTCCCTATGACTCTAAGGTGCTGGAAATTCACCTGAAAGTGAAAAGACAGGGCGGTCTCACCTTGTTAATTAGTAGCACCGGTCGTAGGCCATGGAAGACATGCGCCTCCTGCCCAGGTGGGCTGCCTGTGGGCCCCAGTTGCCCACATGGCTGCTGGCTATAGTGAGAAACTAGGTGAAGAGCAAAGGGCCACAGTGCAAGATGCTACTTAGCAGGAAAAGAGTAGGAATCAAGACAAGGCCTCATTCAAAACTCATTGCCCTCTCTCCTACTGCTATCCCCTTTTTCCTAGGATCTCAAAATGAAAACTTCTTACCTCACTCAATCTCCCCTTCATTTTAAAATCTACAGGCTGTTCCCTCAATCCCCCCCCCCCCTTCCCCCTATAGTATCCTCAATCTCTCAGTAGGCCATTTGTGGTTAAGCGGTGCCGAGACCGGGGTTTGAAAGTCTGTAGATTGTAGGAAGAAAGGAAAATTGAAGATACAGTCGGCAGATCATGAGGGGAGGGAAAGGGGTGATTGAGGGCACAGATTGTAGATCATGGGGGGAAAGGGGTGATTGAGGGCACAGATTGTAGATCATGGGGGGAAAGGGGTGATTGAGGGCACAGATTGTAGATCATGAGGGGAAAGGGGTGATTGAGGGCACAGATTGTAGATCATGGGGGGAAAGGGGTGATTGAGGGCACAGATTGTAGATAGTTGGAGGAGAGAAGATTGAGGAGATAGCCTTTATAGTGTAGGAGGAAGGAGAGATTGAGGATACCAAAGGGGGAAGGGGGGATTGAGGGAACAGCCTGTAGATTTTAAAATGAAGGGGAGATTGAGTGAGGTAAGAAGTTTTCATTTTGAGATCCCAGGAAAAAGGGGAGAGCAGTAGGAGAGAGAGCAATGAGTTTTGATTTCAACACTGAGGATGCAGGAAGGACTGAGAGCAGCTAGGACAGGACATTGGAGTTCAAAGGAACAAGAGCTGAGAAAACCATCACCATACATATGGCCGACAGATCAGAGTGTCCAGTGGGACTTGACTATAGCGTTGCCAAGCGTTCAGTCTATCTTGTTTTGGTAACAAGCTGCTATTAGATGGGATTTGGGATAGAACAAGGTCATTTGAATCATTCAGTGTCTAAATCTCTCTCCCTCTTGCTATCACTTTCTTTGAACATCTGTGTAAACTAAAACCTAGTAAATACAACACTCGTCTCTAATTGGGCCCAAAGGTATTCCCCTTTCATCCAATGTTCTCTTTATTGAACATCAGTCATCTCTAATATCATCAGGAGCAAAAGCTGCTGGGATTCTTTGAGATTCTGATGCACCTAGTAACTGCAATATGTGTTACAGAACTGAGATTTTAAGTGCGACTGTCGGAGGATCTTGGCCATGGGTTTTGTGTATCCAGAAGATTGGGGCCAATGTGCTGGCGGTAATGAATACTCAGAAAATTCACCCAATTTTAAGGAAGAAAGAACTTGCATTTATATAGTGCCTTTCAAAACCTCAGTACATCCCAAAGTGCTTTCCAGCCAATGAAGTATTTTTTTTAAGTGTAGTCAGTTGTAATGTAGGAAATATGGCAGCCAATTTGCACACAGCAAGGTCCCACAGACAGCAATGTGTTAATGACCAGATCATCTGTTTTAGTGTAAAGTGTTTTGCCAGGACACTGGGGAGAACTCCTCTGCTCTTCCACCTGCACTCTTGAAATGTTTTTCCAGCGTGCCTAAACACTGCCGCCTCTTGTCTGGCTCCGTGCTCATCTCCAAAGGATGACAATGAATTGATTTGTTTGATAAACATACTACACACCGTGGAACAGAGCCATAGAGACCAACAAGTTCTCAGGCATGATCACCGGCCTGCGATGGGTCTGTTGGAGACTAATTGATGGAGATTGCTATGATTAGTCAACAACTGCAGTATCTTTGTATCATGTGACCACCAGGATGGTGGAAGGGGACTAGGATGATCCTTGGTCTTTTTTCATCTAGCAATTCCTATGTACTGAATGAGCCTGTCTCATTACAGGTACTATAGTTGGCCTCAGTGCCGCAAGGCTAGAGATAGGAAAAATAAGTCAGGGTTCCCCACTCTCAATTGCCCCAGTGAGTGTGTGTGCGGATGTTGGGTGGGTACTGGAGTGGGATCAGCAGTGATACCCTCACAATCAAATAGCAACAACTTGCATTTATATATAGCGCCTTTAACGTAGTAAAACGTCCCAAGGTGTTTCACAGGGGCATTATCGAACAAAATTTGACACCAAGTCACATAAGGAGATGTTACGCCAGCTGAGTGGTCAAAGGGGTAGGTTTTAAGGAGTGTCATAAAGGAGGAGAAAGAGCTGGAGAGGCGGAGAGGTTCAGGGAGGGAATTCCAGAGCTTAGGGCCATGGCTGCTGAAGGCACGGCCGGCAAAGGTGGAGCGATTAAAATCGGGGCTGCACAAGAGGCCAGAATTGGAGGAGCGCAGAGATCTCTGTGGGTTGCAGGGCTGGAGAAGGTTATCGAGATAGGGCGGGGCAAGGCCATGGAGGGTTTTGCAACAAGGATGAGAATTTTAAAATCGAGGCATTGCTCAACCAGGAGCCAATGTAGGTCAATGAGCACAAATATCCTACAAATACTGGCTATCTGGATGCACAAGTGAAGAATGGCTGCTCAGCTGGGGTCTGTCAATACCCGTGGAACTGTGACCCAGTATGAGTCACCATCTTCAGAAGAGATGTGAAGAATTTTCTGCTTTTTTTTTTCTCTTTAGAAAATCAATCTTCTTCAATGATGTGGCTGCGTCATCCGACAGCTTTGATTCTGAAATAATGAGGCTTTTCTTTACAACCATTCACTGGAGGAATGACCTTCAATAGTCAGCATTGTCTGTTTCCATTTAATCTCAAGTTCTCGCATGTAGAGCCTCCAAAGGGTGTCAGCGTTTCAAACTGTTCTGCTCATACCAGACGCTCAGAGAATTGATTTGGACAAGAATCAGCATAAACACACAGTGAGAAAGGCAGCGGGCAGGGGGGGGGAGGGAAGTCATTACATATGCTGGCCTGGAAAACTCTGCTACCCACATCTTAACTCCGGCTAAATCTTCCGTTCACCTATCACCCCTGTGTTCACCAACACCTCAAATTTAAAATTCTGATTCCTGTGTCCACATCCCTCCATGGCCTCGTCCCTCTTCATCTCTGTAACCTCCTCCAGCCCTACAGCCCACCGAAAATTCTGCGTTATTCCAATTCTGGCCTCATACATCCCTGATTTTCATTGCTCCGCCATCAGCTGTGTGGGTCCTAAGCTCTGGATTTCCCTTTCTAAACTTCTTCACCTGTACCTCCCTCTCTCCTCCTTTAAGAAGCTCCTTAAAACCTACCACTTTGACCACGTCCTGTCATAATGTCTCCTTCTTTGGCTTGGTTTCAATGTGTGTCTGATTACATTCATGTGAAGGACCTTGCGACATTTTACTACGTAATAGACACTATATAAATGTAAGTTGTTGTTGATGGAGTGGTTCGATAACGTTGCTTACGACTAAAAGTGCCTTCGGACACCACCTGTAGACAGGCCTCGTACCAATTAGTCAGCAATGTGACTCTGACCTCCTTCCGGCCGACTCTCTGCTTCTGCTGATTAAATTCTAAGCGTTATCGGATGATTTGATCTATCCCGATAACCAATTTGATAAGTGTGCTGCCGGGGGTGATACTGAGCCCTGCAGATCTAGAATGGTGTCATCTGGAGTCTATGCATCTGAGTTATGGTGCAGTGGGAAAGCTGCAATTGGCCTTTGGACCCCTGAGTGGGGAGATTCCCATACTTCATCCCTATCCAGTGACCCCCCCCGCTTCAAAGTGAATGTGTTTGGATATTGGGTGGGGACAGGATGGGGCTCGGCTCGAATGCTCTTCTTGATTGACTAACCTGACGACATTCACTGTCTAGTTTCCCACATCAACACTGGCTTGGAGAGCAGCCAGTATCCATAAAATCCCCCACCATCAACATCCTGGGGGTCGCCATTGACCATAACTCAACTTGACTAGCCATGCAAATGATGTGGCTACTAGAGCAGGTCAGAGGCTGGGTATTATGCACCTCCTAATGCCAAAAGCCTTTCCACCACCTACATGGCCCAAGTCAGGAATGTGATGGAATATTCTCCATTTGCCTAGATGAGTGCAGCTCCTGCTCTCAAGAAGCTCGACAACATCCAGAACAAAGCATTTCACTTGATCGGTAGCCTATCCATCACCTTAAACATTGACTCCCTTCACCATCGGCGTACAGTGAGTGCAGTGCATACTATCGACGGGATGCACAGCAGCAACTCCCCAAGGCTTCTTCGATGGCACCTCCAAAACCGACAACCCCCACCACCTAGAAGGACAAGAGCAGCAGGCGCGTGGGAACACCACCACCTCCAAGTTCCTCTCCACATCACACACCATCCTGACTTTTACATATCGCTGTCCCTTCATCGTCGCTGGACCAAAATCCTTAAACTCCCTCCCCAAAGACACTGTGGGAGTACCTTCACCACACGGACTGCAGCGCTTCAAGAAGGCAACTCACCTTCACCTTTTCAAGGGCAACTAAGGACGGGCAATAAATGCTGGCCTTGCCAGCATCCCAAGAACGAATAAAACGCTACCCCAGCTTGCCAGTGCCGTCAAGCGAGGAGGGGAGAAAATTAGGGCTGAGGAAAAGGGACTAGATTGGGCTCGGCTCTCTAAACGGCACAGAGCTTTGAATGAGCACCTAGCGGCTGCGCTGGTTCCCTTATAATACTCAGTCACACTTACAACGAGTTCTGCGAACCTGGCGTTGAGTTCGTCGGCGGACGGGATTGGCAGGGAGAATTCCAGAAGCTGTAGCGGCACACTGCTGTCCTTGAAGGTAATCTCTGGGTGATCGCTGCTTCGGAAGCAACAAAGAAATCCCAATACATGCCGGTTCCGTTTCCGTGGCGCCATAGTCATCGTCTGTCGTGCTAGCTATAGCTCATGATCTGTAGAAAGATAGAAACCACAGCAGCAGTCAATAACTATCATGTACTGGGCATTGTCTTCAACCTAACTTTGTGTCAAGGCTGTTCCTAAGAGAAGAAAAATTTGGCTTTGACACACATATAGATACGTAAGGCAGTGGTTATGTAATTGGACCACTGATCCAGAAAACATGAGTTCAAATCCCACCATGGCAGTTTAAGAATTTTCATTCAGTTTTTAAAAATATGGATAAAAGACTGGTTGCTGTAAAAGTGACTATGAAGCTATCGGATTGTCATAAAAGCCCAACTGGTTCTCTAATGTCCCTCAGGGAAGGAAACCTGCCTTCCTTATCTGGTCTGGCCTACATGTGACGTCAGTCCCGCACCAATATGGTTGACTCTGAAATGATCAAGCAAGCCACTCAGTTGTATCAAACTGCTGCCAATGATGTAAAAAGGCAAACCACCACCACTTTCTCAGGGGGATTAGGGATGGACAATAAATGGTGGTCTCTTCAGTGATGCACGCATCCAGAGAATGAATATATCAAAAATAACATCCACTATTCAAAGTTAAAGAGAAGGAACAGTAGGTGCTGGGTACAAATGAAGGCCACATGCCAACTCTGCACAAGTTTCTCTATTTTACAGGGAAAGTGACCTGTATGGAGACACAAAGAAGGCAAGACTATGAGAAGATGAAAGTCAATGAAAGAGCACATGAAAGTGTGTGATAGAAGAGAAGAGGACTAATCTAATAGACTGAGTTCAAATCCCACAGTGGTGGTTTGTGAATTTGGATTCAGTTAATTAAATACATTTGGAATAACAACTAACCGTGAAGCTAATGTTGTAAAAGCCCCACTGATTCACTAATGTCCTTTCGGGAAGGAAACCTGCTGTCCTTACCCGATTTGGCCTATATGTGACTCCAGACCCACAGCAATGTAGTTGACTCTTAAGTGCTTTCTGAAATGGCCAAGCTCCTATAAGGCCTCAAGCTGAGAGCAGGCACAAGTTCCACTGAAGGCATTTTAAAGGTCCCAAAACTTCAGAAGGGGAATGTAATCATTCCCAAAGGGGGTCAATTACCTTTCTAAGATACCAGAATACCTCTTTTTTCTTTAGTAGGCAAGGCCTCGGGCTGCTTTGTCTGTTAGGGGCTGTTCCGGTGCTGTTAAAACTCCTTCGCAGGTGCCAACAGACTTTGCAGATCACCCTGTCCCTGTCATTTGTGACAGGGTTCATGTCTTGGGCCTTGGGCACATTTAGGTCCTGCTCAGCCTCACTTCCACCAATGCAGTGGGATCACTTTCGGTGCCCAGCTTTCTAACATCAAATCAGTTGACAGGCAGGGTCAAAATATCTTTGATATGGTATCCAGTGCAACCAAGCCTCAAATGGTTCACCACTTTGATCAACAATACACATTAAAATAATTCCGCTACCATCAAAAAATATACCTTCTGAATCCCATTGGCTGTTTGACACTGAAATGTTCCATTCCATGAATTAATCTTTGACTCCTGATTGTTATTTATGTTTAACAGGTTCTTTTCTCTGTTTTTTTTCAAAATAAAGTCTTCCTTTCTCTCTTTCCTCTGTCTACCTGGGACAACGCTTTGTACTCTAACTGCCAGTGCGAGAAGCTGGGCCGCTGAGCTGGCACAGCCCAGACTATCAACACCAGCGGCTGGGAGGTACATGCCACCATTCATCTCACTCACAGTGGCTCTTGCAGAAGCCTTAATAGCTTGTCCACTGTGCTCAATGACGAATGGCCTTGGAGGCATAGAAGAAATGAAACAATGTGGAAAAGCCTTTTCCTTGCTTCAAGCAGCAAGAAAAGACTCATACCTAGGTTTACGTGCTCTATCTGTGACCATACTCCATTTGTAATTGCTTTTTATGCTGAAGTTACAAAATAAAATTATTATAACCAGAAGGCTGAATTTGTTACTACTCAAGTGAACAAACAGAAGTCTGTTTAAGAAAACAAAACTTAAAGATTATATGAGATGACGTTCAACCATCACAAGTTACAGGGTATAACATATTTAGAAAAGATAGAGAGGGAAAAAGGGGAGGTGGAGTAGCTGTATTTATTAGGGATAACATAACGGTAGTAGAAAAAGGTGACGCATCTATCAGCAAGACAAAAATAGAATCTATATGGATAGAAATAAAAGATAATAAAGGATCAATCACACTAATAGGTGTAGTCTACAGACCACCTAATAGTGCAAGGGAGGTGGAAGAAGAAATATGCAGACAAATTAGGAAAATGAGTAAAAAAACGAATAATAATCATGGGTGATTTCAACTACCCCGACATTAATTGGACAGAAGAGGCAGGTAAAGGGGATAAGGGAATGGAGTTCCGACAATGTGTACAGGACTCCTTTCTAACCCAATATGTAAAAAGCCCAACAAGGGAGGATTCACAATTGAATCTAGTAATGGGGAATGAACCAGAGCAGATAAGAGAAGTAAAAGTAGGGGATCATCTAGGCAATAGTGACCATAATACAATATGCTTTACAAAGATAATTGAGAAGGACGTAAGTATGATGAACACCAAAGTAATAGATTGGAGAAAAGCTGATTTTGAGGGGCTGAGAATAGAACTTGGGAAAATAAAATGGGCAACAATATTGGCAAAAAACAATGTAGAACAGCAATGGGAAACATTTAAAACGGTGTTCAACAGAGTGCAGGAACAATATATTCCACTAAAAGGAAAAAACAAACTAAACACTAATATGAGTCGCCATGGATGAATAAAGCTATAAGGGAACAATTGAGGGTAAGGAAAGAGGCGTACATTAAGTACATAGACAGCAGGGGAGTGCATGATAAGGGAGAATATGAAAAGATTAGGAGAGAAGTCAAAAAAACATGTAGGAAGGCAAAGAGGAACTATGAAATTAAATTATCAAGGACTTTAAAACAAAATAGTAACATATTTTACATCAATGAAAAAGGAAGGTTGAAATGGAAATGGGCCATTAAGGGATAGACAGGAAAATACCACAGGTAAAGACAGATGGCAGAAATATTAAATCATTATTTTGCTTCAGTACTTACCAGTGAGATAGAACATGTGGACATTACATTGGATGATGAGATTATTAATGAGATAAGTGCTTTTAAAATAAAAAGAATGGATATATTTAATAATTCATGAGAAAAAGGTGTAGTGCCAGAGGACTGGCAGATAGTTGATGCAATACCTATATTTAAGAAGGGGGCTAGAACATGTCCAGGGAATTATAGACCAGTCAGCTTAACATCAGTGGTCGGAAAAATAATGGAACTCCTACTAAAGGAGAAAATAGAAGAACATTTAGAAATCAAAAATATAATAATGCCATGTCAGCATGGATTTCAAAAGGTAAAGTCTTGCTTATCCAACGACATAATTTTTTTGAAGAGGTAACAGAGAGTAGACAATGGTAATGCAGTCGATGTAATATATCTAGATTTTCAAAAGGCCATCGATAAGGTACCCCATAATAGACTGATGAACAAGGTCAGAGTCAGGGAATAAGTAGCAGAGTGGATATCTGGCTGGCTTCAAGACAGAAAGCGGAGAGTAGGGGTAAACAATAGCTATTCACAGAGGCAGAAGGTGGTTGGTGATGTTCTATAAAGGATCAGTGCTGGGACCACTGTTTTTCACAATTTATATTAATGATAAAGACTTTGGAATCAAAAACATAATTTCTCTAAATTTGCGGATGACACCAAATTGGCGGGGTATAGTCAATACTGAGGAGGCCTGCAGCAAATTACAGGAAGATTTTAATAAACTTGCAGAAAGGGCATTTAATTGGCAAATGAAGTTCAACACAGATAAATGTGAGGTATTACATTTTTATTAGGAAGAAAAGGGAGGTTACTTAGAGGGGGCGAGTCTTGGTGGGGTAAGGGAACAAAGAGATACAAAGGGAGTACAAATACACAAATCACTAAAAGTTGCGACACGGGTTAGTGTAATGTATGCACCTGTGATTATGGTCACAGGTTTGTAGTGCTGTTGAGGACGGGAGACAAGGTGGCCGAGAGGTTAAGGCATTGGTCTGCTAATCCATTTCGGACTGGTCTTGCACACCCTCCATTTTGCCATCCTTGTCTGCCGTTCGGATGCGTTATGGCGCATCATCTTGCCTTCCGGAGGAGGCGGGGCTCCCCAATGGCGTGCTCTCTACGCGGGAGTCTTCCCTTTATTTATTGGGGACTTGGCCTGGAGGGTGTTACACGGGGCAGTCCGTTGCAATAGGTTTTTAAGCCGGTTCACTGACTCCCAGGATGCCTGCAATTTCTACGGCTTTGAGGAGTCCGTGTTCCATGTTTATGTTGACTGTGCGAGGTTGCAGCCCCTATTCCATTATTTGAGGGGGCTGCTCCTCACATTTTGGCTGCACTTCAGTCCCACACTCCTGATCTTTGAACACCCTGTGCAGAGGGGAGCGGGCAGGTCGGAGGGCCTCCTCATGGGACTGCTTCTGGGCACGGCCAAGGTGGCCATTAACCGGTCCACGCAGAGGGCAGTCGAGGGGGTCGTTCAGCCCAACTGCCTGCCTCTCTTCCGTGGTTACGTTCGCGCCAGGGTGTCCCTGGAGATGGAGCACGCAGTGTCCACCGGTACGCTCGCGGCCTTCCATGAGAGATGGGCACCGGAGGGACTGGAGTGCATCATCACCCCCGGCAACCAAATTTTAATTTGACCGTTTAATGTCTAAAGTTTAATTTGTCGGTTCTAGTGCCCCTTTTAGGGGGGGGACACTTGATTTATAGTTTAATAAAAATAGTTGTAGAGCTGTTGAGTTGTGAGTCGCTTAGCCAGTCATGTGATGTTCACAAGACTCAATAAAACCCCAGCTAGTCGGGTTCGGGCGATCCATGATAAGGCCGGTGGTTGTGAGCCTGGTGAATGAACTGTTAATGTGTGGTGTGATTGTTAGTTGCCAATAAACCAACTAGTTCTTAATAGCAATGTGTTGTTTTGAATTCTTAAGCAAAGAACCCATGAAGCAAATACATTATAGTGAGCAAGGCTGTAAAAAAAAAGCAAACCAAGCACTCGGGTATATTTCTCGAGGTATAGAATTGAAAATTAAAAAGTTATGCTAAACCTATATTGGACCTTGGTTAGACCACACTTGGAGTACTGCGTACATTTCTGGTCGCCATATTATAAAAAGGATATAGAGGCACTGGAGAGGGTGCAGAGAAGATTTACGAGGATGATACCAGAAATGCAAGAGTATATATATCAGGAAAGGATGAACAGGCTGGGTCTCTTTTTGAGGCCTTTAAAATTATGAAAGGTTTTGATAGAGTAGCTACACAGAGAGCACCATGTACTGAAAAACACCATGATCTTTTTGAATCAGCTATGATCTTTTTGAATGGTGGAGCAGGCTCGAGGGGCTAGATGGCCTACACCTGTTCCTAATTCTCATGTTCTTGTGCCATGTATAATGAAAGTCTCTGCACTGTTTAGTAACTTGTAAAGAAATGTAAATGTATCCCCATCCGGTCTGTGTACTGCATTTATCTGCATAGTGCTACATGTAACGTGATTCGTGATCGGTATTGAAATGTATCCTGGAATCTAATGTAAACCTGTTCTCATCTGCTCCATGTAATACCCTCATTTGCACAGTATTACATGTAATGTGATTTATGGTTTGTACTAAACTGTACCTAGTGCATTGTATGGAACTGCTGTCAGCATCCAAACGAATTGTATGGAATTGCTGACCGCAAGGTGCTGAGCTATGTTCCAATGTATTGTGAAAATTTTATATGAATAAAGTATATTTTTGAAAAAAAAAAATGAACAGGCTGGGTCTCTTTTCTCTTGAAAAAAGGCTAAAGGATGACCTCATCGAGGTCTTTAAAATTATGAAAGGTTTTGATAGCGTGGATACAGAGCGAATGTTTCCACTTGTGGGGAAGAGCATAACTAGAGGCCATCAATATAACTAGCCACCAAGAAATCCAATCGGGAATTCAGAAAAACCGTCTTTACCCAAAGAGCAGTGAGAATGTGGAACTCACTACCACAGGGAGTGGTTGAAGCGAATAGTATAGATGCATTTAAGGGGAGGCTGGACAAGCATATGAGGGAGAAGGGAATAGAGGGTTATACTGATAGATTTCAATAAGGAAAATTGGGAGGGATTTCAAGTGGAGCATAAATGCCAGCATGGACTGGTTGGGCCGAATGGCCTGTTTCTGTGCCATATTTCCAATGTAAAGTCAATGGGTCAGCAAAGCAAGAAGCAACATTATTTAATTTACAGCAGTTTGGGTGAGGAAGCTCTCTCCGGTCTGAGAGTGCCCTTCTCATAGACTTTGATAAACTAAAAGTAAAGGGCTGAGGCCTATCGTGCAGGACACCACCAGAGTTGAAAAGAGTTGGACAAAAGACGAGAATTAGTAGTTAGGTGATATAAAGCATAGGTTTTAAAGGACTGCAGATTGGGGAAGGAAATAGATCGATTTCTGTTAGGTAAGTGTAAGAAGGAATATGGACAAAAGGCAGTTAAACTGAGTTGCGATGTGGATCAGCCATGTTCTAATTAAATGGCGGAGCAGGTTCGAAGGATAGAATGACCTCCTCATGTTCCTATGAAAATAAAAGACTAAGATACATGAGGAGCTCCACAGGTTGGAGGTGATGTAGTAGTTCAGTTGTAAGACAACACTCAAGCAACCCTTCCTCAATAAGTGTCATAAAGTGAAATAAGGAGGTTTTTGTCTGGCAAGATGTCTTGTACGATCACTGTTATATAAACATTTGCCAGTTTAAAATTGAATACAAATACAAAAAAAAACTGCTGAAATCATGGCGAAACAGTAAATCACTCACGCACTAGTAGTAGTGAAATTAAAATCATTGATGTCGGGGGCACAGTTCCAACCATTACTCCCCTGGTAACACACACACAAAGCTGCCAAGGAACCTTCAGACAGATGGTCACACTCCAGGTCTTACTATCAAACTCTTCTGATCATCCAAAGTAACCAGGTGAGAGAGTGCAGTCAGAATTCTGCCAAGACACTGCTGCAGCTGTACTACACTGCCAAGCAAAGGGGCAGCAGTAAATCTTTCAAAGGGGAATAACCTTGTCGTCTTGGTAGGGGAGGATATACAAAACAGCTAGGCCCCATTTGAGGATCTGGATTTTCAGGTAAGAATAACATTACATCGAATTATATGTGAGTAACATGTTGCCTTGTCAGTGCAACTTCAAAAACATGTGGGTAGCATGTAGACTTGTCCATGTGACGTCAAGATCTTATTGAATGGTGGTGCAGGCCCGAAGGGCTGAATGGCCCACTCCTGCACCTAATTTCTATGTTTCTATGTTTCTATGTAAGATGAGTGACATGTTGCCTGTGCATGTAACTTTAAAACATGTGTGACATGTTGCCTTGTCCATGTAACTTCAAAACATGTGAGTGATACGTTGCCTGGTCAGTGCAATTTCAAGCTTTGTGCTCAACCCCGGCTCGGTCAAGTACATAGTAAATATATTTTGAGGGTTGCATGTCCTTGCAATACAGAAACAAGGTCGGCCTAGCACCGAAGAGCTTCCCCAACAATAGATAAAGCTGAATCTGTCTCCTTGCTTCCCGGCTGAAACAAAACCACCATTGGTAGCTGTCAAAGGCTGCCAGGAACTGTCCAGTGCCAAACAGCAAAGTCCGTCACATCTCACAGCTGAGCTACACAAACAGTGGCTGTTGTGGTGGTGGTTGTGGGGTGTGGGGGGAGCAGGAGGGAATAACAATCATTTCACAAAGGCTTATTTTGTTCATGTTAACCCACGTGATGCCAAATAGTTTGTGGCATCCACTGGTGTGTGATAGGCCACAGTTCAGTGACCAGTGGGAAATGTCCCTACTTACACTGCTGGGAAGTCTGCAGATTTGAATACTATTTTAGCCCCAGAGTCAAGTAATTAATTCTAAGTCTTCCCTCACCCTTTAACCTGCTACTCTCACTAAATGTCATCCAAGATCCAAATAATCTCCACAAGCAAGAATCAAGTCGGTCCTCCAACCTTGTACAATCCACCTTATTGTGACTTCTATCCCACACATTAAAGGGGAGATTGTCCACTTCAGTCCAAGCTCAGACCAACTTACGGTCTGATATTTCCATGACCCAGCTCAGCCCCCTTTATAGTCATCTCTCAGTGACACTTTGAACTAATTTTAATGTTGAGTGAAGGATATTTTTTTTTATGTTGGGGGTTTAAAGTGAATCAAGCTTCCGAATCTAACCTGCTAAGAGGGCACACTCCAATTTGCTGCGAGGAATTATCCCTGGATTAGCCCGCGCTCCTGGCCAGAGACACAGGCTGGAAAGATGGAAAGAAAAATAAATGATGACGGATTTTTTTTTTAAAGGGTTGAAGTGTAAAGAATGTGATCTTTCAGCAATGGCTGTGTGCTGTCGCCAGGTCTCTCTTTAGCAGGGATCTCATCGAATAGAAGTTATTGTGGGAGTGCTTTGCCCTCGATCACATCTATCGTCATACCCTAACTCCAGCTTCTTTCCGCTTACTGTACTGATGATTTTTTTTTTAATCCTTCTAAATACAGGCAGGTCTGAGCAACACACGGAATAGTCTGATGAAGGGAATTCCCGGGTGATGTGGCTATATTGGCAATATTTCCTTAATTTAGCTTATAGTGCATCGTAACTCTCTAAGCATTGGCCCCCAGGGGCAAGGTATGTCACCGAGGATACTAGTCATTTGTGGAGGGTTTTTTGTGAGACTTCATCAGAATTGCGAGCTGCCTGTTCATTCAGGAAACCACAGACCAGCTAGTCATAAAGTATTAAGCAGTAAAATCAGAGTCCGGAGTGTGCTGTACTCCTTGATTTGAGGGCTGTTAGCTCTGAAGAATGCAATGATCTTTGCACTTTCTGGCACCCAATGTCAGCACTCTCCCGTGCTGCCCTCACAAACTGTTACAACAAGGTGTATCCTGTCGGCATCTTCTCGACTTCAGTGGTGTCAGTCACTCACCGAAGCAGCCAGAGTGTCTCACTATTATGGGAGATTTTACTGTCTGTACCGATAAGCTGGGAATGCAATGTATTCTCCTGGGATCTGACGGAGATTGTACCAATTTAACTTGAAGTAGTGTATTGGATTTATCTTTTCACTACTGTTTATTATACTCCCACAAACAACCCCCTCCCTCCATCCCCGCTTGTCTTGGGGTTGAAGTTAAAATTCTTCCCCAATGTGTGTGAGATATCTTTTCAATCACTGAGGCAAGCGAACAAATTGTTAATTGTTCACAGTCTTTTTTTTGGGGGGGGGGGGGTTGGGAGCACTTGCATGAGCATTTCAACCACCTAACTCAAGGTGCCTTTTGATTAAAAAAATAATTTTGAGAGTACTCTTTAAATAATGAACAATAAAAGTAATTCAAAAGCACAATACTGCTGGATGCTGGAAATCTGAAATCTGAAATAAAAACAGAAAATGCTGGAAATACTCTGCAGCTCAGGCAGTATCTGTGGCAAGAGAAAAACAGAGTTAACGTATAGGAGCGACCTGAAATGTTAACCCTGGGGGGCGAAATTGCCCCGCGCCCCGTTTGGAGGCGGTACCCTTCCGGGGCTGGGACATTTATCATCCGGCCTGGAAGTTCCGCCCCGGTGCGGAATTCGGCCCTTCCGTCCCTCAACGGAGGCGGAGCGCTATCGGAGGCGCACCGCGTCCATGGAGGGGCGCTCCTAATCGCCAGAGCTGCGCTCAGTCCTGCACCGCACTCGGGAGCCTCACGCCCCTCCAGCAACGTCAGTGCTGTGCAGATGCTCCGCGTAGCGCTGACGCGGCAGAAGGCCCTTCTCCTTCAATTAAAGGGGAGGGCCGCTGCGTGCTCTGCAGTCTCATTGGCGGAGGGGGGGGGGCGCCCTCGACCGGGCCAACAGCCCGGCAACCATAAGGGAGTGCCGACAGAAACATATGTCGGCTCACGGCGCAAACGGCCTCCCCCTTGAGGGGCGCCCCGGCAGCGGATGTCCGTCAGCTTCGCGACCCCTGAAGCTGGCAGTGACATTGGCCAATGCCAATCTCGCCACCCACAGGGTGAGGGGTCGTCGCGCATGTCAACGCCGTGCATGCGCCTGCCCGGGGCGCAAATCGTAGGGTGCGGCGCTAACAGCAAACCGCCGCCCAAACCTCCGAGGCAATTTCCCCCGGAGCCACTTTTGACCCCCTTCCCCCGGGCGATAGCCTCACAGAGGCACTAATGCAGCTATAAAAAAGGGCAATTTCGCCCCCTCCCCCACCCTGTTTTTCTCTGCACAGACGCACTCTGACCTGCTAAGTATTTAAAGCATTTTCTGTTTTTATAATAAAAGTAACTCGTGTTGCAAATATTTTGTGTGGAACAATGGTCAAAAAAAATCTCTAAGCATGCTACATGGAATGTAAACAAAAGCTCTTTCTGTTCTGCTCCAACCTCAGGAGTATGTGCTAAACGGCTCCCCTGTGAAGATTTCAATTTCCCACACCAGGCCTGTCTCTATGACTTCGCCACTTTTGTGCCAATTAATGCTCAATGATTGAAAAGAAAGACCTTGCATTTCTGAAGTGCCTTTCCGATATCACCTCAGGATGTTCACAGCCAATTAAGCAATTTTGAAATGTAGTCACTGTTGTAATGTAGGGAAACACGGCAGCCAATTTGCGCACAGCAAGCTCCCACAAACAGCAATGTGCTAATGACCAAACAATCCTTTTAATGATGTTGGTTGAGAGATAAGTATTGTCCAAGACACCAGAAAGAACTCCCCTGCTCTTCTTTGAATCGTGCCATGGGATCTTTCACATCCACCTGAGCAGACAGGGCCTCGGTTTAATGTCTCATCTGAAAGAAGAAGCCTCTGATGGTGCAGCACTCCCTCAGCACTGCACTGGAGTGTCAGCCTCTGTTCAAGTCTCTGGAGTGGGACTCGAACCCACACCTTCTCGTTTTACACGGTAGATCAGTGCCCACTGGGGACTGAGCTGGGACTAAACCAATCAATGGATTAAATCCTTCCAGCCAGCACTCATTGTACCTACACATACAATACCAGTATATCAACCATGCCCGATAGACATGCATCAAATGTTCAATAAGTGTAGAGGCAGTATACCCACCCAACCTGTACGCTCTGCAAAATAATCAGATTGTTAAAAAAATAAATCTTCCCCAAGCAACACAAGTGGTAAGAACTGTCTGCTCCGAGATGCTATCCACAGCACTGAGTTTTTGCTAAGTCCTGCACTACAGCTGTCAAACCTGAAGCATGGATTCCATCCCGACGCCTTCACTAATGGGATTAGTATTATCTTCCAACACAGAATATAGTTTACCACCCCCACCTTTTCCCCCTCACACCAATCCCACTGCTCTTCGCATTATGTAAATGTAAGTATTTCTTTCTTCTTTCTTTCTTTTCCCTTGGCCTATAGAGCAGTAAGCAAGATCATAGCTAGCTGATGAGGATATTAATTTCCAGTAACATTTGTATCTGGTAAGCGAGAGATTGAGGCCCTGGAGGAGGTGCGGAGGAGAGCCAAGTGTTACGAGGGAGGGCTAGAAGAAACTTGGACTCCAGTTGTGAAAGCTGACAGTTGAGAAGGCACCAAAAGATAGTAAACAGAAATGTGAAGATAAATCCAGCAAACTGCTTCAAGTTAAATGCTTCCAATGGGACAAGCGACACAGGTGTGACACAAATGAAGCATTTTGTTATTGGCTTCCTTCTGCGAAGAAAGAACTTGCATTTCTATAGTGCCTTGTGAGGAGGACACAAACAATCTGCAAAAGGACATAGACAGGCTAAGTGAGTGGGCAATAATTTGGCAGATGGAGTATAATGTTGGAAAGTGTGAGGTCATGCACTTTGGCAGAAAAAAAATCAAAGAGCAAGTTATTATTTAAATGGAGAGAGATTGTAAAGTGCTGCAGTACAGCGGGACCTGGGGGTACTTGTGCATGAAACACAAAAGGATAGAATACAGGTACAGCAAGTGATCAGGAAGGCCAATGGAATCTTGACCTTTATTGCAAAGGGGATGGAGTATAAAAGCAGGGAAGTATTGCTACAGCTATACAGGGTATTGGTGAGGCCACACCTGGAATATTCCGTACAGTTTTGGTTTCCATATTTACGAAAGGATATACTTGCTTTGGAGGCAGTTCAGAGAAGGTTCACTAGGCTGATTCCAGAGATGAGGGAGGTTGACTTATGAGGAAAGGTTGAGTAGGTTGGGCCTCTACTCATTGATCTTATCGAAACGTATTAGATTATGAGGGGGCTTGACAAGTTGGATGCAGAGAGGATGTTTCCACTGATGGGAGAGACTAGAACTAGAGGGCATGATCTTAGAATAAGGGGCCGCCCATTTAAAACTGAGATGAGGAGAAATTTCTTCTCTCAGGGGGTTGTAAATCTGTGGAATTCTCTGCCTCAGAGAGCTGTGGAAGCTGGGACATTGAATAAATAGACAGTTTCTTAAACGATAAGGGGATAAGGGGTTATGGGAAGTGGGCGGGGAAGTGGAGCTGAGTCCATGATCAGATCAGCCATGCTCTTGTTGAATGGGGGAGTAGGCTCGAGGGGTCGTATAGCCTACACCTGCTCCTATTTCTTCTGTTCTTATGTTCTTTCATGACCTCAGGACATCCCAAAGCACTTTACAGCCAATGAGCTACTTTTGAAATGTAGTCGCTGTTCTGTTGTAATGTACGAAATGCAGCAGACAGTTTGCGCACAGCAAGCTACCACAAGCAGCAATGACCAGATAATCTGTTTTAGTGATGTTGAGGGATAAATATTGGCCAAGACATCAGGGAGATATCCCTTGCTCTTCTTCGAAGAGTGCTATGGGATGGGCTGTTGGTTTAACATCTCATCCGAAAGACGGCATCATGGACAGTGCAGTACTCCCTCAGTCAGCCTAGATTTTATGCTCAAGTCTCTGGACTGGGACATGAACCCACCAACCTTCTATTGTATATTAATATTGTATATTAATACAGAATATTAATCAAGAAATAGTAGGAGCTTGTAACAAAGGTAATGCAGTAATCGAGGTGAACACAAAGCATCTGCAAAGAGATATAGATAGACTAAGTGAGTGGGCAGTAAGGTGGCAGATCGAGTATAATGTCGGGAAATGTGAGGTGACTCACTTTGGTAGTAAGAATAGAAAAACAGAATATTTTTTAAATGGTGAGAAACGTTTAAATGTTGGTGTTCAGAGAGGTTTGGGTGTCCTTGAGCAAGAAACACAGAAAGCTAGCATGCAGGTACAGCAAGCAATAAAGAAGGCAAATGGCATGTTGTCCTTTATTGCAAGGGGGTTGGAGTATCAGAGTAAGGGGGGCTGAAATTGCCCCTTTGGTTAAGGCCCGTGGCCGCCGGAAAGCGACGGTTAGAGTTCGTTGCGGAATGGCTGCCGATTTTTCATGGAATGGCCGCCGTTCGTGCAATTGCCCTCAAGCGTTTTTCTGGTGGTGACCATATCTACCCCGCTCCCCCCCACTTCCGCCCCGCTGCTGCCAAAGCCTCCGAAGTGCATCATTAGAGCGCACACCAATGTCCCGCCCCAGAAGCGAAATTCAGCTGAGAAAGTGTTCCGGCCGCCGGCCGGTGCCCCCAATAGCTTTCTCTGTCGGTGCACTGTGTTTGAAATGGCGCTGCAGCCACCATTAAAGGGGAGAGCGCACTGCCGCGGCCGGCGTCCTTTTTTGTTTGCCTCGGACTACTACCAGATCAGCCCGACAAATATGCCCCCGGGTTCAGCTGGGCCACCAACAGGCAGCCTGGCACCCCACTGGCCCAGCCTAAACCCTCCCTGGTGACCCAGTGGACCTAACTGAAATAAACGCAGAGTTCGCAGCGGCCGTCCCCTTTAATTGAAGGGGAGCGATGTGGTGACGCGCGCCGCTGATGACGTCATCAGCCCGGCGCTGATGACTGACAGCGGCGGAGAATCCGACCCGCCTCCACTTCCGCCCCCATTATGATCGACTTCCGCCCCACTTGAAAAAAAATCCGACAAAGAGCTGAATTTCGCAAGCTAGGCCGCCGCATCCATCGCAGCGGCCAAAACACAGCAAAAACGGTAAGTGCGACCGTTTCCAGCCGAGGTGAATTTCGGCCCAAGAAATCTTGCGACAATTATACAGGGCCTTGATGAGACCACGCCTGGAGTACTGTGCACAGTTTGGGTCTCCTTATCCAAGGAAGGATATACTTGGCTTGGAGGAGGTGCAACGGAGGTTCGCTAGATTGATTCCTGGGATGAGAGGGCTGTTTTATGATGAGAGATTGTGTAGAATGGGCCTGTACTCTCTGGAGTTTAGAAGAATGAGAGGTGATCTTATTGAAACATACATGATTCTGAGGGGAATTGACAGAGTAGATGCTAAGAGGTTGTTTCCCCTGGCTGTAGTGTCTAGAACTGGGGGGCATAGTCTCAGGATAAGGGGTGGGCTATTTAAGACAGAGATGAGAAGGAATTTCTTCACTCAGAGGGTTGTGAATCTTTGGAATTTTCTGCCCCAGAGGGCTGTAGCTACTGAGACTCTGAGTATATTCAAGGCTGAGATAGATACATTTTTGTAGTCTAGGGGAATCAAGAGGTATGGAGATCGGGCGGGAAAGTGGAGTTGAGGTCAATGATCAGCCATGATCTCATTGAATGGCGGAGCAGGCTCATATTTCTTATGTTCTTATGTTCTGACTTGGAAGCAATAGTACTACCTATTGAGCCACAGCTGACACTATAGCAAGATATAGGTGTTAAAACCAGATTCACTCAAAGAAAATGGTTGCTATCTGAAACAGGTAATCAAAGGAGGCACCAATATAGTTGAATACAAGGAATCTTTTGGCTTTGTTTGATTGATAGCTCTCTCTGGAGTTTGAGACAGGTGCTGAACTTTGACTCACCCCAGTCATATTATGGATGGAAAATCAAGAGCTGTGCTTTACAATTTTCTGATAGGCATTCCCAGCGGGAAATGCTCCACACTGAAAAATCTACCTTGTTTTATTAGTCTGTTTGAAGTCACCAGGAAGAGATAGATAGGCCAAAGAAATTGTGTGGAAGGTCAGCAGTGAGCTGCCACATAGGGTTGATGGAGAGACCTTGAGCTAGGTCCTGTTCACATTGCATTGAGACTGCAGGTTATCCCACGAATAGGAGGGAGTCGGCAAGATCTCTGGAGTGTCTGACATCACTGTGAGCGAGCCACCTTTAAGACGATTGTATGCTTCGGTCCCTTTCCCCAGTACGGATCCGCATCAGTACCTTACCGTCGACACCCACTGAACTTAGTTTGTAAAATAATTTTTCACGGGGTATTTTATCAAAGACATTTTGGAAGTTGAAGCGCACTTCATCAAATGGTTTCCTCCTGTCAATGTAGGCTGTCACTTCTTCAAAAGTGTCGATGACGTTGATCATGTATGAAAGGTGCTCCACTTGCCAGTTCTGCCCTGTCAGAACCTCCCCAGTGGTCACTCACAACATGACCATCAAGGCTTCACAAATCTTCCTTTTTTCTCCAACTACCCCATCCTCGGGCATTTATTGTTTTTCAAATGCATAAGCCTATCTAGAAGTGCTGCTTCACTAAAATCAAAGTCCAGGAGCATTTCTGGATAGCACTGTACAAGTCTTCAGACACTCAATTCTTCGGGCTGTTTGGTCTTTCCAGTGACAATGTATATCCTTAGCATTCATTGGAAATGTAATTGCACTATCCACTCATAGCTTTGTTGATACCAGACTGGTCAAAGCCTGTTCAAAGCAGATGCAGGGTTCGAGATACCCTGTAATATTGCACGAATAGGTTTCTTTTTGTGACTCTCTCCCCTTTCCTCACTTCATCTCCTTACTGGGTACTCCCAGCCCTCTACTCTCTCAACCCAAGGGGCCACTCATGTGTGAGCCCGGACTGAATCATCAGACTATTTGACTGTGGATGGCATCACAGCCAAGCTTAAACCTTGTTCTCACCTGACATATGATGCTTTCAAGTAAGGGTCATTGGATAGCAATCAGAAATGGCAATCCTGCCTGATTCCCCAAGCCCCAATTTGCTGCTTAAACTGACACCAGTTAACGCAGCACAGAATTTGAGTCAAAGCTGTGACCTTGTGGCTTGTATCCAGCAGTGCCTGTACTCACCACGCCAGTGGAGCAGTTAATGCTAAAGTGCTTTTCCAACACTCAGCACATCAGGCAAGCATTATTTGGTCAATGAGTATTACAATCAGACGCACTGTATCGTCCACCAGTAACGTCAGCTGCGGAGTTTATGACTACTTTTTCCGCTCCTCTTTCAACCTCCACAGCTGTGGCCCAAATCCCTCAGAGCCACAAGGGCCTTTGCAGCCTCCCAAAATGTGTCTCGGTGGATGAGTCACGGAGAGAGCAGGGATTTTCTGCTCAGTCACTTGAGATAAATTGTAAAAAAAAACATTTGTGTTACACATTTAAATTTACCCTTGGCTGCTGTGCAGGAATGAAGTCCACAATTAGCGCTTCAGTTGTACGCCGGATGTGTGATAATACTGGCAGAAAAAATATAGCAGATTCATGGCACAGTCAGTCTCAAGGAATTAAAAATTAATCCTCATTTAAAATATTAACGCGGCATCAGCACTGGGCGATTTAGAACTCCGAAACTTGGAGTCCACCTAAAATCTCATGCCTATATTTCACAAGTCCATTCTTCCCCCTCTCCTGAAAGCACTACCTCTTGCTGGGGGTAAAGTTTCATCCCCACTGAACACCCTCTTGGTAGCTCTCCCAAGTGGTCATTCTTTATGCATGTAGCATGCTTGGGAGGGAAACGGTGGCTTTGGACCTGTGGTTCCCAAACCTCTGCACCACTCGCCTCATGTCTCCGTCTGTTGCAGATTAATTGATAAGAAATTGATTGCTACGATTAGTCAAAAATGCCATTATCGTTGTATCATGCGACTACCATGATGGTAGAGGCCAAACTAAATGGAATTTGGTCTTCTTTCCTCTAGCAACTCCTATGTTCCTATGTGAGAGTTCGGGTGATGATTGTCAGAAGCCCATTTAAGCAAACGATGAGGGGACATCACAGCCCAATCCTGTCTTCATCTAAGATTCACACACATGCACGCTTTCTACAGGATAGCATTCTGAGCTAGAACCTTGGTTAATCTTTCTCCTCATGAGATTGAAAGCTAACTGTAGCACTCCAGCGACCAACCAAGCTGAGATCACCACCGATAAAGGAATTGAACGTGGGAGCTTCCTCATCTGTATGGCTCAGTTCCACACTGGCCACCAAGTTTAGCAGCTGAAGCAGCAGAGAGGTCACAAGGCCAACGCTTAGTTCAAGAAGTCAAGTTGGAGAAAAGGATTAGTGCAGTCAAAATGTTCTGCCCTAAATCCATTTACCATACTTTGTCAGTGCAGTGCGCCAACATTGTATTTGTTAAATATGCCAGTGGTGGCAGCATATCATTTACTCACCAACTTTTATCTTATTGATCAACTATCAAATCTGAACTGCTTGAATCCTTTCCAGAACATGCAATGGAATGTCAGTTTTTAACTGGATATTTGATTCTATCTGAGCCTACTGACTGATGAGGTCTGAAGAGGGCCAAGAGGCAGATCACATGATTTACAAAGTAAATGAAACCTTTTTCTTTCATTAAGACCGTGTCCCTTTAAGAATACATTTGTATAACCCTTCTACAGTATTGCACTACAAATAATGGACGCATCCATTTTGAGTTGCACCATTCGCCAGGAGGGACTGGGCCTCACTTATTGCTCCAGCATTGCTGTTTATCTTATCTCTAAGGTACCTGCAGCTCACCCAAGACTCCCCTCCCTCACTTTCCAGTGCCTTGCTGTCCTGCACTGCTGTACTTATGGGGCATCCCAATAGAGGACTCACAATGTAAATCTATAAATTTAACCAGGAAATTTTCAGGAGTACCTGATAACTTTATAGAGCTCAGGAGAACGGAATGACCATTAAGAGGATATTTGTTTCCATGCGAGGAGGTGCTTCCTGTTACAGAAGTGGAACAACGGCCCCAACCCCCATCATGTCTCTTCTTGTTACACACTTAATCTGTGCTCTGGTTCAGAACGATACATGAGCTTTGCTTCTGTAATTAACCCTTTGCATTTGGAGACAGCAAGCCTTCCTCTCCTGTCTAAAGCACATAAATCACAGAACGAGTGCAGCAGTTAAATGCTACAACACATTCCCATTCCAAAGAAACCATTTCCTGCACTTTTATTAGTGGATATTATTGGTCCCATTAATAAGGGCAATCCAGGGCTTCCCTGATGGTCTGCTGCTGGCATGTTCATCTATTCTGGGGCAACCTGGGCCTCAAAGTCCAGGTAACTGAGTCTTATTTGGGTTTAGATTTCTTACTCATCAATTTGCCCAGTATGAATTTTGTGGACCGGGAAGTTTGGAAAGGGCTGTTCTTAGTGTTACTGTCTCAGTGGTTGATAAATCCTAAATCAGTACATGGTGATCTATCAGTCAGCGATTTGTGATATACCGTATATACTCGCGTATCCTACGATCTCACGTATCATGCGACCCCTAAATTTTCGTCCCCAAAACATGATTTTATCATATATCTCATGTATCATGCGAGTCACTTTTTTGAGATACCAGATGACACTAGGCTAGGCTTTCAAACAAGTTTAATAAGTACCCAACACGTAACAAGCGGAACAAAGCAACAACGTTAAAGCTGCAAAGCTGTTTGGTGTCGGAGAAAGCTGTGTCCGAAACTGGAGAAAACAAAAAGAAAAATTGAAGGAAACTCCTTCCTATAAATGCGCAAATCGCGGGTCACGATCTAAAATAAGACTTTATGCTTTACGAGGAGCAAGAAAAATGGGCATTCGTGTGTTTACTGCAAGTCCCGGATGGTGTACGCGGTTCATGAAAAGACATGACTTTGTGTTAAGAAGAAAAACAAAAATTGCACAGAAACTCCCAAAAGAATTAGAAGAAAAAGTGACTAGTTTTCAAACATTTGTAATCAAACATCGCAAAGCTAACAGCTATAAGTTATTGTGCATTGGAAACATGGATGAGACATCCGTGAATTTTGATATGCCATCAAACTCAACCGTTAATAAAGTCGGCGAGAAAAGTATTTTTATCAAAACTACAGGGCATGAAAAGACACATTTTACGGTTGTTTGGAAAGCTGATTTGGAAAGCGTAAACATTACGTGTGTATCAGCAAGTAAAACAGCAGTTTTATCAAAATCATCTTTACTTGATATACATATGTACTATTTGACTTACCGTAAATGGATACGGTCTGCTTAACAGCCTAACAGCCTAATCTTGGCCAGCACTTCACACCCGCAAATTTTGTATCTCGCGTATCATGCTACCCCCCAAATTTAGGTTACAATTTAGGTCTTCAAAAGTCGCATGATACGCGAGTATATACGGTATGTCAATTAATAGGACAGGCTGTAGCACGGCCTTGAGGTTTATAGGTGGCCCTCCAGGTTCCGTGGTGTGCACCCTATCAGCCACAAGGCCAAAAGCTGCAATAACCCTCGGGCTGACAAAGGCCATGGAAGCCCTGAGCCATATAGAACAAAGGCTCTGCGATGAGGTAGCTGATTTCAGCAACAGCATCAATTTAGGTATCTGCCATTGGCCTCAGCACTCCTGGGTTGAAGATAAAACATGAGCCGAAGTTCCTGCTCCTGGTTCTTATCCAGTAGGAAATGCTTGTGCGAAGGCACCGAGTGAGAACCGTTTTGGATTTGGTTACGGTGCCCTCCATGGGCAAATAGCCTTCGGACGATTATCGTCTTGGCTCACACAGAAGCAATGGCCACAGTGGGGGGATCACCTTCAGGAGCGAGGGGAGGGAGTGGGGGTAAATCAGGAAAAACAAAAATAAAGGCAGCCTGATAATGTCAGGGGTATGCTGGATTCCGTTGTGATGAGAACTAAAGGGCTCCTGATCAAATCAATGCAAAACTATGGCTGTCTCCTGGGAATAGTGTAGAAAGGCCAGTGGCCTGGAGGAATCAGGCACTGAGAAGAATGTTTAATCTTCCTACTTTACTGGACTAAATACAAGTTGTTCTAGAGCTGTAACAGATTCACATTTGTACTCCCTAACCAAACTCAAGGGAAAGCTGGGCAGCTGGATACTGACAACTTGTTGGGGTCAGTCGGCCATTTTGTGTGATAAGAGTGCACAAAGCCAAATATTGCAGTACAGTACAAGCAATCCTATAATCTCAAGGGTATTTTAGGGTACTTTGCTGGGTGTTACCCTATTTCTGTTAAAGCAATGCCTCTTATATCACTCTCCTATCCCTGGCACTGCCAGGGTTTAATCCGATATGATGTTGTAGAATGACCCTCCATTGTTGGGTCTCAAAAACCAACGACAGATACCCATCAGCCAATCAGATTTCAGTCTGATCAAAAAAAAGCCTTTACTAAATAAAAACTGTCTGATCTCTGACCTCCAATTTATACCTAAGTTGCTTTGTGGTGTATAAACAGTAAAGAGCACCAAAGTAATCAACATATGAGAGCTGAGAAAATGGCAACTTAAATATTCAGACAAAGATGGCCATGGACAAGTTATATCAGCCACATGTGTTTAGATGTGGATTGAGGATTGGTTAATGGATAGAAAACAGAGAGTAGGAATAAACGGGTCATTTTTGTGTTGGCAGACTAACTAGTGGAGTGCGCAAGGATCGGTGTTTGGGCCCCAGCTATTCACAATCTGTATCAATGATTTGGATGAGGGGACCAAATGTAATATATCCAAGTTTGCTGATGATACAAAGCCAGGTGGGAATGTAAGTTGTGAGGAGGATGCAAAGAGGCTTCGTGGATATAGACAGGCTAAGTAAGTGGGCAAGAACATGGCAAATGGAATATAATGTGGAGAAATGTGAAGTTATCTACTTTGGTAGGAAAAATAGAAAAGCAGAGTAATTTTTAAATGGTGAGAGATTGGGAAATGTTGGTGTTCAGAGGGACCTGGGTGTCCTTGTACACGAATCACTGAAAGTTAACATGCAGGTACAGCAAGCAATTAAGAAAGAAAATTATATGTTGGCCTTTATTACAAGAGGATTTGAGTATAAGAGTAAAGATGTGTTACTGCAATTATATAGAACCCCGGTGAGACCACACCTGGAGTATTGTGCACAGTTTTTGTCTCCTTACCTCAGGAAGGATGTACTTGCCATAGAGGGAGTGCAACAAAGGTTCAGCAGACTGATTCCTGGGATGGGTGAATTGTCCTATGAGGAGAGATTGAGTAGACTAGACCTATATTCTCTAGAGTTTAGAAGAATGAGAGGTGATCTCATTGAAACATACAACATTCTTACAGGCCTTGACAGGGTAGATGCAGGGAGGGGGTTTCCTCTTGCTGAGGAGTCTAGAACCAGGGGTCACAGTCTCAGAATAAGGGGTCGGCCATTTAGGACTGAGATGAGGAGAAATTTCTTCACTCAGAGGATTGTGAATCTCTGGAATTCTCTACCCCAGAGGACTGTGGAGGCTCAGTCTTTGAGTATATTCAAGACAGAGATCGATAGATTTTTGGATATTAACAGAATCAAGGGATATGGGGATAGTGCAGTAAAGTGGAGTTGAGGGAGAAGATCAACCATGATCTTGTTGAATGGCAGAGCAGGCACAAGGGGCCGAATGGCCCACTCCTACTTCTTATGTTCTTATTATATGAAATATTTAGGCTCGAAACAACCATGGGGATTCCACTGGTCCAGTGAGTGAGGCAAACAATGAATGGAGTGTAAGGGAGTCAATAAAAACAGAACAAGTGAGGGAAACCATCAGTGAAAGAGTCAATAAAGTGAAGGGAAATAATAAGTGAAGAGTGTGAAAGAGTCACTGAGTAAATAGTGAGTGAGGAGAAACAAAGAATTATAAATGTGGAGTCAATAAGTAAAGAATAGATGAGGCAAATAATGCATTAAAATGCAAGTGTCAATGAGTAAAGAGTGAGTGAGAGAATACAGTAGGATTTGAGACACTGTGACTGGATCACCACACACTCTTTACTTATTGACTCTTCACACTCTGCACTGATTGTTACCGTTGCTTGCTCTGTATTTATTGACTCCCTTGTCTGTGTTACTCACCTAGTGGATAGCACACTTGTCTCTGAGTCAGAAGGTTGTATGTTCAGTCCCACTCCAGGAACTTAAGCACACAAAAAAATCTAGGCTGACATTCTAGTGCAGTGCTGAGGGAGTTACGCACTGTCGGAGATGCCATCTTTTGGATGAGACGTTAAACCAAGTTAAAACAGGTCTGCTCTCTCAAGTGGACGTAAAAAAATCCCATGGCATTATTTCAAAGAAGAGCAGGGAAGTTATCCCCGGTGTCCTGGCCAATATTTATCCCTCAATCAACATAACAAAAACAGATTATCTGGTCATTATCACATTGCTGTTTGTAAGAGCTTGCTGTGCAAAGTCGGCTGCTGCATTTCCCACATTACAACAGTGACTATACTCCAAAAGTACTTCATTGGCTGTAAAGTGCTTTGAGATATCCGGTGGTCATGCAAGGCACTATATAAATGCAGCCTTTCTTTTCTTTCTTCTATTATTGACACTTTCATACCTTCCCTCACACTTTATTCTCTCATTCGTTCTTTTGCACTACTGACTCCCTTATTCGCACACCATATAGTGCAGCTGGAGGGGGACAGAAAGCAGAAATACAGTGAACGGGGAACAAACAAAATGCAGCTTCTTTACACCATAAGTGAAACGCCAAACAAATACGGCAATCCCACAGTAAACATTTGTTGACATCATTCAGCTTATAAAACAGGTCTCTTTTTTTAAAAATCGAGAAGACAGAATGCTGTTTGGCCTTCATCTCAGTTGACTGGTTATGTCCTTTCAAACACAATTTAAGCATGATGGGGTCATTTTACAGAAATAAATCAGAAAAAATAAGACAGGAAAAGCGTTCCATGGATGTATTACAGTTAGCCTTAAAAGGCGTTTTTAGTTTCCGAACACTGGGGAAGGATCGGTTGTGGAAGACATCAATTAAAGCAGCACGGCCTAGCCTCCAGACTATCTGTCTCTGCCGTAAGCTGCGAAAGGCAGATTTTTCTACTCAATCTGTAGCTGGTTTGCCAAGATTCCCTCCGACAGGACTCATGTAAACAGGCTATTTAGAGCTGGCACTGTGTAAAATAGACACTTAGGCAGCAGAAGGGCTCCTCTCCTCACCCCCTCTTCCACACCCACCTCCGCCCCCACAGGTTCTGGTCACCACCTCGACACACGGTATCTTCTGCCAACTGAGCGAGTTCAATTCTACCAGCATACTTTAGAGACAGAAAGGTGGACTGAATGTTGGAAACCTGCAATGTTAAAGAGAAAATGCTGTGCATGCACATCTGAATAGAAAAGAGATACTCCCTCTGGTTGGGGGATGTCCCGAACAAGGGGGCATAATTAGAGCTCGATCGTTCAGGGCTGATGTCAGGTCGCGCTTCTTCGCACAAAGGGTAGTGGAAATCTGGAACTCTCATCGCCAAACAGCTGGTGAGGCTGGGGGTCAATTGAAAATTTTAAAACTGAGATTGATAGGCTTTTCTTCGGCAATGGTATTAAGGGATATGGAACCAAGATGGGTAAGTGAGAGTTGAGTCACAGATCATCCATGATCTAATTGAATGGCGGAACAGGCTCTTGTAGCTCATGGCCAATACCTCTTCCTATGCTCCTTGCATAGGTTTTATTTTCGATAGATCTCTGCCAAAGGATCTCTCCCCAAAAGGCTCTTCTTTAGCTTTTTATGCGTTTTCTTCTCTTAAAACAATAGTATTTATTAGATTGTGAGTATTCCTATGTTTAGATTGAATGCAAATTCAATACAGCTGTTAAGTCTGTGCTACCAAACTTTGTAACAAGGTCTCTTCCTTGATGGCAAAGCTCAATACAGTGACACTGCCACTGGACTCAATATTCACCCCATCCATCACTGACCCACTATGGCTATAGTACATACTATCTACAGGATACGCTGCAGCAAGTGTCTACGTTAAATTCAATGGCACAATTCATCCAAGACCTCTATCACCAAGAGCTACAATATCATGGTAGCACCATCACCTCCAAGTCACACACCATGGACATGTATTATCGTTCTTTCATTGTCACTGGGCCAATGGCCTGGAATTCCCTACCTATTGTCATCGTGGGAGCACTATCACTGCAAGGAGTGCAGTGACTCAAAGAGAAGTCCCAGCATCACCTTCTCAGTGCAACTAGGACAAAATGTGGCTTTGCCAGTATCACCTGCATCCAGAGAACAGATAAAAAGAACAGACCTTGTGGAGCAATGCTGAGCCATAAAGGTCAGACCAGGTCAGATTCAATCCACAGCCTGCAACTAGTTAGTGATCCTCAGCCTGGGTGACACTGGGCGTACTATAATTAGCCTGAGTAAGTCAGCAAGGGCCTTTCCGCCTGAATAAAGCGAAAGAAGCAAAAACTTTCATTTATATAGCGTCCTTCACAACCTCAGGACATCCCAAAGCACTTTATAGCCATTGAAGAAATTTTGAAGTGTAGTCACTGTAGTAATGTAGGAACCACTGCAACCAATTTGCGCACAGCAAGCTCCCACAAACAGCAATGTGATAATAACCAGATAATCGGCTTTAGTGATCTTGATTGAGGGATAAATATTGGTCAGGACACAATTCCCTGTGCCATGGGATCTTTTATGTCCACCTGAGAGGGTAGGCAGGGCCTCAGTTTAACGTCTCATCTGAAAGACAGATCCTCTGACAGTGCAGCACTCCCTCAGCACTGCAGTGGAGTGTCAGCCTAGATTTTTGTGCTCAAGTCCCTGCAGTGGGACTTGAACCCACAACCTTCTGACTCAGAGGCTGGTATGATTACTATCCGCATATAAATTCTTGGGATGTGGCCATTGCTGGCAAGGTTGGCATTTACTGCCCATCCCCAGTTCTTGTAGGAAGATGATGGTGAACCTTCTTCTTGAACCAATGATACAACTGATTGGCTTGAGAGGCCATTTCAGCGGGGAGGTGAGAGTCAACCATGCTGGTGTGGGACTGGAGTCACATGTAGGCCAGACCGGATAAGGGGGGGGCAGGTTTCTCTCCATAAAGCATAAACCAGTTGGGCTTTTACGGCAATCCAACAGCTTCGTGATCCTTTTTCCTGAGACCCACTTTTTATTTCCAATTTATTTTTAAACAGAATTGAAATGCTCAACCTGCCATGATGGGATTTGAACTCTCATTCTCTGGATTATTAGTCCAGCCTACTGGATTAGTAGTCCAATAACATAACCAATACGCTACCGTACCCCATGTGACATCCACTGTGAAGGTCAGACATCATAGAATTGACTAGATTCAAGCTGTGTTGCCAAAATCATACTAAAATTGTATTTAAAGGTAAGGTTTTAAAAAAAATTATTATATATTAAATATCTTATCTCTGTCCAAGGAACTTTTCTGTCACACTCTGTGCCACCTAATCCCATTAGAATTTCCTTTGTCTGCATTTACAATAGAAGCACCCGATATAAACTTGTCATATTGTAATTAAACCCTCCTGTCAGTGGTGGCGCTGTAGTCTCTTTTTTGGGTCTCCCAATTCTCAGCCATTTTCTGCAGAGAAACATTAATGCTCCTTACAACCCCAATGTAGCGTTATCAAACAGAATTCAACATCAAGCCACATACGGAGATATTAGGACAGGTGACCAAAGTTTGGTCAAAGAGGTAGGTTTTAGGGAACATCCTAAAGGAAGAGAGAGAGAGGTAGCGAGGCAGGGAGGTTTAGGGAGAGAATTCCACAGCCTAGGGCCCAGGCAGCTGAAGACATGAACGCCAATGGTCGAGCGATGAAAATGGGGATACGCAAGTGGTCAGATATGGAGGAGCGCAGAGGTCTCAGAGGGCTGGAGGAGATTACAGCGATAGAGAGGGTTAAGGCCTAGAGGGGAGGATAAGAGTTTTTAAATCATGGCTTTGCCGGACTTTCAGCCTATGTCAGTCAGCAAGCACAGGAGTATTGGGTGAATGGGACGGTGCAAGTCCCAAAATGGGAACCAGTATTTTGGATGAGGTCAAATTTATAAGAGAGTGCACTTCAAAAAGTACTTCATTAGCTATAAAGCGCTTTGGGACAGCCTGAGGTTGAGAAAGGGGAATAAATGCAAGTCTTTCTTTCTTTACCTTTTCTCCTGCGTGCAGAGTATGAGTTAGCACTGCATCAGCGATGGTTTGCACTGGGCCTTCTTACTGTGTTACACGCTAATCTCTCTTACCCTCACAGTAACTGCATGTTTATAAAAAAACAGAGCTTTGTTTTGTCTAGGTAGGAAGAAAAATATCCCACCAAGGGGGATCCGTGACCCTGGGAAGTGCTGAGCCAAGGCCGTGCCTGTGATCAGTGTTCCCAGGCAGTGTAGGCAGTCTCGCATGCCTTCACGAGCCAACCACCACCTTTCATCACAGCCTCAGGTTACAGGCTGGCGTGAAAAGCACGCCACTGCCAGCAGGCCCGTTTACTCTACCAAACATACGGCCTGCTAACAATAGCTTGTCACACCGACCACGGCCTTGTGCTCAAAGACAGCAGCTGCGTTGATGGCGTGGACGCTGGTGTAGAATTCAAACCTGTGTGGTCCCACTGAGTCAACCTTTGTGTCTCTGCAGAGGGTGAGAGTGTCGCTGGGAGGGAGGCACGTGGGACGTTATCACGGCGAGGGAGGCACGTGGGACGTTATCAGCGGGAGGGAGTCACGTGGGATGTTATCAGCGGGAGGGAGTCACGTGGGACGTTATCAGCGGGAGGGAGTCACGTGCGACGTTATCAGCAGGAGGGAGTCACGTGGCATGTTATCAGCGGGAGGGAGTCACGTGGGACGTTATCAGCGGGAGGGAGTCACGTGGGACGTTATCAGCAGGAGGGAGGCACGGGGGACGTTATCAGCAGGAGGGAGTCACGTGGGATGTTATCAGCGGGAGGGAGTCACGTGGGACGTTATCAGCAGGAGGGAGTCACGTGGGATGTTATCAGCGGGAGGGAGTCACGTGGGACGTTATCAGCGGGAGGGAGTCACGTGGGACGTTATCAGCAGGAGGGAGTCACGTGGGATGTTATCAGCGGGAGGGAGTCACGTGGGACGTTATCAGCAGGAGGGAGTCACGTGGGATGTTATCAGCGGGAGGGAGTCACGTGGGACGTTATCAGCAGGAGGGAGGCACGGGGGACGTTATCACAGGGAGGGAGTCACGTGGGACGTTATCATGGCGAGGGAGTCACATGGAACTTTATCACGGGGAGGGAGTCACTTGGGATGTTATCATGGCGAGGGAGTCACATGGAACTTTGTCATGGCGAGGGAGTCACGGGGGATGTTATCAGCAGGAGGGAGTCACGTGGGACGTTATCAGCAGGAGGGAGGCACGGGGGACGTTATCAGCAGGAGGGAGGCACGTGGGACGTTATCACAGGGAGGGAGTCACATGGAACTTTATCACGAGGAGGGAGTCACGTGGGATGTTATCATGGCGAGGGAGTCACATGGAACTTTATCACGGGGAGGGAGTCACGTGGGATGTTATCACGGCGAGGGAGTCACGGGGGACGTTATCAGCGGGAGGGAGTCACGTGGGACGTTATCACAGGGAGGGAGTCACATGGAACTTTATCACGGGGAGAGAGTCACGTGGGATGTTATCATGGCGAGGGAGTCTCGGGGGACGTTATCAGCGGGAGGGAGTCACGTGGGACGTTATCAGCGGGAGGGAGTCACGTGGGACGTTATCAGCAGGAGGGAGGCACGTGGGACGTTATCACAGGGAGGGAGTCACATGGAACTTTATCACGGGGAGGGAGTCACGTGGGACGTTATCAACAGGAGGGAGTCACATGGGACGTTATCACAGGGAGGGAGTCACATGGGGCGTTATCAGCAGGAGGGAGTCACATGGGACGTTATCACGGGGAGGGAGTTACGTGGGATGTTATCAGCAGGAGGGAGTCACATGGGACATTATCACAGGGAGGGAGTCACGTGGAACTTTATCACGGGGAGGGAGTCACGTGGGACGTTATCAGAAAGAGGGAGTCACATGGGACGTTATCACGGGGAGGGAGTTACGTGGGATGTTATCAGCAGGAGGGAGTCACATGGGACATTATCACAGGGAGGGAGTCACATGGGACGTTATCACGAGGAGGGAGTCACGTGGGACGTTATCAGCAGGAAGGAGTCACATGGGACATTATCACAGGGAGGGAGTCACATGGGACATTTTCACGGGGAGGGAGTTATGTGGGATGTTATCAGCGGGAGGGAGTCACGTGGGACGGTATCTGCGGGAGGGAGTAACGTGGGACGTTATCACAGGGAGTGAGTCACATGGGACTTTATCACGGGAGGGAGTCACGTGGGGCGTTATCAGCAGGAGGGAGTCACATGGGATGTTATCACGGGGAGGGAGTTATGTGGGATGTTATCAGCAGCAGGGAGTCACGTGGGACATTATCACATGGAGGGAGTCATATGGGATGTTATCACGGGGAGGGAGTTATGTGGGATGTTATCAGCGGAGGGAGTCACGTGGGACGTTATCACCGGGCTGTCTATATTTTATGTTTGACCCTAAACAGTGAACGTTGGGTGGCTACTTGAATAAGGAGGCCATCATATCCGTACCCAATTCTATTCTAATCCAAGATTATACAAAGGATAATGTGCGGGAGCCCCTAATACAGAGGACAATTTGCGGGATGGAGCATTAGAGCATTATGTAGAGGTGGGCTGTAGCCTATAAGAGGCTAACACAGTGGATGCGAGTCAACCAAATATCGTAACTCATCAAGGAGCTTAGATGGTGTCTTAAAGCTCAAACACTTCACGAGTTATTCTATTAAGCAAAGAGTCTGTGGGGATGCTTTATCTGATTTGCAGCCACTGAGCTGAGGCCCAGCATCATGGCATCCATGATAGGCACCGGGCTACGTCCCTGCAGCAGGTGGAGTGAAATATCAGTAATGTCATGGTTTACAGAGGGACAGCACACACTGCAGATTTTTTCCTCTTCTCCTTCTGTACTGAAAGCATTTTAAAAGAAAGAAGCAACATGTATTTATTTATATCAGCGCCTTTCCCGACCTCAGGACATCCCACAGCGCTTCACAACCAATGCAATACTTTTGAAGGGTAGTCGATGTTGTTCCATAGATTTCTGCACAGCAATGTACCGCGAGCAGCGAAGGCCATCATTCTTTAGCACAGTCAGACTAATGTGCTCTGTGAGTGTCAGGAGTGGTCGGACTGCAGAAGACTCCCCAACCGGGCTTTATCTCGACCTTATTCAATGTCTGCGCACGCATTACTCGGCAAAAGTTGGTGGACAATGATCACGTGCAGAAAGCCAGGCTGATCTTCTTCGCGCTAGCCCAGTGGCAATGAGGCCAACTGAAGTGTATCCCCTCAACCCCCACCTCACCCCCCCACCAATCCCCCTCCTCCCAGGGATCACACCGACAACATGCCTTGGCCACAGTGTGACAGGGGCCAGTATAACATGCTTTCCTCCCTCCCCACTCCCCCACCACCCCATTTTGTCGCTGAGCGTCTTATCACTCAAAGTTGGCATCAGCAAAGCATGCTGCTGGCGCAATCCTTGGAGAATAAACAGATAGTTATCTGTTCGACCGACCCGAAAGAATGCATGTTTGCAGGAAGCAGTGAGCTCACAGTTACTGACAGATAAAATTCTTCTTTGGCCCAGTGGGAAAGATCAGGCATGTGATTTAGTATTTTGCTAGTGACGTACAGCCCGTGCCTGTTGCGGAGGTTCTGCTTGGCCTCCCAAGGTGAGTCCATCAGATCCTCCGGTTCTTCAGCCTGGAGCGCTGCAGATTATCTGGTCATTATCTCATTGATGATCCTGGGAGCTTGCTGTGCCCAAATTGGCTGTCGCGTTCCTCTCAATTACAACAGTGACTACACTTCAAAATGTACTTCATTGGCTGTAAAGCACTTTGGGATGTCCTGCGGTCGTGAAAGGCGTTATATAAATGCAATTCCTTTCTACCGTAATCAGCGGAGCCCACAGTGTTCCCAACATGCTTTTACTTGTACAGGAAGCTCAGACTTGATTAGGGTCACGGAGGAGCGCGTGTATGCTGACCACTGGGGTGGCCTGGGCTTGTTTACAGCTGTGTGTGTGTGTGTGTGTGTGTGTGTGT
Organism: Pristiophorus japonicus; assembly: GCF_044704955.1. Taxonomy (NCBI): domain Eukaryota; kingdom Metazoa; phylum Chordata; class Chondrichthyes; family Pristiophoridae; genus Pristiophorus; species Pristiophorus japonicus. Next base: position 199,739,795 of record NC_091983.1, on the reverse strand, counting down.
GTCTTGTGCAATCGGTGCCGGAAGCTCCACACAGACCACCAGTAATCAAGTCAGACCCACTGCAAGTGTACAAATCGCCGCATCCTCGGGCCAGCAGAGAGGCAAGAGATCCCTCGCAATCCCACCGATCTGCCAGGGAGGAAACCAACCTTCATGATGGTGTTTAACCCACGGAGCACAGTCAGGCCTCTCTGTGGCTCTTGAAAAACCGCCTGTATGATTTCCACTGAGCCACCACAAGACGAGTTTCTCACATCTCGGCCCACGTCTCCCTGGGGCCGTGCCATTTGGTCTGTGTGTGAGACTCCAAAAACCCTGGCATCAGAATTACTGCTGGAGATGGGCTTGTGACTCACCAGCCTTTCCTCCACTATTCAGCTTTTTTTTTTATTGCTGGAGAACATTAATGTGTGGTTACAAATCAAACAGCAGACTAATGAGATGGTGAAGATAATCGGTTTAATCACTTTTTCCTCATCTATACCCAGTACAAATCTGCCACCCATTTAGCACAAAATTAGCCAATCATACTCCGAGAGGCCAGAGGATGGGGTGTATGGGAAACGGAAGAAGGCCATGATGGTGTAGGAGGGGTAGGCTCTTCTGTGGTTGGTTGGGACTGAGGCACATTGTTGGGACTGAGTAGAGGAAATATCGCTCGACCTCAAGCTTGTGCTGTGCCCGACCTGGAAGTGTTTGACGCCTAACACTTGTGACCTGAAATGGGAAGGAGTTCCACTCCCCAGTACTCACATCCCTCACCTTGATGAGCGCAAAATTCATAACAAATACAAAGATTTAATTTTAAATCTGTGATCGATAGATTTTTGCTAGCCAAGGGTATAAAAGGATGTGGAGCCAAGGCAGGTGGATGGAATTACGCTACAGATCAGGTCATGGTCTCATTGAATGGAGGATCATGCTCGAGGGGCTGAATGGCCTACTCCCAAGAAAGAAATAGTCTATGCTATCTCAGAGAGGACAGTGGTATCTCTCTGGCTGACATTCATTCCCCCACATGGTGAATACAATGGCTCACCATACTGAGTGGACATGAGGGCTGTCAGTGAAAGTGAATGGGGATGAGAAGAGGAGAAGGCGATGAGAGAGAGGAGTGAATGGGGATGGCGGAGGTAAGTGAGGATGATAAAAATGAGTGGAGATGAGAGAGGTGAATGCCGATGAAAGAGGTGATAGAATCATAGAAATTTACAGCAGGGAAGGAGGCCACTTCAGCCCTTCGTGTCCACGCCGGCCGACCAAGAGCTATCCAGCAGAATCCCACTTGCCAGCTCTTGATCCATAGCCCTGTAGGTTACGGCACTTTAAGTTCACATCCAAGTATCTTTTAAATGTGGTGAGGGTTTCTGCCTCTACCACCCTTTCAGGTAGTGAGTTCCAGACCCTCACCACCCTTTGGATGAAGAAATTTCCCCTCATAGTTCCTCTAAATCTCCCTACAATTACTTTAAATCTATGCCCCCTGGTTGTTGACCCCTCTGCCAAGTGAACAGGTCCTTCCGATCCACTCTATCCAGATCCCTCATAATTTTATACACCTCAATCAGGTCTCCCCTTAGCCTCCTCTGTTCCAAAGAAAACAGACCCAGCATCTTCAATCTTTCCTCATAGCCAAAATTCTCCAGTCCAGGCAACATTCTTGTAAATCTCCTCTGCACCCTTTCCAGTGCAATCACATCTTTCCTGCAATGTGAGGTGAGTGGACAAATGCATGGCAGATGCAGTATAATGTGGATAAATGTGAGGTTATCCACATTGGTGACAAAAACAGGAAGGCAGAATCATATCTGAATGGTGACAGATTAGGAAAAGGGGAGGTGCAACGAGACCTGGGTGTCATTGAAAGTTGGCATGCAGGTACAGCAGGTGGTGAAGAAGGCAAATGGCATGTTGGCCTTCATAGCAAGAGGAATTGAGTATAGGAGCAGGGAGGTCTTACTGCAGTTGTACAGGGCCTTGGAAAGGCCACATCTTGAATATTGTGTACAGTTTTAGTATCCTAATCTCAGAAAGGACATTCTTGCTATTGAGGCAGCGAAGGTTCACCAGACTGATTCCTGAGATGGCAGGACTGACATATGAAGAAAGATTGGATCGACTAGGCTAATATTCACTGGAATTTAGAAGAATAAGAGGGGATCTCATAGAAACATATAACATTCTGACGGGATTGGACAGGTTAGATGCAGGAAGATTGTTCTCAATGTTGGGGAAGTCCGTAACCAGGGGTCACAGTCTAAGGATAAGGGATAAGCCATTTAGGACCGAGATGAGGAGAAACTTCTTCACTCAGAGAATTGTGAACCTGTGGAATTCTCTACCAAAGAAAGTTGTTGAGGCCAGTTCATTAGATATATTCAAAAGGGAGTTAGATGTGGCCTTTACGGCTAAAGGGATCAAGGGGTATGGAGAGAAAGCAGGAATGGGGTACTGAAGTTGCATGATCAGCCATGATCATATTGAATGGTGGTGCAGGCTCGAAGGGCCGAATGGCCTACTCCTGCACCTATTTTCTATGTTTCTGTGTCTCTATGTGGTGACCAGAACTGCACACAATACTCCAGCTGCGGCCTAACCAGTGTTTTATACAGTTCAAGCATAACCTCCTTGCTCTTGTATTCCATGCCTCGACTAATAAAGGCAAGTATTCCATATGCCTTTTTAACCACCTTATCTACCTGGCCTGCTACCTTCAGGGATCTGTGGACCTGCACTCCAAGATGCCTTTGTTTCTCTACACTTTTCAGTGTCGTACCATTTAATTTGTATTCCCTTGCCTTGTTAGACCTCCCCAAATGCATTAACTCGCACTTATGCGGATTGAATTCCATTTGCCACTGTTCATAGAATCAAAGAAATTTACTGCTAACGTACTGTTAAAATCCATATAAACTACATCATATGCACTGCCCTCATCGACCCTCCTGGTTACCTCCTCAAAAAATTCAATCAAGTTAGTCAGACACGACCTTCCCTTGACAAATCCATACTGACTGTCCTTGATTAATCCATGTCTTTCCAAATGAAGATTTATCCTGTTCCTCATGATTTTTTCCAATAATTTTCCCACCACTGAGGATAGGCTGACTGGCCTGTAATTACTCGGTCTATCCCTGTTTCCCTTTTTAACCAAAGGTACAATATTAGCCGTCCTCCAGTCCTCTGGCACCACACCTGTAACCAGAGAGGACTGGAAAATGATGGTCAGAGCCTCTGCTATTTCCTCTTTTGCTTCTCTTAACAACCTGGGATACAATTCATCCGGGCCTGGGGGTTTATCCACTTTCAAAGCTGCTAAGCCCTTTAATACTTCCTCTCTCATTATGTTTATCTCGTCTAATATTTCACACCCCTCCTTCCTCATTACGAAGTCTGCATCACCCCTCTCTTTTGTGAAAACGGATGCAAAGTATTCATTAAGAATCCTACCCACGTCTTCCGCCTCCACACACAGAATTCCCTTATGGTCTCTAATAGGCCCCACTCTTTCTCCAGTTATCCTCTTGTTCTTAAATATCTTTGGGTTTTCCCTGATTTTACTTGCTAACATTCTTTCATGCTCTCTCTTTGCTTTTCTGATATCTTTTTTAATTGCACCCCTGCATTTCTTATACTCCTCCAGAGTTTCTGCAGTATTGAGTTCTTGGTATCTGTCAGAAGCTTCCCTTCTTTTCTTTATCTTACGTATGTCACAGGGGACTCTAGATTTGTTAGCCCCACTCTTTTTTTTTAAGGGAACATACTTGCTGTGTACCCTCAGGATCTCCTCCTTGAATGCCTCCCACTGCTCTGACACTGATTTACCACCAAGTAGCCGTTTCCAGTCCACTTTGGCCAAATCCCATCTCAGCTCAGCAAAACTCGCTTTACCCCAATTGAGAACTTTTACTCCTGGTCCCCCTTTGTCCATTTCCATAACTACCCTTCCTTAACCAAAAGCTTGGTCAAATGGTAGGTTTTAAGGTCTTAAAGGAGGAAAGAGAGGTAGAGAGGCAAAGAGGTTTAGGGAGGGAATTTCAAAGCTGAATGGAGGAGCATAGATATACTAAAACATCACTAAAACAGATGATCTCATTACTATCACATTGCTGTTTGTGGGACTTTGCACAAATACAGGTTCAGTGTCTGAAATCCGTAGTTCTGAAATCTGGAATGTTCTGGAATCCGGCCACCGGGCTGATCCGTGGCAGGGTAGTCCGGAATCCGGAAATTTTTTCGGAATCTGGACCGCCGCCGCCACCGCCCCCCGCTGGACTCCTCTGCCTCGGGCCAACCTCGCCCTGCCTCAAACCTCTGCCTCGGGCCAACCTCGCCCTGCCTCAAACCTCTGCCTCGGGCCGACCTTGTCCCCGCCTCGAACCTCTGCCTCGGGCCGACCTCGCCCCTGCCTCAAACCTCTCTCTCGGGCCGACCTCGCCCCCGCTTCAAACCTCTGCCTCGGGCCGACCTCACCCCTGCCTCAAACCTCTCTCTCGGGCCGACCTCGCCCCCGCCTCGAACCTCTGCCTTGGGCCGACCTTGTCCCCGCCTCGAACCTCTGCCTCGGGCCGACCTCGCCCCTGCCTCAAACCTCTCTCTCGGGCCGACCTCGCCCCTGCCTCAAACCTCTGCCTCGGGCCGACCTCACCCCGCCTCAAATCCCTGCCTCGGGCCGACCTCACCCCGCCTCAAATTTCTGCCTCGGGCCGACCTTGTCCCCGCCTCAAACCTCTGCCTCGGGCCGACCTTGTCCCCGCCTCAAACCTCTGCCTCGGGCCGACCTCGCCCCCGCTTCAAACCTCTGCCTCGGGCCGACCTCGCCCCTGCCTCAAACCTCTGCCTCGGGCCGACCTCACCCCGCCTCAAACCTCTGCCTCGGGCCGACCTCGCCCCCGCTTCAAACCTCTGCCTCGGGCCGACCTCGCCCCTGCCTCAAACCTCTGCCTCGGGCCGACCTCACCCCGCCTCAAATCCCTGCCTCGGGCCGACCTCGCCCCGCCTCAAATTTCTGCCTCGGGCCGACCTCGCCCCCGCTTCAAACCTCTGCCTCGGGCCGACCTTGTCCCCGCTTCAAACCTCTGCCTCGGGCCGACCTTGTCCCCGCTTCAAACCTCTGACTCGGGCCGACCTCGCCCCCGCTTCAAACCTCTACCTCGGGCCGACCTTGTCCCCACCTCGAACCTCTGCCTCGGGCCGACCTCGCCCCCACCTCGAACCTCTGCCTCGGGCCAACCTCACCCCACCTCAAATCCCTGCCTCGGGCCGACCTCGCCCCGCCTCAAATTTCTGCCTCGGGCCGACCTCGCCCCCGCTTCAAACCTCTGCCTCGGGCCGACCTCGCCCCGCCTCAAACCTCTGCCTCAGGCCGACCTCACCCCGCCTCCAACCTCTGCCTCGAGCCACTGCCGACCTCGCCCGGCCTCAAACCTCTGCTTCAGGCCGACCGCCCCCCCTCCCGTCCGCTGCTCGGCCACCAGACGTCATCCCCTCCCCTCCCCTACCTACCCACCTTGGCCCAGGCCATTCCATATTCAGGACCTCAGAAAGACATTCCGATGTCCGGAAATACACAGAATCCGGAATGGTCTTGGTCCCGAGGCTTCTGGATTTTCGACGCTGTACCTATATCATGTTTCCTACATTACAACAATGACTACATTGGCTTTGGGACATCCTGAAAGTTGCTATATAAATGCAAGTCTTTATTTATTTTTATAGCCTGTGGACCTTTTGAACTGAGGTGCAGCTACAGTAGCTTGTGTTCCTGTATGACCAGCAGGCCTGCTGGGATGATACCGGAAAGCTCCACTCCAAGCTGTGCCCGCTGTCCTGCCAACCCTTGCCCACCCCTCCTTTCATTACTGCAAACTGAGGTCCATTGGGTGTGAAGCATCACTCGCCACCTAACTTTGCCCCAGTTTCGATAACGTGATAACGCTGTGTCATTAAACAGTCGCTCGTCACCGACTGCTGCACAGCCGAATAGAGAGGACCGCAGAGGAGCAGGGTCTGGGAAAGAAAAGCTGGCATTTTGGGTGTATTTCGATGGAAGGCCACACCTGGGACTTTATCCCGGTTTCCTCTTTCAGACGCTGACTGACCCACTGGCTCTTTCTAGCATTTTCTGGTATGATTCCAACAAACGCAATTTCTCCCTTTATCTCCAGCGGTGCCCTCATTTCCAATGGCCCTCTCCCGCTCTAAACAAGAAGTCGCCTTGTCTCAATGGATTGACCCTCCACTAGTGGCATTGTTATGCTGACCAGTTCACGAGGTGAGGATGGACAGGGGCTTCATTCGGCCGGCAACTGTTCGAGACTCATTAACCAGAAATGCCTGTAGAGGTAAAAGGCCGAATGTTACCCAACGCCTGCCCAACTCATAGGCGGTACATTTCCTTTTGACATTCTTCAACACGCGTTAGGCCCCTAATTTATATCTGCCCAGGACGCCTTAAACAATGCCCATGTGAATTTAGCGGCGGGACCAATGCCTACGCCTGATTGGACGCAGGCAGTCCCACAAGTAGAGTGGTATGGTTTGTGCCCGTTTTACGCCCGAATAACAGGGACAATGCAGACCAATTTCTACCATTACCTCTTTAAAAGGTGATATTGGTGAGACTGCCTGTTTAAAAGGAGCTTTTGGTGGAAAAACTCCCTCTTTAATACATTGAACACCAAGTAACACCAAGAGCTCCTCCAAAAGTACTGCAGCTCATTTTAAGAGCGACAGTAAAGCTAGGAGACAGCAAGCGTTTACCCTGACACCGTAACTCCAAGCCGAACCTCATTGTGCAATCCACTGCCAAATCTGATGTTTTTTTAATGTACCTGCACATTCACCCTTTGCCTTTTGGATTTGATTGTGAAACCAGAGGCAGATATTTGCTGTATTAATTAAAATAAAAGAGACTGCCAGAAAACTCAGCCCACTCGCGACCCTTCAGAGCCATTAATAAATGGGACTGACAGAGTTAGCCAAGCTGATAGGCCGAAGGATTGGAGACAGATATAGAATACAAGGGTTAAAGGGCAGCTGTACAATAGAAAGTAGCTCACGTAATTCACTCAGCTGGGAATATTCTTCAGCACAGCACTTCATTCCTTTCCCATTTGCTAAATCTTGTAACTCCTCAATAATGCGCTGAGGAAGTTTTACATTTAATATGCTAACAGCTTAATCTCCTACGGTTTATTTCCGATAGATTCTGTCCAGTCTCAAAATAAAATCTACCTGCACACTAACTTAGAAACATAGAAACATAGAAATTAGGTGCAGGAGCAGGCCATTCGGCCCTTCGAGCCTGCACCGCCATTCAATAAGATCATGGCTGATCATTCAACCTCAGTATCCCTTTCCTGCTTTCTCTCCATACCCCTTAATCCCTTTTGCCATAAGGGCTACATCTAACTCCCTTTTGAATATGTCTAATGAACTGGCCTCAACAACTTTCTGAGGTAGAGAATTCCACAGGTTAACCACTCTCTGAGTGAAGAAGTTTCTCCTCATCTCGGTCCTAAATGGCTTACCCCTTATTCTTAGACTGTGGCCCCTGGTTCTGGAACTCCCCAGCAATGGGAATATTCTTCCTGCCTCTAACTTGTCCAATCCCGTCAGAATTTTATATGTTTCAATGAGATTCCCTCTCATTCTTCTAAACTCCAGTGGATACAAGCCCAGTTGATCCAGTCTCTCCTCATATGTCAGTCCTGCCATCCCGGGAATCAATCTGGTGAACCTTCGTTGTACTCCCTCAATAGCAAGAATGTCCTTCCTCAGATTAGGAGACCAAATCTGAATACAATATTCCAGGTGTGGCCTCACCAAGGCTCTGTACAACTGCAATAAGACCTCCCTGCTCCTATACTCAAATCCTCTAGCTATGAAGGCCAACATACCATTTGCTTTCTTCGTCGCCTGCTGTACCTGCATGCCAAACTTCAATGACTGATGTACGATGACACCCAGGTCTTGTTGCACCTCCCCTTTTCCTAATCTGTCACCATTCAGATAATATTCTGTCTTCCTGTTTTTGCCATCAAAGTGGATAACCTCACATTTATCCACATTGTACTGCATCTGCCATGCTTTTGCCCACTCTCCTAACCTGTCCAAGTCACCCTGCAGCCTCTTAGCGTCCTCTTCACAGGGATGTACAATTGCTGAAGTTCATCCACGTAATCTATAAATGTCTGCCATTGCCTATCCACTGTCAACCCTTTAAGTAACATTTGCCAGTCTATCCTAGCCAATTCACGACACATACCATCGAAGTTACCTTTCCTTAAGTTCAGGACCCTAGTCTCTGAATTAATACTGTCACTCTCCAACTTAATAAAGAATTCTACCATATTATGGTCACTCTTCCCCAGGGGGCCTCGCACAACAAGATTGCTAATTAGTCCTCTCTCATTACACAACACTCAGCCGAGGATGGTCAGCTCTCTAGTTGGTTCCTCGACATATTGGTCTAGAAAGCCATCCCTAATACACTCCAGGAAGTCCTCCTCCACTGCATTGCTACCAGCTTGGTTAGCCCAATCTAAATGTCGATTAAAATCACCCATGATAACTGCTGTACCTTTACTGCACACATCCATAATTTCTTGTTTGATGCCATCCCCAACCTCACTACTACTGTTTGGTGGTCTGTACACAACTCCCACTAGCGTTTTCTGCCCTTTGGTATTCCGCAGCTCCACCCATACAGATTCCACATCATCCAAGCTAATGTCCTGTCTTACTATTGCGTTAATTTCCTCTTTAACCAGCAACGCTACCCCACCTCCTTTTCTTTCTGTCTATCCTTCCTGAATGTTGAATATCCCTGGATGTTGAGTTCCACGCCTTGGTCACCCTGGAGCCATGTCTCCATAATCCCAATTATATCATAATCGTTAATAGCTGCCTGCACAGTTAATTCATCCACCTTACTACGAATACTCCTCGCATTGAGTCACGGAGCCTTCAGGTTTGACTTTTTAACACTTGGAGGGTCTTTTATAACCTAAGATTGAATAATAATGGATTAAAGTTTACGAAGCAACATCCTCGTAAATCACCTCTGTACCCTCTCTAGCGATAGACGTGATTGCACAAGAGAGGGTACAGAGGAGATTTACGGGGATGATACTGGGACTGGAGAATTTTCTAAACATAGAAACATAGAAAATAGGTGCAGGAGTAGGCCTTTTGGCCCTTCGAGCCTGTACCACCATTCAATAAGATCATGGCTGATCATTCACCTCAGTACCCCTTTCCTGCTTTCTCTCCATACCCCTTGTTCCCTTTAGCTGTAAGAGCCATATCTAACTCCCTCTTGAATATATCCAATGAACTGGCATCAACAACTCTCTGCGGTAGGGAATTCCACAGGTTAACAACTCTCTGAGTGAAGAAGTTTCTCCTCATCTCAGTCCTAAATGGGCCTACCCCTTATCCTTAGACTATGTCCCCTGGTTCTGGACTTCCCCAACATCGGGAACATTCTTCCTGCATCTAACCTGTCCAGTCCCGTCAGAATTTTATATGTTTCTATGAGATCCCCGCTCATCCTTCTAAACTCCAGTGAATACAGGCCCAGTCGATCCAGTCTCTCCTCGTATGTCAGTCCTGCCATCCCAGGAATCAGTCTGGTGAACCTTCGCTGCACTCCCTCAATAGCAAGAATGTCCTTTCTCAGATTAGGAGACCAAAACTGAACACAATATTCCAAGTGAGGCCTTACCAAGGCCCTGTACAACTGCAGTAAGACCTCCCTGCTCCTATACTCAAATCCCCTAGCTATGAAGGCCAACATACCATTTGTCTTCTTCACCGCTTGTTGTACCTGCATGCCAACTTTCAATGACTGATATACCGTGATACCCAGGTCTCGTTGCACCTCCCCTTTTCCTAATCTGCCGCCATTCAGATAATATTCTGCCTTCCTGTTTTTGCCACCTAAGTGGATAACCTCACATTTATCCACATTATACTGCATCTGCCATGCGTTTGCCCACTCACCTAACCTGTCCAAGTCACCCTGCAGCCTCTTAGCGTCCTCCCTTCTTAGCTATGCGGAACGATTAGATAGGCTGGGTTAGTTTTCTTTGGAACAGAGGAGGCTAAGGGAAGACTGAATTGAGGTGTATAAAATTATGAGGGGCCTAGATAGAGTGCATAGGAAGGATCTATTTCCCTTAGCAGAGGGGTCAACAACCAGGGGCACAGTTTTAAAGGAATTAGTAGAAGGATTAGAGGGGTGTTGAGGAAAACCTTTTTCACCCAGAGGGTGGTGGGGGTCTGGAACTCACTGCCTGAAAGGGTGGCAGAGGCAGAAACCCTGACAGCATTTAAAAAGTACTTGGATGTGCACTTGAGATGTTGTAATCTACAAGGATGTGGACCGAGAGTTGAAAAGTAGGATTAGGCTGGATAGCTCTTTTTTGACTGGCATAAACACAATGGGCTGAATGGCCTCCTTCCGTGCCATAAATTTCTATGATGCTATGATTCAATGAAAGTTAAAAATATCTTTAACATGTGTGGTGGTATTCAGCAACAAGCTGCTAGCTGGGGAGTCAGAGGTGAGCCACTCGCTTAGTAGCCTGCTCTAGTAGCTGCGGTATTTATATGGCTGGTCCAGTTAAAAGTATACTGCAGTATTAAAGGTTCTGTGTGGTACTCCACCGTGTTCCAGCAGGAAATTTAGGGATGGGGTGGGGCGTAGAGGCGGTTCTATGGAACTGGCCGAATTGGCAGGAAGTGGACACTCCTTTTATCCTACTGCAGGTAGTTACCCTGTGAACAGGTTAGCGTGGCGATTCCTGCTCCTCTGCTGGTCGGTGTCCCGCATAGGTTTGAGTGATTCTGGATGTTCTTCTCACAACTGAATAAACATGACACACAGAGCAACGATGTGAACTTAGGCCACTTAGTTTGGAAAAAAAGAATTCCCAAATGAGGAAGGGTTAAAATTATGGGAGAGTTCTAGGTCAATTTGCCTGAAGTAAAATCCCTGGAGAGAGAGCAAAGCTCTGAGTGATGGAATTACGTTTATCCCAAACCCTTTTCTCGTTACCCTGGGAAAGCACAGACACCTTTACCTGGTCTCCAACGTTGGATTATGGCCCTAAATTCACCACAAGTCCTTCCTTCCCCACCCACTCCCCAACTTTCTCCTCTCTCCTCTCCTAAAGGTGCTGACGCTTGCTGGGGTGTGATTTCTTACCTGCCCGTCGCCCTCTGACTCATCATCCAAGTGTTAATTTTTCACACCAGCATCTAGACAGTGAGTGCGAGCAGGCTGTTTGGCTATGGTAAGCATCACAGCCAAGCCAGTCAACACTTAGGAAGGTGGTGATGGGGAAGGGGCTCAATTTCCTAGGGGCTCCTTTCTTTACAGTACTGGAACTTTGGCTGAAGCTCAGCAGATAGAATTTCTGTAGAAGTTAAAACCGGAGAGCATGAGAAGCCCACGCAGCCCCCACCCACCCGCCCCACTTCACATCCACCCATCCCGAGGTCCACAGGCTATACACCGCACTTTCCAGCTGGGAGCAGGAACTTCCTGCTGTTTAACCATCACCATCCCAGGAGTACAGATGCCAATTGTAGCCTCACTACCATTATCCCAGCTGGCGCCAGCTCCCTCATAGAGGTACACTGAAGCTACAAAATACAAAACTGGCCATTCGCCCTATCAGTCCCTGTCGGTGTTTACCCCTCCACATGGGCAAATAGTTCCAATCACATTATCCACTCTGTTCCCACATCCCTTCAACCTCTTTTCCTCCATCCCCCTATCCAATCCAATCTTGAATGTAGGCATTGTTTCAGCTTCAGCCACTCTCAGCACTGACCAGGGATGAAACCGGCAACCTATCAGTGCAACTCCACGGTGGGTGGTACATTTACCCACTGAGTCATCGAGCACTCATCTTTTGCCAATCCCACAGTCTCTCCCGTTCACGGTACAATAATACCTTTGGGAGGGTAGTGTGTCGTCGCTGAGCTTTGACGGTTTAATGCTTACTATTACAGTGCCAGCTGTGGTTCAGCTGGTAGCATTCTCACCTCTGTCGGAAAGTTGTAGCTTTGAGTCTCACTCCAAGGATTTCAGGCTGCTCCAGTGGAGTACTGAGTGATGAGATGTTAAACCGAGACCTAGTCTGCCCTGTCAGGTGAAGGTTAAAGATCCCCTGGCACTATTTCGAAGAAATGCAGGGGAGTTCTCCCCAGTGTCCTGACCAATATTTATTCCACAACCAACGTCACAGATTATCTGGTCATTATCGGATGGCTGTTTGTGGGAGCTTGCTGTGTGCAATTTCACTGCCGTGTTTCCCTACATTACAACAGCAACGACAATTCAAAAATACTTCATTGGCTGTAAAGAGCTTTGGGACGGACATCCTGAGGTCGTGAAAGATGCTGTAGAAATGCAAGTTCTTTCTTTCTTTCTAATCCTAGGACTGGGCTGCTGGAGCTAGTTGGATGGAGTTTCAAGCCTGATCTGCCAGTCAAGGGAGTGTGGGGCAGGGTAGGAATGAAAGTGAGGTGGAGATGGACTGACAGGAATGCAATGTTCCCAATATTGAAATGAACTGAGCCACGAAACAATCTTTGTTGCACAGTGTGCCGGCTGTGACATTAGACACCCAAGAAAGTGTGTGTGTGTGTGCGTGTGTGTGTGTGTGTGTGTGTGGGAGGGGAGGCTGGGGGCGGGGAGATCATTTAAAATGCGGAATTCACACCATTAAATAAAAAGGCTACAACGTACCTGTCTCCTGTCCTCACACTGCTTGCTGCTCCATCCTTACGAAGAGTTCCACCTGATACGCGAACCCGCTTGTTCTTGATTCTCTAGCTGTGCGTCTCTAGCAATTTCTGTTACTATATTTTAAAATGTCAGAGCCTCCAGCGTTGCCGGTTCTTTATTCCTCCTTCAGGGTCAAGCTGCTCCCTGACCTTCCCGATGTGGACAGAGCACGATCCCACAGCCCTCCAGTGCGGACACCGGATAAACAAGACAGCGCGGGTCTCCGGAAGCCTGAACCAGGTGGCCTTCGAGGAGGTGGGGCGAGGGAAGAAAAGATTCGACAGGTCGAACGTAAATTCTGCAATTTTTCAAGATGGTACTGTTCATTTTCTAGATCATCTTGATCATCTAATGATTTTCGAATGTAGTTTTTCAGATCTTCAGTTCCATATTTAGTCGATGCAGAGACTGGGATTATATGTTTAAACTCGACCGGTCTCATGGGAACCATCTCTTCTGGTAACAAGTGATAGAAATTTTTTGGCTGCTGAAGCTATTGCATCAGCTCTTTAAACATGTATGTAACCTTCATGTAACAACACTGCAATAATGTATATACTTGAGAAATGCACACATTGACCACAGGGGATGAACTTGTGGGAGACACTCCTCACCTGGTCATCCAGGTATATAAAGGGAGGTCCCACGCAGGGCCATCACCTCTTGGTCCTGTGAATAAAGGTTCAGGTCACAGAGTGACCTTGTCCACAGAATGTGCCTCGTGTTGATTTGTGGTATTGTGTAAGGACGTCACAGGCCGTGCCTTACTTTTCTTTGCGCGCAATGTTATTCCGCCTCCCCTCGCCTCGGGGGTTATCGGCCAGAGCAGCAGCAGCAGGACCCGAGAGCCACGCGTGGCCTTCCGACTTCCACCACAGAGACCGAGTGTTCTCATCAGCCAGAGCTGACGCAATGTCCGGGGGAAAGAGAGAGGCTCATCAAAGAGTTTGCCATTAATCTGAGTTTAATGAAAGTTGCAGGACTTGCTTTTGCTGCCAACGGTAATCTATAATGGGAGCTGCAGTCATAGCGTGGCAGGGCATACCATTCCCCCCCGCCCCAAACCCCACCCCCCAAACCCCCACCCTCCTCCTCTCTACAGTCAGGTCAGCTGGCCTTAATCTGTATCTGCCTTTGAATGATAAATCTCTCTCTCGCTCTCTGGCACGGTCAGAGATTAAAAGAGCAAGAAAAAAAAGGAACAACGAAAATAATGCTATAATGGACCAGGAATAATTGTGCGGGTATGTCAGCATAAATCAGGCAGCATGCCAATCAACTGGACCAACCTTGGCACAATAAATCAGCGGGCAACCCCCACCAGTGACCCCTGGCAGTAACAGTGCAACAGTTAAACCGCTGCGTTATATAAATATATCATATATGATGCAGTGCACATCTTGGTAAAGCTGCCTCTGCGAGGCCTGGTGCTGGGTGGCTCACATATGTCTCAGCGTCTGCTTACGGTATCTTATAATCAAACACAACATGCTGTTGTAAGGTCTCAAAGCTAAAGGCCTAGAAATTGGTGGATGACACGCTCGTTTTACAGCAGTACAATGGGCGCCGAAGCGTCAACATGGCGGGCAGCGTTAAGCGTTGGAAGTGCGCCAGCCACCATATTGGTAAAGGCAGAAAACATGTCTAGGGCCCACACTGGAAACATGGGTCAAACCCTTTGCCTAATCATATAAGGCCCAACACCTGTTTCAGGCCCCCTTCCTGAAATTGGTCTGGCTCCGGCACTGTTCAGGAAAACAAGGCCTACATGCGGCCTAACCAGCAGTCCTTAAAGGACCACTCAAAAAGACAATTTTTTTTTTAAATGCACGTTGCACAATGGGCTGAATGGCTTTTGTCATTGTGCTGTTCGGGTATAAAAGGCCAGTCATTTTGTATGTCAGGCACTTTGGGACTAAATAAAGCACAGGCAAGGTCATACCTTGCTTAGTTAAACAGTTCTCAGTTTGAACCTTTATCGCACACATAACATTTGGCGACGAGAATACAAGAATCTTTGTTTGCAAAATGAGCACGATTGGATTTTTAGAGCGATTCATAGAGGGAGAAGATTGGGCAGAATTTGTGAGCCGTTTGAACCAGTACTTCGTGGCCAACAAAATGAAGGGGGTCGACGATGCAGATCGGCGCAGGGCCGTGTTCCTCACTGTGTGCGGTTCAAAGATCTACGGTCTGATAAAGAATCTACTCATGCCGAGTGATCCAACAGAGAAAACGTACAAGGAGTTGTGGACATTGGTACGGGAGCACCTCAAGCCAACGGCGTCATCATCTCAAGATACAAGTTTTATACACATGTTCGATCGGACAGCCAGGGCGTGGCGGAATTCGTTGCCGACCTGAGACGTCTAGCGGGAACATGAAAGTTCGGGATGGGGTTGGCAGACATGCTACATACGAACATAATAAGAACATAAGAATTAGAAACAGGAGTAGGCCATCTAGCCCCTCGAGCCTGCTCCGCCATTCAACAAGATCATAGCTGATCTGGCCATGGACTCAGCTCCACTTACCCGCCCGCTCCCTTATTGGTTAAAAATCTATCTATCTGTGATTTGAATACATTCAATGAGATAGCCTCAACTGCTTCCTTGGGCAGAGAATTCCACAGATTCACAACCCTCTGGGAGAAGAAATTCCTTCTCAACTCGGTTTTAAATTGGCTCCCCCGTATTTTGAGCCTGTGCCCCCTAGTTCTAGTCTCCCCGACCAGTGGAAACAACCTCTCTGCCTCTATCTTGTCTATCCCTTTCATTATTTTAAATGTTTCTATGAGATCACCCCTCATCCTTCTGAACTCCAACGAGTAAAGATCCAGTCTACTCAATCCTTCATCAAAAGGTAACCCTCTCATCTCCGGAATCAGCCGAGTGAATCGTCTCTGTACCCCCTCCAAAGCTAGTATATTCTTCCTTAAGTAAAGTGACCAAAACTGCACGCAGTACTCCAGGTGCGGCCTCACCAATACCCTATACAGTTGCAGCAGGACCTCCCTGCTTTTGTACTCCATCCCTCTCGCAATGAAGGCCAACATTCCATTCGCCTTCCTGATTACCTGCTGCACCTACAAACTAACTTTTTGGGATTCATGCACAAAGACCCCCAGGTCCCTCTGCACCGCAGCATATTGTAATTTCTCCCCATTCAAATAATATTCCCTTTTACTGTTTTTTTTTCCAAGGTGGATGACCTCACATTTTCCGACATTGTATTCCATCTGCCAAATCTTAGCCCATTCGCTTAACCTATCTAAATCTCTTTGGAGCCTCTCTGTGTCCTTTACACAACCCGCTTTCCCAATAATCTTTGTGTCATCTGCAAATTTTGTTGCACTACACTCTGTCCCCTCTTCCAGGTCATCTATGTATATTGTAAACAGTTGTGGTCCCAGCACCGATCCCTGTGGCACACCACTAACCACTGATTTCCAACCCGAAAAGGACACATTTATCCTGACTCTCTGCTTTCTGTTAGCCAGCCAATTCTCGATCCATGCTAATACATTTCCTCTGACTCCGCGTACCTTTATCTTCTGCAGTAACCTTTTGTGTGGCACCTTATCAAAGGCCTTTTGGAAATCTAAATACACCACATCCATCGGTACACCTCTATCCACCATGCTCGTTACATCCTCAAAGAATTCCAGTAAATTAGTTAAACATGATTTCCCCTTCATGAATCCATGTTGCGTCTGCTTGATTGCACTATTCCTATCTAGATGTCCCGCTATTTCTTCCTTAATGATAGCTTCAAGCATTTTCCCCACTACAGATGTTAAACTAACCGGCCTATAGTTACCTGCCATTTGTCTGCCCCCTTTTTTAAACAGAAGCATTACACTAGCTGCTTTCCAATCCAATGGTACCTCCCCAGAGTCCAGAGAATTTTGGTAAATTATAACGAATGCATCTGCTATAACTTCCGCCATCTCTTTTAATACCCTGGGATGCATTTTATCCGGATCAGGGGACTTGTCTACCTTGAGTCCCATTAGCCTATCCAGCACTACCCCCCTAGTGATAGTGATTATCTCAAGGTCCTCCCTTCCCACATTCCCGTGACCAGCAATTTTGGGCATGGTTTTTGTGTCCTCCACTGTGAAGACCGAAGCAAAATAATTGTTTAAGGTCTCAGCCATTTCCACATTTCCCATTTTTAAATCCCCCTTCTCATCTTCTTAGGGACCAACATTTACTTTAGTCACTCTTTTCCGTTTTATATATCGGTAAAAGCTTTTACTATCTGTTTTTATGTTTTGCGCAAGTTTACTTTCATAATCTATCTTTCCTTTCTTTATTGCTTTCTGAGTCATTCTTTTCTGTCGTTTAAAATTTTCCCAATCTTCTAGTTTCCCGCTAACCTTGGCCACCTTATATGCATTGGTTTTTAATTTGATACTCTCTTTTATATCCTTGATTATCCACGGCTGGTTATCTCTTCTCTTACCGCCCTTCTTTTTCACTGGAATATATTTTTGTTGGGCACTATGAAAGAGCTCCTTAAATGTCCTCCACTGTTCCTCAATTGTGCCACCATTTAGTCTGTGTTTCCAGTCTACTTTAGCCAACTCTGCCCTCATCCCACTGTAGTCCCCTTTGTTTAAGCATAATACGCTCGTTTGAGACACTACTTCCTCACCCTCAATCTGTATTACAAATTCAACCATACTGTGATCAGTCCTTCCGAGAGGATCTTTTACTTGGAGATTGTTTATTATTTCTGTCTCATCTAAGATAGCTTGCTCCCTTGTAGGTTCTGTAACATACTGTTCTAAGAAACAATCCCATATGGATTGTATGAATTCCTCCTCAAGGCGATTTGATTTGACCAATCGATATGTAGGTTAAAATCCCCCATGATTACTGCCGTTCCTTTTTCACATGCCTCCATTATTCCCTTGATTATTGCCCGCCCCACCGTAAAGTTATTATTTGGGGGCCTATAAACTACGACCACCAGTGACTTTTTCCCCTTACTATCTCTAATCTCCACCCACAATGATTCAACATTTTGTTCATTAGAGCCAATATCGTCTTTCACAACTGCCCTGATATCATCCTTTATTAACAGAGCTACCCCACCTCCTTTCCCTTCTTGCCTATCTTTCCGAATTGTCAGATACCCCTGTATGTTTAATTCCCAGTCTTGGCCCCCCTGCAACCACGTTTCTGTAATGGCCACCAAATCATACCCATTTGTAATGATTTGTGCCGTCAACTCATTTACTTTATTTTGAATGCTGTGTGCGTTTAGGTAGAGTGTTTTAATACTAGTTTTTAAACCATGATTTTTAGTTTTGACCCCTCCTGCAGCCCCTTTATATTCATACATATTGTCCCTTCCTATCACCTTGTGGTTTACACTTACCCCAGTGCTACTCTGCTCTGTTGCCTCCTGCCTTTTGCATTCTTTCTTGGGATCCTGTTCATCTGAGCTCTCACCCACTCTAACTAGCTCAGAGCCCTCTCCTGGGTTCCAAATACTCCTCGCATTGAGGCACAGAGCTTTCATGCTTGCCTTTTTATTACACTTTGACCATTTAGAATTTTGCTGTACAGTGGCCCTTTTTGTTTTTTGCCTTGGGTTTCTCTGCCCTCCACTTTTACTCATCTCCTTTCTGTCTTTTGCTTTTGTCTCCATTTTGTTTCCCTCTGTCTCCCTGCATTGGTTCCCATCCCCCTGCCATATTAGTTTAACTCCTCCCCAACAGCACTAGCAAACACTCCCCCTAGGACATTGGTACCGGTCCTGCCCATGCTGCGGGACTTCTTTGTTATCGGTATCAACCACGAGGTGATCCTGCGCAAACTGCTGGCGGTGGAGGAGTTGGATTTAAAAAGGACCATCCAGATCGCTCAATCACGGACAGAAGTTTAAAGCAAATGTCGGTGAAGAACCGAACCTCGGCAAGTACTGTAAATGCGATTGATTCGGCGTTCGGCAGAGCGGCACATGGCAGGGCCTAACCGGCTGTGTTCGTGAAACCTGTGTCTGCCCAAAGTCCGCCAGCGGGAATGTATCCGACTTCTCCGTGTTGGCATTGTGGGGGAAATCATCGGCACCAGCAGTGCCGATTTAAGCAATATAGTTGCAAAGGCTGTCTGAGAGTGGGGCATCTCCAGCGCCAGTGTCCACAGATGAGCAAGTGACCTGCGACACAGCACAGAGAATGAGAGTCAGACTAGCGCGGATCCGGATACGCAATCCGAGATGTCAGAGGAGAAAGTGTATGGACTGTACTCTTTCATAACCAAGACTAAACCAATTTTGATTAATATGAAGTTTAACGGGATACCGGTATCGATGGAACTGGACACAGGAGCGAGTCAATCGATCATGAACGAGAGGGCATTCAATAAGCTGTGGGATACTTAGACTGCGAGGCCCAGGCTGAGCCCTGTTAATGCCAAGCTGTGCACGTACACCAAAGAACTGATAAAGGTGATTGGCAATGCACAAATTAATGTGTCGTATAATGGTGCGGTTCACGAGTTACCGCTGTGGATTGTTCCAGGCAATGGCCCAACGCTGCTTGGCAGGAGCTGGTTGGAGAAAATCAAATGTGACTGGAACGACATAAAGGTGTTGTCGTCGGAGGAAGATATATGTGCCCAAGTATTGAGCAAGTTCCCCTCACTGTTCGAACCGGGTATCGTGTAGAATTTACCAATATTTCGCAAAGATTCCTGGTACCTTTCCCCTGCAGAGGAGAAGAATCCCTTTCTGGACTTTTAAAATGGATGGGAAAACTTCGGGACACAAATGAGTTTAAAGGGGCAGACGATGCCTGCAGGGGATACATTCATGGAGACCCCCCACCCAGTGTTTGGACTCATCGGAAAGGGAATTTAATTTGGAACTCGATGAACATTTTGGTATCCTAGTAAAATCTCTGAGGAAGATACCTAAGAGCTTTACAAGTTTAAGATCTCTAAAGGAGCATTTTGGAACAGACTGCCAGAACAGGAGGGTGGGACTTCATTCAGTTTGGACATTGGAGCTAATCAAATTGTCTGGGAACTGTTCACCCTCGAAACTTGCCCCTCGAAAACATTAGCATTTAAACAATCGACCATGGAAGAAACAGTATCACCCCACCCAGAGGATCCAAATGTCACATACATATTCCAACACCTTTTCAACAGGCATAGAAATATCTGGCTCAGGCCAGACTGGCACAATGGATGACAGCTTATCAACTTCGAAAAGCCTATTAACGCAAGATTAAAACCACTTAACAAGCTTCAGTTAGCTGGGCTGCACAATCGAAACAAAGAGCTGGGCAAGATTCGGGGGGGCGGGGGGAGATAAGAAAGCCTTTTTGGGGTGTATCTATCCCCCAGTTTTACAAGGAAAAACCTACAGAACACAGACTCGAAAAAACACAGACTCGAACACAGACACCGACACAAGCAGCCGGCACTGGGGAGTGAAGAAATGGAATAGTGAAGGAAACTACCAGAACTCATCAAGAACTGACCGAGCACGAGGCCCACGAAACGGAAGGTTGTCAGCAACAAAATTGACAACCACTCTACAATCTACTTCTGAACGACCCAACGGGGGAGAAATTACCAAAAGGGACTAACTAAAACTATTCCTAACCAAAGGAAGTGGGTACTTACCCCATACATCCAAAATGCAACTTACCACATCAACGGACGCACCCCAACCGAAGACTACACAGACCGAAGTCCTCTCCCCCGTCCGGGGTATGGCTCGCCTAGAAGGCCAAGTGCAGCAAACCCCGAAACCGCGCTTCACCGGCAACTGTCTCAAGGGATTTGTGAGCATAGCCTCTGAACCCCCAGAGCTATAACTTAGTTAGTTAGGGGAATTGGGAGGGGGGAGGTTGGGATAACTTGTGTAAATGTATCTGCATTCTCCTCTTTACCCCATTTAGAGTTTAAGCTGTATTCTTTTCCCACAGGCTGTAATTTGACATTTTATTCAATGTGTTGTACCCCTCAGTGTGTATTGGTATTAATATTCTGTGTGTGTTATTAAAGGTGTGCCTTTTACTTCTTTTTAAACACAATAAAGCCATACCTGCTTCCTACTTGAAACCGATTGTCTGTCCAAGTCTGTCACAGTCCCTTCATAATTCCAGTGTCTAGAACCAAGGGTGTGGGAGCGATTCGGAACCAGTCATATAAGGTCAGAAGGGAAAGCTGACCCCCTGAAAACCACCCCTTACAATCGGCAACTTCACGGGAGCCATGGTGCAGATCCACGTGGACTCAGATGCAAGACCCGTCCATCATAAAGCTCGGGCAGTGCCGTATATGATGAGGGAGAAGGTCGAAATTGAACTGGATAGACTCCAGTGTGAGGGATCATATCACCGGTCAAATTTAATGAATGGGCCAGCCCCATTGTTCCTGTGCTGAAAAGTGATGGCACAGTCAGAATCTGTTTCGAAACAAGATCAGTACCCATTACCAAAGGCTGATGACTTGTTTGCAACGCTAGCCGAAGAGAAGTCGTTCTCAAAACTGGACTTGACGTCGGCCTATATGACGCAGGAGTTGGTCGAGATGTCGAAGAGACTTACATGCATTAACATGCACGAAGGACTGTTCATTTACCACAGGTGCCCATTTGGAATTCGTTCAGCTGCAGCAATATTCCAGAGGGATATGGAAAGTCTACTGAAGTCCGTTCCCAGAACCGTCGTGTTCCAAGATGATATCCTGATCACCGGTTGTGACTCCAAGGAACATCTGAACAACCTGGAAGAGGTTCTACTAAGTTTGGAGTAGAGCAGGACACAGACTTAAACGCTCGAAGTGCGTCTTCATGGCACCGGAGGTCGAATTCCCCGGGAAGAAAATCGCCGCTGATGGCATCAGACCTACTGACATGAAAACCAAAGCCATCAAGAATGCACCCAAGCCGCAGAACGTGACGGAGCTGCGTCTGTTTCTGGGTCTACTCAACTACTTTGGTAACTGCCTACCTAACTTGAGCACCTTAACTGAACCACTGCACATGCTATTGAGAAAAGGCAACAACTGTTGCGGGGGCGCATTGCAAGACAGAGCTTTCAAGAAAGCTACCAATCTGCTTTGCTCAAACAAGCTGCTGGTACATTATGACCCATGTAAATGTTTAGTTTTGGCCTGTGACGCATATGGAATTGGTTGCGTGTTACAACAAGCCAATGAGTTGGGGAAACTTCAACCTGTCACATATGCATCCAAATGTTTGTCTAAAGCAGAAAGAGCCTACAGTATAGTAGAAAAAGAAGCTTTAGTGTGTGTATACGGTGTTAAAAAGATGCATCAATACCTGTTCAGTCTGAGGTTTGAATTAAGAGACCGATCACAAGCCACGCATTTCGTTGTTTTCCGAGAGCAAAGGTATCAATACCAATGCTTCATCCCGCATCCAAAGGTGGGCGCTGACATTATCTGCCTATGATTATGTCATTCACCACAGACCTGGCACAGAGAATTGTGCCGATGCTTTGAGCCGGTTGCCGTTGCCCACACCGGAGGTGGAAATGCCACAACCGGCAGATTTAATGTTAATCATGGATGCTTTTGAGAGTGAAGGATCAGCCAGCACCCGATATTATCGGTGGTAAAAAGTTGCATTCTCAAAAGGGATTGGTCTGCCATACCTAAGCAAATGTGCGAGGAGGCCAAGCCGTACATTCGTCGCAAGGACGAACTGTCTATTCAAGCAGATTGCATATTGTGGGGCAATCGTGTTGTAATGCCTAAGAAAGGGAGAGGGAAGTTTGTGCGTGAGTTACACAGCACACATCCTGGTATAGTGATGATGAAGGCCATCGCTCGGTCCCACGTATGGTGGCCAGGAATTGATTCTGAGCTGGAAGCATGCGTGCATCAGTGCAACACCTGCATGCAGCTCAGTAAAGCACCAGCGGAATCGCCGCTGAGTCTGTGGTCATGGCCATCCAAACCTTGGTCCAGGGTCCATGTAGAGTTTGCAGGTCCCTTCCTGGATAAGATGTTTTTAGTGGTGGTGGATGCTTATTCGAAGTGGATAGAATGCATAATCATGTCATCCAGTACGTCCGCGGCAACCATAGAGAATCTCAATATCATATTCACGACACATGGTCTGCCTGACATAGTGGTGAGCGACAATGGGTCATGCTTCACCAGTCAGGAGTTTCAGGAGTTTGTAAAACTTAACAGCATAAAACATGTAAGGTCAGTACCGTTCAAGCCTGCATCCAACGGGAAAGCAGAACGTGCAGTACAAATTGTCAAGCAAAGCATGAGGAGAGTAACCCAAGGGTCACTGCAGACTCGCTTGTCTTGCACACTCTGAGTTACAGGACAAGACCCCACACACTCACAGGGGTCTCGCCTGCTGAACTGATGATGAAAAGAGGTCTTAAAACCAAATGATCTCTTGTACACCCGGATTGAAGTAATCATGTTTAATACAGAAGACAGAGTCAACAAGGGTACCATGATCGCGCAACTGTGTCACGCGAGATTTCTGTTAATGATCCTGTATATGTGTTGAATTATGGTCAGGGTCCCAGATGGATCGCTGGTACGGTCATGGCCAAGGAGGGCAACAGAGTATTCGTTATTAAGCTCAAGAATGGGCAAACTTGCAGGAAACACATGGATCAAACAAAGCTGAGGCACACAGACAAGCCAGAGCAATCAGACGAAGAAACCGTCGGCGACCAACCAACCTACCAGCAGCCTTCAGTGAACTCAAGGGTCATCAGTGAACCCGGAACTTCCAGCCCGGACTTGTTTAATAAAAATGAACTTGCAATTCCTGACATGGCCAATGCCACCCAACAAGTCAGCCATCCAGCCACCAGCCACAACAGACTCTGCACATTCACCCAAGGCCGGAATCGAACTGAGATGGTCAACCCGGGAGCGTAAAGTATGGGACCGTCTCAACCTGTGATAAGACTGTGATAAGATCTGAGGAGAGTATTGTCATATATGTACATGGTGTTTATAGCCACCAGATGGTGTAATTGTTGGAGGCCACTGAGCAGCACACACATGGTGCTGCTCTGGTATAAAAGGCCAGCCATTTTGTGAGTCAGGCACTTTGGGACTATATAAAGAACAGGCAAGGTCGTACCTTGCTTAGTTAATCAGTTCTCAGCTTGAACCTTTATTGCATACATAACAGCTTCCTTCTATGTTATAAGATTCTATAGAATCTTAGAATAGTGCAGCACAGAAGGAGGCCCTTCGGCCCATTGAGTCTGTGCCGGCTCTTTCGTAGAGCAATCCATTTAGTCCCACTCGCCTGCTCTGTCCCCATATCCCTGCAATTTTTTTCTCCTTCAAGTATTTATCTAATTCACTTTTGAAGGCTACTATTGAATCTGTTTCCACTACCCAATCAGGCAGTGCATTCCAAATCCTAACCACTCACTGCGTAACACAGCTTTTACTATGAATCTAGGTTGGAAAGTGCATGGAGTGGCTGTTTGCTGAGAAGAGGTAGGGTTTGGCTGCGATACTGTCCGTGTTGGACGCTAACTATCGAGGTTAACAATGAAGAATGGCCACCTGAGTTAGGTACTGGAGGGTTGCCCTTACCCGTGGGATGGTTTTCCAGCAGGAAGTCAGTGTCTATCGGAGAGGAGGGGAGAAATTTGGGGAGACGATGTCATCCTTGTACATGTCTAATGCCACTTCCATCTGCCTGACCGCCGGAGCGACATAACCCAGGGAGAGATACAAACTTGAGCATGTCACTAATAATGAAGCGTACGAAATCTCTTGATAATTTATCTGCTAATAACACGAGGCAGAGTCAGCGTCATGGGTCAATGAGTTGCCTCTTAAGGAGCTAATAAATCACACAAAGGCATGAGAAAAACTTCAGCACATGCTTCCCGTCTGGTGATTAAACAACCCTTAATCCCTGTACAGCACAGAGGTCTAGGCAACAACTCATCAGGAGATAAGCTCAGGCCAGCCCTAGGCTTTGTCCTTATTGGGTGCAGTGATCTTAAACATTTACTTTAATGTGCATCCTTGGGAAAACATGGCATTTTTCTAATGCCTTTTAAATCCTATTTTCTTTGACTGAATGTGTTTGGTCTGAGGATTAAGCAGCGTGAGCATATCTCCATTCCAAAATGTAACTGCTCTCTGCTGTATCAGGTATCAGACACAGGCACACAGCTCGATATAAATAGTAAAGCTCCCAGCAAGAGAAGACAGCTCAGCCAAACAAGCCCCCTGCTTTCCTCTCGACTCAAACCCTTGATGGGCTGCTGCTTTGTAACGCACTCTGGCCTTTATAGTAAGGCTCCAATTTACACCGTTCTCGCCCCCATTCAAAGGGGTGCAGCAAGTTCTCTCAGTATCACAGCCAACATTTTCCCCAACCAGAAACCTCGGATATACAGCACAGAAACAGGCCATTCGGCCCAACCAGTCCATGCTGGCGGTTATGCTCCACTCGAGTCTCCACCCGTCTTTCCTCATCTAACTATCAGCATAACCCTCTATTCCCTTCTCCCTCATATGCTTGTCTAGTCTCCCCTTAAATGCATCCACACTATTTGCTTCAACCACTCCGTGGTAGTGAGTTCCACATTCTCACCACTCTCTGGGTAAAGAAGTTTCTTCTGAATTCCCGATTGGATTTCTTGATGACTATCTTATATTGAGGGCCTCTCGTTATGCTCTTTCCCACAAGCAGAAATGCTCTCTGTAACCACTCTATCAAAGCCCAATATCAGGTCAACTGACCATTCACCCTGTTGCCATTTGTAAAATCTTGTTCTTTTAAAAGGGGGTTCTCGATGATGACAGCCCTTCTTTAGAAGGGTTCCAATGACAAGGTCACTTTTTTATTCCCCTCCTCTCCAGAAAACTCCTGCTAGGGTGCGGTACTGTGAGCACCAGCAGCTGCCCACGTGGGGCCGTATCACATACGAGTCTCAACAGTGAGTGTTGGCAGGTTACTCAACCATGGCTCAGGCATCCTTCTGGAGGAAACGTTTACTCCTGATGAGGCATTAAACCAAGGTCCGAGTACATAGGCTGAATCTAATCGTTATCAAATCAATCCTCTCACCTTCCCATTTTTAAGATTAGGGCCTTCTTCATCCACATCAGTCTAATTTAATGAAACTAAATGTAATTAAAACGAAATCACGGGGTGATGGAGGCCTGGTGTCCTTACTTGCTTTCCAGCAGGTTTGTTGGATAGCGATTGAGAAATCCAGTCGATTCTTCCCCACCCCAAACCCACAGGCACTGACACCTGCAGTAGTGTCCTGACTCACCACCTCAGCTGAGCTGAGTTAGCTCGGCCAGACCTGGGGCTGGGGCAGTGCACCTCCCAACTGAGCCACTGGAGAACTGAGACACTCTCAGTAAAACCTTAAGGATAAATTGGATGCTTTTTCACAAGTGGTGGAGGGAAAAGAGAGAGGGAGAGGAGAGGAATGAGGAGGGGGGAAGACGGAGGAGGGGAGGGGAGAGGGGAAAGGGGGAGAAGAGAAGGGAAGGGAGAAGGGAGAGGAAGGAGAGAGGGAGGAAGAAAGGAGAGAGGGAGGAAGAAAGGAGAGAGGGAGGAAGGAGAGGGAGAGGGAGAAAGGAGAGAGGGGGGGAGGAGGGAGAGGGGGAGGGAGAAAGGAGAGGGGGAGGGAGGAAGGAGAGGGTGAGGGAGGCGAGAGAGGGGGAGGGAGGCGAGAGAGGGGAAGAGAGGAGAGAGAGAGGGAGGGAGAGGGGGGAGGGAGGAGGGAGAGGGGGAGGGAGGAACGGGAGGGGGAGGGAGGAGAGAGAGGGGGAGGGAGGAGAGAGAGAGGGGGAGGGAGGAGAGAGAGAGGGGGAGGGAGGAGGGAGAGGGAGAGGGAGAGGAGGAGGGAGAGGGGGAGGGAGGGAGAGGGGGAGGGAGGAGGGAGAGGGGGAGGGAGGAGGGAGAGGGGGAGGGAGGAGGGAAAAAGGAGAGGGGGAGGGAGAAAGGAGAGGGGGAGGGAGAAAGGAGAGGGGGAGGGAGGAAGGAGAGGGGGAGGGAGGAGAGGGGGAGGGAGAAAGGAGAGAGGGAGGGAGGAGGGAGGAAAGAGAGGGGGAGGGAGGAAGGAGAGGGGGAGGGAGGAGGGAGAGAGGAAGGAGAGGGGGAAGGAGGAGAGAGAGAGGGGGAGGGAGGAGGGAGAGGGGGAGGAAGGAGAGGGGGAGGGAGGAGGGAGAGGGGAGGGAGGAGGGAGTGGGGGAGGGAGAAAGGAGAGGGGGAGGGGAGAGGGGAAGGGAAGAGGGGTAGGGAGGAGGGAGAGGGGGAGGGAGGAGGGAGGAGGGAGGAGGGAGAATGGATTCATTCAACGTTATACTTCTCTGGCATCAATCTGAACGTTCCACACATGATTTATTCTCTTTTATTTCTCTTTGACTTACTGCATTGTTATCTTTACTCATTCATTTTGTTGTTGCGCTTTCCCCCTTCATTGTATTTCCTGTCCTTTCCATTCCTCATTTGTTCTCACTGACGCTGTCTAGAGATCAGAGAGTAGATCTTGCACAGTGCAGGCTGCAGCACAAATCTGAACAGCTTCTAAATTTGTTATAAGTACCAGGCTCGGAATCTGATTTCTTAAAAAATATATACATGCGCATATACAGACACGCATATAGAATTTTCCTCGCATCTTTCATTGCAAAGGTGTTAATGCTGGTGCAGCTCTGGTCAATTCCAGGTGTGAGCACGCTTATGGATGTGCACATTTGAACCAATGGGAATCTGTTCAACCTTCGCCGCCTCCAGGCTAGATCCAAGGTCATCCCACCCTCTGCTATCGAACTACAGTACGCGGACAACGCTTGCGTCTGCGCACACTCAGAGGCTGAACTCCAAGCCATAAACAGCATCTTCACCGAAGCGTAGGAGAGCATGGGCCTTACACTAAACATTCGTAAGACAAAGGTCCTCCACCAACCTGACCCCGCCACACAGCACTGCCCCCCCCAGTCATCAAAATCCACAGCGTGGCCTTGGACAAGGTGGACCATTTCCCATATCTCGGGAGCCTACTATCAGCAAGGGCAGACATTGATGACGAGGTCCAACACCGCCTCCAGTCCGCCAGCGCAGCCTTCAGTCGTCTCAGGAAGAGAGTGTTTGAAGACCAGGACCTCAAATCTGGCACCAAGCTTCCTATATGGCTCAAAGACGTGGAATATATACAGCAGACATCTCAAGGCGCTGGAGAAATACCACCAACGATGTCTCCGCTAAATCCTGCAAATCCACTGGGAGGATAGACGCACCAACATCAGTGTTCTCACTCAGGCCAACATCCCCAGCATCGAAGCACTGACCACGATCGACCAGTTCTGTTGGGCGGGCCACATTGTCCGCATGGCCAGCACGATACTCCCAAAGCAAGCGCTCTAAGTGGAGCTCCGACATGGCAAGTGAGCTCCAGGTGGGCAGAGAAAACGATTCAAGGATACCCTCAAAGCCTCCTTGATAAAGTGCAACATCCCCACCGGCTCCTGGGAATCCCTAGCCCAAGACCGCCCAAAGTGGAGGAAGAGCATCCGGGAGGGTGCTGAGCACCTCGAGTCTCATCGCTGAGAGCATGCAGAAACCAAGCGCAGGCAGCGGGAGGAGCGTGCGGCAAACCAGACCCCCCACCCACCCTTTCCTTCAACCACTGTCTGCCCCACCTGTGACAGAGACTGTAATTCCCATATTGGACTGTTCAGTCACCTGAGAACTCACTTTTAGAGTGGAAGCAAGTCTTCCTCAATTCCGAGGGACTGCCTATGATGATGATGGTGATGATGCATATTTGGCCTCTGCTCTTTAGCCCCAGGTTTTCGCTCTGTCATTGGAAGAACTCAGGGACTAGAAAGAAAGGTATAAGGTATACTTAAGCTGAGCTGAACCGTACCTGTGCCATGACAATGCGAATATCACTGGTAGCACTCTCACCTAGGTCCAAGTCCCACTCCAGAGACTTGAGCACATAATCCAGGCTGACACTCCCAGTGCAGTGCTGAGGGAGTGCTGCACTGTCGGAGGTGCCGTCTTTTGGATGAGATGTTAAACCGAGGCTGTCTTCCCTCTCAGGTAGACTTAAAAGAACTCACGGCATTATTCAAAGAAGAGCAGGGGAGTTATTCCCGGTGTCCTGGCCAATATTTATCCCGCAACCATCATCACTAAAACAGATTATCTGGTCATTATCACATTGCTGTTTGTGGAAGTTTGCTGTGCGCAAATTGAACACAAGAAATAGGAACAGGAGTAGGCCATTTGGCCCCTCGAGCCAGCTCCACCATTTAATAAGATCATGGCTGATCTGATTATGGACTCAGCTCCACTTCCCTGCCCGCTCCCCAAAACCCTTTACACCCTTAGAGATCAAAAATCTGTCTATCGCTGCCTTAAATATATTCAATGACCCAGTCTCCACAGCTCACAAAGGCAGAGATTTAAAACCCATTGAGAGAAGAAATTTCTCTTCATCTCAATTTTAAATGGGCGGCCCCTTATTCTAAGGCTATGTCCCCTAGTTTTAGTTTCCCCTATGTGTGGAAATATCCTCTCTGCATCCATCTTGTCGAGCCCCCTCATTATCTTATATGTTTCAATAAGATCACCTCTCATTTTTCTGAACTCCAATGTGTATAGGCCCAACCTGCTCAACCTATCTTCATAAGTCAAACCCCTCATCACTGGAATCAACCTAGTGAACCTTCTCGGAACAGATTCCAATGCAAGTATATCCTTCCTTAAATACGGAGACCAAAACTGTACGCAGTACTCCAGGTGTGTCCTCAGCAATATCCTGTACAGTTGTAGCAGGACTTCTCTGCTTTTATACTCTATCCCCCTTGCAAGAAAGGCCAACATTCCATTTGCCCCCCTGATTGCTTGCTGTACCTGCAAACTAACTGTTTGTGTTTCATGCACGAACCCCCAGGTCCCTCTATACTGCAGCACTTTAAATTTTAATTTGCTTTTCTATTATTTCTGCCAAAGTGGATAACCTCACATTTTCCCACATTAAACTCCATCTGCCAATTTTTTTGCCCACTCACAGCCTGTCTATATCCCTTTGCAGATTTTTTGTGTCTTCCTCACAATTTGCTTTCCCACCCATCTTTGTATCATCAGCAAACTTGGCTACAATACACTCGATCCCTTCATCCATGTCATTGGCTGTCGCATTTCCCACAATACAACAGTGACTACCAACGTTCCTCCTAATTTTTTTTTGGGGTGCGTGGCCCATTCACAGTTTTGCATATGCGCGAAAATTAACATTAGACAAGCCGCTCCCAGGCTGCACCGGATCGATAACGAGCTTAGAGGGAACATTGGTGACTACACTTCAAAAGTACTTCATTGGCTGTAAAGCAATTTGAAACGCCATGAGGTCGTGAAAGGGCACCATATAAATGCAAGTTATTTCTTCCTTTCTTTCTATTGTCATAACCCCTGCTGGTTCCCAGCCATCGAGGCAGGGGGAGGGGGTTGTTGTTGGTGGGACCACCGTGGCCAAGCTCACATAAAGCAGCCAAAGGAAATCTTCCCCTCGGCCCTGAATGACGCAGGGATCTATTTAAATGGAAATGTTACTGATTTGGCTTCCGCCTTTCTAAATTCCAGCTGTTGACGAAAGCTCCATTTGAGTTTTGATATCATCTCAATGAACACACTTACTTCGCACTCACCAGATACCACTGCCAAGTCACTCAAGACTTACGTTACTGGCCTCTTGAGAATCTATGGTTTTAATCGTTCCACCATTGGTGGCCATGCCTTCAGCTGCCGAGGCCCTGATCTCTGGAACTCCCTGCCTAAACCTCTCCGCCTCTCTGTCCTCCTTAAAACCTACGTCTTTGACCAAGGTTTTGGCCATCTGCCCTAATATCTCCTTATGTGGTTTGGTGTCATACTTTGTTTGATAATGCTCCTGTGAAATGCCTTGGGAGTCTTACTAAATTAAAGGCACTATATAACTGCAAGTTATTGTTCTTCTTGTTATCGCGAAGTGCACTTTGCTGTTGCACATTGCCAGGGTTTCATTCTCCCCTACCCGATGACCAGTCATGGCAATCTACCACTGTCACCACTCTCAACTTTCATTTAATAGACAATTTCCTCTATTACATGGGAAAGGGGTGGGTCATTTTCTGGATACTCGGTTGCTGCAGGAAACCTTTCCCAGCTCCAGTGGTTTATAGATTTCAACAGCACAGGAGACCATTCGGCCCATTGTGCCTGTGCCAGTTTTTTGAAAGAGCGATCCAATTAGACCCACTCTTCACTGCCGGCCCCCCGCTCCCCCACAAATCCCCACCGCCCCCCCACTCCCCCACAAATCCACACAGCCCCCCCACTCCCCCACAAATCCCCACCGCCCCCCCACTCCCCCACAAATCCACACAGCCCCCCCGCTCCCCCACAAATCCCCACCGCCCCCCCACTCCCCCACAAATCCCCACCGCCCCCCCGCTCCCCCACAAATCCCCACCGCCCCCCCGCTCCCCCACAAATCCTCACCGCCCCCCCGCTCCCCCACAAATCCCCACCGCCCCCCCACTCCCCCACAAATCCCCACCGCCCCCCCGCTCCCCCACAAATCCCCACCGCGCTCATCTTCCTCATCGCCCTGCAAATATTTCCTTTTCAAGTATTTATCCAATTCCATTTTGAAAGTAACTGCTAAATTTGCTTCCACCGCCCTTTCAGGCAGTTCATTCCAGATTATAATAACTTGTTGTGCCAAAAACATTCTCCTCATCGCCCTTCTGGTTCATTCTTAAATCTATGTCCTTTGGTTACCGACCCTCCCACCTGTGGAAGCAGGTTCTCCCTATCTATAATTTTGCGGATGACACTAAGTTGGGTGGCAGTGTGAGCTGCGAGGAGGATGCTATGAGGCTGCAGAATGACTTGGATAGGTTAGGTGAGTGGGAAAATGCATGGCAGATGAAGTATAATGTGGATAAATGTGAGGTTATCCACTTTGGTGGTAAAAACAGAGAGACAGACTATTATCTAAATGATGACAGATTAGGAAAAGGGGAGGTGCAACGAGACCTGGGTGTCATGGTACATCAGTCATTGAAGGTTGGCATGCAGGTACAGCAGGCGGTTAAGAAACAAATGGCATGTTGGCCTTCATAGCGAGGGGATTTAAGTACAGGGGCAGGGAGGTGTTACTACAGTTGTACAGGGCCTTGGTGAGTCCACATCTGGAGTATTGTGTACAGTTTTGGTCTCCTAACTTGAGGAAGGACATTCTTGCTATTGAGGGAGTGCAGCGAAGGTTCATCAGGCTGATTCCCGGGATGGCGGGACTGACATATCAAGAAAGACTGGATCAACTGGGCTTGTATTCACTGGAGGTCAGAAGAATGAGAGGGGATCTCATAGAAACGTTTAAAATTATGATGGGTTTAGACAGGTTAGATGAAGGAAGAATGTTCCCAATGTTGGGGAAGTCCAGAACCAGGGGTCACAGTCTAAGGATAAGGGGTAAGCCATTTAGGACCGAGATGAGGAGAAACTTCTTCACCCAGAGAGTGGTGAACCTGTGGAATTCTCTACCACAGAAAGTTGTTGAGGCCAATTCTCTAAATATATTCAAAAAGGAGTTAAATGTAGTCCTTACTACTAGGGGGATCAAGGGGTATGGCGAGAAAGCAGGAATGGGGTACTGAAGTTGCATGTTCAGCCATGAACTCATTGAATGGCGGTGCAGGCTCGAAGAGCCGAATGGCCTACTCCTGCACCTATTTTCTATGTTTCTAATCAGCATCATGCACATAACTCCTCACCATTTTGAGCACCTCTATTAAATCTTCCCTTAACCTTCACTGCTCTAGAGAGAATAAACCCAGCTTCTCTAGTCTCTCCACATAACTCAAGTTCCCTGTTGCTGGGACAATGCACAGTGATTTTTTAATGTGTGTTGGCTGCTGAGCAAAGTACTCGGAAACCCCTCCCTACAGCGCTTACACATTCGGCCGGGCAGGGTTCCTACTCGTAATTGCAATCCACTCATACCTGCACGGTGTATAGAAACATAGAAACATAGAAACATAGAAAATAGGTGCAGGAGTAAGCCATTCGGCCCTTCGAGCCTGAACCACCATTCAATAAGATCATGGCTGATCATTCACCTCAGTACCCCTTTCCTGCTTTCTCTCCATACCCCTTGATGCCTTAAGCTGTAAGGGCCATATCTAACACCCTCTTGAATATATCTAACGAACTGGCATCCACAACTCTCTGCGGTAGAGAATTCCACAGGTTAACAACTCTCTGAGTGAAGAAGTTTCTCCTCATCTCAGTCCTAAATGGCTTACCCCTTATCCTTAGACTGTGACCCTTGGCTCTGGACTTCCCTAACATCGGGAACATTTTTCCTGCATCTAATCTGTCCAGTCCCGTCAGAATTTTATGTTTCTATGAGATCCCCTCTCATTCTTCTAAACTCCAGTGAATACAGGTCCAGTTGATCCAGTCTCTTCTCATATGTCAGTCCTGCCATTCCGGGAATCAGTCTGGTGAACCTTCTCTGCACTCCCTCAATAGCAAGAACATCCTTTCTCAGATTAGGAGACCAAAACTGAACACAATATTCCAGGTGAGGCCTCACCAAAGCCCTGTTCAACTGCAGTGAGACCTCCCTGCTCCTGTACTCAAATCCCCTAGCTATGAAGGCCAACATACCATTTAACTTCTTCACCGCCTGCTGTACCTGCATGCCAACTTTCAATGACTGATGTACCATGACACTCAGGTCTCATTGCACCTCCTCTTTTCCTAATCCGTCGCCATTCAGATAATATTCTGCCTTCATGTTTTTGCCACCAAACTGGATAACCTCACATTTATCCACATTATACTGCATCTGCCATGCATTTGCCCACTCACCTAACCTGTCCAAGTCACCCTGCAGCCTCTGAGCATCCTCCTCACAACTCACACCACCACCCAGCTTAGTGTCATCTGCAAACTTGGAGATATTACACTCAATTCATTCATCTAAATCATTGACGTATATTGTAAATAGCTGAGGTCCCAGCACTGAACCCTGCGGCACCCCACTAGTCACTGCCTGCCATTCTGAAAAGGACCCGTTTATCCCGACTCTCTGCTTCCTATCTGCCAATCAGTTCTCTATCCACGTCAATACATTTTGCACACCAATCTCTTGTGTGGGACCTTGTCAAAAGCCTTTTGAAAGTCCAAATACACCACATCCACTGGTTCTCCCTTGTCCACTCTACTAGTTACATCCTCAAAAAATTCTAGAAGATTTGTCAAGCACGATTTCCCTTTCATAAATCCATGCTGACTTGGACCGATCCTGTCACTGCCTTCCAAATGCACTGCTATTTCATCTTTAATAATTAATTCCAACATTTTCCCCACTACCGATGTCAGGCTAACCGGTCGAGAATTTCCCTTTTTCTCTCTCCCTCCTTTTTTAAAAAATGGTGTTACATTAGCTACCCTCCAGTCCATAGGAACTGATCCAGAGTCAATAGGCTGTTGGAAAATGATCACCAATGCATCCACTATTTCTAGGGCCACTTCCTTAACTACTCTGGGATGCAGACGATCAGGCCCTGGGGATTTATCGGCCTTCAATCCCATCAATTTCCCTAACACAATTTCCTGACTAATAAGGATTTCCTTCAGTTCCTCCTTCTCGCTAGACCCTCCGTCCAGTAGTATTTCCGGAAGGTTATTTGTGTCTTCCTTCGTGAAGACAGAACCAAAGTATTTGTTCAATTGGTCTGACATTTCTTTGTTCCCCATTATAAATTCACCTGAATCTGACTGCAAGAGACCTACGTTTGTCTTCACTAATCTTTTTCTCTTGACATATCTATAGAAACCTTTGCAGTCACTTTTTATGTTCCCAGCAAGCTTCCTCTCATACTCCATTTTCCCCTCCCAATTAAACCCTTTGTCCGTCTCTGCTGAATTCTAAATTTCTTCCAGTCCTCAGGTTTGCTGCTTTTTCTGGCCAATTTATATGCCTCTTCCTTGGATTTAACACTATCCCTAATTTCCCATGTTTGCCACGGTTGAGCCACCTTCCCCGTTTTATTTTTACTCCAGACAGGGATTTACAATTGTTGAAGTTCATCCATGTGATCTTTAAATATCTGCCATTGCCTATCCACCGTCAACCCTTTAAGTATCAGTCGCCAGTCTATTCTAGCCAATTCACGTCTCATACCATCGAAGTTACCTTTCCTTAAGTTCAGGACCCTAGTCTCTGAATTAACTGTGTCAGTCTCCATCTTAATAAAAAATTCTACCATATTATGGTCACTCTTCCCCAAGGGGCCTCGCATAACAAGATTGCTAATTAGTCCTTTCTCATTACACATCACCCAGTCTAGGATGACCAGCCCTCTAGTTGGTTCCTCGACATATTGGTCTCGAAAACCATCCCTAATACACTCCAGGAAATCCTCCTCCACTATATTGCTACCAGTTTGGTTAGCCCAATCAATATGTAGATTAAAGTCACCCATGATAACTTCTGTACCTTTATTGCACGCATCCCTAATTTCTTGTTTGATGCTGTCCCCAACCTCACTACTACTGATTGGTGGTCTGAACACAACTCCCACTAGCGTTTCCTGCCCTTTGGAAGTCAGATGAGTGGTTGAAGCGAATAGTATGGATGCATTTAAGGGGAGGCTAGACAAGCATATGAGGGAGAAGGGAATAGAGGGTGATGCTGATAAATTTAGATGAGGAAAGATGGAAGGAGCATAAATGCCGGCATCGACTGGTTGGGCCGAATGGCCTGTTTCTGTGTCGTATATCCTATGTAATCTTGGGCATGGTACAAGAAGGCTGTTGGCACGTGTCAACCTATACCCCCAGTAACAGTCAGTGCCTTCTGGACAGGAGGAATGAAAAAACGGAGAAAATTGGGCTGTGAGAGGAATTGAAAAGTGTGAGAATGGGATTCAAAAGTGGTGTGGTGATCAGAAGCGCCTAAAGATTTCGGTAACCAGAGGGGAGGCAGGCACGGACTCACACACAGGAGGAAGAGTGGACAGTCTCCTACTTTATACAGAGGATGGTGAATGTGGAACAGACTGCCCAGAGATGCGGGAGAGGCAGACAGTGCCAGTAAATTCAACAGGGGACTGGGTAGACCTTTGACAGAGAAAGCAACTGAGGGGATTATGAGAGATTTTTCAAACTTGAGGACCTGCCAGAGAGACTGTAATGGTCCTGTACATTCCTATGTTTGAATTATTTGGAAAGAGGCCATTTTAAATCCAAAAATAACATGAGTTTTAATGTAGTAATTGTTTTAAACAAAAAACCATCAATGGAAACTCCACATTCAGAAAGATTCCCACAGACGGAGAGGGGATGAAGCTAATTTTTAGGAATCGTTTACGAAGCAGGCCAGAGAACAACTTCACAAATGGCACAGGGAGCAGACTACTTATTTTTCTACAATAGTAGCTTTCTTCTGGGCAAGTATTTTAATACTGGCTACCCACAGCATGAGAAAATAAATACCGTGTTGGGATAGGATGTCGAAAGGTTTGTAGCCATGGAAAATTTGAAGATGCAGCTACAAAAGGAAAAAGAAAAGAACTTGCATTTATATATTGCTGACCTCAGAGTGTCCCGAAGAGCATTACCGCCAATGAAGTATTGTTTTGAAGTGTAGTCACGGTTGTAATGTAGGGAAACGCAGCAGCCATTTTCAGCACTGCAGGGTCCAAGGCGGTCATAAAGTGGTGGAGGTGGGTCACTGAAAGATGGCAGAGTGGCAGGTTCAGTTTCAATGTTGCCCTCTCCCCTGGAAAAAATGTTCAAAAATGTAAACCCCCCTGCTCTGCAAGTATGCAGCATACATCGAAACGCAACACCATCTTCCTTCCATCCGGAATGGATCCCGAACCGCAGCCAGGTAGCCATAATTCAATACCTCTCTCCTTGAAAAGGCAAGATTTGCAGGGCAGTGAGGAAAGAGGGGGAAATTGGGACAAATTGGATAGCTCTTTCAAAGAGCCAGCACAGACACAAAGGCCCCCTTCTGTACTGTACGATTCTATGGCAAAATACATGCACTATCCCAACTCCATCCTAATCCAGATAAATATATGGCAGAATGAAGCACATTTCTTCCCTCTTTCTATCCCCACCCTGTCGGGCAGACACATGCTGGAATGCAACAACCCCTTGACATATCTAATCCGCATTCTAACATTTTTCAGCAGTGCATGAATCTATTCTTCAGAGGCTGGAAGAGTGACAAGCACAAGGCGATTGGCTCACTGTTCGAATTCCTTTCTGAGCTGGGCTGGCGATCGTGCTGGAGCAGCTCTTTGCAGTTCTTAACACCCGTGAAAAACAGCCGGACAGCGATCAATCCAATCTTCACGGTCGTTGGTTCCAGAATTCCACATGACACCAGGGTTAAGTGAAAGAGATTCATTCATTAGGTTCTGATATTAAAACAAAACCCTCTCACAAACCCTCTCACTGAGGATGAGCTGGCATTATTCCCCCGACATGAATTTATAAAAAAGAAAACACACACACTTTGTACACTGTAAGTGAACTCAGCCTCATCAAGCTTAGATCCAGTTGAGGGTTGAAGAATCCACCAGATAGTTGGCATTCCCTCTGAGTATCACAGAAAGGATCTGATACCATCCAAATTAGACAGTCTGTCAATACAGTAGAATTAAGGGTGGATGAGTTTTGCTGCCAGGCCACTAGATGGCACTAGCAGGTTTTATGTCAGCACTAGGTCACATGGGACTTGTGTCGTGCAGTGGGTTTGCACCCTGACCTTTCACCTCTGGGACTACAGTTCTAATCCTGCCCAGGATGAAAGTCTGCTGGCTGTCCGAAGTGAAATAAGGCCAAGAGGCCTCATGATGGCTCAATCCCATTAGCTGGTGTGGGTAATGCACACCAGAGCAGATGAAGGTGTTGTGCTCAGGTTGGCACCAAGGCACATTGTTGTGGGTTGTAGAGAGATTTAATGTGCTGTTTGTGGGAGCTTGCTGTGCTGCAAAATTGGCTGCTACATTTCCTACATTACAACAGTGACCACTTCAAAAAAATACTTAATTGGCTGTAAAACACTTCAGAACATTCTGAGGTCGAAAAACGTGCAATATAAATGCAAATCGTGCTTTCTTTAAATGTGATGTACTTGACCTGGGAGGGCGAGGTGCTAATACTTTATTCATAATGCAATGTAAAGATACTTCGCAGTGGAATAACATTACTGCGTCAGTATCTTCTCCAATTTAGCACCTTGGTGTTTAGTTCCTTCCATGCACTATTTGTAGCTCACTCGCTCAAGTGTTTGTTATTTTAACCCGTTTGCTCTATTTTAAAACAGTCATTAACCCATTTATTTTAACAGATTAAAGTCTTTGTTAAAATAGCACAAACACAAATTTAACATGAATACATTAGCCAGACTGCTAAAAATAAAAGGAATTAAGCCCCCTTGAGTCTAAAATTCAGCCTGGGAATTTGAGCAGGCCTTGGTTTCAGCATCTGTAGGCCTCCACCATCTCACTCCCGATAGCAATGAACATTTACGAACTACATTTAACCCAATTCCACCGAATGCCACTCATTTTTAAGATAATTGGCAAAAAATCTGGAATGCATTGCCTGAAAGGGTGCTGGAAGTAAATTCAGTAGTAACTTTCAAAAGGGAAAATTTGCAGGACTATGGGCAAAGAGCAGAGGAATGGGACGAACTGAATAGTTCGTTCAAAGAGCTGGCACAGTCACAACAGGCCGAATGGCCTCGTTCGGTGCTGTATGATCGAATGATTCTATTCTATGATTGCATTACTGAGCAGGCCTATCATGAGTTGTCAGTGGCTTAATTGGAACCTGCCAGTAGTCCTTGCCAAAACTCATATGAACTTTCACCTTTAGGCTCACTCACTCTACTCAGCTCCTTTTGAGAAACTGCTGTACTACAGCAATGTAAAGCTCAGCAAAACTTGGGCAGCCATTAAAATCCCATCCTCTCTGAAAGCAATTTAAACATATGCAATAATATGATATATATATAAACATACATATATATAGATGCTACAGAACACATGATTAGGGATTCACTATGGCTGCAAATCACAGTTTCTCCTCAGTTTTCTTCCCATCTCTCCTGAAACCATTGACTCAAGGTTGAGTTCAGTCCCATGGATGTCACCAGCTCTTCAGTACCTCACCCAAGTGACCACTTCTCAAGTGTAAGCCTAGACAGAGACTACGCAAGAACAGAAGTTGGACAACTGCAGGAGCGATCCATACCTTTGTTACCTCTAGACTTGACTATTCCAACGCACTCCTGGCTGGCCTCCCACATTCTACCCTCCGTACACTTGAGGTGATCCAAAACTCGGCTGTCCGTGTCCTAACTCACACCAAGTCCTGCTCACCCATTACCCCTGTGCTCGCTGACCTACATTGGCTCCCGGTTAAGCAACGTCTCAATTTCAAAATTCTCAGCCTTGTTTTCAAATCCCTCCATGGCCTTGCCCCTCCCTATCTCTGTAATCTCCTCCAGCCCCTCCACCCCACAAGATATCTGTGCTCCTCTAATTCCGCCCTCTTGTGCATCCCGGAGTTTAATCGCTCAATGATTGGTGGCCGTGCCTTCAACTGCTTAGGCCCCTAGCTCTGGAACTCCCTGCCTAAACCTCTCCGTCTCTCTACCTCACTTTCCTTCTTAAAAATGCTCCTTAAAATCTACCTCTTTGACCAAGCCTGCCCTAATTTCTCCTTATGTGGCTCGGTGCCAAATCTTTTGACATAATACTCCTGTGAAGCATCATGGGAAATTTTGCTACATCAAAGGCACTATATAAATACAAGTTGTTGTTGAGATGGGTGGGCCTCAACTATTTATGACTTGGATGAAGGGACCAAATGTAATGTAGCCAAGTTTGCTGATGATACAAAGATGGGTGGGAAAACAAGTTGTGAGGAGGACAAAAATCTTCAAAGGGATATAGACAGGCTATGTGAGTGGGCAAACATTTGGCAGATGGAGTATAATGTGGGAAAGTGTGAGGTTATCCACTTCGGCAGGAAAAATAAAAAAGCAAATTATTATTTAAATGGAGAGAGATTACAAAATGCTGCAGTAAAGAGGGACCTGGGGGTCCTTGTGCATGAAACACAAAAAGTTATTATGCAGGTACAACAAGTAATCAGGAAGGCAAATGGAATGTTGGCCTTTATTGCAAAGAGGATAGAGTATAAAAGCAGAGAAGTCCTGCTACAGGGTATTGATGAGGCCATATCTAGAGTACTGCATACAGTTTTGGTCTCCTTATTTAAGGAAAGATAGAAGGATATACTTGCATTGGAGGCAGTTCAGAGAAGGTTCACTAGGTTGATTCCTGAGATGAAGGGGTTGACTTATGAGGAAAGATTGGACCTATACTCATTGGAGTTCAGAAGAAAGAGAGGTGATCTTATTGAAACAGATAAGATACTGAGGGGGCTTGACAAGGTAGATGCAGAGAGAATGTTTCCTCTCGTGGAGGAATCTAGAACTGGGGGCATAGCTTCAGAATAAGGAGTCACTAATTTAAAACTGAGATGAGGAGGAATCTCTTCTCTCAGAGGTTCATAAATCTGTGGAATTCTCTGCCCCAGAGAGCTGTGGAGGCTGGGTCATTGAATATATTTAAGGTGGAGATAGACAGATTTTTGAACGATAAGGGAATAAAGGGTTATGGAGAGGGAAGTGGAGCTGAGGCCAAGATCAGATCAGCCATGATCTTATTAAATGGCAGAGCAGGCTCGAGGTGCCAAATGGCCTACTCCTGCTCCTATTTCTTATGTTCTTATTCCTCCCTCAGAATAATAAATACTTGTAGTGGGCTCCAATAAAGAGTAGTTCAAGTTATCACAAGAGGGATAAAATGAGAAATAGCATGCAGCCATCCTAGCTCATCCATCCAGAGCAGGGGAGTTCTCCCCGCTGTCCTGGCCAATATTTATCCCTCAATCAACAAAACAAAAACAGTTATCTGGTCATTATCACATTGCTGTTTGTGGCAGCTTGCCATGTGCAAATTGGTAACCGTGTTTCCTATATTACAACAGTGACTATCTTTCAAAAGTACTTTATTGACTGCAAAGTGCTTAGGGGTATCCTGAGGTCATGAAAGATGTCACAGAAATGCAAATCTTTCTTTCTTTTCTTTCATCCAGGAGAACCTGCAGTTTCCCCAGCACAGCAACTGATTATCGGTCAAAGGATTACAGACTCTCTGCCTCCAGGAATCCAAACCATGTGTCATTGGAAACATCAGGGAGGTACAAATCCGGAACCCTCGGGACCTGTTCTGGATAAAGGATTTTTCCAGACAAGGAGTGGTCACATTAAATTGGATGGTACAAGTACTGAGCAAGGGGATATCGGGACTGGCTGGCTTGGGGCTGAGCATCCGGAGAGATCATGGGGTGGGGGAGCGGTGCAGTGGATCGCAGAGACAACCAGCGATTGCGGGAATCGGCAGCAAGGAAGGGTTTCAATTTGTTCATGTCGGAGTTCTGGTGGCCGGGAATGGTTCTGGACGAGGGATGGTTCCGGATAAGGGAGTTCTGAATAAGGGAGGTTCAGCCTGTAATACGATCCATCTGGTCAACCTCGATGTTTATCACTCCTTGTGTGAAGAAGAATTTCCTAATAACAGTCCTAAATGATGATACCAGAAATTCGAAGGTATACACATCAGGAAAGGGTGAACAGGCTGGGTCTTTTCTCTTGAAAAGAGAAGGCTGAGGGGTGACCTAATAGAGGTTTTAAAATCATGAAAGGTTTTGATAGAATGGATACAGAGAGAATGTTTCCGCTTGTGGGGAAGAGCATAACTAGAGGCCATCAATATAAAATAGTCACCAAGAAATCAAATAGAGAATTCAGAAGAAACTTTTTTATCCAGGAAGTGATGAGAATGTGGAACTTAGTACCACAGGGAGTGATTGAGGCAAATAGTACAGATGCATTAAGGGGAAGCTAGATAAGCACATGAGGGAGCAGGGAATAGAGGGTTATGCTGATAGAGTTAGATGAGGAAACACGGGAGGGGACTTTAGTGGAGCATTAACAGATGCATGGACTGATTGGGCCGAATAGCCTATTTCTGTGCTGTATATCCGATGTAATCCTATGTAAATTTGCCAGTTTGACCCTGTGTCCCCTTGTCCAAACATCACGGCTTAACTTGAAGTGATATTCCCAGTTTACTACGCTGCTGACTATTGTATGACTTTACATGGTCCTCTTTCAGTTACTTCCTTTAAATGATGAAGAGCCCAAGTTTCTCCACTCTTCCCTCACAACTCATTTGTCCAATGATGATGAACATCTTTTTGAAAGGAGCTGGGTAAACATGTAGCTAGATGCAAGGGAAACCACAGGGTTAAAAATTGGCATCCTCTGGCCAAATACTCCACGGGACGTCCTGTCCTGTTGGGATCATGGGAAGGTCATGGGTGGAATGCATCTGGTTGGGATTGAATAGTTTACATTGGAATATGACATCAGCCTCTTGGAATTTTTAATTGATTGACTTTGCGGGTCAGGGAAACATGTTCCCAAGAGTTTTTCTTCTTTTGGAAGTTGTACAGAGAGAGCAGAAATAGGTTTACGAGAACCAGTGACTACAAATTGCATGCGGTACATTAGAAGGCGTACCTTTGAGAAAATGGGGATTTCGGTATTGTATTTGTACATGATTTTAAATAGACAGTGTAAGTGTGAGTTGAACTTTGGGAACAGCCAACTGTATCCCAAGGGAAGCTCACTGTTTCCTAGCAAGGGGATCAAAGCACGTAACTGATCGTGCAATCAGAGTATGGCTGTTCGAGATGTCTATCTCAGATGGATTCTTTTAGTCTTTGTCACCAACAAGGAAGTGCCTGATGACTGGGGACAGATCATTTTGAAATGTTGATTTATGCAGGTTAATTGGGAGGGTCGTCAAATTCTGATGGTTCGGGCAGTCGAGAGAGATAGTTGCATAAAAACAGTTGTAATCCCCACATTAACAGCTTTCACACGAGTTGTGCTGTGACTTCAAAAGCCATGGCTGTATCTCGAAAGGTGTCCTATTGAAACAAAAAAGAACAAATCACATCTCTGGT
The DNA here is from genome assembly GCF_044704955.1 of Pristiophorus japonicus. NCBI lineage: Eukaryota > Metazoa > Chordata > Chondrichthyes > Pristiophoridae > Pristiophorus > Pristiophorus japonicus. The sequence goes on along the minus strand of NC_091983.1, from coordinate 199,696,834 downwards.
TACTCAGCTCTATCTGGAGATCTGAACTTTGGGAACTGGAGATCAGCATTATGCACATACAATTTGTGCAGGTCTACGGGCGACTGTATCATCCAAGAGTCCTATCGTTTATCAAGAAATATGTTCTAACATGAGTTTTTTAAACCCTTGTGGACAATTTGTCTGTTGTTTTAAGTATTGTACTTTGTGATTTGCTCTGTGTACTGCTTCTGCGCATTCTGTTTGTAATTAAACCTGACCCAGTGGCTTGTTTTGATCTGAAAAGTATGGAATTTTCTGCCTTTTTAAAGGCATGTGGATGTGCTAGGCATGCCATGTTTTCTCCAGTGGCCTGGATCACAATAAAAGAGTAATTGTTAACTGTAATTTATGCACCTGTGATCATGCTCACAGGCTTGTAGAGCTGTTGCACCACACTCCTGATCTTTGGGCACCCTGTGCGGAGGGGAGCGGGTAGGTCCGAGGGCCTCCTCGTAGGACTGCTCCTGGGCACGACCAAGGGTGCCATCAGCCGGTCCAGGCAGCGGGTGGTCGAGGGGGTCGTTCAGCCTGACTGCCTGCCTCTCTTCCGCGCCTACATCCAGGCCAGGGTGTCCTTAGAGATGGAGCACGCGGTGTCTAATGGTATGCTCGTGGCCTTCCGCGAGAGGTGGGCGCCGGAGGGACTGGAGTGCATTGTCACCCCCGGCAACCAAATTTTAATTTGATTTTATATGTTTTAAAGTTTAATTTGTTTTAATTGCCGGGTTTTTAGTGTTCCACTCCCCTTTTATAGGGGGCACTTGAAAAAAATATGATTTCAGTGCCCCAAAAAAAACAAAAGAAAAAAAATACAAAAAAAACACACACACAAAAAAGGGCCTTGAAAAATGTTTGGAGTCTCCCCCAGATCGGGGGGCACTTGATTTAATGTTTACTTTTCTCCCGAAAAAGAGTTGTCGAGCTGTTTCAGGGGGCACTTGATTTAATTTATGTTTTCCCCAAAAGAGTTGTAGAGCTGTTGCCCCACACTCCTCATCTTTGGGCACCCTGTGCGGAGGGGAGCGGGTAGGTCCGAGGGTCTCCTCGTAGGACTGCTCCTGGGCACGGCCAAGGGTGCCATCAGCCGGTCCAGGCAGCGGGCGGTCGAGGGGGTCGTTCAGCCTGACTCTCTTCCGCGCCTACATTCGAGCCAGGGTGTCCTTAGAGATGGAGCACGCGGTGTCCACCGGTACGCTCGCGGCCTTCCGCGAGAGGTGGGCGCCGGAGGGACTGGAGTGCATCATCACCCCCGGCAACCAAATTTTAATTTGAGTTTATATGTTTTAAAGTTTAGTTTGTTTTAATTGCCGGGTTTTTAGTGTCCCCCTCCCCTTTTATAGGGGGCACTTGTAAATTATGGTTTTAGAGCCCAAATAAAAACACCAAAAAAAACTACAGAAAATACAAAAAAAACTAAAAAAAACAAAAAAGGGCCTTGGGAAATGTTTGGGGTGTCCCCCAGATCGGGGGGGCACTTGATTTAATGTTTACTTTTTGTCCCCAAAAAGAGTTGTAGAGCTGTTGCTGCGGTCTGGAAGAGGTCCGTGTTCCACATTTATGTGCGAGGTTGTAGCCCCTCTTCCATTATTTGAAGGGGCTGCTCCTCAAAGTCCCATGCTCCTGATCTTTGGGCATCCTGTGCGGAGGAGAGCGGGCAGGTCGGAATGCCCCCTCGTGGGACTGCTCCTGGGCACGGCCAAGGTGGCCATTAAATGGTCCAGGCAGCGGGCGGTCGAGGTGATCGTTCAGCCTGACTGCCTGTCTCTTTTCCGCGGTTACATCCGAGCTAGGGTGTCCTTGGCGATGGAGCACGCGGTATCCATCGGTACGCCCGCTGCCTTCCGCGAGAGGTGGGCGCTGGAGGGACTGAAGTGCATCATCACCCCCGGCAACCAAATTTTAATTTGATTTGTTTAATGTTCCAAGTTTCATTTGTTAATTTGGCGGTTCTAGAGTCCCTTTAATAAGGGGGCACTTGAGTTTATGTTTTACAAAAATAGTTGGAGAGCTGTTGCACTGTGAGTGGCTTTGCCAGTCATGTGATGCTCACAAGATTCAATAAAACCCCCGTTAATTGAATTCACGTTCTCCACGATGAGGTGTGCAGTTGTGAGCCTGGTGGATGAACTGGTAGTGTTGATTGATTGTTAAACCTTTGCCAATAAACCAGCAAGTTCTTCACAGCAAAGGTGTAGCTATGAATTCTTAAGTGAAGAACCCATGAAGCAAATGCACTACATTAACCTTGTACGCACTATCGCAGATACAGTGGGGACAAAAGGTACAGATTTCTGCTCATAAAAGCTATCAGTTCCCTGTGAACAAAATTGCTGGGAGAAAAATTGACCTTTAATAGAGCCGATCGGCTGTTTCCTCATTCTAGGTCACCTTGAGTTCTTATTAAGAATGCCAACCATCTTGCCGCACTGGTCTCCTGCCATAGCCATGCATGGACAATAGTCCAACCAAAATACAAATGGTCCACATTTAGGCTTCAAACCCTCATCAAACGTTCTCAGAATTGAAAGTTACTTGTGTGAATGTGGATGGAAGGTAAATCCTAGGTTCCTTCAAATTTTTCCTATCTCTTCACCCCCTCCCACCCAACAACAACAACAACATTAGCTGTTGGGAAGATTCTCATTTTATAAAACATGCCCCAGTACATCCAACTGTCAGAGTGATTCCAACCTTCACCCCTGTGATCGCCCCACCACCCACCCAGCTCATGACTGAAACACACACACACAAATTAATTCAGGCCATCTGAAACCGTGACGTTTCACAAGAAAAAAAATAACCTTACCACACCCTTATCCCCCCACCATTGAAATCCGGATGCTCTCTTCCAAAAGGCAATGGGTGCTGGGGGACAAATGGCGCTTTCAAGACAAAGGTCCACATAATTTTGTTGGGTAAGGGTAACGAGGGATCTGGATCCAAGATGAGAAAATGAAGTTGAGGTACAGATCAGCCATGATCTACATGAATGGCGGAGCAGGCTCGAGGGGCTGAATGGCCCACCCCTGGTCCTAATGTTCCTCTCCTACTTCCCATTTCCGCCCCCCACCCCCCCCTCAAAACCAAAGCTTCTACGTGGCCCGCAGTACTGAGCTGTCTGAGAGCTGTTTCGAGAGTGCTGCCGTGATTCACAACGCAGACCCGTCACCAGCACTGTCTGCGGACAGCCAGGAGGGGGCGCTGACTCCGAAAGGTGTAACAAGTAAAATCAGAGAATGCTGGAACGATAGAGGCTGTCTGCTCACAGCACAAACTGCCCTTTCCCTTCGCAGATGCTGACTAGCCTGCTGTGTCTAGCATTTTCTCTTTAAAAAAAAAAATTTTCATATTCTCAGCTTTTTGCTTGAGCGAGTCTTTTGGGACCCGGAGAGTTGCTGAAACTCACAGTTTTGTTAATGACTTATTGATCTTGCCTTATTTTTATCGCGCTGCAACTCACCCAGATGGTGGAGAGAGAAACAGATAGAGATAGAGAGATAATGCGCAACTCACCAAGCTGCAAGAGAGAGTTTGAGAGAAACAAAATCATTCAAGTTTCAAGTGTGGGAGACGCTGGGTCTGTAATGTAACGCTGTGATGTTTTGTTCACAACACACTCAGTAGATTCCCCATTGCTCGGTCTCTCTTTATATCCGTCCAAAGCTTCTTATGAATACACAAGGCAGTCATTAGGTCCTGAAATTCTTGGACCTGGTAGGGCAGTTCTAAAAGTGAAGCCAGGCAGAGCATCCTGCGCCTGCCCCAGCACCCCTTCCCCCAGCCCCCCTTCCCCTGCCCCAGCACCCCTTCCCCCAGCCCCCCTTCCCCTGCCCCAGCACCCCTTCCCCCAGCCCCCCTTCCCCTGCCCCAGCTCCCCTGCCCCCAGCCCCCCTTCCCCTGCCCCAGCACCCCTTCCCCCAGCCCCCCTTCCCCTGCCCCAGCACCCCTTCCCCCAGCCCCCCTTCCCCTGCCCCAGCACCCCTTCCCCCAGCCCCCCTTCCCCTGCCCCAGCACCCCTTCCCCCAGCCCCCCTTCCCCTGCCCCAGCTCCCCTGCCCCTGCCCCCAGCCCCCCTGCCCAATTAATCAGAAGAGGAGGCGAGACTGCCAGGATAACTTCACCTGTCAGAAATCCTTCCCAGTTCTGCCTACTCTGCACCCGACACAGTATGTCTCAATGTCACAGGCACACCTTCATTGGCCGGATATCAGCCTGGCTGAAGTGGGGCCTACAAAGCTGGTTTCCTAATGGTAATCGATCGCAAAGTGATGAATTGTCTTTTGAAAGAGGCTACTCCCGTCGTTATAATCCTGTGAGAAGCTACATCCTCTATAACAACAACTTACATTTATATGGCACCTTCAACATAGTAAAACTTCCAAAGGTGCTTCACAGGAGCGTTATCAAACAAAATCTGACACTGAGCCACATAAGGAGATATTAGGACAGGTGACCAAAAGCATGGTCAAAGACGTAGGTTTTAAGGAGTGTCTTAATGGAAGAGTGAGCGGAGAGGTATAGGGAGGGAATTCCAGAGCTTAGAGCCCTGCAGCTGAACGCAAGGCCACCAATGATGGAGTGGAGGAAACCGGTGATACACAAGAGGCCAGAACTGGAGGGATGCAGAGATCTCAGAGGGTTGCAAGGAGGAGGTTAGAGAGGTGGGGAGGGGCAAAGCCATGGACCAAATATACCATGATTTAGATTCTCCTCCACTCAGCTGACAGCACTGGCTGGAACCCCTCCACAACTACCTTGCTGTATCAAATTGAGCACTCGTAATGGGTAAAGCTACACATTGAGTGTTGGGAAGATATTCATCCATAGGGGAGGCAGCACAGCTGAGCACAATGTTTGCTGCAGTTGCCATCAAGGCAGTGATCAGGGCGTAGGGTCCTTGGCCCAAGGGTGCTGCGATCAGTTACAGCTCTTCCTCAGCTGAGATCAGCGAGCTTGGCACAGAACCATGGGGATTGAATCTGGAGCTGTCCTGGTCTGCTCGGCTCTGCGCCGGGATACACTCTTTTACCATCAGGAGGGCGAGAGGAGAAACACCGTCTTTTCGAACACCGTCATCAAACCGAGGAGGTCCCAATTGGTAGCAATGAACACAACTGGCACAGAAAGATTGAGGCAAAGCACAGTAATAATTGCTAGAGGATCAATCATTATAACTTGAAATAGGATTTCAATTCTGCAATCTCGTTAAAATACCACTCTCATTCTCCTTGGAAACAGATGCATTGAAAGAAAGGAGTATTCCCTCCCCTATCAGTTTTGTGTCTGAGTGTTGACCTACATAGATACGAAAAGGAGACGTGTGTACTATTACAATGCAATAATACAGGGCATTGCTGAGAGAAGAGCAATAAGGGAATCCCGATCTTTGGTTCTCCCAGTTTTCTGAAGCAAGGGATGCAATCGTCCCGACCGCAACTACGTACCAGCTGAGCGAAGGTGCTCCAAACATCAACATGCGAGAGGAAATAAAGAGAAAGTGACAGAGGAAAATGAAGCAATGAGTTTTCAGAAAGACAAAGAACAAATATTGTTTCTTTACAAATGCACAGAAAAGTACAAGATTTATATTCAATGGGGCTTAACAAAGTTTCCAATCTACTTCTGCTGAAGGAACTGTAAAAATATTCGAGAAGAAATTAAAATCGTTTTTCCCTGCGCTAGGATCAAAAATATTTGTCCCGGTTCTTGGTGCAACGTTACAGAGGAGGCATGAACCTCAAACCGAGGCTTGATCTCAGATAGATTGTGAAGAGAAGCTATGGAGTGAGAGAGACCGAGGGCCTGGTCTGAGTGACCTGAGCTTATAAGAACATAAGAAATATGAACAGGAGTAGGCCATACGGCCCCTCGAGCCTGCTCTGTCACTGAATATGATCATGCCTGATCTGATCTTGGCCTCAATTTTACTTTCCTGTCTGTTCCCCATAACCCTTGACTCCCCTATAGTTCAAGAATCTGTTTATCTCATATTGAATATATTCAAGGACCCAGCCTCCAGGTCTCTGGGGTAGAGAATTCCAAAGATTCACGACCCTTTGAGAGAAGAATTTCCTCCTCATCTCCGTCTTAAATGGCAACCCCTTATTCTGAAACTATGCCCCCTAGTTCTAGATTGCCCCACGAGGGGAAACATCCTCTCAACATCTACCCTGTCAAGCCCCCTCAGAATCTTCTATGTTTCAATAAGATTACCTCTCATTCTTCTGAACTCCAATGAGTACAGGTCCAACCTTTCCTCGTAAGACAACCCTCTCATCCCAGGAATCAACCTTGTTATGTTCAGAATAACTCCACAAGACTGTATATTGCAAGATCAAACTGTTGTGACCTTGGTCTCTTTAATGTAACTCCAGAGTGAGGAAGCAGCATGGTAGACTGCCTTTTATACCTGCTTGCCCAGGGTATGCAGGTGACCCTTGGTTCTCCCACATTTGCGTCCCTGGTGGCAAGACTTACACATTGGTAATGTTTACATACATAACATCATTTCTCCCCCCCCCCCCCAAAAGTCTTAGATACAAGTTATTATTTACAAGTTGAGGCGATCCGGGCCTGAGTTGAAGTCCTGGCATGGGTGATTTGGTCGGATCATTGCTGCATGGCAGCGCGGCTGGTCTGATCGGACTGGCGAGCATGGTGGGTTCATCCTCGTGGTTGACCGCGAGGTCGATTGCTGGTTTGGTGTGTGGGGATGGATCAATGATGGTAATGTCCTCTTCAAACTATTCTTGGTTGTCAGTGAACCGCAGTTTGGTCTGATCCAAGTGCTTTCTGCATGTTAGTCCATTCAAAAGTTTGACAACAAACACTCTATTCACCTCCTTGGCTAACACAGTGCTAGCAACCCATTTGGGACCATGACCATAATTAGGAACAAACACAGGGTCATTAACCTCAGTGTCACGTGATACAGCCACGCAATCGTGGTACACTTTATGCCGGTGACGCCGGGTTTCTACATGATCATTGAGATCCGGATAGGCTAAGGAGAGCCTGGCTTTGAGTGCTCTCTTCATTAGCAATTCTGCAGGGGGGGCCCCGGTGAGCTTGCGGTAGCTGAGCAGAATCCGAGATAACCAGGTCTGCAGGGAACTGCCCGTCACGCGTTTCAAGCTCTGCTTGATGGTTCTGCTTGACCATTGGATGCGAGCTTAAAACGGCGCAGACCTGACATGCTTGATGCCATTGTGGGTCATGAACTCTTTGGATTCCGAGCTGGTGAAACATGGTCCATTGTCACTAACAAGGATATCGGGCAAACCATGGGTGGCGAACATGGCCCGGAGCCTTTCAATGGTGGCAGTGGACGTACATGACGACATTATTATACATTCAATCCATTTAGATTAAGCGTTCACTGCTACTAGGAACATCTTTCCTAGAAAGGGGCTACCGAAATCTATGTGGACATAGAAACATAGAAAATAGGTGCAGGAGTAGGCCATTCGGCCGTTCGAGCCTGCACCGCCATTCAATGAGTTCATGGCTGAACATGCAACTTCAGTACCCCATTCTTGCTTTCTTGATCCCCCTAATAGTAAGGACTACATCTAACTCCTTTTTGAATATATTTAGTGAATTGGCCTCAACAACTTTCTGTGGTAGAGAATTCCACAGGTTCACCACTCTCTGGGTGAAGAGGTTTCTCCTCATCTCGGTCCTAAATGGCTTACCCCTTATCCTTAGGCTGTGACCCCTGGTTCTGGACTTCCCCAACATTGGGAACATTCTTCTTGCATCTAACCTGTCTAAATCCTTCAGAATTTAAACGTTTCTATGAGGTCCCCTCTCACTCTTCTGAATTCCAGTGAATACAAGCCCAGTTGATCCATTCTTTCTTGATATGTCAGTCCCGCCATCTCGGGAATCAGTCTGGTGAACCTTCGCTGCACTCCCTCAATAGCAAGAATGTCCTTCCTCAAGTTAGGAGATCAAAACTGTACATAATACTCCAGGTATGGCCTCACCAAGGCCCTGTACAACTGTAGCAACACCTCCCTGCCCCTGTACTCAAATCCCCTCGCTATGAAGGCCAACATGCCATTTGCTTTCTTAACCGCCTGCTGTACCTGCATGCCAACCTTCAATGACTGATGTACCATGACACCCAGGTGTCGTTGCACCTCCCCTTTTCCTAATCTGTCACCATTCAGGTAATAGTCTGTCTCTCTGTTTTTACCACCAAAGTGGATAACCTCACATTTATCCACATTATACTTCATCTGCCATGCATTTGCCCACTCACCTAACCTATCCAAGTCACTCTGCAGCCTCATAGCATCCTCCTCGCAGCTCACACTGCCACCCAACTTTGTGTCATCTGCAAATTTGGAGATACTACATTTAAGCCCCTCATCTAAATCATTAATGTACAATGTAAACAGCTGAGGTCCCAGCACAGAACCTTGCAGTACCCCACTAGTCACTGCCTGCCATTCTGAAAAGTACCCATTTACTCCTACTCTTTGCTTCCTGTCTGACAACCAGTTCTCAATCCACCTCAGCACACTACTCCCAATCTCATGTGCTTTAACTTTGTACATTAATCTCTTATGTGGGACCTTGTCGAAAGCCTTCTGAAAGTCCAAATACACCACATCAACTGGTTCTCCCTTGTCCACTCTACTGGAAACGTCCTCAAAAAGTTCCAGAAGATTTGTCAAGCATGATTTCCCTTTCGCAAATCCATACTGACTTGGACCTATCATGTCACCTCTTTCCAAATGCGCTGCTATGACATCTTTAATAATTGATTCCATCATTTTACCCACTACCGATGTCAGGCTGACCGGTCTATAATTCCCTGTTTTCTCTCTCCCTCCTTTTTTAAAAAGTGGGGTTACATTGGCTACCCTCCACTCCATAGAAACTGATCCAGAGTCTATGGAATGTTGGAAAGTGACTGTCAATGCATCCGCTATTTCCAAGGCCACCTCCTTAAGTACTCTGGGATGCAGTCCATCAGGCCCTGGGGATTTATCGGCCTTCAATCCCATCAATTTCCCCAACACAATTTCCCGACTAATAAGGATTTCCCTCAGTTCCTCCTTCTTACTAGACCCTCTGACCCCTTTTATATCCGGAAGGTTGTTGGTGTCCCCCTTAATGAATACCGAACCAAAGTACTTGTTCAATTAGTCTGCCGTTTCTTTGTTCCCCGTTATGACTTCCCCTGATTCTGACTGCAGGGGACCTACGTTTGTCTTTACTAACCTTTTTCCCTTTACATATCTATAGAAGCTTTTGCAGTCCATCTTAATGTTCCCTGCAAGCTTCCTCTCGTACTCTATTTTCTCTGCCCTAATCAAACCCTTTGTCCTCCCCTGCTGAGTTCTAAATTTCTCCCAGTCCCCAGGTTCGCTGCTATTTCTGGCCAATTTGTATGCCACTTCCTTGGCTTTAATACTATCCCTGATTTCCCTTGATAGCCACGGTTGAGCCACCTTCCCTTTTTTATTTTTACGCCAGACAGGGATGTACAATTGTTGTAGTTCATCCATGCGGTCTCTAAATGTCTGCCATTGCCCATCCACAGTCAACCCCTTAAGTATCATTCGCCAATCTATCCTAGCCAATTCACGCCTCATACCTTCAAAGTCACCCTTCCTTAAGTTCTGGACCATGGTCTTTGTTCCCCAAGGGGCCTCGCACAACAAGATTGCTAATTAATCCTCTCTCATTACACAACACCCAGTCTAAGATGGCCTCCCCCCTAGTTGGTTCCTCGACATATTGGTCTATAAAACCATCCCTTATGCACTCCAGGAAATCCTCCGCCACCGTATTGTTTCCAGTTTGCTTAGCCCTTGACCACGGTTTGGAGGGCCATGACCACAGACTCAGTGGGGCCTCCCTTGGTTCATTGCTCAACTGTGAGCAAGTGTTACATTGATGTACGCATGACTCCAATTCCGAGTCAATGCCGGGCCACCAAACGTGCGACCTGGCGATAGCCTTCATCATGACTATGCCTGGGTGGGTACTGTGAAGGTCGAGTATAAACGTTTCCTTGCCTTTTTTTGGCAAAACAACACGATTCCCCCATAGGAGACAATACAAATGGATGGACATTTCATCATTGCGTCGGTGGAACGGCTTAATTTCGTCTTGCATTTCCCCGGGAACGGCCGACCAGCTCCCACTGAAGACGCAGCTTTTTACTCATGATAGCATAGGGTCCTGGCTAGTCTAGGTCCTAATCTGGTGAGCTGTGACGGGTGACCACTCACTCTCAAAGGCATCCATTACAAGAAGCAAGTCTGCGGGTAGCGCCCTTTCCATCCCGGTGGTGGGCAATGGCAGCCGACTGAAGGTATCAGCACAGTTCTCAGTGTCTGGTCTGTGGCGGATTACATAATCATACGCAGATAATGTTAGTGCCCATCTTTGGATCGGGACAAAACATTGGTGTTAATACCTTTGCTTTCTGAGAACAGCGAAATGAGCGGCTTGTGGTCGGTTTCGAGCTCGAACTGGAGTCCAAAAAAGTACTGTGCATTTTCTTAACCCTGTATACGCATGCTAATGCTTTTTTCTCAACCATATTGTAGGCTCTTTCAGCCTTAGATAAGTTTCTGGACGCATATGCAACCGGTTGCAGTTTGCCTGACACATTGGCTTGCTGTAACACACAACCGACCCCGTACAAAGATGCATCCCAAACTAGTACTAAACGTTTACACGGGTCAAACAGTACTAAATATTTACACGGGTCATACAAGTAACTTGTTAGAACATAGCAGGTTTCTGGCCTTGTTAAAGGCTGTCTCTTGAGATTTACCCCAAACCCAGTCATCACCCTTACGCAGCAATAAATGCAATGGTTCCAGCAAAGTGCTCAACCCTGGTACAAAGTTACCAAAATAGTTGAGGAGTCCCAGGAACGAACGCAGCTCCGTCACATTCTGTGGTCTGGGTGCATTCTTGATGGCCTCCGTCTTGGAGTCCGTGGGTCTGATGCCGTCCGCCGCAATCTTTCTCCCCAGAAATTCGACCTTTGGTGCCAGGAAAACACACATGGAGCGTTTCAGCCCGAGTCCCGCTCTGTCCAGTCGCTTGAGAACCTCTGCCAGGTTGTGCAAGTGTGGCAACCAGCGATCAGGATGTCATCTTGAAACACCACGGTGCGCAGAACCGATTTCAGCAGACCCTCCATGTTCCTCTGGAAGATGGCCGCAGCCGAGCGAATCCCAAAGGGGCATCTGTGGTATATGAACAGTCCTTTGTGCGTGTTGGTGCACGTCAATCTTTTCGAAGGTTTAGCCAGCATCTGTGTCAATTAGCAGAGGTTAGATCCAGCTTGGTGAATGACTTCCCCCATGCTAGCATTGCGAACAGGTCATCCACTTTGGGTAGTAGATACTGGTCCTGTAACAAGACTCGTTTGATCGTTGCTTGTCGTCCCTGCAGATACTGACCATCCCATTGCTTTTCAACACCGGAACAATTGGACTGGCCCACTCGTTGAACTCTACTGGAGATATGATCCCTACGCGTTGAAGTCTGTCCAGCTCGATCTTGACTTTCTCTCGCATCATGTATGGAACCGCTCGGGCCTTGTGATGAACAGGTCATGCATCAGGGAATAGATGGATCTGCACTTTGGCGCCTGTGAAGTTGCCGATGCCTGGCTCGAATAACGACGGGAATTTGTTTAGCACTTAGAAACAGAGAAACTTAGAAAATAGGTGCAGGAGTAGGCCATTCGGCCCTTCGCGCCTGCACTGCCATTCAATGAGTTCATGGCTGAACATGCAACTTCAGTACCCCATTAGGCGCACCAAAGACAGTGCTTTGATGTCATTCCAGTTCCATCGGATCTTTCCTAGCCAGCTTCTGCCGAACAGCGTTGGGCCATCGCCTGGTACATTCTATTGTGGTAAATCACATGCACAGCTCCATCGTACGATACCTTCACTGCCGCACTGCCAATGACTGGTATGAGCTCTTTGGTGTGGATCGGGCTTAGTTTTCGCCTTTGTGCCTTGTTGCCCCACAGTTTCTCAAAAGTCTTCTGGCTCATAATTGAAACATAGAAACATAGACATAGAAACATAGAAAATAGGTGCAGGAGTAGGTTATTCAGCCCTTCGAGCCTGCACCACCATTCAATAAGATCATGGCTGATCATTCACCTCTGTACCCCTTTCCTGCTTTCTCTCCATACCCCTTGATCTCCTTAGCCGTAAGGACCATATCTAACTCCCTCTTGAATATATCCAATGAACTGGCATCAACAACTCTCTGTGGCAGGGAATTTCACAGGTTAACAACTCTCTGAATGAAGAAGTTTCTCCTCATTTCAGTTCTAAATGGCCTACCCCTTATCCTTAGACTGTGTCCCCTGTTTCTGGACGTCCCCAACATTGGGAACAATCTACCCGTGTCGAACCTGTACTGTCCTGTCATAATCTTGTATGTTTCTATGAGATCCCCTCTCATCCTTCTAAACTCCAATGTATAAAGGCCCAGTTGATCCAGTCTCTCCTCATATGTCAGTCCAGCCATTCCCAGATTTAGTCTGGTGAACCTTCGCTGCACTCCCTCAATAGCAAGAACGTCCTTCCTCAGATTAAGAGACCAAAACTGAACACAATATTCCAGGTGAGGCCTCACCAAGGCCCTGTACAACTGCAGTAAGACCTCCCTGCTCCTGTACTCAAATCCCCTAGCTATGAAGGCCAACATACCATTTGCCTTCTTCACCGCCTGCTGTACCTGTATGCCAAATTTCAATGACTAATGAATCATGACACCCAGGTCTCGTTGCACCTCCCCTTTTCCTAATCTGCCACCACTCAGATAATATTCTGTCTTCGCGTTTTTGCCCCCAAAGTGGATAACCTCACATTTATCCATATTATACTGCATCTGCGATACCTGTATAAAGTGATACCTGGTCATTGACTGACTCGCCCCCATTCCATAGAAACTGGAATGCTGTTTAATTTGACTTTTAACATTATCGGAGGGCTTTTGGTGGAGAAGGTGTGTACCCCATACACTTCTTCAGCCTCGGGTTGAGTTGTCTCTCTTACTCGTTCAGAGTGATCCCCGTCGGATTGGCCATCTTCTGCCCACTCTGCCACGTGATGAGTCGCAGCATGTCTGCACATTCGCTGGAGGTGCCCCATTGTTCTACAGTCCTTGCACACATAGTGCTTGAATTGACATTGATGGGCTCGATGATTACCCCCGCAGCGCCAACATGATGTTAATGGATTCGTATTCACGCCCCACGGCGGACTCTGAGTCACCCTAGGTCTGGCCTCTGCAGGCATGTAGGCCCTGCCAGGTACAGTTCTGTCTGCTGAAGGCATTATTTTATGCACAGTACTTGCCAGTGAGTTTCGATGCTGCAATGATATCTGTTTAGTGTTATCGTCATGGACATGAAAGGCTATCGTGATGACCTTGCTCAGATCTAGGGATTCGGCAGACAGCAGTTTGCGAAGAATGACCTCGTGGCCGATTCCAAGCACGAAAAAGTCCCGCAACACTTCCCCCAAAAATCCAGCAAATACGCGTGGTCCCGCAAGGCGTCTTAGGTCAGCGAAATAGCTCGCCATGTCCTGGCCCTTGAGCGATGGTGCGTATAAAGCGATACCTGGCCATCAAGATGCTCTCCTTCGGCTTGAGGTGCTCTCGAACCAGCGTGCACAACTCCTCACATGTCTTCTCTATTGGTTTCATCGGTGCTAGCAGATTTTTCATGAGGCCATATATCATGGACCCACAAATGGTGAGGAGAATCGCCCTGCGCTTGACCACGGTTTCATCCTTTTCCAGCTTGTTGGCCACGAAGTAATGGTCAAGACGCTCAACGAAGGCTACCCAATCATCTACCCTCAACAAATCTCTCAAGAATACCAATGGCAGCCATAACCGCGTGAAAGTTCGTGATCTGTTAATCGTCGCCAATTGTTATGTTCAGAATAACTCCACAAGACTGTATATTGTAAGCTCAAACTGTTGTGACCTTGGTCTCTTTAATGTAACTCCAGAGTGAGGAAGCAGCATGGTAGACTGCCTTTTATATCTGCTTGCCCAGGGTGTGCAGGTGACCCTTGGGTCTCCCACAGGTGCACCCCCTGGTGGCAAGTTTTACACATTGGTAATGTTTACATACATAACAAATCTCGTGAGCCTTCTCTGAACTGCCTTCAAAGCAATTATATCCCTCCTTAAATAAGGAGACAAAAACTGTACACAGTACTCTAGGTGTGGTTTCACCAACGTCCTGTTCCCTACTTTTATATTCCATCCCCCTTGCAATAAAGGCCAACATTGCATTTGTCTTCCTAATTACTTGCTGTACCTGCATGCTAACTTTTTGTGTGTCATCTCTTGATGTGAAATGTAACATAACTGTAAATAAACTGTTCAAAATTGGACTGCGATTTGTCTCCTTGTAAGTTTGAGTGGTTGCTTATTTTCTATTAACGTAACTTGGTTTGCATCAGTGAAGAATTGCACTGACCTGTGTAACAGTTATGGGATTCTGAAATTTTAAGAATATCCCTCTGTGCCACAGCATTCTGCAGTCTTTCTCCAATTAAATAATATTGTGCCTTTCTATTTTTCCTACAAAAGTGGATAACCTCACATTTTCCCACATTATATTACATCTGCCAAATTTTTGCCCAATCACTTAACCTATCAATATCCCTTTGCTGATTCCTCACAATTTGCTTTCCCACCCATCTTTGTATCATCAGCAAATTTCGCTACATTACACTCGGTCCCTTCATTAATATAGATCGTAAATAGTTGGGGTCCCAGCACTGATCCCTGCGGCACCCCACTAGACACTGTTTGCCATCCTGAAAATAGCCCATTCATCCCGACTCTCTGTTTTCTGTTTGTTCGCCAATCCTCTATCCATGCTAATATGTTACCCCCAATACCCCCAACACCGAGCTCTTATCTTGTGTCGTAATGTTTTATGTGGTACAGTTATTGATTTATTTATTGTCTTATTTCCGGGGCTGGTAGGGTTGTAGTCTGCTGCAGCTTCTTTGACTTATGTTAGGAATTATTATTTTAATCAGAAGACAGAAATTCCTTTCAGAGACGGATCTCTTGCATCTTAAAGGGGCACCACCCCATCCTGCTCATGGTACTGACAGTTGAGAAATGCACGACAGCACGCAAATGTCATCACACTGCCATTAACATCTGCCTGTACAAATTCAATTTAATTTTTTCAATTGTAAAACTGGCTGTAAATCAGCACCACAGTATATTCCTGTGGGACACCATTTCTGGAGTTGTCCTTCTGGGGAACTGAACTGGAAAACTCTGAAAGCTACAAATGGCACCGCCTTAAGAACCGATCAAGTAAACCTTCTACTCAATCACCGATTGCCAGCAGTGCTCCGTTAACATTTACATAGGATGACACAGAATATACAGCACAGAAACAGGGCATTCAGCCTAACCAGTCCATGCCAGTGTTTATGCTCCACTCAAGCCTTCTCCCGTCTTTCCTCATCTAAATTATCAGCATAATCCTCTATTCCTTTCTCCCCCAAATGCTTGTCTAGTCTCCCCTTAAATGCATCTATACTATTTGCCTCAACTACTCCCTGTGGTAGCTAGTTCCACATTCTCACCGCTCTCTGGGTAAAGAAGTTCCTTCTGAATTAACCTATTGGATTTCTTGGTGACTATCTTATATTAATGGCCTCTAGTTATGCTCTTCCCCACAAGTGGAAACACTCTCTGTATCCATTCTATCAAAACCTTTCATGATTTTAAAGACCTCTATTAAGTCACCCCTCAGCCTTCTCTTTTCAAGAGAAAAGAGACCCAGCCTGTTCCCCCTTTCCTAATATGTATATCCTCGGATTTCTGGTATCATCCTCGTAAATCTTCTCCGCGCGTTAGCTCGGACACCACGTGCAATGGACTGACACGCAGTTCAAGCGTCTCACTAGAATATCGACACTGCCAGCAACTCCTCGACAACGGGAGCACTGAGTGTACAACAGAGCCAAGCAATCTCCTTTCCTGTACTTACTTGTGCAGATCTACCGGTGGCAGAGCGCGGTGCCTCTACGCTCTTTGTCCCTGCTGCCGCGTCCTTCGTTCCTCGCCGGTTGTCCTTATGGATTCTCGTCCAGCGCACGGGTTCCAATTTTGGGGGGGGGGGTGGTTCGGGGGCTAGGCTGTAGGGATGGGAGCAGAGGCAAAGGAGGAGGAGGAGGAATGTAGAGGGAAAGAAGAGGATATTCAGGCTCGCTATCACCCAATTCGTGTCTTGTCTTCTTAGTCTTCTTTACACCATTGAGCCTGCACAGGCTTCCCACAGGAGAACGCCAACACAGGCACACACAATTACAAACGCCGGTCAGATGTAAGACGTTGGCCGTTACAAGCCTTCACTGTACTACTAATCCAGGAATGATCTTAATACTTGCCGATGGTGAATAGGGCTAACCTTACTGACAAATGTGCAGCTACAGCAGATCTTGTTTTTCATCTTTCTTCCCCGGGTGTTGAGCTGCTCTTGAATGCTGGAGTGTTACACAGTGACAGCGCCACTGGCCTGCCTTCCTCGGCTCGAATCTCTGCAGTGAATGAATGTGCTTTGCATTTCAAGTCAGCCCAGCTGCAGTTTGTTTAGCTGCCTTCTGAGTAAGCTGTAAACAAGGGAGCCGAGCCAAAAGAGGTCAACGGCAAGAGGCAGAGAGAGGTACAGAGAGAGAGAGAGGCAAAGAGGCAGAGACGGATCGAGCACAACACACACAGACAGAGACAGACACAAAGAGAGAAAGATAGACTCAGACAGAGATACACTCAGAGACAAAGACACACACACACACACACACACAAAAAGACAGACTTAGATAGCACAGCAGAGAGCGAGAAAGATTCATACATACATCGAGAGAGATACAGACAGGGATATATATACATACACAAAAACATAGACAGAGATTACAACACACTCTCACAAAGAGATACACATATACAGAAAGAGGCACAGACAGGAAGAGACACATGCACAGAAACACAGAGACAGAGTCACACAGGCAAAAAGATACACCGAGACAGATACAGACAGCGAGATATAGATAAAGACAGAAAGGTACACACAGAGAGGGGCACACAGAGTAACACATAGACAGAGAAGAATACACAGATAGGGAGAGACACAGAGATGAAGAGGGACACATAGACGGAGAGGGACACATAGACAGAGAGGCATACACCAACAGGGGGAGACAGATATAAACAGAAAGGGGGATGGAGTATAAAAGTAGGGAAGTCTTGCTACAATTGTACATCATCATCATAGGCAGTCCCTCGGAGGCGAGGATGACTTGCTTCCACACTAGAAATGAGTTCTCGAGTGACTAAAGAGACCAATGCGGGATCTACAGTCTCTGTCACAGATGGGGCAGATGGTGGTTGAAGGAACGGGTAGGTGGGGAGCCTGGGTTGCCGTGCGCTCCTTCGATTGTCAACGCTTGGCTTCAGCTTGCTCTCAATGAAGAGACTCGAGGTGTTCAGCGGCCTGGATGCTTTTCCTCCACTTTGGGCGGTTTTTGGCCAGGAGTTCCCATGTGTCGGTGGGATGTTACATTTTTTCAAGGAGGCTTTGAGGGTGTCCTTGAAGCGCTTCCTCTGCCCACTTGGGGTTCACTTGCCGTGTCGGAGCTCTGAGTAGAATGCTTGTTTTGGGAGTCTTGTGTCAGGCATGTGGATGATGCTGCCTGTCCAGCAGAGCTGAACGAGCATGGTCAGTGCTTTGATGCTGGAGATACTGGCCTGAGCGAGCACACTGACTTTGGTGCGCCTATCCTGCCAATGGATTTGCAGGATCTTGCGGAGGCAGCGTTGGTGGTACTTCTCCAATGCTTTGAGGTGCCTGCTGTACATAGTCCATGTCTCTGAGGCATATAGGAGGGTGGGTATCACCACTGCTCTGTAGGCCATGAGCTTAGTGCCGGGTTTCAGGTCCTGGTCTTCAAACACTCTCTTCCTCAGGTGACCGAAGGCTGCACTGGCACACTGAAGGCGGTGTTGGACCTCGTCGTTGATGTCTGCCCTTGTTGACAGTAGGCTCCCAAGGTATGGAAAATATTCCACGTTGTCCAAGACCTCGTCGTGGATTTTGATAAGCGGGGGGCAGTGCTGAGAGGCGAGAGCAGGTTGGTAGACAACTTTTGTCTTACAGATGTTTAATGTAAGGCCCATGCTCTCGTACGCCTCGGTGAAGGTGCTAATGATGGCTTAGAGTTCGGCCTCCGAGTGTGCGCAGATGCAAGCGTCATCGCTGTACTGTAGTTCGATGATGGAGGATGGGAAGACCTTGGATCTGGCCTGGAGATGGCGGAGGTTGAACAGATTCCCGTTTGTCCTGTAATTTAGCTCCACTCCAGCGGGGAGCTTGCTGAGGGTGAGATGGAGCGTTGCAGCAAGGAAGATCGAGAAGAGCGTTGGTGCGATGACGCGGCCCTGCTTGACCCCGGTCCGAATGTGGAATGGGTCTGTAGTGGATCTGTTGGTCAGGATCACAGCTTGCATGCCATCGTGGAGCAGACGGAGAATGGTGACAAACCTTTGGGGGCAGCCAAACCTGAGGAGGATGCTCCATAATCCCTTACGGTTGACAATGTCGAAGGCTTTTGTGAGGTCGAAGAAGGCCATGTACAAGGGTTGGTGCTGTTCCCTGCATTTCTCTTGTATCTGCCGCACAGTGAAGATCATGTCCATTGTGCCCCTTAGTGGGCGGAATCCGCATTTTGGCTCTGGGAAGAGCTCTTCAGTCACAGGAGGAAGGCGATTCAGGAGGATTCTTGCGATGACTTTCCCGGTGGTCGACAGCAGGGAGATTCCTCTGTAGTTACCGCAGTCAGACTGGTCACCTTTCTTGAACATGGTCACAATTACAGCGTCTCTGAGATTTCCTGGCATGATCTCCTCCTTCCAGATAAGAGAGATGAGGTCATGTATCCACGCCAGTAGTGCTTCTCTGCCATGTTTTAGAGCTTTGGCGGTGATTCCATCTGCTCCCAATGACTGGTGTTCTTCAGTTGTCGGATGGCCTTTTCAACCTCGTGCCAGGCTGGGGTTGTGCTTGTGATGGTGGCGGGTGGCATGCTGTGGTATACTCACGTCAAAGACAGAGTCTCGGTTGAGGAGATCCTCAAAGTGCTCCTTCGAGCAGGCACTGACAGCCTCTCTGTCCTTGATGAGCACCTCCCCGTTCTTGGCCAGCAGTGGGGTAGGGTGTTGGGTGCTTGGGCCATAGGTCGCCTGGACTGCGCTGAAGAATCCTCGCACGTTGTGGTTGTCGGCTAGCTGCTGGATTTCCTGAGCTTTCTCCACCCACCAGCTGTTCTTTAGGTCACGGGTTTTCTGTTGGACCTTGACCTTCAGACGTCTAAAGAGCTGCTTTCTTGCCCTCAAGTTGTGTTGCTGCTTCCAGTCCAAGAATGCCTTGCACTTGCGGCATATTAGCTCCTGGATCTCCTGGTCATTCTCGTCGAACCAGTCTTGGTGTTTCCTGGTCGAGTGACCAAGCGTCTCTTCACAGGTGTTGATTATGGAAGCTTTGAGGGTTGACCAGGCCCTGTGGGACTCTTCGTCTCTGGGTCACTGGGTACAACTGTACAGGGTGCTGGTGAGACCACACCTGGAGTACTGTGTACAGTTTTATTTAAGGAGGAATATACTTGCATTGGAGGCAGTTAGAAGGTTCACTAGGTTGATTCCTGAGATGAAGGGGTTGTCTTATGAAGAAAGGTTGAGCAGATTGGGCCTACACTCACTGAAATTTAGAAGAATGAGAGGTGATCTTATTGAAACGTGTAAGATTCTGAGGGGGCTAGGAAGGGTAGATGCGGAGAGGATGTTTCCCCACATGGGGGAATCTAGAACTAGGGGGCATAGTTTCAGAATAAGGGGTCGCACATTTAAAATGAAAATGAGGAGGAATTTCTCTCAGAGGGTTGTGAATTTTGGAATTCTCTCTATCCCAGAGAGCTGTTGAGGCTGGATCATTGAGTATATTTAAGGTAGAGATAGACAGATTTTTGAATGATATGGGGAACAGACAGTGGAGTTGAGACCAAGATTGGATCAGCCATGATCTTATTGAATGGTGGAGCGGAGCAGGCTCGAGTGGCCAAATGGCCTACTCCTGTTCCTAGTTCTTATGTTCTTATGAAAAAAGCACAGAGGGGCACACAGACAAAGAGGAATAGATAAATAGGGAGAGACACACAGACAGAGAAGAATACACAGATAGGGAGAGAAACACACTGACAGGGGAGACACATATAAACAGAGAGAAGCACAGAGACAGAGATACAGACACAGACACACAGATTGGGAGAGACGCACATACATAGACAGAAAGATGCATCGAGACAGAGATATACACACATACAGAAATACATACAAACACAGACAGAAGAGAGGCCAAGGCAGAGACTGAAACAGACAGATGGAGAGATTTAATCAGAGAACAACCTTCAACACAATTCTGTTGTTTCTGTTGGGGGTTTCTAATCAGATGGTTATCTCCACCGAAGGAATTTCGAAGGAAATGGTTCATAAGAGACAGGAATATCAGGTTTCAAAACATTTTTAAAGAAGAATCCATATGTCAACTGTGGAGGGCTCAGAGGGCAAGATGGTAAAAAAGCCTCCCCAAATATAGCTGACTAGAGAGAGGAACCTATTTTTAAACCTAATCTGCCACTCTCTATTAAAATGAGCACAGCTCCCCAATGAGCAGTAAATCTTTATTAAAATACTCATGCCAATAATTTCTGCAGGGTTTCTGCGATTTCAACAATAGCTTTCATTTATATAGCACCTTTAACGTAGTAAAACGTCCCAAGGCGCTTCACAGGAGTGTTATCAAATAAAAATTGACACCGAGCCACATAAGGAGGCATTAGGACAGGTCAAAGAGACATAGTTTAAGGAGCATCCTAAAGAAGGAGAGAGGTGGAGAGGCAGAGAGGTTTAGGGAGGGAATTTCACAGTTTAGGGCCTAGGCAGCAGAAGGCACGGTGGTGGAGCAAAGGAAGGGCGGGATGCATGAGACCCAGGTTGGAGGAATGCAGAGATCTAGAGGGATTGTAGGCAATGTTTGGCCCTGTGGGCGCCTTTAAGAGGCTGCATGGGCCATTCATGGTCGGTTTTTGTTTTGAAAAGCCAGCTGCGCGAGTTCCCTGCAGCCCCGCAGCTTATGGAGAACATTGGTTGTAGGACTGGAGGAAGTTACAGAATTAGGGAGGGGCGAGGCCCTGCAGGAATTTGAACACAAGGATAAGACATTTTTAATTGATGAATTTCCGGACTGGGAGCCAATGTAGCTCAGCGAGCAACAAGGGTGATGGGTGAATGGGACTTGGTGTGAGCTAAGACACAGCCAGCAGAGTTTTCCTCCATACCCTTGGCTTCCAGAGGAGAGGTTAAAGGAAAACTGACACTAACATTTTCCATGTGGGGGAGCTCACTGGCTTGCACCTCCCAACGACAGTGCAGGAACTCAAGGATTACAATTCCTGGCACTAAACTCTGCCTCCTAGTGCACTGTGGAACAATTCTATCAAGAAACAACCCAGGTTACATTAAATTACCCTTACGCCCCAGATGGGATTTACCAGAATGGTACCAGGGTGAGGAACCTCAGTTATCTGCAGAGAATAGAGAAGCTGGGATTGTGCTCCTTAGATCAGAGAAAATTAAGGATTACATAGGATATATGGTTTAGACACAGGCCATTCGGCCCAACCAGTTCATGCCAATGTTTATGCTCCACTCAAGCCTCCTCCCGTCTTTCCTCATCTAAATCTATCCCCATAACCCTCTATTCCCTTCTCCCTCATATGCTCGTCTAGCAAACCCCTTAAATGCATCTACACTATTCGCTTCAACCACTCCTTGTGGTAGCGAGTTCCACATTCTCACCATGCTTTGGGTAAAGAAGTTTCTTCTGAATTCCCCATTGAATTTCTTGGTGACTATCTTGTATTGATGACCTCTAGTTATGCTCTTCCCCACAAGTGGAAGCATTCTCTCTGTATCCACTCTATCAAAACCTTTCATCATTTTAAAGACCTCTATTAGGTCACCCCTCAGCCTTCTTTTTTCAAGAGAAAAGAGACCCAGCCTGTTCATCCTTTCCTGATATGTATACACTTGCATATCTGGTATCATCCTTGTAAGTCTTCTCTGCACCCTCTCCAGTGCCTCTATATCCTTTTTATAATATGGCGACCAGAACTGTACACAATGCTGTAAGTGTGGTTTAACCAAGTTCGCTACATGTTTAGCATAACTTCCCAATTTTATACCTCTAAAAATAAACCCTCGAGCTTGGTTTGCTCTTTTGATGGCCTTGCTAACCTGTGTCACAACCTTTACCAATTTGTGTATTTGTACTCCGAGATCTCTTTGTTCCTCTACCCTTCGTGGACTCTCACCCTCCAAGTAATAAATAACCTCCCTATTCTTCCTACTAAAATGTAATACCTCACATTTATCTGTGTTGAACATCATTTGCCAATTATATGCCCATTCTGCAAGTTTGTTAATGTCGTTTTTAATTTGTTGCAGTCCTCCTCAGTATTGACTATCCCCCCATAATTTGGTGTCATCCAGTTGTGTTTTTGATTCCAAAGTCTAAATCATTAATATTAAATTGTGAACAACAGTGGTTCCAGCACTGATCCTCGTGGAACACCACTACCCACCTGCCATTGTGAATAGCTACCTTTTACTCCATCTTTCTCTCTACTTTCGGTCTTGAAGCCACTAGCTATCCATTCTGCTACTTGTCCACTGACACCACATTCCCTGACCTTGTTCATCAGTCTATTATGGGGTACCTTATCGAAGGCCTTTTCAATATCTAGATAAATTACATCTACTGCATTACCATCCTCTCTGCAGCTACCCTGTTGAGCCCCCTCAGAATCTTATAAGATCACTTCTCAGTCTTCTAAACTCCAATGAGTATAGGCCGAACCTGCTCAATCTTTCTTCATATGACAACCCCTTCATCTCAGGAATCAACCTCGTGAACCTTCTCTGAACTGCCTCCAAAGCAAGCATATCCCTCCTTAAATAATACGACCAAAACTGTATGCAGTACTCCAGGTGTGATCTTACCAACACCCTGTACAGTTGCAGCAGGACTTCCCTACTTTTATACTTCATCCCCCTTGCAATAAAAGCCAACATTCCATTTGCCTTCCTGATTACTTGCTGTGCCTGCATACTAACTTTCTGTGTTTCATGCGCAAGGACCCCAGGTCCCTCTGTACCGCAGCATTTTGTAATCTCTCCCCATTTAAATAATAATTTGCTTTTTTATTTTTCCTATCAAAGTGGATAACCTCACATTTTCCCACATTATACTCCATCTGCCAAATTTTTGCCCACTCACTTAGCCTGTCTTTATCCCTTTGCAGATTCTTTGCGTCCTCCTCACAACTTATTTTCCCACCTATCTTTGTATCATCAGCAAATTTGGCTACATTACACTCAGAACCTTCATCCAAGTCATTAATATAAATTGTAAATAGTTGAGGCCCCAGTACTGATCCCTTTGGCACCCCACTTGTTACAGTTTGCCAATCTGAATACGATTCATTTATCTCAACTCTCTATTTTCTGTTAGTTAGTCAATCCTCTATCCAAGCTAATATATTACCCCCAACACAGTGCACATTCCTGTCTGAAGTAAAAAATAAAAAGAGGAAGGTGGCTCAACCATGGCTAACAAGGGAAATTAGGGATAGTGTTAAATCCAAACAAGAGGCATATAAATTGGCCAGAAAAAGCAGCAAACCTGAGGACTGGGAGAAATTTAGAATTCAGCAGAGGAGGACAAAGGGTTTAATTCGGAGGGGGAAAATAAAGTATGAGAGGAAGCTTGCAGGGAACATAAAAACTGACTGCAAAAGCTTCTATAGATATGTGAAGAGAAAAAGATTAGTGAAGACCAACGTAGGTCCTTTGCAGACAGAATCAGGTAAATTTATAATGGGGAACAAGGAAATGGCAGACCAATTGAACAAATACTTTGGATCTGTCTTCACTAAGGAAGACACAAACAACCTTCCGGAAATACTAGGGGTTCGAGGGTCTAGCGAAAAGAAGGAACTGAAGGAAATTCTTATTAGTCAGGAAATTGTGTTAGGGAAATTGATGGGATTGAAGGCCGATAAATCCCCAGGGCCTGATAGGCTGCATCCCAGAGTACTTAAGGAAGTGGCCCTAGAAATAGTGGATGCATTGGTGATCATTTTCCAACAGTCTATTGACTCTGGATCAGTTCCTATGGACTGGAGGGTAGCTAATGTAACACCACTTTTTTAAAAAGGAGGGAGAGAGAAAACGGGGAATTATGGACCGGTTAGCCTGACATTGGTGGTGGGGAAAATGTTGGAATCAATTCTTAAAGATGAAATAGCAGCGCATTTGGAAAGCGGCATGGATTTATGAAAGGGAAATCATGCTTGACAATTCTTCTAGAATTTTTTGAGGATGTAACTAGTAGAGTGGACATGGGAGAACCAGTGGTTGTGGTGTATTTGGACTTTCAAAAGGCTTTTGACAAGGTCCCACAGAAGAGATTAGTGTGCAAAATTAATGCACATGGTATTGAGGGTAATGTACTGACGTGGATAGAGAACTGGTTGGCAGACAGGAAGCAGAGAGTCGGAATAAATGGGACCTTTTCAGAATGGCAGACAGTGGGGTGCCACAAGGTTCAGTGCTGGGACCCCAGCTATTTACAATATACATCAATGATTTAGATGAAGGAATTGAATGTAATATCTCCAAGTTTGCAGATGACACGAAGCTGGGTGGCAGTGTGAGCTGTGAGGAGGATGCTAAGAGACTGCAGGGTGACTTGGACAGGTTAGGTGAGTGGGCAAATGCATGGCAGATGCAGTATAATGTGGATAAATGTGAGGTTATCCACTTTGGTGGCAAAAACAGGAAGGCAGAATATTATCTGAATGGCGACAGATTTGGAAAAGGGGAGGTGCAATGAGACCTGGGTGTCACGGTACATCAGTCATTGAAAGTTGGCATGCAGGTATAGCAGGTGGTGAAGAAGGCAAATGGCATGTTGGCCTTCATAGCTAGAGGATTTGAGTATAGGAGCAGGAAGGTCTTACGGCAGTTGTACAGAGCCTTGATGAGGCCACACCTGGAATATTGTGTTCAATTTTGGTCCCCTAATCTGAGCAAGGACGTTCTTGCTATTGAGAGAGTACAGCGAAGGTTCACCAGATTGATTCCTGGAATGGCAGGACTGACATATTAGGAGAGGCTGGATCGACTGGGCTTGTATCCACTGGAGTTTAGAAGAATGAGAGGGAATCTCATAGAAACATATAAAATTCTGACTGGATTAGACAGGTTAGATGCAGGAAGAATGTTCCCATTGCTGGGGAGTTCCAGAACCAGGGGTCATAGTCTAAGAATAAGGGGTAAGCCATTTAGGACCGAGATGAGGAGAAATTTCTTCACTCAGAGAGTGGTTAACCTGTGGAATTCTCTACCGCAGAAAGTTGTTGAGGCCAGTTCGTTAGATATATTCAAAAGGGAGTTAAATGCGGCCCTTACGGCCAATGGGATCAAGGGGTATGGAAAGAAAGCAGGAAAGGGGTACTGAGGTTGAATGATCAGCCATGATCTTATTGAATGGCGGTGCAGGCTCGAAGAGCCAAAGGGCCTGCTCCTGCATCTAATTTCTATGTTTCTATGTTTCTATCTCTTGTCTTGTGCAGTCACCTTTTTTGTGGCACCTTATCGAATGCTTTCTGGAAATCCAAATACACGACATCAACTGGTTCCCCTTTATCCACCCAGCTCATTCCATCCTCAAAGAACTCCCAGCAAATTTGTCAAACATGATTTCCCTTCCATAAAACCATGCTGACTCTGCTTGACTGCATTATGATTTCTAAATGACCTGCTACTACTTCCTTAATGACAGACTCCAGCATTTTTCCAATGACAGATGTTAGACTAACTGGTCTATAGTTTCCTGCTTTCTGTCTGACTTCTTTCTTAAATAGGGGTGTTACATTTGCGGTTTTCCAGTCCACCGGGACCACTACAGAATCCAGAATTTAGTAGATTACATCCAATGCATCCACTATCTCTGCAGCCACTCTTTTAAGACCCTAGAATGCAGGCCATCAGGACCAGGGGACCCATTAGTTTGCCTAATACTATGGCACTAAAATAGGCAGTGTTACATGAAAGATGTCATTGCACTGGAAAGGGTGCAGATGAGATTTACAAGAATGTTGCCTGGACTGGAGAATTTTGGCTATGAGGAAATGCTGGGTCTGCTTTCTTTGGAACAGAGGAGGCTGAGGGGAGCCCTGACTGAGGTGTATAAAATTCTGGGGGTCTGGATAGAGTGGATAGGAAGGACAGGATAACACTGATCATGGGGCATAGGTTTAAAGTTAATGGGGGGAGGTTTAGAGGAGATGTGAGGGGAAATTTCTTCACCCAGATGATGGTGGGGATCTGGAACTCACTGCCTCAAATGGTGGTAGAGACAGAAACCCTCACCACATTTAGAAAATACTTGGATGTGCACTTGAAGTGCCGTAACATACAGGGCTACGGACCAAGAGCTGGAAAGTGGGATTAGGCTGGATAACTCTTGGTTGGCCGGCAGAGACACGATGGGCCGAAATGGCCTCCTTCCACGCTGTAAATTTCTATGATTCTACTTTTTCTCTCGTGATTGTTTTAAGTCCCCTCCCCCCCATTATTGGGATGCTTTTATTGTCTTCTACCTTGAAGACTATTACAAAATACTTGTTCAAAGTCTCCCCATGTTTCCCATTATTAATTCCCCAGTCTCATCCTTTAAGGAACCAATGTTTACTTTAGCTACTCTCTTCCTTTAGAAGCTCGTTACTATACTTTTGCTTTCTGGATGTTCTTCTATTTTCTCCTTCAGTAAGGATACCATTATTTTTCCTGCCACCGATATTAAGCTGACTGGTCTATAATTCCCTGGACATGTTTTATCCTCCTTCTTAAATACAGATATTATGTTAGCTATTCACCAGTTCTCTGGCACTACATCTTTTTCTAACGAATTATTAAATTTGTGTAGTAATGTCTTTGCTATCTCTTCTCTAGATTCTTTTAAAATGCGTGGACGTAATCCATCCAGGCCAGGGGTTTTATCCTCTTTGAGTTTGATTAGTTTATTTAATATATCCCTTCTTTTATTATAAATGTACTTATCTCATTACTAATCTCATCATCCAATGTACTGTCCACCTGTTTTATCTCCCTGGTAAACACTGAAGCCAAATAATTATTTCATATTTCTGCCATCTCTCTATTGTTAGCTGTTGGACTGTACAGCCACCTAAGAACTCATGCTAAGAGTGGAAGCAAGTCTTCCTCGATTCCGAGGGACTGCCTATGATGATGATGATGATGATTGTTACCTGTGGTATTATCCTGTCTACCCTTTAATGGCCTTATTCCCATCCCAACCTTCCTTTTTTTTAAATTGAAGTGCCTGTAAAATATTTTACTATTTTGTTTTATGTTCCTTGATAATTTAATTTCATAGTTCCACTTTGTCTTCCTAATTGTTTTTTTGACCTCTCCTAATCTTTTCATATTCTCGCTTATCATACACTCCCCTGCTGTCTTAATGTACGCCTCTTTCCTTACCCTCAATTGTTCCCTTATAGCTTTATTCATCCGTGGAGTCTCATTAGTGTTTAGTTTGTTCTTTCCTTTTAGTGGAATATATTGTTCCTGCACTTGGTTGAAAATCGTTTTAAATGTTTCCCATTGCTGTTCTACATCATTTTTTTGCCAATATTGTTGCCCATTTTATTTTCTCAAGTTCTATTCTCAGCCCCTCAAAATCAGCTTTTCTCCAATCTATTACTTTGGTTTTTGTCATGCTATGTCCTTCTCAAATATCATCTTAAAGCGTATTATATTATGGTCACTATTGCCTCAATGTTCCCCTACTTTTACTTCTCTTATCTGCTCTGGTTCATTCCACATTACTAGATCCAATTGCGAATCCTCCCTTGTTGGACTTTTTATATATTGGGTTAGAAAGGAGTCCTGTACACATTGTAGGAACTCCATTCCCTTATCCCCTTTGCCTATCTCTTCTGGTCAATTAATATCGGGATAGTTGAAATCACCCATGATTATTATTCTATATTTTTTTACTAATTTTCCTAATTTATCTGCATATTTCTTTCTCCAACTCCCTAAGGGGAGATTTAATCGAGGTGTTTAAGATTATATGGAGTTTTGATAAGAGTAAATAAGGAGAAATTGTTTCCACTGGTAGAAGGGTCAGTAACCAGAGTGCCATCAGCCAGCAGTTGGAGACGCCGGCCACACCCACCCCTCCCACGGAAGGTTTTAGTCCCCCTGCCAGAAGCTTGTCTAGTTTACTGGGCTGAAATTGTTGAACTTGATGTTGAGACCAGAAGGCTGTAAAGTACCTGCTCGAAAGATGAGGTGCTGTTCCTTGAGCTTACATTGAGCTTCATTGGATCAGTGTAGAATGGAAGAACCTGGCCTCAGACCAATGCTGAACATAGGTTGTTAGACATGTCAAGAACAGGTGAAACATGGAAATCGATAGCAGTGTCAAAATCCATGGGTCTTGGCAACCATAACCACAGACTGAACACTTTTGCTCATATTGAGTGCCAACTGTAATGAGTTGAATGGTCAGGAACAGGGCTACAAAGGTCCTAATACTATTGAATACCCCATTCATGATACAGGACTACCTTACCTTGTATAGTAAACCAGCATAACCACTACCCCCATTATTGGATGGAAGCTATTGATGATTCTGCTATCCCCATTTACACCTCTTCTAGACCCATCTTTTGTTTCTTTACTTGTTCCATTACCATCTCCTTTTGCCTTGCACCGTTACCCCTCTCCTGCCTTCCACCCTATTGCACACCTTCCCTTTTGTTCTTTCCTCCCATTCCTCCACTTTCCCTGCCTCTGCACTTGCTTAAAAACTGTTACATCGGTAACATTTTTTGGTTCTGATGATCGACCTGAAACGTTAACTCTGTTTCTCTCTCCACAGATGCTGCCTGACCTGCTGAGCACTTACAGCATTTTCTGCTTTTATTTCAGATTTCCAGCAGCCGCAGTATTTTGCTTCTGTCTTCAATGCTATCTTCTGATTCCCCTTCGTCCACCCCCACACTTGTCTTGCCTATCTTATTAGTTCTGCATTGTACTTTTTGCCTGGGTGCTTACTGACAGAAGGGCTGCTGCTGTGTCTCAGATGCCCTCACTACATCACCCCGTCTGCCAAGAGCCTGACTGTAGCACCAATTACCATGCAGTTCAATCTTTTGTTCCAAACATCTGTTATTCTGTCACGTTGCAAATCCACAAGGTCCAGAATTTGTGGTCAGTGTTACCCCGTTTAAAATAAAACACTGTCAACCCACTCCAAGGTCAAAATCTCAACTGACACTCCAGTGCAGTAGTGAGGGAGTGCTGGACTGTTGGAGGTGACATTTTTCAGATGAGACGTTAAACCGAGGCCCCGGCTGCCCTTTCAGTTGGACGTAAAAAATCCCATGGCACTATTTCGAAGAAGAACAGGAAGTTCTCCCTGGTGTCCTGGCCAATATTCATCCCTCAACCAACATCCCTAAAAGCAGATTATCTGATCATTATCTCATTGCTGTTCGTGGGAGCTTGCTGTGTGCAAATTGGCTGCCGTGTTTCCTACAGTGACTTCAAGAAATATTTCATTTACTGTAAAGCTCTTTGGGATGTTCTACAGTCAGAAAAGGGGCTATATAAATGCAAGTTGTTTTTATCTTTATTGAATTGACATCCATCAGTAAATCTAGGCTTTCCTGTGTCTTTAAAATAAAATCCCAAAAGTTAATCTGCCCTGCATCCATTCTGCTATGTGGAATCACATGCTAATTATTTTTTTCTTTTGGAGAATGTTGTACTTGTTAAAGGGATGACAGCACTGAACGTGTTACGTCTTGAATAAAGAGTCAGACTAGATACTGCAAGCTCAAAGTAAAGTGTGACTGTAGTCCTTTATTACAGATCTCAGAGTGCCTCTCCAGCCTGTGAGGCCTCCTTATATACAGGTGCTCCCAAGAAATTGTGGGATCCCTTGGGACGCCAGGGGATAAGCCCTCTGGTGGTTAGACATGGTATTTACAGGTTTACATACATAACAGAACAGATTTCCATTTTAGACATACGTTGTCAGCATCAAACCCTCCTAGGACCACATTCAATTTGCAACCTCGCCCTCGTTTTCTAGTTTTCTCGCCTCTTCTCCGAGATTGCTTGCTGGGACTAGTTCCATTGTCCCAAAGAAGCTTCCAGCACCTCATCCAAGCGGCCATTCTTTGTGTGCGAGCTAATACACTGTGGTAGGCATCGAGGCGGAGTCCAAGACGCGTACCAGCGCGTTTTTCAGTGAGGTCACTAGGCACTGATAAGGAACAAGGAAACAAAACTGGCTTTTTTTAAAAAAGGGATTATGGCCAACTAGCCAGACTCAAATCAGTACAGACCAGAACCTGAAGCTGGCACCTTCTAATCTGCATGCCAGCGCTATGTGTCAAGTTCAATATTAACAGTTTCAACAGCCTGGTACAATCTCCAGCTTTGCAGTAAGCAAGAGTCGTTAATTCACTGGGACTGAGCCCAGTAAATGGCTCCTTGCTGTTTATATGTCTACAATCATGCTTGAAATTGACATCAACCGTCAATTTCTAAGACGAGTCCAACCAGGGGTATAAATGTGACTAATAACAAACAGTCCGTGTGTCTAATTCTTATTCAACAGTCTTAATGGAAAAATTGCATTAAGGAAAAAAAAACAGCATAATTAAATAAGATTGGACTGATCCCCTGCTGGAAACCAGGAATTAGTGAGTGCGAGTGACTTTAATATGCACATAGATTGGGTTAACCAAACTGGAAGCAATACGGTAGAGAAGGATTTCCTGGAGTGCATAAGGGATGGTTTTTTAGACCAATATGTCGAGGAACCAACTAGGGGGGAGGCCATCTTAGACTGGGTGTTGTGTAATGAGAGAGGATTAATTAGCAATCTCGTTGTGCGAGGCCCCTTGGAAGAGTGACCATAATATGGTGGAATTCTGCATTAGGATGGAGAATGAAACAGTTAATTCAGAGACCATGGTCCAGAACTTAAAGAAGGGTAACTTTGAAGGTATGAGGCGTGAATTGGCTAGGATAGATTGGCGAATGATACTGAAGGGGTTGACTGTGGATGGGCAATGGCAGACATTTAGAGACCGCATGGATGAACTACAACAATTGTACATTCCTGTCTGTCGTAAAAATAAAAAAGGGAAGGTGGTTCAATCGTGGCTATCAAGGGAAATCAGGGATAGCATTAAAGCCAAGGAAGTGGCATACAAATTGGCCAGAAATAGCAGCGAACCCGGGGACTGGGAGAAATTTAGAACTCAGCAGAGGAGGACAAAGGGTTTGATTAGGGCAGGGAAAATGGAGTACGAGAAGAAGCTTGCAGGGAACATTAAGACGGATTGCAAAAGTTTCTATAGATATGTAAAGAGAAAAAGGTTAGTAAAGACAAACGTAGGTCCCCTGCAGTCAGAATCAGGGGAAGTCATAACGGGGAACAAAGAAATGGCGGACCAATTGAACAAGTACTTTGGTTCGGTATTCACTGAGGAGGACACAAACAACCTTCCGGATATAAAAGGGGTCGGAGGGTCTAGTAAGGAGGAGGAACTGAGGGAAATCCTTATTAGTCGGGAAATTGTGTTGGGGAAATTGATGGGATTGAAGGCCGATAAATCCCCAGGGCCTGATGGACTGCATCCCAGAGTACTTAAGGAGGTGGCCTTGGAAATAGTGGATGCATTGACAGTCATTTTCCAACATTCCATTGACTCTGGATCAGTTCCTATGGAGTGGAGGGTAGCCAATGTAACCCCACTTTTTAAAAAAGGAGGGAGAGAGAAAACAGGGAATTATAGACCGGTCAGCCTGACATCGGTAGTGGGTAAAATGATGGAATCAATTATTAAGGATGTCATAGCAGTGCATTTGGAAAGAGGTAATATGATAGGTCCAAGTCAGCATGGATTTGTGAAAGGGAAATCATGCTTGACAAATCTTTTGGAACTTTTTGAGGATGTTTCCAGTAGAGTGGACAAGGGAGAACCAGTTGATGTGGTATATTTGGACTTTCAGAAGGCTTTCGACAAGGTCCCACACAAGAGATTAATGTGCAAAGTTAAAGCACATGGGATTGGGGTAGTGTGCTGACATGGATTGAGAACTGGTTGTCAGACAGGAAGCAAAGAGTAGGAGTAAATGGGGACTTTTCAGAATGGCAGGCAGTGACTAGTGGGGTACCGCAAGGTTCTGTGCTGGGGCCCCAGCTGTTTACACTGTACATTAATGATTTAGACGAGGGGATTAAATGTAGTATCTCCAAATTTGCGGATGACACTAAGTTGGGTGGCAGTGTGAGCTGCGAGGAGGATGCTATGAGGCTGCAGAGTGACTTGGATAGGTTAGGTGAGTGGGCAAATGCATGGCAGATGAAGTATAATGTGGATAAATGTGAGGTTATCCACTTTGGTGGTAAAAACAGAGAGACAGACTATTATCTGAATGGTGACAGATTAGGAAAAGGGGAGGTGTAAAGAGACCTGGGTGTCATGGTACATCAGTCATTGAAGGTTGGCATGCAGGTACAGCAGGCGGTTAAGAAAGCAAATGGCATGTTGGCCTTCGTAGCGAGGGGATTTGAGTACAGGGGCAGGGAGGTGTTGCTACAGTTGTACAGGGCCTTGGTGAGGCCACACCTGGAGTATTGTGTACAGTTTTGGTCTCCTAACCTGAGGAAGGACATTCTTGCTATTGAGGGAGTGCAGCGAAGGTTCACCAGACTGATTCCCGGGATGGCGGGACTGACCTATCAAGAAAGACTGGATCAACTGGGCTTGTATTCACTGGAGTTCAGAAGAATGAGAGGGGACCTCATAGAAACGTTTAAAATTCTGACGGGGTTAGACAGGTTAGATGCAGGAAGAATGTTCCCAATGTTGGGGAAGTCCAGAACCAGGGGACACAGTCTAAGGATAAGGGGGAAGCCATTTAGGACCGAGATGAGGAGGAATTTCTTCACCCAGAGAGTGGTGAACCTGTGGAATTCTCTACCACAGAAAGTTGTTGAGGCCAATTCACTAAATATATTCAAAAAGGAGTTAGATGAAGTCCTTACTACTAGGGGAATCAAGGGGTATGGTGAGAAAGCAGGAATGGGGTACTGAAGTTGCATGTTCAGCCATGAACTCATTGAATGGCGGTGCAGGCTAGAAGGGCCGAATGGCCTACTCCTGCACCTATTTTCTATGTTTCTATGTTTCTATGATTCATTTCATCCTTTAACCTTGCCAATACCGTAAAACTTTTGCAGTTTTCAAATTGGACTCAAGATTTTTTTTCATTGCACATTACTTCACACATGGGCATGGTGGAAGAGCGATCCTAAGGATGAAGGTTTATAATTATGAAGAGAGAGGTGAAAGATGAAGGCGGTAAAGAAGATTAAAGCAAGGAAGGAAATTGTCATGTATCTGACATTACTGTATATAACTGTATCTTACCATGCTATACATGACTGTAACTGGATATGACCTGTAACAATAAGCATATCTTACCACCAGGGGTGCACTTGCAGGTGACACTCCATACCTGTCCCACTGAGGTACATAAAGAGAGGTCTCAGGCAAGTGCAGCACGGCAGAGCTGGAATTAAAGGTGCAGGTCCTGAGTGACCTTGACTTCAGCATGTCTCTCGTGTAAGTCAGTACATTAGAGTCAGGACTTAACAGTGGCGACGAGTTACGGAATCACAGAATCCACAGAATGGCTACCAACAGCTCAGATGAGAAATACAATGCTGGAGACAATTGGGAGGACTTTATAGAAAGGCTCCAGCAAAGCTTTGTGACCAAAGACTGGCTGGCCGACGATAAGGCAGACAAGGGAAGAGCCCATCTTTTGACCAGCTGTGGCTCGAAAACATACGCTTTAATGAAAGACCTGCTGGCACCCGAGAAATCAGCAAACAAGTCATTTGAGAAGTTAAGCACACTGGTGAGAGACCACCTGAAGCCAGCGAGCAGCCTACACCTGGCCAGACACAGGTTCTACAACTACAGACGTTGTGTGGGCCAAAGCATACCCGACTTCGTGGCGGAACTTCGGAGGCTGGCTAGTTCATGTGAGTTCCCCGATGAACTAAGGAGAGAAGTACTGAGAGATTTTTTTATTGAAGGAATAGGCCACGCAGGCATATTCCGAAAGCTTATAGAGACTAAGAACTTGACTCTAGAGGCAGCAGCACTGGTCGCACAGACGTTCTTGGCAGGCGAAGAAGAAACGAGGCCAATCACACCTCATCAACCCACAATGCGAGCAATCAACAACAGGTTGAGAGAAGCTCAAGGGAGATCAGCCAGACGCAGCTCATCCTTTGGAAACAATGGAAACGGTCTGTGTTAGAGATGTGGGGGAAGGCACTCAATCAGGGTGTGCCGATTTCAGCATGCCGTTTGCAGAAAGTGCAACTACACAGGGCATCTGGCCCACATGTGCAGAAAAACAGCAGCCCGGCTGGTAAAAGAATCGGAAGGGTCGGAAAGCGGACCAGAAGATGGTTGGAACAGTGCACTAGACGCCGAGGTACAGCGGGTTAACACGATCAATGTCCACTGTTCTTACACCAAGACGCCTCCAATTATGATGAGGGTTCTACTCAACGGGATACCCGTCAACATGGAACTGGACACGGGGGCCAGTCAATCCCTCATGAGCGTTCAACAATTTGAACAGCTGTGGCCGCACAAAAGCAACAGACCAAAACTCACAAAGGTCGACACCAAACTAAGGACCTATACTAAAGAAATCGTCCCACCCTTGGCAGCGCCATGCTCTCGGTCACACACAAAGGGATGGTGAACCGACTTTCCCTGTGGATTGTCCCCGGGGATCTCCCAGCCCTGTTGGGGAGAAGCTGGCTAGCAGAATTTAATCGGAAATTGGATGATGTTCACGCCATGTCGTCAGAGGAACGGACCTCCTGCTCAACAGTTCTAAGCCATTTTGAACATCTCTTTCAGCCAGGTGTGGGCACCTTCAAAGGGGCTAAAGTTAGAATCTACATCACACAGAATGCCAGACCGGTCCATCACAAGGCTAGAGCTGTGCCTTATGTGGTGAGGGAAAAGATTGAAAACGAACTGGACCGGCTTCTGCGGGAAGGCACAATTTCTCCCATGGAATTCAGCGACTGGGCAAGCCCCATCATCCCCGTCATGAAGCCTGATGGATCCGTGCGAATCTGTGGGGATTACAAGTCTACCATAAACAGAGTCTCCCTACAGGACCTATACCCGCTGCCCAGAGCGGAGGACCTATTTGCCACGTTGGCTGGAGGAAAACCTTTCTCGAAACTGGACCTCACATCTGGATATATGACGCAAGAACTGACCGAAGAGTCTAAGCTACTCACCACCATCAACTCACATTGAGGCCTTTTTGTGTACAATCGATGCCCATTCGGCATCAGGTCAGCAGTTGCTATATTCCAGCGCAACATGGAGAGTCTGCTCAAGTCCATCCCGGGGACAGTTGTGTTTCAAGATGACATACTCATCACGGGCAGGGACACCGACTCTCATCTCCGCAATCTTGAGGAAGTACTAAGTCGATTGGATCGGGTAGGCCTAAGAGTTAAGAAATCCAAGTGTCTGTTTCTCGCACCTGAGGTTGAATTTTTGGGCAGAAGGATTGCCGCTGATGGAATCCATCCAACCGAATCCAAAACCAAAGTGATTCGCCTGGCACCCAGGCCCCGGAATGTCTCGGAACTGCGCGCCTTTCTCGGGCTACTCAATTGGGAACTTTATGCAGAACTTGAGCACGCTGCTGGAGCCTCAACACGTGCTACTCAGAAAGGGGTGCAAATGGTTTTGGGGGGACTCCCAAGAACGCGCCTTCAGTAAGGCACGCAACCTTCTATGTTCCAAGAGTGTTTTAGCATTTTTTGACCCAGGTAAAAAGTTAGTCCTTACGTGTGATGCGTCAGCATACGGGGTCGGGTGCGTTTTACAGCACATCAATGATGCGGGTAAATTGCAGCCCGTTGCTTATGCCTCCAGGTCACTTTCGTGGGCGGAGCGCGGGTACGGTATGGTTGAGAAGGAGGCGCTCGCGTGCGTGTACGGTGTCAAATAGATGCACCAATACCTTTTTGGGGCCAAGTTTGTATTAGAAACCGACCACAAACCCCTCACATCCCTACTATCCGAGTGCAAGGCAATCAACACCAACGCCTCGGCGCGCATTCAGCGGTGGGCACTCATGCTGGCGGCTTACGACTACACAATAAGGCACAGACCAGGCACAGACAACTGTGCCGATGCACTTAGCAGGCTACCCCTGGTGACCACAGAAGGGTCCGATGAACAGGACTGTGAGATGGTCATGGCAATCAATGCCTTTGAATCCACAGGTTCGCCCATGACGGCTCGCCAAATCAGAGCCTGGACGACCAGCGACCCTACGTTATCTCTAGTTAAAAGATGCATTTTAACCGGTGACTGGCAGAGGCTTCTGATGCCTGCCCCGAGGAGGTCAAACCCTTCCATAGGTGCATGCATGAACTCTCACTGCAGGCAGACTGCCTGAAGTGGGGCAGCCGAGTAGTTATGTCCTTACGAGGCAGGGAGCGTTTGTTCGGGAGCTCCATCGCGAGCACCCGGGGATCATCTTTATGAAGGCCATAGCCAGATCTCATGTCTGGTGGCCTGGCATTGATGCGGACTTGGAGCTCTGCGTCCGTCGGTGCACCATTTGTGCCCAACTCAGTAATGCCCCCAGGGAGGACTCTCTAAGCCCCTGGCCCTGGCCCACCAAACCGTGGTCGTGGGTGCATGTAGACTATGCGGGCCCATTCATGGGCAAAATGTTCCTCGTAGTCGTTGATGCATTTTCAAAATGGATCGAGTGCACCATTTTAAACTCGAGCACCACCTCCACCACTGTGGAGAGCCTTAGAACCATGTTTGCAACGCATGGTATTCCTGACATATTGGTCAGCGATAATGGTCCGTGCTTCACCAGCACAGAATTTCACGATTTTATAGTTGACCACAGTATAAATCACGTTAAGACGGCACCTTTCAAGCCGGCCTCCAATGGCCAGGTGGAGCGAGCAGTGCAGATCATTAAACAAGGCATGCTCAGAATCCAAGGTCCCACGCTGCAGAGCCGCCTGTCACGACTGCTGCTGGTATACAGATATCGTCCGCATTCGTTGACTGGGGTTCCCCCTTCATCACTATTGATGAAACGAACCTTAAAGACCAGGCTCTCGTTAATCCTCCCAGACATGCATGAAATTGTTGAGGCTAAGCGTCAAAAGCTAACCGAGTACCGTGACCGAAATTCGAGGGGGAGGTGGAATGAGATAGGGGACAAAGTGTTTGTGCTAATCTATGGCCGGGGTCCCAAATGGCTTGCAGGGACAGTAACAGACAAAGAGGGAAACAGGCTACTGGTTGTACAAATGGACAATGGCCAAACCTGCCGGAGTCATGTAGACCAAGTAAAAAGTAGATTCACTGATAACACTGAAGAAGCAGAGTCAGACTACAATGTGGAACTCGCACCACACCTGGTGGACAGACAGGTGGAACAAACTGAGGAAAGGGCAGTCTCAACAGACAGCCCAGGCGAGATATCAGCAATCACACCGAACGAAAAACAGGCACCTTGGCAAACAATTGAACCACAACTAAGACGCTCCACACGAGAGCGCAGACCACCTGAGAGACTGAATCTATAAAGGCAATAAGACCTTGGGGGAAGGTGATGTCATGTATCTCACATTACTGTATATAACTGCATCTGGATATGACCTGTAACAATTAGCATACCTTACCACCAGGGGTGCACTTGCAGGAGACACTCCATACCTGTCCCACTGAGGTATATAAAGGGAGGTCTCAGGCAAGTGCAGCACTGGAGAGCTTGACTTCAGCATGTGTCTCGTGTAAGTCAGTACATTAGAGTCAGGACTTAACAGAAAGAAAGAAGTAAAGAAAGAAGGAAAGAAAGCAAGAAGGAAAGAAAGAAGGGAAGAAGTAAAGAAAAAAGGAAAGAAGGAAAGATGGGAAGAAAATATATTTATATCATGCCCTTTCCGCTATGGTTGGTGAATTTGTCAACAAGGCCACAAAGTTAGGATTAGCATTGGAAGCATAAAAGAGTTATTTATTCACTCAAAAATATTTTTAGAATATTGAATACATTAACGTAAGTGACTATTGAAGGCAAGTCAATCACAACATTTAATATGGAATTAGGTAAATACTTGGGAAAGGAAAAAAATATTGAAGGATACAAGGAAAAGAGCAAGGAAATGGGTCTAGAGTAGACAGCTCCAATATGGAATAGCACAAATGGGCTCCTCCTGCACTGAAATTTCTATCACTCTATGTGGAACAGCGAGGCAGTGTAGTCCCACAGTGTTGGCAAATCCAAGGGAGAGCTGGATAGATCTTTGGACAAAAGAAGCCATTGAGGAGTTTGAGAGAAAGAGCTGAGATTGGTAGTTTTCAATTTTGGGACCTGACGGTTAGATGATAATGGTCTTTCCATTGGTAAAAGAGCCGATAGTACTATTTCAATTCACATAGGGGTGAGAAATGCCCCAGTGCCGTGATTGGGGGCGGTAACCAACTCGGGGCGGAACTTCCTGTGCCCAGCGCGGAACTCCCACTCCGGCTGCGAAATTGCGATTACCACCCCTCACAGGAAGTGGAGCAGAATCTCAAGTTCTGGGGCAGGTTCTGGGGCAAGTTGGTCAGCGCTATGCAGCTGCTCTGGGTAGTGTTTCAATGAACCTCCCCTTCGGTTAAAGTGGAGGGCTGCTGCGCACTCCGCCGGGACTCTGATGGCCTCCACAGGACCACCAGGGCGGCATGGTACCGAGGCCACAACCCGGCATCCAAAATGGAGTGCTGGGCTGCATGATGGCGGCCTGGACCGCGCAAGGCAGGCAGACGTCGAGCCGACCGGTGAGTCTGCCAAACCGCCAAGATGGCGGCGCAGGGCGCTCCCCACCTCCCCTTTAACTTCCGCCTCCATGAGCAGATGTCGGTCCAGTTTGTGACCCGCGAAGCTGGCGCTGACAGGGCTCATGGGGCAAAGGGCAATGTCCGCCACGGGGCGGAAAGGGTTCGGTGCTCAGCGCTAAGGGGTCGCTGTGCACGGCGATGGCGTCATAGCCGATTATGACAGCACGCCGGTAGTGCTGCCCCTCCCCGGATGAAAACTCTTTTGCGCACTATTAGCGCCCCCACAGGCGTTAACGGGCATCGCAAAACTGGGCAATTTCAACCCCTTAAGTGTCCTGGCCGCATTCATCCCTCAACCATCACCATCTGAACAAGTCAACATGGTCATTTATCCCATCGCTACTTGGAAGCCTTTTATTTGCAATAAGTCGCTCCCGCATTGACCTACATAACAACAGTGAGTTTATTGTAAAAATTAATCATTGGCTGTGAAGCACTTTGGGACGTCCTGAGGACATGAAAGATTATATATTACTGCTCATTCTTGCTTTTTTCCAGTTCTAAATATTTCTACATATCTATTTCATCCACTAAAAT
This sequence comes from Pristiophorus japonicus, assembly GCF_044704955.1. Classification (NCBI taxonomy): domain Eukaryota; kingdom Metazoa; phylum Chordata; class Chondrichthyes; family Pristiophoridae; genus Pristiophorus; species Pristiophorus japonicus. The sequence goes on along the minus strand of NC_091983.1, from coordinate 199,657,026 downwards.
AATTGCTTCATTGAAGATAAATATTTTATTAAATAACTGTACCTTGCACTTTGTTTTATAGGAAGTACAAGTTTGAAACAGAGGAGGTACTATTATCCAGCGTGAAATGAAGGTGTAGAATTATAGAATCATACAGCACAGAGGGAGGCCATTCGGCCCATCTTGCCTGTGCCGGCTCTTTGAAAGAGCTATCGAATTAGTCCCACTCCCACTTCTCTTTCCCCACGGCCCTGCAAATGTTTCCTTTTCAAGTATATATGCAATTCCCTTTTGAACGGCATTACAGACTGATTTAAAATCTCACTGAGATTTGCTATTCTTTTCAGTGCTGATGTGAACAAAAACTGCAATTGTCACTCCTTCCCTCTTCCCGAACCCCCCACCCTCACAAAAATTCAGAAACATTTGCTGTTAAAATTCCGACCATCACTGCTCCCAGCTTCTTCGTGGAGACCAGGAAAAGAGAGAAAAAAAAATTGAAAAAGTTGGAAAAATACAGCAGGTCCGTCATCAACTGAAAGGAGAAAAAGCAGCTTGACAGAGCTGAAATCTGAAGTTTGTCAGCCTCTTTGTAGGACTGAGGATAAGCTGGGGTTGTTCTCCTTAGAGCAGATAAAATTGAGAGGAGATTTGATAGAGGTGTTCAAAATCATGAGGGGTCTGGACAGAGTAGATAGAGAGAAACTGTCGCCATTGGCAGAAGGGACGAGAACCAGAGGACACAGATTTAAGGTGGTTGGCAGAAGAACCAAAGGCGACATGAGGAAATACTTTTTTATGCAGCGAGCGGTTAGGATCTGGGATGCACTGCCTGAAAGGGTGGTGGGGGCAGGTTCAATCATGGCTTTCAAAAGGAAATTGGATAAGTACCTGAAGGAAATAAAATTCTGGGCTACGGGGAAAGGGCGGGGGAGTGAGACTAGCTGAGGTGCTCTTGAGAGAGCCGGCACGGGCTCGACGGGCCAAATGGCCTCCTTCTGTGCTGTAATCATTCTGTGATTCTATGAAGAACGACAGGTAAAAGTAAGAACCGGTCTGCTGACTCCTGTCATAGAGATGCACCCACAGGGTTTAGTGGCCGAGATTTTTCCCTTCGGTGCCGGGAGCGCATGTCGGGAAACTATGCAGACCCCAAGTTGTGTGATTTTCCAACAAATTAATTTTAATGGTTGGAACGTCACAGGCCGGTGGGGCCTTCAATCTCACGATATGCTCTCAGCATGTGTCAGCAGCACTGAAGCAGAAAATCCCAGCCCAGTGAACAAAGTTCTTTTAATCATCCTGAACGTTTTATTTTAGAAATGTGATCACAGGCCATTGAACTCATTCATTGCTCCTTTGTGACAGGGCTGCTGTGCCTCACTCTTAATTGTTACCTCTTGTTCTCCTCTCCACCACCTCCCCACCCCCACCTCCTCATTTAAAGGGGCTTCGCTCACCTTCAGCTTCCAGTTCTAACAAGGGGCGTCCCAAACTGAAACATTAACCTGTCTTCCCTTTGTTCAGCTGCTGTGTCTTCTCAGCTTTTTCCAGTTCCATTTTGGATTTCCAACAGTGGCAGTTTCCAATATTTTTTTTATCTCTTAGGAAGAGCAGATTCCTGATTTGTCACAAAACTTGGATCAGGAGTTATGCGCACTCTGGGATTTAAAAAAAAAGAAAAGTACAACTTGGAAACTTTTACTGACTGTTCAGATTTATTCTGAATCATCCAGAACCCCATTTTTTTTTTTAAAGAGTGCTATCTTCACATAACCGATGGGTTTGAGGCTGCGAGGTTTCGAGATCTGCCTGCCGCGGGATTTGGCTGCCAAATGCCTGGCACAGAAAACAACTCATCTATCCGCCTCATCCGGCTTTCAGCACAAAAGGTCGTGGAAATCTGGAACTATCTCCCACAAAATGCTGTGGAGGCTGGGGGGGGGGGCAATTGAAACTTTCAAGACTGAAATTGATAGATTATTGTTAGATAAGGGTATCAAGAGCTATGGAGCAAAGGCGGGAGAAAATTAAGTTGAGGTGCAGCTCAGCCATGATCTAATTGAATGCTGGAACAGGCCCAAAGAGTGGCCTCCTCCTGTTCCAAATGTTACAATGCGATATGTGAGTCCAGAATCGGGCTCTTCACCCATCATAATAACTGAGACTCAGTTGGGAACAGTAGCATTGTGGTTAATCCAGGGGTGTGGACTAATGATCTAGAGATGTGAGTTCAATTCCCACCACGGCAGTTGGGGAATTTAAATTCAATTAAATAAATCTGGATTAATAAGCTGTATCAGTAATGGTGATAAAAACCCATCTGGTTCACTAATGTCCTTTAGGGAAGGAAACCTGCCATCCTTACCCAGTCTGGCCTATATGTGGTTGACTCTCAACTGCTCTCTGAAATGGCATAGCAAGCCACTCAGTGGTTTTCAAGAAGGTGGCGGTGAGGGCAACTAATTGGCCAATAAATGCTGGCCTTGCTGGTGATGCCCACATCCCATGCACGAATAATAATTTTTTAAATCTTCAGCCAATTCAACGGGAGACTCCATCACGACTAAGAAGTGAAAGAACATTCGGAAAGCACGCTGTGATAATATAAATCACGTCTCTGCGCATCACAATACTGTTTTTACATGATCTCATTGATGATGATGGGGATAATGCACAGCTTGACTCTCACCGAGAAAAGGCACTAGTTTGCAACAAAAAAAATTGAATGTGCTACAAAAGATACTGATTGTAATTTTCTGGCAGGAAGGTTTCAAAACACTTAAGCAGTCTAGGCTCCTCAGTAGGACCGCCTTCACTGTAGGATCGCCTACACTGTAGGACAGCTCCTCAGTAGCACCGTCTCCACTGTAGGACCACCTCCAATGTAGGACCGCCTCCACTGTAGGACAGCTCCTCAGTAGCACCGTCTCCACTGTAGGTCCACCTCCAATGTAGGACCACCTCCACTGTAGGACAGCTCCTCAGTAGCACCGTCTCCACTGTAGGACCACCTCCAATGTAGGACCGCCTCCACTGTAGGACAGCTCCTCAGTAGCACCGTCTCCACTGTAGGACCACCTCCAATGTAGGACCGCCTCCAATGTAGGACCGCCTCCACTGCAGGACAGCTCCTCAGCCTCCACTGTAGCAGTCTGCCAGCCCTCACCATCAAGGCTCACCCATAAAAAATGCCCATTCAGACCACAGAGTGCCTAACACCTCCAGGAGAGAGGAAAGAAATATTATCACAGCAAACTGATGAGAAAAAAATGGAGTATAATTGATGGACAAAGTTTGAAAATATTGAAGAGAAGTAGAAGCTCTTTTACTTCTTCAATGCCAAGAGGAAGGGGCACTAATACTGGGGCCCTCCTTCTTTATGGCTTCACTTCAAACGCATTATAGAATGTATTTTAAACAACAATCACTTCTTACCACATGGCTGCTTCTCTATGAGGTGTGTTGGTACGTTAACCATGTTTTGACAAATGGTGATAAAAGCTCTATGTAACTCATCTTGGATAAGGATCCTCTATTTAAATGTAATTCCATACACTTAGTGACTGGGCCGTGGTTTGGTCCATTGGAATCCAGTGGCTGGGTCAGAATTATTCTTGGATTGGGCAAGTGTTTATTTGGCCTCAGCAATGGAATGCATTGGGTTGGAACATATTTAAAAGTTGCATCTCTCCCTCAGTCCGTTTTGAGGGGAACTTGAGCAGTTTCAATCCAGTTCCAAGCGTTCATATCCAATTCACATTGTTGGGTGAACGTCTCCTCTCTCCGTTACCTGTAAGGATCCAATGTGAAACGGGCAGCCTCAGACCAGCTTAATGGAAGCAGATCGACAGCACACAACTCTCTTCAACAACCTCACTCAGAGGGCGGAAGGGTCCTGATTTTGGGAAATAAATCTACAAGGGTACAGCAAAGGGCGCTCCTCTGACGTCGTGGGTCAAGGGACCAATTGGGCAATTACCCAATGGTTTATCCAGCAGGCTCGCATAACAAGAGTCAAAGGTTAAAACATTAGGAAGTTTGGAGTAAGTTAGGAAGTGAGGCAGACTTTTTTTTTACACAAAGGGCAGCTGCATCTCTAGATTGAGGAATATGGTGAGAAGGCAGGTAGATAGCAGCATTGCCAAAACACAGTGCCCCATTGGGAGTCTTACAGTAGCTATGAGGTGGACTGGAACAAGCTACCTTGAAATTCCTGCCTAGACACTGCATTGGGAATCTCTGAGAATCGCAACATTGAGGTTGGTTGACATCCATCAATGGATCTGTTGGGTCAAAGGGCATTTTCCTGAACACTCTTGTGTAAATTGAAAGGATATTGTCTCCACACAATCGCAGGCTTGTGAGGCAAGAGCTTTCCTCACTAAAGCAAGCCATCTACAGTTGGTGAAGGGTCCAATCGCTGTTTCTTTCATTCTTTTATCAAGAAATTACAGAAAAATGTAACAGCTTCAGACAGCAATAAACAAAGTATCCTGTGACACCCAAAGGTCTGCATGCCTCTCTCATCGACACATCCTGGCCCAATGAGAAGCCAGCAGCACCATGCCCTGTGATTCAAGGCTTCATTCCAGTCATTCAACTTCTGCCAAACACACACACAAAATGAGGTCGATGGATACAGAAACAAAACGACCTTCAAATCTGATTGCTAAACATGTTGGGTGTTGAATGCATCGTTAAAAGGAAGCATTCATCTCAACACCCACATTTTTACCTCTGGCCCAGGGGTGCTGAAAATAATCCATTGTTGTTTGAATATTTAATTCTTTTCTTCCTCGGTCAGGGACCTCCTGGATATATTTAGACTGATTTAATTGCAAACTCCTCAACAGCGTCATTTAAAGTAACATCATCTCCTCATTGGGGTACTGTGAGGGAGGTCTTTTTCCCCCACAATTGCCTGTTCCAATAGCTCACACTGGCCTCTCAACTCCAGGGCTAACCCAGATAGAAGTCTCCCACTGTCTGGTAGGAGTCCTACATTAAAAGGAATTTGAGCACTTTCAATTCAGTTCCAGGTGTTGCAAGCTCACAGTATTAAACTGCTGATCTCGCACAGGATGGGTTAAAAAAGACTTGCATTTCTATAGCGCCTTTCACAACCACCGGGCATTTCAAAGTGCTTTGTAATGTGGGAAACATGGCAGCCAATTTGCAACAGCAAGCTCCCACACACAGGTATGTGATAATTACCAGATAATCTGTTCTTTTTTGATTGAGGGACAAACATTGGCTAGGACACCGGGGATAACTCCACTGCTCTTCTTCAAAATAGTGCCATGGGATCTTCTCTGCCCACCTGAGATAGCAGACGGGGCCTTGGTTTAGCACCTCATCCTCCGACAGTGCAGCACTTCCTCAGCACTGCACTGGAGTGTCAGCCTAGATTTTATGTGCTCAAGTCCCTTTAGTGAGACTTGAACCCACAACCTTCTGACTCAGAGGCAAGTGTGCTACCCACTGAGCCACAACTGACACTTGGTGTGAGTAATGGAGTGAGTCACACTGGTGCAGTAAGGAGGGGTGCTCTTTTCAAGGCTGGGCTAAAGCACATTGTTGGGATAGATGAGAGGGAGTTTTACTCTCCAGTTGGCTCTGCTGGACCAGGTCTGGGAGCGCTTTATGCTGACCGCATGCAAAATCAGCAAAGGTGTTCCAATGCCCAGTACTGACACCCTCATCTGGCCAAGTACAGGGTTGACCAGAAATAAGTCACAGCAGCTGTCACTCCCTTCAAAGGGCCACTCAGACAATTCTCTGCAACTATTTACTGTTTTTAAAGGGTCCTCATGGGTGACACAGACTCCCTAAATTACTTCCTGATAATCTAGTATCAATGAGAAAGGGGAAGTGTTGCTATAGTAATGTAACTTGGTAGAACTCTGTCACAAAGAGGAAGGTCCATTGATACAATCAGTAATGTGGTGGCACCATCCCAGTATGTGCTGTCAGGAATGTATTCCTAATTTTAAAAGAAAAGAAAGAAGCACATATAAGGATAAAGAGCTAGACATTTTATATTGCCCTGTTTAACTTTTCAGGGAGCGCAGAAGTATTGCCAGGCGAAAAAAGATGTTTGCACCCAGGAACTTTCGCTTTAGCGCTCCAAGAGGGAAGTGGAGCACTAAATCAAGCCCTATCAATTCCCTTAGAGCGTTAAAGTGAGTGAGAGGGGGCGGTATCGGCAGAGCACTGAGCAGTGTTCAGGGCAGCGCTGCCGTCTGTACAGGCTCCTTCCCTCACTTAAAGGAAAGGGCCAGTGTTGGTTTGAATCAATCCTCATGCTGTCTCTGTGGGGCCGCGGCACATGCACTACATCCATAACAGCTCCAAGCACTCGAGGAGAGTGCAGGGCTGAGCAATCGCGGGGGCAAAATAAATCAGCAGGCACCAGAATGGGGAGGTAAATAAATGCTGCCCTACCTAACCACCACTGCCTTTACATATCGCTCCCCAAGCGGCCAGCCAAGGTGACAACGTCTCCAGCAGCTGCCGTTGTTGACGTCGGGCGATGTTGCAAGGGGTGGGAGCGAATATCACATCTGGGGCGGTAACGGGGGCACTGCACACCAGATGACCATCACGATCTGCAGGGCGCAAGAGAGCGAGGCGGTAAGCGTTAGCGCCAGCGCAAAACCGCCAGGGATTGTCCACGAAAGGGCTTGGTCACCGTGGTGATTTTGCCGCGCCGGATCGATAACCCCTTACCACCCCCCGCAGGCGCTAATGGGAGGCGCAAACCAAGCCAATTTCTCTCCCAAAGAATGGCTGCAGATCAAAGATGACACCCCCATAGTGGTGTCTCTGAGCAATCTCTTCTGGAGACAGAGCTTACTTCGGAGTTCCCAGGTTACCAGTACTCCAAACCCCCCCTCTTCCCCTGCACACCACCTGTAAAGCTAACACTTTCTTGTATCTATTTTTGGTTGTACATTATGCATTGAAACAAAATGGCTTTCAATCTCCAACAAAATAAGGGGCAGCAAAGATCTCAGCTCGAGGGAACACATTATCAGCCAGATGCGTAACTGGAATCAGGTTTCCTCTTGTATATTTATAAATACCTTGTTAAAAATTAAAAAATCTGTTCAGGGGGTGGAAAATAAATACTTTTAAGAGCTCAAAGCACAGAAAGACCGAGCCCTTTCGTGGACAAGCATGGGGTTCGATTAATCTTATGAGGAGAGGGGAGGGGAGGGGAGAGCTGCCCAACACCAATATAAGAATATACGAGAAAGCAAGGCCATTCAGCCCAGCAAACCTCATTGTCCGAGTACCCTAACCTTTCCAACCCCTACATCCTACTGCATTTTGAATGACTAAAGTAATTTTGTCTTCATTATTCTGCCTGGTTCAAACATTCAAGAAAAACAGATTTGCTTTTAAATAGCCTTTTATCACTTCCCTCATATACATCTCGAGGCACTTCAAATACAATGACCGGCTTTGATTATATTCCTGAAAGAATATTGTTATGTAGTTATGTAGACGAATGCAGCAGCCAATTTGCACTCAGTAATAAGATGAATTACTAGTTCTGTTTTTTTTGGGGGGGGTGGTTTGGTGATTGACGGTAGAATGAGAACCAGAATCACTTCTCTTCCTTCTTTGTACATTGGGATCTTTAATGTTTAGCTCAACAGGCAAATGGGGCCTCAGTTAACATCTCATCCAAAGGACAGCATCCCCAACAATGCAGCACTCCCTCGGTATTGCACTGGACTGTCAGATTATGTCCACAAGTCCTGCAGCGGGAATTGAATTTTCCAACTCAGAGACGAGCAAGCCAAGCATTCGTCCTACTTTCTGTTTTAGATTTATTATTCCCCAATTTAAATTTATGTCCCCTGTTCTTTTGTTAAAGTATTTCCTCCTTTTCTTGGGTTTCCATGTATCAGACAGCATCCGCAGCGCTCAGACTCTGTAGCCAGGCGCTGGGAGGTGTGTGAAATTGCTCCCAGACTCTCAAACCAGACACTGGGGTGCAGGCAAGACCGGCCTGCAGAGTCTCTCCCTCCTTCACATCTCCCTCCCGATGTCATGGCTAAAGGGAGCTGTCTGCGGGTTTGAAATGGCAGCGCATATCAACATGAAAATCTCTCATTAACGCCACGGCATTAACAGACGCCGGCATTTCGGAAAACCTCTTTATTCTACACACAAAAAAAGAGAGCCGGAGATCAAACTCTCCATTGATGTCACTGGACGGGTGTCAACCCGGCGTTCCTCCCGCTGCCTTGGGCTTCCCGCCCAGTCACTTAGGTTAGAACGACCCTGTTAGTTCACACACACACATCCAAAACCCCCACCTCGTGCCCCTAATCCTGTATTCCAGCTTCTTCAGCTCCCGGTTTTAATGCATTCAAAGACTGCAGGCCGAATAACAACGTTGTTTCAATCTCTGGTTCGGTTTGAAACACTTGTTTTTAATCTGCAACTCAGTGTCAGCCAAAAAAACAGATGTACGAAAATCTCTCTCCAGCCAGCAAAGCAGCCTTCATTCAGCAGACGGTTAAATTGTAGGTCATGTATACTCTGCTCCGCATAAGCATGGAGGACGAACAAAAAGGAAATAAATGAACTTGAATTTATATAGCACCTTTCACATGACCCCACTACATCCCAAAGCGCTTTACAGACAGAGAAGTACTTTTGAAGTGCAGTCACTTTGCAATATGGGAAACGTGACCGCAAATTTGAACAGTAAGGTCCCATGAAAAACAGTGTGATAATGACCAGGTCATTGTCTTAGTGACGTTGTTTGAGGGATAAATGTTGGCCAGAACACCGGGAATAACTCCCATGCTCTTCTTCGAAATAGTACCATGGGATCTTTTACTTCCACGTGAGAGTGCAGACAGGGCCTTGGTTTAAAATCTCATCCGAACGGCAACATCTCCGACAGTGCACAGAAATATAAGAACATAAGAAATAGGAGCAGGAGTAGGTCATTTGGCCTCTCGAGCCTGCTCAGCCATTCAATAAGATCTTGGCTGATCTGATCATGGCCTCAACTCCACTTCCCCGCCCGCTCCCCATAACCCTTGACTCCCTTATCATTCAAAAATCTGTCTCTCTCCACCTTAAATATATTCAAAGACCCAGCCTCCACAGCTCTCTGGGGTAGAGAATTCCAAAGATTCACATAAGAACATAAGAACATAAGAATTAGGAACAAGAGTAGGCCATCTAGCCCCTCGAGCCTGCTCCGCCATTCAACAAGATCATGGCTGATCTGGCCGTGGACTCAGCTCCACTTACCCGCCCTCTCCCCGTAACCCTTAATTCCCTTATTGGTTAAAAATCTATCTATCTGTGACTTGAATACATTCAATGAGCCAGCCTCAACTGCTTCCTTGGGCAGAGAATTCCACAGATTCACAACCCTCTGGGAGAAGAAATTCTTTCTCAACTCGGTTTTAAATTGGCTCCTCCGTATTTTGAGGCTGTGCCCCCTAGTTCTAGTCTCCCCCACCAATGGAAACAACCTCTCTGCCTCTATCTTGTCTATCCCTTTCATGATTTTAAATGTTTCTATAAGATCACCCCTCATCCTTTTGAACTCCAAGGAGTAAAGACCCAGTCTACTCAATCTATCATCATAAGTTAACCCCCTCATTTCTCGAATCAGCCTAGTGAATCGTCTCTGTACCCCTTCCAAAGCTAGTATATCCTTCCTTAAGTAAGGTGACCAAAACTGCATGCAGTACTCCAGGTGCGGCCTTACCAATACCTTATACAGTTGTAGCAACACCTCCCTGTTTTTGTACTCCATCCCTCTCGCAATGAAGGCCAACATTCCATTTGCCTTCCTGATTACCTGCTGCACCTGCAAACTAACCTTTTGGGATTCATGCACAAGGACCCCCAGGTCCCTCTGCACCACAGCATGTTGTAATTTCTCCCCATTCAAATAATATTCCCTTTTACTGTTTTTTTTCCCAAGGTGGATGACCTCACACTTTCCGACATTGTATTCCATCTGCCAAACCTTAGCCCATTCGCTTAACCTATCCAAATCTCCTTGTAGCCTCTCTGAGTCCTCTACACAACCCGCTTTCCCACTAATCTTAGTGTCATCTGCAAATTTTGTTGCACTACACTCTGTCCCCTCCTCTAGGTCATCTATGTATATTGTAAACAGTTGTGGTCCCAGCACTGATCCCTGTGGCACACCACTAACCACTGATTTCCAACCGGAAAAGAACCCATTTATCCCGACTCTCTGCTTTCTGTTCACCAGCCAATTCTCTATCCATGCTAATACATTTCCTCTGACTCCGCGTACCTTTATCTTCTGCAGCAACCTTTTGTGTGGCACCTTATCGAATGCCTTTTGGAAATCTAAAGACACCACATCCATCGGTACACCTCTATCCACCATGCTCGTTATATCCTCAAAGAGTTCCAGTAAGTTAGTTAAACATGATTTCCCTTTCATGAATCCATGCTGCGTCTGCTTGATTGCACTATTCCTATCCAGATGTCCCGCTATTTCTTCCTTAATGATAGTTTCAAGCATTTTCCCCACTACAGATGTTAAACTAACCGGCCTATAGTTACCTGCCTTTTGCCTGCCCCCTTTTTTAAACAGAGGCGTTACATTAGCTGCTCTCCAATCCGCTGGTACCTCCCCAGAGTCCAGAGAATTTTGGTAGATTATAACAAATGCATCTGCTATAACTTCCGCCATCTCTTTTAATACCCTGGGATGCATTTTATCCGGATCAGGGGACTTGTCTACCTTCAATCCCATTAGTCTGTCCAGCACTACCTCCCTAGTGATAGTGATCATCTCAAGGTCCTCCCTTCCCACATTCCTATGACCAGCAATTTTTGGCATGGTTTTTGTGTCTTCCACTGTGAACCAGTTGATGTGGTATATTTGGACTTTCAGAAGGCGTTCGACAAGGTCCCACACAAGAGATTGATGTGCAAAGTTAGAGCACATGGGATTGGGGGTAGTGTACTGACATGGATTGAGAACTGGTTGTCAGACAGGAAGCAAAGAGTAGGAGTAAATGGGTACTTTTCAGAATGGCAGGCAGTGACTAGTGGGGTACCGCAAGGTTCTGTGCTGGGGCCCCAGCTGTTTACACTGTACATTAATGATTTAGATGAGGGGATTAAATGTAGTATCTCCAAATTTGCGGATGACACTAAGTTGGGTGGCAGTGTGAGCTGCGAGGAGGATGCTGTGAGGCTGCAGAGCGACTTGGATAGGTTAGGTGAGTGGGCAAATGCATGGCAGATGAAGTATAATGTGGATAAATGTGAGGTTATCCACTTTGGTGGTAAAAACAGAGAGACAGACTATTATCTGAATGGTGACAGATTAGGAAAAGGGGAGGTGCAAAGAGACCTGGGTGTCATGGTACATCAGTCATTGTAGGTTGGCATGCAGGTGCAGCAGGCGGTTAAGAAAGCAAATGGCATGTTGGCCTTCATAGCAAGGGGATTTGAGTACAGGGGCAGGGAGGTGTTGCTACAGTTGTACAGGGCATTGGTGAGGCCACACCTGGAGTATTGTGTACAGTTTTGGTCTCCTAACCTGAGGAAGGACATTCTTGCTATTGAGGGAGTGCAGCGAAGGTTCACCAGACTGATTCCCGGGATGGCGGGACTGACCTATCAAGAAAGACTGGATCAACTGGGCTTGTATTCACTGGAGTTCAGAAGAATGAGAGGGGACCTCATAGAAACATATAAAATTCTGACGGGGTTAGACAGGTTAGATGCAGGAAGAATGTTCCCAATGTTGGGGAAGTCCAGAACTAGAGGTCACAGTCTAAGGATAAGGGGTAAGCCATTTAGGACCGAGATGCGGAGGAACTTCTTCACCCAGAGAGTGGTGAACCTGTGGAATTCTCTACCACAGAAAGTTGTTGAGGCCAATTCACTAAATATATTCAAAAAGGAGTTAGATGAGGTCCTTACTACTAGGGGGATCAAGGGGTATGGCGAGAAAGCAGGAATGGGGTACTGAAGTTGAATGTTCAGCCATGAACTCATTGAATGGCGGTGCAGGCTAGAAGGGCCGAATGGCCTACTCCTGCACCTATTTTCTATGTTTCTATGTTTCTAAGACGGAAGCAAAATAATTGTTTAAGGTCTCAGCCATTTCCACATTTCCCATTATTAAATCCCCCTTTTCATCCTCTAAGGGACCAACATTTACTTTAGTCACTCTTTTCCGTTTTATATATCTGTAAAAGCTTTTACTATCTGTTTTTATGTTTTGCGCAAGTTTACCTTCATAATCTATCTTCCCTTTCTTTATTGCTTTTTTAGTCATTCTTTGCTGTTGCTTAAAATCTTCCCAATCCTCTAGTTTCCCACTAACCTTGGCCACCTTATACGCATTGGTCTTTGATTTGATACTTTCCTTTATTTCCTTGGTTATCCACGGCTGGTTATCTCTTCTCTTGCCGCCCTTCTTTTTCACTGGAATATATTTTTGTTGCGCATTATGAAAGAGCTCCTTAAAAGTCCTCCACTGTTCCTCAATTGTGCCACCGTTTAGTCCTTGTTTCCAGTCTATTTTAGCCAACTCTGCCCTCATCCCACTGTAGTCCCCTTTGTTTAAGCATAGTACTCTCGTTTCTGACACAACTTCCTCATCCTCAATCTGTATTACAAATTCAACCATATTGTGATCACTCATTCCGAGAGGATCTTTTACGAGGAGATCGTTTATTTTTCTTGTCTCGTTACACAGGACCAGATCCAAAATGGCTTGCTCCCTTGTAGGCTCAGTTACATACTGTTCTAAGAAACAATCCCGTATGCATTCTATGAATTCCTCCTCCAGACTACCCCCTGCGATTTGATTTGACCAATCGATATGTCGGTTAAAATCCCCCATAACTACTGCCGTTCCTTTTTCACATGCCTCCATTATTCCCTTGATTATTGCCCACCCCACCATGAAGTTATTATCTGGGGGCCTATAAACTACGCCGACCAGTGACTTTTTCCCCTTACTATCTCTAATCTCCACCCACAATGATTCAGCATTTTGTTCATTGGAGCCAATATCATCCCTCACAACTGGCCTGATATCATCCCTTATTAACAGAGCTACCCCACCTCCCTTTCCTTCCTGCCTATCTTTCCGAATCGTCAGATACCCCTGTACGTTTAATTCCCAGTCCTGGCCACCTTGCAACCATGTCTCTGTAATGGCCACCAAATCATACCCATTTGTAATGATTTGTGCCGTCAACTCATTTACTTTATTTCTAATGCTGCGTGCATTTAGGTAGAGTGTTTTCAACCTAGTTTTTAAACCATGATTTTTAGTTTTTACCCCTCCTGCAGCCTTTTTATATTCAGTGGTCCTTTTTGTTTCTTGCCTTTGGTTTCTCTGCCCTCCACTTTTACTCATCTCTTTTCTGTCTTTTGTTTTTGTCTCCTTTTTGTTTCCCTCTGTCTCCCTGTATCGGTTCCCATCCCCCTGCCATATTAATTTAACTCCTCACCAGCAGCACTAGCAAACACTCCCCCTAGGACATTGGTTCCGTTCCTGCCCAAGTGCAGACCGTCCGGTTTGTACTGGTCCCACCTCCCCCAGAACCTGTTCCAATGCCCCACGAATTTGAATCCCTCCCTGCTGCACCACTGCTCAAGCCACGTATTCATCTGTGCTATCCTGCGATTCCTACTCTGACTACCACGTGGCACTGGTAGCAATCCCGAGATTACTACTTTTGAGGTCCTACTTTTTAATTTAACTCCTCGCTCCTTAAATTCGTCTCGTAGGACCTTATCCCTTTTTTTACCTATGTCGTTGGTACCAATGTGCACCACGACAACTGGCTGTTCTCCCTCCCTTTTCAGAATATCCTGCACTCGCTCGGAGACATCCTTGACCCTTGCACCAGGGAGGCAACATACTATCCTGGACTCTCGATTGCGGCCGCAGAAACGCCTATCTATTCCCCTTATGATTGAATCCCCTATCACTATCGCTCTCCCACTCTTTTTTATGCCCTCCTGTGCAACAGAGCCAGCCACGGTGCCATGAACTTGGCTGATGTTGCTCTCCCCTAATGAGTCATCTCCCTCAACAGCACTCAAAACAGTGTATCTGTTTTGCAGGGGGATGACCACAGGGAACCCCTGCAGTACCTTCTTTGTACTACTCTTCCTGCTGGTCTTCCATTCCCTAGCTGGCTGTGGATCCTTCTCATGCGGTAAGACCAACTCACTACACGTGCCACTTATGTCATTCTCAGCATCGTGGATGCTCCAGAGTGAATCGACCCTCAGCTCCAATTCCGCAACGCGGTCCATCAGGAGATGGAGGCGGATACACTTCTTACACATGTAGTCGTAAGGGACACCGGAAGCGTCCCTGAGTTCCCACATGGCACAGGAGGAGCATATCACGTGACCGATCTCTCCTGCCATGCCTTAACCCTTAGATACCCTTAAATTGGTAATAACAATGCTACAGTTTACTTACTGATATAAAAAGAAAAAGAAAAGCTACTCACCAATCACCAGCCAATCACTTATCCCATTGGCTGTGACGTCACCTTTTGATTTCTTTCTACTTCTTTTTTGCTTTCTCTCCCGCTGAAGCTGCACTGGTACGCCTTTATAGGCCGCTCCGACACTGCTCCCACCTCTCGCCAACTGCCGCTGACTCGCGAGCTCCCGCTGGGCCTTTATAGGCCGCTCCGACACTGCTCCCACCTCTCGCCAACTGCCGCTGACTCGCGAGCTCCCGCTGGGCCTTTTATAGGCCGCTCCGACGCTGCTCCCGCCTCTCACCAACTGCCGCTGACTCTCGAGCTCCCGCTGGGCCTTTATAGGCCGCTCCGACGCTGCTCCCGCCTCTCACCAACTGCCGCTGACTCGCGAGCTCCCGCTGGGCCTTTTATAGGCCGCTCCGACGCTGCTCCCGCCTCTCACCAACTGCCGCTGACTCTCGAGCTCCCGCTGGGCCTTTATAGGCCGCTCCGACGCTGCTCCCGCCTCTCACCAACTGCCGCTGACTCTCGAGCTCCCGCTGGGCCTTTTATAGGCCGCTCCAACACTGCTCCCACCTCTCACCAACTGCCGCTGACTCTCGAGCTCCCGCTGGGCCTTTTATAGGCCGCTCCAACACTGCTCCCACCTCTCGCCAACTGCCGCTGACTCTCGAGCTCCTGCTGGGCCTTTTATAGGCCGCTCCGACACTGCTCCCACCTCTCGCCAACTGCCGCTCTGAGAGAAGTTCCTCCTCATTTTGGTCTTAAATGGGCGACCCCTTATTCTGAAACTATGCCCCCTCGTTCTGGATTCCCCCACAAGGGGAAACATCCTCTCTGCATCTACCCTGTCAAGACCCCTCAGAATCTTATGTTTCAATAAGATCAACCCTCATTCTTCGAAACTCCAATAAGTATAGGCCCAACCTGCTCAACCTTTCTTTATATGACAACCCCTTCATCTCAGAAATCAACCTCATGTACCTTCTCTGAACTGCCTCCAATGCAAGTATATCCTTCCTCAAATAAGGAGACCAAAATTGTATGCAGTACTCCAGGCACGGTCTTACCAACGCCCTGTACAGTTATAGCAGGACTTCTCTGCCTTTATACTCCATTCCCCTTGCAATAAAGGCCAACATTCCATTTGCCTTCCTGATTATTTGCTGTACCTGCATGCTAACTTTTTGTGTTTCATGTACAAGAACCCTCTGTACTGCAGCATTTTGTAATCTGTCCCCATTTAAATAGTAATTTGTTTTTTTATTTTTCCTACCAAAGTGGATAACTTCACATTTTCCCACATTATATTCCATCTGCCAAATTTTTGCCCACTCACTGAGCCTATCTATATCCCTTTGTAGATTCTTTGCGTCCTCCTCATTTGCTTTCCCACCCATCTTTGTATCATCAGTGCACTCGAGTGGGCCTTGAACCCAGATCCTTCAGACTCAGAGGTGAGAGGGCTATGAACTGAGCCATGGCTGAACGTGTCGTCATTTTCTGGTCATGTTTTCTGACTGTCTTTTTTTCCTTCCAATTCCTCCCCTTTTCCCTCCTGCTGCCCCCTCCCCCCCCCGCCGCCCCCCCCCCTCCCCCCGCTCCCTCCTCCTCCACCACCAGCACCTTCCTTCTGGAAAGCGCTACCTTCACCTCTGCAGGCTCCAGCAGCTTTCGCATGAACTCACCTGAGTGACTCTGTCAGAAGCACCCAAATTATTTGAGTTTGAAAACACAGAAAGAGAACGACCTGGAGCACCACTTCCCTCTGTAACTACCATCCTGTGGTCTGGTGTCACAGACTGAAATAACTCCAAACAGTCCCAGATACGATATGCCAAAGATTTCCTGTCCAGCGGCTTGTAAACTCCCAAAGCATCTCGCAGACTGTACAGTGCACAGCGTCACCACAGAAAGCTGGCTCCCCTCCCTTCACCCAGCCAATTGCCAAGTTTCCACAGAAGGAGATATTTTTTTTTAAACTTGCAACTTCAAAGAGACACTGTCTCTTTTGAAATTCAGGATTCAAGCAGGTAACCAGTGTTTGACCTGAGAGGTCGGACTTGCAAAAACAGAACTTCCAACAACAGGGCGAAACATCACTTTTGGTCAAGGAGAGAGTGAGAATAAAAACCCTTTCAACAAATGCAGCTCTGCTGATTTTGAAGAGTGCCACACTTTAAATCAAAATGTGTAAGTCTCACTTCAAATGAGTGAGACTGCCATATCTCTTTGTGCACTGATTATTCTCCCTGAAGGCACTAGTTCATTTTCCTACATTACAACAGTGACCACACATCAAAAAGTACTTCATTGGCTGTAAAGCACTTTGGGACGTCCGGTCGTCATGAAGGGCGCTATATAAATGCAAGTTTATCCTTTCTTTTCCCGAGGTGACCCTTTGCCAAACTCAGAATTCGTGGTCTGATTTGTGTTGTGCGCGACCTCATCTAAGTATAGAGCACACCATGTAAGAGAACGATAGAAGATGCATTTATACAGCACCTTTTACAACCTGAGGACATCTTAAAATGCTTCACATCAATGCAGTACTTCTGAAGTGCAGTCACCGTTGATTTGTAGGGAGACGTGGCAGCCAATTCACATACAGCAAGGCCCCAGAAGCAGCATTGAGATACACAACCAGATAGCCTGATTTTAGCATATCAACAGAAAATGCTGGAAATATTTGTTTATATTTCAGATTCCAGTATCCACACTATTTTGCCTTTTGTAACCTATTTTTAACCATTGGTTGAGGAAAAATATTAGCCAGGACACCAGGGAGAATTCCCCTTCTCTTCTTCGAACAATGCCATGGGATCTTTTATATTTATTTGAAAGGGCAGACTGGGCCTCAGGTCTCATCCGAAAGGCAGCACCTCAGTACTGCATTGAAATTTCAGTCTAGATAATGTGGCTCAAGGCCTGGAGTAGGACTCAAACACATAACCTTCTGACTCAATGGCAAGTGTGTCACCGCTGAAAGCAGACAATTCCCGTCAGCCTAGTGTAGCCAATGTCACAGAGATTTTTATTTCAACTGCTGAACACAAAGAACTCACACTGGGGTAAAAAGCTGGTAATTCCCCTTGATCTAACACTGTGCTTATCTGTACATGTGCAATCTTTTTAAATCAGGCACAAGGAGTACCTACCAGGGCAGGGGAGATCCCCTCTAGGAGCAGGGAGATCATCATCATCATAGGCAGTCCCTCGAAATCGAGGAAGACTTGCTTCCACTCTAAAAGAGAGTTCTCAGGTGACTGTACAGTCCAATACGGGAATTACAGTCTCTGTCGCAGGTGGGACAGAGACAGTGGGTGGAGGAAAGGGTGGGTGGGGAGTCTGGTTTGCCGCACGCTCCTTCCACTGCCTGCGCTTGCTTTCTGCACACTCTCGGCGACGAGACTCAAGGTGCTCAGCGCCCTCCCGGATGCTCTTCCTCCACTTAGGGTGGTCTTTGGCCAGGGACTCCCAGGTGTCGATGAGGATGTTGCATTTTATCAAGGAGGCTTTGCGGGTGTCCTTGAAACGTTTCCCCTGCCCACCTGGGGAGAGCTGAGCTGATGACAGACGAGGTGTTATTTAGTTGTGCAACATTTCAGGTAGGTGGTTTGTCTCTCGTAATAGTCCAACTGTTTGGAGACTTTCAAAATGGTGGTCCAAACATTATTAAGGAGTCATAAATGGAATAAAACTGATATAAAAAATCATTTTACTGAGTATTGAGTATTACACATTAAATAACTAAAGATTTGGCGATTTAAAAATGGCATATATGGATTATTAGAAATGTGTGCTCAAGTCTTTGGGTACCAATTTAAAGATAGATTCTCACCCTTACTAACTCTTTTAAATATCAAACAATAACAATTATGATGTTGTGTGCTTTTTCTCAGTTTGGCTATTTCAGTTATTTTGTTTTCTCTCCTAATTGCTTTGTTTTGACAAGTGCTGAGAACATAATTAAGAGTACTGGCCATGCAGAGGTACTGAACCCGAGAGTATAAAGAAATTGGTTTAAGAGGCCTGTAGTTTAATGGTGTGATCATTGAATCACCCAAGTTAATGATCACATCTACCAATGATAATTTCAACCACTTTCTAGCTCAGACATTCTCTTTATCTAATGAAGAGCTGAGGCCAACAGTACAGGAAGCCACCAGAGCTGAAAAGAATAGAAAAGAAGGAAATTGCATGATATGGCACTTTACAACCAATGGATTTATTTTTGCACAGCAGTCACAGCTGGCCAGGAGACTAGGGGAACGCCCCGCTCCTCTTCAAATTGGAGCTTATACGTCACCTTAAACAGGTAGGGTCTTGGCTGAACATGTCATCCTAAAGACACCACCCCTGACAATATAGCACTACTTCAGTACAGCGCTAGTGCAGCCTTAACTCCACTGTGAGGCTCAAACCCACAAGAGTCAAAATTCAGGTGCACCAGAAAGCTGGCACACGTATGAGTTTTGGAGTGGTACTTACCGCTGGAATTCCTAGTACGGTAAGTAGATCCATTTTCAGGACTTCAAAGTCCTACGGGAAATGGATCATAATGGGAGCGGGCCTTAGACTCAAAGCCAGGCTGACTGGCTGAAAATGGGTCGGTCGGGGCCTCCGCCGCTGTCAATCAGCGGTGGAGTCGTGGTGATGTCGCAGCACGTGTGCGTCACCATGCTCTCTTCCCTCTGTTAAAGGGGAGAGATTCTATCATTTTTCAACTTTGGCCACTGGGCCCCCAGGGAGTCTTTCGGCCGGGCCAGTGGCCTGGCACCCAAGAGGGGGTGCCAGGCTGCCTGTTGGCGGCCCGGCTGAACCCGGGGACAGTATTTTGCCGGCCGATCGGCAAGTCAGCCGTCAAAATTTTTGCATTGCGGCCAGGGCAATGGGCCCTCCCCTTTAAGGGCTGCTGTGCTGCCGGGCCGCACTCAGTGCGGAGATGGTGCGCCGGCAGAAAAACCTGTCGGGGGCGCTGAGCGGTGGGAGATCGACCAGTTGAGCTGAAAATCGCTGGTAAGTATTTATTTTATTGCTCAACATTGGCGGTGCAACTACTTGGGCGGGATGGGGTCCAGGCCGAAAAATCCCCAACCTGAATTTAGGTTGGTTTGGCCTGTTGACCCCAAAGCGGCGGCCATTCGATTTTTAGGAATGGCCACCGCAAGCGGGCATTAATGGGTCTCTTTGAGACCCTGAATTTCGGCCCCACAGTCTTTTGACTCACAGGGAGAGTGCTGCCAACTGAGTAAAGACAGTATAGTAGTGCTTAGGTGATGACAGCATCATCTGGATTGTAGAAGGAAGGGAAGGCTGAGAGAGATAAGGAGCTGCAGTTTTACAGTTTGAGGAAGGTGTGTGTTACAGCAGGAAACTATGTGACGAGTATTGACTTCCTGACAGGCAGTTTTTCCCAATGATATTATCAGCACTCAGTGTTACAAAAAAAGTCAGAATACATGACAGAACAGTTTGTGGGGGAGGAGAAAGACTATAAAATCCTTTCTAACAAGCTGGTGTAAAAAGAAGTTAAATGATGGCGAGTCTCTCTCTCTTCCCATTCCGGGGCTGTGTAACACTGCAGACTATGCAGCTCAAGTTGGAATAAGGTCTGCTGCGTCACTGGGTCTGGGATGACCGTCAATAGTTGCAGACTCACAGCAGCAGCAGTAGCAGGAGGAATGGATTCAGCACTTCCTAATCCATGTGGGGTCTGAATGTGAAACCACGCAGTGTCACACACAACACAAGAGGGGTCTGCGTTAAGCCCGTTTCCAACAGTATTCCCTGATTCTCACTCCAAGAGCATGGACCAGCAGATATAGCCACAAAGGCAGATAATGTGCGGTCAGGAGACTGGGACTGAAATTCATACTAATGGCCACGGCACGGTGTCCCAGCTGCTGGTGTGTGTCACGGTGCGAGACTCTCTAGGCCGTTGAGTGACTCTGGGGCAGTATGAACCCAAATCCGACTGGTCACCGGTATCCCTCATTTTGGCATGAAGTCAGCACTAGTTTCTCTGTAAACAAAGTGACAAGTTGGCTGGTGTGTGGGAAATGGAGATATCACAGTGGGGCAGAGCAGAGAAGCCTTTCCCCAGTATTTAACCTGTCCTGTCACTTGACTTGCAATTACTTGATGCGGACACTGGCTGCAAATATACAGATTAAATAGTTTTCCCGCATTCACATAACTCACTTCAATGATCACTAAATGAGTAAAAATTTTAAGTAGTAGAAAAAGATCCACCCCCTCGGATCAGGAATTATTTGCACACCCAATGGTAAAACACATAGTACTAAGCCATACAGACTAGAAGCTCCCAGGTTGAATGATTAGTCTGTGCTGAGGTAGCAGGTATCAAGCCATGGCAGAAGTCAGGCTGCTACAAGTGGCCTTAACACCCTTTGAACAGGGAGAAGGGGGAGAAAGATTAGCTTGACCTTGCACACCCAGTGGAATGTGTGGAGGATGGCAGTTGAGGGCAGGACTCGTGGTTGTGATGGCCCCCATGGTTGAATAGTCCTACCAACACTCTCACAAACATAGAAAAGACATTTCGATGAGGTCTTATTCCACTCTACGTAAATTTGAGCTCATCCAAAAGGTTACAGCTGTGTCCTAAGTCCAGATCACCCCTGTGCTTGCTAATCTGCATTGGCTTCCGATCCAGGAACACCTCAATTTTAAACTTCTCATCCTTGTTTTCAAACCCGCCCTATCTTTAATCTTCTCCAGTCCTACAACACTCCGAGATTTCTGGGCTCCTCCAACTCTGGCACCTTGCACCTCCCAGATTTTAATCGCTCCACCATTGGCGGCCGTGCTTCAGCTGCTTAGGCCCTAAGCTCTGGAATTACCTCCCTAAACCTCTCCACTTCCCCACCTCTCTTATGCTTTAAGATGCAGCTTAAAACATAACTCTTTGAGCAAACTTCTGGCCACCTGTCCTAATATCTCCTTATGTGGCTCGGTGTCAAAGTCTGTTTGATATCGCTCCAGAGAAGTGCCTTGGGACATTTTACTACATTAAAGGTGCTATATAAATGCAATTGGCTGTTGTTGTTGAGGCATGCGGAACCATACTCCATCAAGAGTCATCACCTTCAAGAGAGGAGAGCAGGAAATTGGATGGAGGAGGGAGATATGGGGGGCTGGGGAAGGAATGGTCCGTAGCGGGGTGTTATGGATCACCAAAAGAGGCAAAAGCAGAAGAAAAGAAAAACAAAACAAAATGTAAGCAAATAAATCCTGTGGTAACCAGTGGAATTGTTTGGTAAAAATGTTTTTGAAGAATGTTCCCATAGAACCCAAGGACTTCAAGCTGCAATATATTATGGGAAGCTACTTTTTTTTTTCGGAGTTTTGACACAAACAGAAAGCAGATTGTTTTATTTACACAAGATAAAGGTTGCAGGCCAAGTTATGTGAAAAATGTACTGTACGTAATTTGAAAAAACAACAAAAATTTAGATTTACTGTGAGGATAAGCACCCCTACATCTCCAGTGCGAATTCATGTTACTCTTTATTGGAGGAGAGGTCATGAGCCGGCAGTTCCTGAAGACACACTCTACGCCGCCAGACCACACACACACACAGCCCGTACAGGCGAGGGGTTGGTACAAACCTTCTTGTCTGAGTACGCTCCTGTGATATATATATGCAAGTTGTTGTTGTTGTTGCAGTAATGTGTGCCCACAGGTTTTTGAGCTGTGAGCTGTACCTGGAGTATTGCATAGAGTTAAGGTCTCCGTGACAATGGGGATCAGCCCGGCTTTGGAGGCCGTGCACAGGAGAGCATCAAGGCTGGCGCTATGAGCCACAAGAACAACGGAGTAAGCAGAGGCTCTTCAGACTTGAAAGGAGGCATCGCAGAGAGAATCTTTCAGAAGTACATATGATACTCAATGTGATAAGAAAAGCAAGTAACACCCAGGGAATAGAACATCCCACGGCACTATTTCGAAGAAGAACAGGGAGTTCTCCCCAGTGTCCTGGCCAATATCTATCCCTCAACCAACATCACTAAAAGCAGATTATCTGGTCATTATCGCATTTGCGGCTTGCGGGACCTTGCTGTGTGCAAATTGGCTGGTACGTTTCGTACATTACAACAGATTACACTTCAAAAATATTTAATTGACTTTGAAGTGCTTTGGGGCGTCCTGAAGTCATGAAAGGCGCGATATAAATGCAAGTCCTTTCTTTTCCTTTCACAGGATCAAGGTTGTGAATAACAAGTTCAGGACAGATGCCAAGAAGAATTGGTTTGCACTGAGGGCGAGCAACAGCTGGAACAAGTCGGCACAAAGGGTGGTTGAGGCCACAACACTTTTACTCATTTAAGAATCAGCTTGACGCTGTAATAGGAAGACAGGACCGATATTCTGGAGCGATGACATCAAATGGGCCTCAGGACCTTCTTCATCCAAAAACTCCCCTCTTGTGATCTGACTGACAATGGATAATGGGGACTATTCAGAGTTGCTGTGTGTAAGACACTACAATGTGATAGAATTTGCACAGATGCCAGAAACATCTGTATGCAGTGATACTTCAAACTCCAACCACTGCTCTTGAAAAACTGAGTGAACAGCTTTGGGACATTGTTTGTAAACAAGTGGATGGAATTATGTCATTGTTCACTCGTACACAAAATCATCATGATGAAATTGAGGAATAATAGTATCTGATAATGTCAATCCTCGCCCCTCCATATCAACATTTAATCGCTCCCATTCCCTCTACCACCGGCACACCATAGCTGCAGTGTGTCCTCTCTACAGAATGCGCTGCAGCAACTCGCCAACCTTACCCAAACCCACAGTCTCCACCACCTGGAAGGAACAGGCAGCAGGTGTATGGAAAAACCATCACCTCCCAGTGCCTCTCAAAGTCACACACCAGCTTAACTTTGACATCTATCACCCCTCCTTCACAGTCGCTGGGTTAAAATCATGATCCTCCCTGCCTAAAAATACCTTCAGCACACAGACTGCAGCGGTTCAAGAAGGCAGCTCACCACCACCTTCTCAAGGGCACCTAACATGGGCAATAAATGTGGTCTTGCTAGCAACGTCCATATCCCCAGAATGATTGTTTTAAATGATAATTTCTCTCCCCTCGCAAATAGGATAATCTCCCCTCCTCCCTCCACATGATAATGTTTCTCTTGCACCCATCCTATTAATGACGAGTTCACTTTCATTTACCTTGCCGATTTTCTCCCATCTCTTCTGAAGTCGTTGACTACTTGCTGGGGATCCAGTTCCTATGCACCAGCCACCTCCAGTACCTCGGCTCAACTAGCCATACGTGAGCCTCGGCAGCAAGCGTCAGCAGACTATTCAGGCACAGTTGCCTTCGATCCGCTCCTCATCTGATATTCAAAGGCATGCAAGGGTCACCAGGTACCTATTGGGAGCAGCAACCCCGGCCAGTTTTCACATCCCTAACCGAGGCACGCAGAGGTTATTTTGTCATCCTGGCTGGAGAAGAGCGAACTTGAGAAGGCACAGGTGATTGAACGTGGAACATTCTTGGCCTGGATAGCCCATCTAATCACTGGATCAACTTGCTGAACTGTTGAGGATGCCCAAATTCCTAGGTTGAACAAACCTAATCTGGTCACCAGTAGTAGTGTAAATAAATGGAACAACCATAACACTTTTGTATTAATGGGAATAGAAATACAAAAAATTTAAGGACATTTCAATTTCAAATTACAGAGTATTTTATTTCTTAACCTATGTATTAGAATTATACAATTTACAATTAAATTACTGAGCATTTCATGATTTGGCAACGAAACCATGCTTGAACAACTTTTTTAAAGTTGCATATGTTAATTTTATTGACGTGCTCTCCCTAGTTTAGCTGGGGCCTCCATTTTGGATTCAGGCTCTAAGTAATTAGGCTATCCCAGCACGCAGTTGCTAGGGTACCACAATAATCCACATTATTAAAGAATAGTTTGGAAAGTTGTTTTACAAAGGGTTAGCATTCTAGCACCCTCATTTTGGAAATGCTTAAAGTAGCCCATATTTTTTGCTCTTTTGAAGTGGTGTGTATGAAATGGATTTTGCGCAGCTTATACTTCATTTTCATGTCGAAAAGCAATTATTTTGATTGGCAGATGGTGGCAGGACCTCCATGTTAAGAATAACTGCCTGCATCCACAATTAAGGCACACGGCCCCCCTAAGTGGAATGGATTGTACATTAAACTGCTTAACCCAATCACTGCTGGGCATGGGCTGATTACTCCACTGAGTAATACAATGCAGTCACAGAGGGCTAGAAATTTGCTGACTTTGCGACCAGGTTTTTGCCACTATTTCACCCTCCATGGTGAAAACCCAGTCGGCGGGATCTTCGGTGACATTTTTGCAGTGACATTTGCCACGTACCACTGGGGAGAGGACATGCAACACCCGAAATAGCATTTGCGATCGATTTTTGGCTCCCTCCGCACCCGTACTCTGTACCGACCGGGAAAATCCTGCTTTGCAGCCCTGCCAGTAGCGGTAAGTATGAAGACCTGCAAAAAAGGTAAGTTAAAGTTTTTATTTTTTAATTCTTTTTCAGTGATTTAGTAGGTAAGGGTTTTGTGAATGTTTTTTTTTGCAATTTATTTTGTTGTGTTTCTTTCTCCCACCGCGCTATCGGCCCCGGACTAAAGTTGCCGAAATTCACGGTTTGCTCAGCGAATCCTCGTGCAACGCCAATTTTTGCCACTGCGAAAATTAAAAGCCAAAGATCGGGCCTACTAATGATAGCGACTAATGATAGCGAAGCGAAAACGGTAATTTTGGCGTAAAAATACCGTTTTCGCTGAAAACCGAAATTCTAGCCCATTGTGTCTTTTTGCCACCTGCTACTTTTCAACAAGAAAGCAAGTATTGAGTTGACAAGTCCAAGCCAAAACTTACGATTGGAAGGAATTTTATTTTCCCCGCAGAGTTGTGGATATGTGAATCAGACTCCCAGCTAGAGCAGTTAATCCTGTGTCATTCAACTTTAATAAAAAGAGCTGGTTAGGAATGCATTTGAGGATTATAAGGATATGTAGAGATAGAGATGATAACATGGGATTGAGGGTAAGAAGGATAAGTACAGGTAGGGATAATGTAAAGCATAATATAGAGCTTCGTAGGGATAATGTAAGGTGGTTCCTATGTCAGCTGTGGCTCAGTGGGTAACACTCTCACCTCTGAGTCAGAAGGTAGTGGGTTCAAGTCCCACTCTAGGGACTTAAGCACATAAATCTAGGTTGACACTCCAGTGCCGTGCTGAGGGAGTGCTACACTGTGGGAGGAGCCATCTTTTGGATCAGATGTTAAACCGAGGCCCCTTATGCTCTCTGAGGTGGTCATTAAAGATCCCATGACACTATTTCGAAGAAGAGTATGGGAGTTATCCCCAGTGTCCTGGCCAATATTAAACTCTCAATCAACATAACAAAAACAGATTATCTGGTCATTATCACATTTCTGTTAGTGGGATCTTGCTGTGCACAAATTGGCTGCTGCATTTCCCACATTACAAAAATATTTCATTGGCTGTAAAGTGCTTTGAGATATCCAGTGGTCGTGAAAGGCGCTATATAAATTCAAGTCTTTCTTTATATTCTTATCAATGACCATGACAATGTCACCATCTGAACTCAAGAAGCACAATATTTGATTGCAAGGTATTTCCGTAACGAAGTACACTACACTACATTATTTTTAATTGGACACCATTATGAGGTAGAAGCACAAGAAGAGATGAGTGACAAAACTCCAATTCCATTCGAAAGCTTTATTAAAGAGCAAAGACTTACTTCAGTGGTATTCTGACCCAACAGAAATCAGTCTCTTCACTCCCGCACCCCCCCACCCCCGCCATGCCCACCCCACACAGCGTTTTCTTACTTTCCTTGCTTAGCTACCTCCCTCTGGGACCACAGCGCCAACATATAGTACCTCATCCCTTCAACTATAGTACATTCGATTATGTACAACTCAATGATTTACTGCCTCAGTCAATGACCCTGCATGTGCTGTGTGAAACAAGGTGACAATCATACCTATAAATCTATAGAAACTCTTTAAAAACTGATAAGAATTTATTTTTTTAAGTCTCTGAGGCTTTTCTCATCTGATACAATGAACAGCACCTCCTCTTTTGGCAAAATTTAGCTTGCCGTAACATTTATGTTTCATAAAGACTGGCTTTCAAGATTAGTGAATGCCACAAATTCATTGTCAGCTTTTGAAAAGATTTCATCAATCTGTTGAATTGTGATAGCAATATTATGAGAAATATTTTACCTAGAGAGTGGTGAGAATGTGGAACTCGCTACCACAGCGAGTGGTTGAGGCAAGTAGTATATATGCATTTAAGGGGAAGCTAGATAAGCACATGAGGGAGAAGGGAATTGCTGGTTATGCTGATAGAGTTAGATGAGGAAGGATGGGAGGAGGCTCGAGTGGAACATAAACGCTGGCATGGACTGGTTGGGACAAATGGCCTGTTTCTATGCCGTATATTCTATGTAATTCCATGTAATTCTAGCTCATCCATCCGGAAAAACCTTCAGTCCCTCCATTACAAGCATTCAATTGCCAGTTAAATGATCCTAAGATTTTGCCTCCACAACCCTACCCAGACTAGCATAACCAGAGATCGTGAGATGAAATACCACCATGGAAACTGACTTGATTAAATCGAGTAAAGTGCTGGCTAGTACCAGGAACAATGGTCACATGTCTGGCCTATATGTGACTCTAGTCCCACACTACATGATTGACTCATAATGATCTCATAGGTGACTCAGGATGGGCAATAAGTACTGACATGCGTGCATTGCCTACATCTCAAAAATAAATTAGCAGAAGGTGTTTAACTATCTTAAGTACATCTCTGAGCCCTGCTGTCAGTTGCCCTGACTCAAAACGGAAGAGATCTAGTTTCTCTAATCTTTCCTCATATCAGTCCTCTGACACTAAGAATCAGCGTCATGACTCTTCTCTGTACTGCCCGGAGGGCTTGAATGTCTCTCTTGTTAAGGTGACCAAAACAGTACTCGAGATGTAGTCTGACCAGAGTGCCATATAGTTTTGACACAATGTCCTCTGACTTGCCTCCCTATCTCTGTAACCTTCTCCAACACTACAACCCTCCAAAAAATTTGCAATCCTCCAAATCTGGCATCTTGTCCATTCCCCACCTCCTCCCCCCGCCATCCCACTCCCTTCACACTACCAATGGCATGCCTTCAGCCATCTAGGCACTAATCTCTAGAATTCTCCATGTAAACCTCTCCACCCTCTCTCTCCTCCTATAAAGCCCTCCCTTTGGTCATCTGTCCTAATGTCTCCTAATTTGGCCTGGTGTCAATTTCTGTGTACACACTCCTGTGAAGCACCTTGGGGCATTTTCCTATGTTAAAGGTGCGATATAAATGTAAGTTGTTGTTATTGTAGTTATGGACAGACTGTGCTTACCATAATTGGACAGCACTGCATATTGTATAAGCTATTCCAGTCAGTTACATCTGGAAGCAGCTATGCTTTTCCAGTTGAATATTGCAACACAAAGAAAGGGCTATTTGTCCCACCAAGCTTGCTCTTTTCAACAGACCATGTACAACCTGTACTGTATTGAAACTCTCTTGACATAGATTCACTTGAGATGGCAACTAACCATAGGTAACTCTTCCAAGAAGAATAAATCATAAGATTCCTCCCTGAGCTCAGAAGCAATTGAGTGAAAAGCTCCAGCTATCAATCAGCTATTAATCTCAAGTCATTTAGTCCAAGTTGGTGCATTCCAGAAATAACATTAATTTGTACAGAACAAGATGAGTGGCATCATACTCCATGGAGTGTTTGATCCTCTATCCCTATAATTATCCTTTCACAACATCCCAAAGCGCTTTATATAGGAAATGTGGCAGCAATGTAAAAATGACCACATCATAGCACTGTTGACTGAGGGATAAATGCTAACTAGGACACTGGGGAGAACTCCCCGGCTCTTCTTCGAATAGTGCCATTTGATCTTTTACGTCCGTCTGAGAGTGCAGACGGGACCTTGGTTTAACATCTCGTGCAAAAGGTGTCACTTTCGACAATGCAGCGCTCCCTCAGTCATAGATTTTGTGCATCCATCTCTGGAGTGGGACCTGAACCTCAGAGGCTGACAGCTGATACCCAGATAGCTGTCCAGACACTTTTTGGAGAAGTCAATCGAGAAAGCATCAAGAAGCTTCAAACAGTAATCTGGCCACTGGAGCTCAATTGGCAAATTATTGAGGGTTCTCAGTATTTCTTGAACATTGTAGACAATACAATAAGTTGCATAGTCTACAACCGAGTCCTGAAATCTCAACCCCTTCGACCCACCTTGCTGGTAAAAGAGAACTTTTCCCCTTCAGTCTTTCTGGTATAGAACTGTGCCAGCTGATAGCAGACATCAGGAAATTGTGTACCTGAAGTCTGATATTTTCCAATAGAAAATCATGGACAGAGCAGGGGGTGGGCAAATTACAACTTTGTGTTTCCTACAAGTGCAGGAACGCTAAGGCGGATATTCTCCCCTTATTTCCTCAGTCCTTTCTCTATTCAGAAATGCATCAACCTGACAAACCCAGGGGAGACAATTAGAGTTGGCTGCTCCGTATGGATCTTCCCGGTTATCGATGCAGTCGGGCGGCATTGAGGTCCTACAAGTGCACAATCAGGGGCCCCGCGGCGAGCGGATCCAGTCCCCAAACCTAACCATTGCACGGGTGACTCTCCCAGCAAGGCACATGCCACCCCTGCATGAAGAACCCATCAACAGTGCCCACTTCAATAGCTTTCTGGATAAGTTAGTCCACAAGGACTTTACTGCAGAAAATCCTCCAACTTGACTCCCCTTCTTCCTCTAAATTTGAACTTGCATCTGATGATATTTGAGCCCTTCATAACAGGGAAGGATTTGTCTTGATCAATTTTGCATTTTACCTTCTTAATTTAACTGTCAAACGTGTTAAAATAAAGTATATATGTGCTGTTAGTTGGAGGACTTACTTGAAATTCTGCCCATATGCAGGTAAGCAAGACTAGGAAACCTTTAATTAGGTCGCCTTGAAGTCTTCCTTTGCTTCCAAAGAAAGTAGGACCAATTTCCTTAACTTTTCTTCACAAATATTCTCGTTATCCAGAATAATTTTTAGTCCAAACCCTCTCGAAGTTGTGGTACGTTCATGCCCCCATTCCTATTGTATAAATATAATTGCAGGACATATTAAATAGTAAGTGCATCACTAAGCATCCTTCTGCTTACTAGCATGGAATCATACAGAACAGAAGGAGGCCATTCTGCCCCTCCTGTCTGTGCTGGATCTCTGAAAGAGCTATCCAATTGGTCCCATTCACCTTCCCTTTGCCCACAGCCCTGCAAATTTCTCCTTTTCAAGTATTCATCCAATTCCCCTTTGAAAGTTACTATTGAATCTGTTTCCACCACCCTTTCAGGCAGTGCATTCCAGATCTTAACAACTCGCTGCATTAAAAAAAAAAAATTCTCATCTTCCCCCAGGAATTTTTTGCCAATTATCTTAAATCTGTCCTCTGGTTAACAATCCTCTTGCCAGTGGAAACAATTTCCCATTATCTACTCTATCAATTTCCCTCATAATTTTGAACATCTATATTGAATCTCCTCTTAACCTTCTCCACTCTAAGAAGAACCCCAGCTTCTCTAATTTCCACATAAATGAAGTCCCTCATTCCTGGTACCATTCTAGTAAATCTTTTCTGCACCTTCGCCAAACCCTTGACACCCTTCCTAAAATGTGGTGCCCAGAATTGGACACAATACTCCAGCTGAGGCCTAACTAGTGATTTATAAAGGTTTAGCATAACATCCTTGCATATGGGCAACTTTTCAAGTACTGTAACTCCTCAAACCAGCAGCGCATATATACTTTATTTTAAACAAGTCTGACAGTTAAATTGGTGACTTGTTGGAACCCGTTGTTCCTATTTGAACATCTCGAGATAGCGCCTCAACCTTTATTGTACCTTTGTTCCCCTCTTTTCAAATGAACTGTTCCACTGATGATGTCATGCACTCAACAGAAAATAATGAAGAAGATTCAACTCATGACATCATTGGTGGATAAGCCTATTGAGAAAGTAGGAACTCTTGTATAACTTTGAAACCTTTGAACATCACATTTTAACCATGGATATATTATTTCTGCCTGTTTTTCCCCTCCCAATCATCTTGTTGGTAATTTAGATTAGAGTTGTTTTTATTTTTGCTTTATAGTCTAAGGGAGGTTTAGGTAATGGTCCAGGTTACTGAACGTTTAATTTTAGCTGCATTCCAGTAACTGGTTTTGTGACCCTGCATTTTTTGAGAGCTAATTAATGAGAAGACCTTTTTCCCATTTTGGACACAGCTGCATTCCTTCCCACAGTATGGGCCAGTTACTGTAAGAGCAGTAACAAGCAGCCAGTTAGGCCAGATACTCAGCAACAGAATTGCTGGGGGAATACAAAAAGCCAGAGGTTCAAATTCCAATTACCATATCAAACAGCAATAAATAAATCTACCAAAAACTTTTTTTGCCGACCAAGACATTTCTTCAGAAAGTGTAAACATATAAAATACTGAGGAAAACCACAACGCTTTCTGTCATGTATTCAACCAGCATTGTAACCCATGTATAAACTGACCTAAGTTGTACACCGTGAGAACACTGACCACTAGGTGGGAGACACTACTAACCTGGACCTTCAGGTATAAAAGGGGAAGCTCCACCCACCTTCATCACTTGAGTGCTAAGGAATAAAGGACAGGTCACAGACTGACCTTCTCTCAAGCATGGGCCTCGTGTGCATTTATACTGTGTAGTAAGGACATATCAATGGCGACAAGAAACTGGGATTTAAACCACGCGAGCATGGCCACTGGCAGAACAGACGAGAGGTACTGTGTTAAGGAATGGTTGGGACAGAGATTCAACATTGTTAAAGCAGCACACAGTTCTCCAGGCAGACAAGGGCAGTCAGGCATGCCCCAACATGTAGTCGAACCCAGAGGGGGAGTTCGACAGAGACAATGGCAAGCTGAACAGCGATTCACGCCATTGCAAGGGACAATGCGGCCAGTAATGGGGCCATCAACACCTGTTAATGGTGCACTCAAGGACAATAACAGGGGCAGTCAGGGACGATCGACTGGCAAGGGACTTTTTGTTTCAAACGGCAACTCATGCTGGAGGCGTGGAGGCATACATTCAGCCGGAGTTTGCAGAGATGAACAAAATACCTGCAGAAATTGCAGAAATGGACACTGGGGGAAATCGCTGGAAGCTGAAGTTCAGCGAGTTCATGTGGAGCACGTCTACAGTTCATACACCAGGATGCCACCGATAATGATGAAAGTGCTCCTCAATGGCATCCCAGTATCAATGGAGTTAGACACGGGTGCCAGCCAGTCCCTGATGGGTATCAAACAGTTCGAAAAGTTGTGGGCATCCAAGGCCAAGAGGCCAAAATTATCGCCGATTGACGCACAGCTACGGACTTACACAAAGCAGATCATTCCGGTGCTAGGCAGCGCCACGGTAGTCGTGACCCACAAAGATTCGGAGAACAGGTTGCCACTCTGGATTGTCCCAGGGGACGGTCCCGCATGACTGGGGAGGAATTGGCTTGCTGTCATGAACTGGAAATGGGGCGATGTCAATGCAATTTCCTCTGTGGAGCGAGTATCATGCTCACAGGTCCTGGACAAATTTGACTCATTATTTCAACCCGGCATTGGCACTTTCATGGGGGCCTAGGTAGTGATTCACATAAACCCGGACGCCAGACCAGTACACCACAAGGCCAGAGCGGTGCCGTACGTGATGCGGGAAAAGATAGAAGGCGAATTGGACCGCCAGTTGAGGGAAGGCATCATCTCACCAGTCGAATTCAGTGACTGGGCGAGCCCGATTGTGCCGGTGCTCAAGGCGGATGGGTCGGTCAGGATATGTGGCGATTACAAGGCCACCATCAATCGGGTGTCACTCCAAGACCAGTACCCGCTACCGAGAGCGGAGGACCTCTTTGCGACGCTATCCGGTGGCAAACTTTTTTCAAAGTTGGACCTGACCTCAGCTTACATGACCCAGGAGCTGGCGAGTGAGTCGAAGAAGCTGACCACCATCACGACACACAAGGGGTTGTTTGAGTACAACAGATGTCCGTTCGGGATTCGCTCGGCCGCCGCGATCTTCCAACGAAATATGGAAAACCTCCTCAAGTCGATTCCAGGGACGGTGGTTTTTCAGGACGACATCCTCATTATGGGTTACGATACTGAAGAACACCTCCACAACCTGGAGGAGGTGCTACGCAGACTGGACCGGGTAGGTCTGCGACTGAGAAAGGCGAAGTGCGTCTTCCTAGCTCCAGAGGTAGAATTCCTGAGGATGAGGGTAGCAGCAGACGGGATCAGCCCTACTGCATCCAAGACGGAAGCGATCCAGAGAGCACCCAGACCCCGTAACACGACGGAGCTGCGTTCATTCCTGGGGCTCCTGAACTATTTTGGTAACTTTCTTCCCAAATTGAATACGCTGCTAGAGCCGCTACACGTACTCCTATGCAAAGGTCGCGAATGGGTCTGGGGGGACAGCCAGGAAAGGGCTTTTAATAGAGCACGCAATTTGTTACGTTCCAACAATCTGTTAACGCTATATGATCCATGTAAGAAACTTGTGTTAACGTGCGATGCGTTGTCCTATGGTGTCGGGTGTGTGTTGCAGCATGTCAATGCCAAGGGTCAGTTACAGCCGGTAGCTTATGCCTCCAGGAGTCTGTCCCAGGCAGAAAGGGGCTACGGGATGGTAGAAAAGGAGGCGCTCGCATGTGTATATGCGGTAAAGAAAATGCACCAGTACCTGTTTGACAGGAAATTTGAGCTGGAGACAGATCACAAACCCCTAACGTCCCTTTTGGCCGACAACAAGGCCATAAATGCAAACGCATCGGCCCGCATACAGAGGTGGGCACTCATGTTAGCTGCCTATGACGATACAATTCGGCACAGACCGGGCACCGAAAACTGCGCCAATGCACTCAGCAGGCTCCCACTAGCCACCACTGAGGGGGCTACAGAGAATGGTGCTGAGATGGTCATGGCTGTTGAAGCTTTCGGAAGTGAAGGCTCACCCGTGACAGGCCGTCAGATTAAACTCTGGACAAATAGAGACCCGCTATTGTCTCTAGTCAAGAAATGTGTCCTGAATGTGGACTGGGCAGCCTTTGTACAGGGCATGCCCTGAGAAATTTAAACCATTTCACAGGCGCAAGGATGAACTCTCGATTCAGGCCGATTGCCTACTGTGGGGAAACCGCGTAGTCATGCCCCAGATGGGCAGAGAGGTGTTCATCAGAGAACTCCACAATGGGCACTCGGGCATTGTCACGATGAAGGCAATTGCCAGGTCACACGTTTGGTGGCCAGGGATAGACGCAGATCTGGAACTTTGTGTTCGCAGGTGCAACACGTGTGCCCAGTTGGGCCATGCGCCCAGGGAAGCCCCCCTTAGCCCCTGGCCATGGCCCGCCAAGCCTTGGTCACGCATCCATGTGGACTACGCAGGTCCTTTCATGGGGAAAATGTTTTTGGTTGTAGTAGACGCCTACTCCAAATGGATCGAGTGTGACATTTTAAATTCAAGCACATCCTCTGCCACGGTAGAAAGTCTACGGGCAATGTTCGCCGCCCACGGTCTACCGGACATCTTGGTCAGCGACAATGGCCCGTGCTTCACAAGCACTGAATTCCAGGACTTCATGGCAGGCAATGGAATTAACCATGTTAGAACGGCACCGTTCAAGCCGGCCTCAAACGGCCAGGCAGAACGAGCAGCGCAGATAATCAAACAGGGGATGCTCAGATTCCAAGGGGGTTCCCTACAAACCCGCTTATCACGCCTCCTGTTGGCCTATAGATCCCGACCACACTCGCTCACAGGGGTTCCACCCGCAGAGCTACTAATGAAAAGGACGCTCAAAACCCGATTATCCCTTATACACCCCACCATGAAAGAAATTGTCGAGAGCAGGCGCCAGTCACAATATCACTACCATGACAGGAATGCGAGGGCGCGATGTATTGATGTAAATGATCCTGTTTTTGTCCTCAACTACGCTGCAGGGCCCAAATGGCTCGCAGGCACTGTGGTTGCCAAAGAGGGAAATAGGATTCTGGTCGTTAAACTTACCAATGGATAAATCTGCCGCAAACATGTGGATCAAACAAAAAGGAGGTTCAGCAACCCCATAGAAGAAGCAGAGGAAGAACACGATATAGAGTTCACTCCACCACAGGTGACCGAACACCGGAACCAAAGGGAGGAGAGCCCAGTCACTGTGGGCAGTCCGGACAGGCCTGAGGCAGTGCAAACAGCAGACACTCAGGCCAGCGCCCAACAACCGGAGCCCCAACTCAGGCGCTCTACAAGGGAGCGTAAACCACCAGAGAGACTCAACCTGTGATCCCAATTAGACTTTGGGGGGGGGGAAGTGATGTCATGTATTCAACCAGCATTGTAACCCATGTATAAACTGACCTAAGTTGTACACCGTGAGAACACTGACCACTAGGTGGGAGACACTACTAACCTGGACCTTCAGGTATAAAAGGGGAAGCTCCACCTACCTTCATCACTTGAGTGCTAAGGAATAAAGGACAGGTCACAGACTGACCTTCTCTCAAGTATGGGCCTCGTGTGCATTTATACTTTGTAGTAAGGACATATCACTTTCAAGCGCTTCCCTGCTTTCAGAAATATCCACACCCTCACTGTTTTTCTTTTTCCAAAATTTTGTTCGTCCCATTTTAAAGCTATTTTTCTCTACCCTTTAAGTTCTTGTCCCTTCCCTTCCCTTCCCCCACTCCACTGCAGATCAGTCCAATGCTTGACCAAGAATATTGGTAAAAGTAAATAATTGCCCCAGGCCTCTTCAGCCCTGCTCTAGAAATGGCCATTCTCTTTCTCATCCACCCCACTCCAGTTGTCCTTGGCCAAGAGAATGAGTAATGAGACAACCTGCTCCCATGCCTCTCCCTCATGTATACTTTCTGCGGTCTTGTGGAAGTAAGATTTCTGGATGTTCTCTGATCAGATTAAACTTTGAGATAGAAGAGTTGGTTTTGCAGAGAGTCGAGATGATCAGAGAGTCTGACTGAATGATTGTCCAGAGGTGAATCAGCTCATATGGGCAACCTAGCCGAATGCAGTGCCTAAATGCCATTCAAATAAATTTGTGGTCAATTTTAACCCAGAGTTAAATGCACTCGCTAGCCTAGGAAATTTTAACTCCTGGGCCTCATTTAAATGGCAGCTTGCTAGTAAGTGGCAGGTGGAAGGTGAATTATATTGTTTAAATAGGACACGTGGTCTGGGATGGGGGAGGAAGTAAAACAGAAGAGTAATTCGGTAAAAGATAACAATTATGATGGCCCCTTATTTGCAGCCAATTGTAAATGCCCCCTGCATGACATGACTTCGCTTCACTTTCTACTATATTCAACTGAGGCGGAACAATCCGGCATCTATTAACGAAGAATGCTGGTACTTAGCTGCACACAAGTCCAAGAGAATCAGGTAGAAAACTGAGGCCGTAGGCAACATAAAATGGAAACAGCACCGTGTGGTTGTTGGGGGAATGTGTTGCTAAAAATACTGGGCCCTTCCCTCATTGCTGAGCAGGTTTATGCGCTGAGCTGTGGAGCTGTACTATCCAGGGAAATTAGTGGTTGGATCCTGCTCTAGGCTGGTCTCGGATGGGCTGGCAGTCAGTCTGTAATAGCCCTCAATGTTCATGGATAATGGAGGGAAAATCGCCATGGTAATCACTGCTGATTGCTATAGTGACTCCTGCAGCCAAAGTCCGAAGTAGATCTTGACTTTGTGCATAGTGTAAAATGGGTGATTTAAAATTTTGTAAAGTTGGAAACTTAGCTTTGTTTTGCTACATTAAAAATGCTATAAAAATGCAAGTTGTTGTTGTTTCGTCCCCCAGCTTAAAATCATTGATATACACCGTGAAGAGCAACGCCCCCACATTGATCCCTGTGATTGATGTCACTCCATTCACAAATTTCTCTGGGTTAGCTCATTTTCAGACCACTTCCTAGTCCATGCCTTGTTGAGTAATGGCCTGTATAGCACAGTTTCAAAGGCCTTGCTCAAATTTAAATACATCACTCCCACAGAATTTCCACTGTCAAAAACGTATGTCATTTCTTCACAGAACCTTGTTAGGCATGATCGGCATCCCGATAAATCCATGCTGACTCCCAATTACTATACCTTGCAATAGCTATCTAGTTGTTTACTTATCTTCTCTTTCAGGATTACTTATTATACTTGGTCCACAATGGAAGTTAGGCCTATTGACCTGTAATTTCCTGGATCATCCTTGTGCTCCTTTTTAAAGGTTAGATTTATATTAACTACTTCGTCATCCTCGGACACCACTCCTGTTTCTAATGACACTCTCGCCTCTGAGTCTGAAGGTTGTGGGCTCAAGTCCCACTCCAGGACTCGAGCACATCAATTGAGGCTGACACTCCAGTGTGGTACAGAGGGAATGCTGCATTGTCAGAGGTACTGTGCTCGGAAAGTTCACCCAAAGCCCCATCTGCCTGTTCGAATGATTCAGAGGGACATTAAAGATCCCACGCCATGAGTCAAAGAAGGTCATGGAGTTTTTCCAGCTCCTCCCTCAACCAACATCATCATATTAACTGGTCACTGACTTCTTTGCTCTTTGAGGGATCTTGCTATGCGCAAAATGGTACTGTGTTGCCCACATAACAATAGTCACTGCACTTCAAGTAATTCATTATAATTGAAGCGCTATGAGATGTTTCTGAGACACCTGTTAAGCTGCTGTGAAAATGCAAGATTTTATCCATAAAGTTTCATTGCTCACAATAGTTAAAAAGAAAGAAAGACTTGCATTTATTATAGCGCCTATCACGACCACCGGACATCTCAAAAGCGCTTTACAGAGTTAAGATCAATTGAAACACAATCAGATCAGCTGAAGTAAAAAAAATACTTCCACCAACACAGATGTTAGGCAAGTATTGTATTGGAAAGTGCAGTGGGTTATCACACTGGCCTTTTACCTCTGAGACCTGTGTTTGAATCTAGCCCAGACTGATTGAATGAAAGTACGTTTCTCTGTTGCCGGTAATTGTTCCAAATGAAGCACATTTTAGGCTGTGTCAATCCAGTTCTGAGTGGGTGTGAACCCACGACACAAGGCCAACTATAACTTATGGATAATTGGGCAACCTTGCTCAGAGATTCTGTAAAGATAACGGATGTAGGAACGGGAAAGTTCACACTAAGTCGGAGTTGAGATAAACAGAGACCTTTAATCTGCAGCTGCCTGTGTTGTACTTGGTCTTCGACTGCACGGTGCCAACACTGGGTGTCTTAGTGCTAACATTCTTCATCCTTGGCGAGCACAAAATTCACTGAAAATGAAGTCTTCCACTCCTTGCCAGATTCCAACCATAAGTTGAAGGACATTAGGGTCTCTCTCCAACTTCTAATTGGAACGTTCGCCAGCTCTGGCTGGGATGGGCAGGTGAGAAATTCTCTCCTCCAGTGTCAATAGTGTACATTGGCACAGGAGCCAAGAGAAAGAATTGTACAGCTGCTGGAATGTTCTAGTGTCAGGTGGCTCAACGTGGACATTTTGTAAGACTGCGAGTTAACTCTGTCAGTGCTGCATCCTCTGAGCAGCATACACGTCATTCTTTTTAGCTTCTTCTGCAAGTTTCCTTGCTTTGGGGTTATTTTTAACCATCTCGTAAATGCTGTTACTTTTGAAGCACTTTGTTGCACTCAGATCACAAATTGGTAGATTAAGAACTGGGCCCATTTTCAGCCGTTCCACTGCTAAACTTGAAGAAAATGGGCGCAGCGCAAACCAATTTCTTCCCCAAAATCTGTTAGGCTTCCCAATCTGTTTTATATCTTCCCCTCCCTTTAAAAGTAACCTAAGGGGTTGAGGTACATGATCAAACTGAATGGCAGAACAGGCTCGAGGGGGCCGAAAGGCCTGCTTCTCAATCCTACCGCCAATCGGAAAATCTAGCTGTTGTGACACATAGACCAGAAAAGTTCGATCATTAGTCTGTGCTGAATTAGCCGATCTCAGCCAGGACGACATTAGGGCTGCCACAGTAGGCTTCAGTATCGCTGGGTTAGGAAAGTGAAATTTGCTTATGGCTCCAGATAGCCAGCAACCTTGGCTAGAAAATATGTGGATACTGTAAGAGAATAAGATTATACTTAGCCATGTCATCTGCTGGCGCTTGCTGTCAAGGCTCACACATGGCCACTGGGGTTGGGCAGGGCCTGATGCTTGTGCAAACATACCTGAGCAAGGCTTTAGGTATCAGCTTGGCTCAGTTGGTAGCACTCTCGCGCTTATAGTTGTGGGTTCAAGCCCCATTTCCAGGACTTGAGCACATAATCGAGCTGACATTTCAGTTCAGTACTGAGGGAGTGCTGCATTGTCAGAGATGCCGTTTTTTTGGATGAGATGTTAAACTGAGACCCCCCCCCCTGCATCAGACCCCTGCTCAGGTGGATGAAAAAGATTCCATGGTGCTATTCAAGGAAAAGCAAAGAGTTCTCCTGGTATCATGGCCAACCTATACCACTGAAACAGTTTAAATGATAATTTATCTACTTCGCTGTTTGTGGGCCGTTGATGTGTGAAAACTGACTGCTATGTTTACCTACAAAACAATGGTGCACACCCTAAAAGTAACACGTTGACTGTGAAACGCTTTGGGACACTGTGAGAAGTTGAAAGGTTCTATTTAAATGCAAATTATTTATTTCTTTTGGAGGGGAAGGGAAAATGGATGGGGAAACTGTTGGTGAGTCTAAGTTGCAGAGCATGATCGGACTAAGCATTACCTTCCAGACTTTGCAATCTCTTCACTCTTATATTTTATCTCCTTGTTGGGTCCCCCCAACCCCTACTCCTCTCCAACCAGGCTATGTGTAGTCCAGTGTCTAAGAGTACATTTTTTTTATTCGTTCATGGGATGTGGGCATCGCTGGCGAGGCCAGAATTTATTGCACATCACTAATTGCCCTTGAGAAGATAGTGGTGAGCGGCCTTCTTAAACCGCTGCAGTCCGTGTGGTGAAGTTACTCCCACAGTGCTGTTAGGGAGGGAGTTCCAGAATTTTGACTCAGCGATGATGAAGGAACAGCATTATACTTCCAAGTCAGGATGGTGTGTGACTTGGAAGGGAACATGGAGGTGGTTGGTGGTGCTCCAATGCACCTACTGCCTTTGTCCTTCGAGGTGGTAAAGATGGTGGGTTTTGCAGGTGCTGCGGAAAAAGCCTTGGTGGGCATAGTGGGTTCCCAAGCCACTGGTCTTGGCTACTTATCAAGAGATGAACAAGAGTGGTTTGGTAGAGATTCTTCATTAAACCTTCCCTTCTCCCCCCTTCTGGGAGGACCTGGCTTCCATCTCTCCAAACAATGCAGTTGCGATTGGAAATTTTACAGAACAGGGGAACGAGCCCACACCCTTACACGTTGTGGACACACGTGAGAGGCTGTGATGTGCAATGCAACCACACTGCTCCAGAGTGCCACGCATTCAAATCGTCAAATGCCACAAAGAGTTTGGAAAGCATGTGTCCATGTTTCCCCTATGCAAGGGTTTACCGGATCAGAGCCTAACCAAGGTGCCAAGCAGATATGAGACAGTGCTCCATTCAAAGAACGAACTTGTATTTATAAAGCACTTTTCACGACCTCTGGACATCCCAAACTGCTTTACAGCAAATGTAATACTTTTGAAGCGTTATAATGTAGGAAACACAGCAGCCAATTTGTGCACTGCAAGGTCCCACAAACAACAATGTGATAATGACCAGATCATCTGTTTTGGTGGTGAGGGATAAATATTGGCCAGCTCACTGAAGATAATTCCCCTGCTTTTCTTCGAGATAGTACCATGGGATCTTTTACGTCCACCCAAGAGGCGGGATGGGCCGCGATTTAATGTCTCATGCAAATGGCAACACCTCCAACAGTGCAGCGCTACCTCAGTATTGCAATGGAGTGACAACCTGGATTATGTGCTCAAGTCTCTGGAGTGGAACTTAACAACTTTCTGACTCAGTGGTGAGAGTGCTACCAACTGAGCCATGGTAAAAAAAATTGGGAAGAAGCTGAAAAGGCGGAGAGAGACAGGAGGTTCTACACTAGGCCACCCTTGCACATCTCCAGAATGGTTCCAGAATGCCACTGATTGGTCACTGCTTGGACTGGTCACTGTGAAACAGTACCTGCCAACTTGAGGGGACAAGGACGAGAAAAGAAAAAGACAATAACTAGAAAATACACAGGAGGAGGGATTGGGCTGGGGGCAGGGGGAGGGTAAGTGCTAATATGTTTTATTTTTAATTGCAGGTCAGCAGCAGTATGTGGGCAGTATGTGAAGCTTGTCCAATCACCGTCATCCACTGTGTCACATTTCCATTCCCAAGACTTTCCACCTAAGTTACTCACAGCTGTAGCTGCCAAAACCCTAACTTAAACAGAAGCTGTTTTGTTGAGACTCATGCACCTCTGGGACTGGACCAAGGTTACAAAGACTCAATTCATTTGTGATTAATAATTTTTTTAAATGTTTTTATAAAAATATTTTCCCAGTTTCCCTTCTTTGGGCTGGATCCAAACCAGAGTCTCCAGAGGTAAGATGTGTTACACAAAACTTGCCTCTGTACCATTGTACGTCATATAAAGTAGTGGGTATAATAAATACTGATAAACTACCCCACACATGCAGACCCACTGTGGGTCATTCAGCCCCCCCGAGCTGGTTCCACCATTCAATTAGAGCATAGCTGATCTGTATCTTAACTCCAGCTACCCGCCTTGGTTCCATAACCATTAATTTCCTAACAAACATCCCGCAATCTGAGCTTTGAAATTTTCTATTGACCTCCTGTCTCAACAGCTTTTTGGGGGAAGAGAGTTCCAGATTTCCTTTGTCTGAAGAGGTGCTTCATGACATCAGCCCATGAAGAGCCTAGCTCTAATTTTAATGTTATGCCCCCTTGTTCTGAACTCTCCCACCAGAGGAATTAGTTTCTCTATATCTACTCAAGCAACTCCTTTCATCATTTTAAACACCTGAATGAGATACAGATTTACCCTGTATTTTATTCTTTTAAATCTGATTTGGCCCTTCATCTACGACGAATAAAAGAAACATATATCTAGACGGTGAAAACTTCAATGCAAAACTAATGCTGATGTTCATTTATCAATTTAATGAGGCATTGCGCTGAAGGATTTCTGGCTTTCAATCTTGGAGTTCTTGCTTTGTAAACATTCTGATGTGACCTCATCTTAAGTCATTAAACTACTGCGCGAATATTTTTTTAAAACAAAATTAAGAAACCAAGGTGAAAGTTCAAGGCCCAAACCAGCATGAAGGACATCATCAAAGTTGAAAAGAGTTTTTTAGAAAAGATAACTAGATAACTCAGGAAGTGCTGATTAGGTGCAGCATTTAAATATTAATTTAAGAGAGTGGAGAGAAATATTGAGGAGGTAAATGTGCTCCAGAGTTATGAGGTTCGGTGGGTGGGGGGAAGAAAGTGAGACCACTTGGTGAATCGCGGTTTCAGCCAATGTCAGCCATGACTCAGTTGGCAACACTCTTGTCTTTGTGGGTTCATGTCCCTCTCCAAAAACTTGAACACATAATCTGGATGGACACAGTGCAGTGCTTAGAGAGTGCTGCATTTTGCTGAAGGTGCTCTATTTCAAATGAGGACCTAGAAATTGGATCCTGAACCGGTGCAGCACAAGCACCTAATTAGTCCGCCGGCCTCATTTGTTTATTACTGCCGCGCTGCAGGCTCCAGCCATCAGTCCCAGGAGGTAGGAAAAGGATCATGAGGAGGTACATAAGAAGAATCGGAAGGGGAATCGAGCAGTGGCACCCGCAGACAACCTAACACCGGTTTCAGGTGTGTGCAACTGGACGCTTATTCAGGAGCATTTACCAATGTAGCGCACTTCCAGAATGGAATGAGTGTGCGCACACCGCTCACCATGTTGGACCCTTAGATGCCCGTTTTTATGTGCCACGCAATACAATTTCTAGACCACGGTATTAAACTACCACAACACAAAAACAAAATACTGCGGGTGCTGGAATCTGAAATAAAAACAGAGAATGCTGGAAATCTCAGCGGGTCAGGCAGCATTTGTGGAGAGAAAAACAAAGTTAATGTTTCTGGTCAACGAGCCTTCAACAGAACTGTCGAATGTTTGAAAAGAGCACATTCTTAAGCACTGAAAGGGGAAGAAAGAACAAAAGGGAAGGTCTGTGATAGGGTGGAAGGCAGGAGAGATTAGAGAGACAAAAGGGATGATGGGTCAAATTGAAATGGTAATGACAGAAGTTAGAAAAAGGTTAATCTGGATAGGGTGTGAATGGCGGAGTAATGACCAGCTGCCATTAGAGACAAAGTGAGGAAAAAAAGAGGAAAAAAACATAGATTGGGGGGAGGGGAGAAAGAGAGCCAAAGATGGCCAGAGGTTATGGTCTGAAATTGTTGAACTTAATGTTGAGTGCAGAAGGCTGTATAGTGCCTCAACGAAAGATGAGGTGCTGTTCCTCGACTTTGCATTGAGCTTCATTGGAACAGTGCAGGAGTCCGAGGATGGAGATATCAGATTGGGAGTGGAGTGGAGAATTAAAGTGACAGGTGACCGGAAGCTCAGGGTCACAATTACGGACTGAACGGAGGTGTATTAAGTTACCACTCTGTCTGCCTACTCAGCTGGCTGTAAAAGATCCCATGGCACTATTTGAAGATGAGCTCAGAGTTCTCCTGGTGCCCAGCCCAACATTTATTGCTCAACCAACCATGAACTCACATTGCTGTTTGTGGGACCTTGCTGTGTGCAAATTGGCAACAAAACAACAATGACCACACTCTGAATACAATTGTTGTAATGTGCTTTGGGATATCAATGTAAGTTCTTTCTTTAACGCAGTGGAGATGTAGGAGCAGGAAGTGTGGAAAGAAATACTTAATCTTGCTGTCTCCTGCTAAACTGTAGAAACCACGAGAAAGATTGCGACAGAACTAGAGAGATTGGAGGCTGACTGAGAGAGGATTGTCTAACAAACAACAAGCGTTTCCTTGTGTCCTAGCCATGAATTCAAGAGGGGTGTCTGAGGAGCATCCACAAATACAGGAGCTTAAGTCAAATCTTGTGCAGACTTGGGCTTTATAGAGGGGAAAGAGCTGTTGCGGAGAAGAGAAATGTTTAGCTTTCTGGGATCGGTTGTACCAATGGAGGAGACGTGACTATATTAATTTTCTTATCTACGAGGAGAAATATCTGTTTACACACTAGGGGCTCAATTTTGCCCAAAGCATTTTTTTGGCGTACTTGAAGAGTTACGCCCGATTTTCTGGGGCCCCAAGTACGCGAAACAAAAAATGTTCCACGTTGGATTTATTCATTTTGGCGTGGCCTAACCCGACCTTTAGTTTTGGGGGTTGGAGCCTTGATCTGCGCCAAAAAGATCGGGCTGCCAAGGTCGCTCCCATTCTCTCTCTCTCTCTCTCTCTCTCTCTGTGACCGGACCGTGTGTGTGAATGGGACCAGACTGTGTGTGTGTGTGTGTGTGTGTGTGTGTGAACCGGGGACCGAGAATGGGACCGGACTGTGTGTGTCAACCGGGGACTGAGAATGGGACCGGACAGCTTTCGGGCGGGGTTGGAGGTAAGTTGCTGCTCTGTGTTTTTCAATTATTTCAGTGTGTCCGGGCATCTGCTGCACCGCTTTCCTTACCTGCCCCGATTTCCTTAACTCTAGGGAAGGGTTTTCTGGAGAGGCCACATGCGCTGGCCGAATCAGAACTGGAGTAACTCTCAGTTGGCCAAACTTCCCTAAATGGCCAGAAGTGGCGTAGATGGCTGGTTATGCCCCCTTTGGCTGGAAAAAAAAAACTGACTTTAAAAAATCGTAACTAACCGAGTTACATTGTTGCAAATTGATTGGGGAAACTGTGGTTTTTCAACTTAGGCCAAAAAGAGCAGCCTGCTTCAAAAAAACGGTGGAAAATCACTGGGAAAAACTGAGCCCCTAAGTACCCTCAGGGTCACTGTACTGCAGCACACTCTGCTTCCCCAGCCCTGCAACAAGGATGTTTGCAGCAGTTACAGAATTTGTTATATTTCAGAAAACTGGAGCGTTCTGGCAAGCATTCCACAGGGAGTTGAAGTTAAGGTCCAGAGGAGGAATGCTCCATTCTACCAAGAATCCCAGACACTAGATTTCTTTTATTTTTAAAAAGCCAAAAAGGTTTACTAGC
This sequence comes from Pristiophorus japonicus, assembly GCF_044704955.1. NCBI lineage: Eukaryota > Metazoa > Chordata > Chondrichthyes > Pristiophoridae > Pristiophorus > Pristiophorus japonicus. Next base: position 199,612,093 of record NC_091983.1, on the reverse strand, counting down.
CATTCTGATGTAAGATTCTGCCTTCACAAACCCCAAATGCTATCACTCTGATTAAGCAGGTTCGACAAAGAGCAGCCACCTTCCTTTGATTGTGCTAGCCCTTCTGAAAAAAAAACAAACCCTGCCATACTCCAAAGCCAGTCAGATAAGCACTGGGCAGAGCAGTCACCTTAACTTATTTGTGCTACAGGACAGTACTGTGGATATCGGATATAGGAAAAGAACATAAGAAATAGGAGCAGGAGTAAGCCATTCGGCCCTTCGAACCTGCTCTGCCATTCAATAAGATCATGGCTGACCTACTTCAACTGGTGAGTGGCAGAAGAACCAAAGGCGACATGAGGAAAATCTTTTTTAAGCAGAGAGTGGTTAGGAGCTGGGATGCACTGCTCCGAAAGGGTGGTGGAGGGAGATTCAATCGTGGCTTTCAAAAGGGAACTGGATAAGTACCTGAAGGAAGAAATGTGCAGAGCTACAAAGGGCGGGAGAGTGGGACTAGCTGAAACAGTCTTGCAAAGAGCTGGCACGGGCTCGACGGGCCGAATGGCCTCCTCCTATGCTTATACCGATTCTATGATTCTAACTCCACCTTCCCACACTATTCCCATATCCTTTGGTTCCCTTAGTATCCAAAAATCTATCTCAGTCTTGAATATGACTGAGCATCCACAGCCCTCTGGGGTAGAGAATTCCAAAGATTCACAATCCTTTGAGTGAAGAAATTTCTCCGGATTTCAGTCCTAAATGGCCGACCCTTTATTCTGAGACTGTGACACCTAGTTCTAGGTAACATGACGCCATTTAGCCAGAGGTGTATCCCAAATTCTTCTGACCACACTGGTGCCATTGAAACTCTTTAACAAAGTGAGAGGTACCACTAAATGATGGCATTGTCCAAATATATACAATGTATATACCACCACAACATGTACTCAGAGCACTCCTCAACTAGGAGAAACTTCTCGGAGCGTGTACCAAAAATAAATCCAGCCACATCGAAAACCAGGCTTGTTTTATCCTGTGCCAGTATTTTCTTATTACACCTGCTTTCAGTACATTGACCACTTAATAGGAACAAATCCATAACATTACATCTGCCTAAATACAAAATAACGAAATAACAGAATCGATTATCTCCGGGGCCCTTGTGATACTCCAGATGCTGGAGCCATGGTCGTTCATGATTGATCTGCTTTGTACATCTTGCTGACTTGCTCATTTTCCAAAAATGGACAAATTATTTCAAGCAGGAAGGCTTACTGCAAGTAATAAATGACATAATTGCTCCCACTGTGCTTTTGTATGTGTAAACACTGGCTGCAATAGGCCGGTTCTATAAATGTTTGTAGAGAACTTTACAGACTAGCCAGGCTTTCCAAGGACTCTGAAGTAATTATCTGTTATTGGATATTATCTCTTGTAGAGAAAAACAGGCGGGGTATTCGGAGAATGTAGACCTGTGTCCAACATTCAGCAATGTCATCGGATCGCGCCCAACGCCAGCCTCTTTCAAAGCACTGGCCCCCTTGAAACTATGCACAAAGTTTGGTTGAAAGATGCCAAAAAAGGGAAAGTTATCAACTTTACAAAAAAATGGAATTAAGATTTTAATTCCTTTTTTAGGTGAAAGAAGTAGCAGATACCTGGGATGGTCTGGAGCAGGCTCATGAAGAGTTGGGCAGAACTAGCACTGACCCATGTACTCTTCAATTAAAAAAAGCCCAACGTAGGCAGGAGGAATGGGCACAGGTCCGCACTTGTAGGTTTCTATCCAGGGTTTTCCTGTCCTCGTCCTGGAATCAAGGGGCAAGGTGTAAGGGGAGGCTTCTTACTCTTGGGAAAGGGGGAGTCTGTACACTTTCTCTTGGGAAAGGGGGAGTCTGAACACTGTCTTTTGGGAAAGGGGGAGTCTAGACACTGTCTCTTGGGAAAGGGGGAGTCTGGACACTGTCTCTTGGGAAAGGGGGTGTCTAGACACAGTCTCTAGGGAAAGGGGGAGTCTAGATACTGTCGCTTGGGAAAGGGGGAGTTTAGACACTGTCTCTTGGGAAAGGGGGATCCTGGACACTGTCTCTTGGGAAAGGGGGAAGTCTAGACACTGTCTCTGGGTTGCTGTATGCAAGTCCTAGATATCTGGTAACAGATAAATCCTGAAAGTGGACCATCATTTGTATGGCTTAGAGTCCTTCCTGGCCATAGGGGACATCAGTAGCACTAGTCAGTTAACAGTGTATAGCTGTATAAAGCAGGTAACTAATGATTTTTTGCAAGAGTAAATCAGTTCATCTCATTCCTCGTGGAAGCCAGAGCATAAGTTGTCTGAGCATTATTTCCAGTTTCAGTATAATCTGAACATTTAGTACCCTAAAGTGATATGTGTATCTACCTAGTATTTGAAATCCCAGTGAATCCCTTTAATGACACTGTATGATTTGTGTACTCTAAATCCTAAGTTCTTGCCTACTTCCCTTCCCCCTCACCCCACCCACATATGCTATACACAAACCCTTGGCATAAGATGAACCTACTGTACTTTCTGTAGATGTTTCCTCTGTGACAGGAATAATTGACTCTATTGCTCACTCAACAAGACTGGTCTCTAGAGCTGCCTTTCAATCTCTCATTCCACATTGTGCTGGAGCAATAATGCATCTTCATTACTGATGTCGAAACTGGGATTGACATCAATCGGTTCAAGCTCTGCTATTATTGGACACGCTACATTTCTGAGATATTTATTATCTTCACTGGCCGATTTCCTGCATCGTTTCTTGCACTCGCGCCTGAACGTACAAGATAAAGATTTATTTTATTTTCAAATTCCATGAATGAATAACTCATGAGGGAAAATAATTTGTGCTCCCTGAGGAGACATTGAACTTTCTGCTTATCACACTTAAAGCAAGTTTAAAAAGTAATTGTTTTTAAGAGCATCAGCCTTGGTTCAATAGTAGCATTCTCTTACCTCTGAATCAGAAGGTTGAGAGTTCAGGCCCCACTCCAGAAACTTGAGCACATAATCCAAGGCTGACACTCCAGTGCAGTGCTGAGGGAATGATGCACTATCTTTTAGATTAGACCTTAAGCAGAGGCCCCATCTGCCCTCTCAGGTGGATGTAAAAGATCACACAGCCACTATTTTGAAGAAGAGCAGGAGAATTCTCCCTGTTGTCCTGGCCAACGTTTATCCCTCAACCAACATCACTGAAACAACTGATCTGGGTGCATTTTTTACATCATCAGAGGCGGTCCCTCGAACGAGGATGACTTGCTTCCACATGAGTTCACAGATGTTTCAATGAAGGACCCGATGTTCCAGTTCTGAACTCCAATTGAAGGGGTGGAAGATGCCTGTGCGTGGATTTTTTAAACGTGTGGTGACCATTGCACATCAGCCACCACACAAGCTCGACAAGGGTTAACCAGGACGACTGGAGACCTGCTCTGCTGCATGGACCTAGAGCGCACACATATCGCAGTTCTTACATTGTAACAGTGACCACACATTAAAAGCATTTCATTGGCTGTTGAGCACTTTGGGACTATATAAACGCAAATCTTTGTTTTATAAAAAAGCGTGAAAGAAAAGAGCAATTGTGGGGAAGGACAATTTTCTTTCTGTGCACTATGTGTAATGAAATTGTAAGCCTATTCTTTATAAGTAGTTTTATGATACTGTATTCCAAGAAACTGGAGCATAGCATCTGTGAGAATATGAAAATTGTCCTCAATATCGCACGTGTCAACTGGACTGGAGAATGACGATGCTATTTCTAGTACTTTCTGTTTTAATCAGATTTCCAGCATATGCAGTATTTTGCTTTTGGAGAAGATCCCTACACAAGATCAAACCATTTTTCTTTTCAACTGTTTTCTGGGATTTTCTACAAGGCACCATTACATTTCCCAGGATACTTTGCAACCTTCCCAAATATGTAATTTGTTGACCAGTGTTGAATAGGTAACAGATCAAAACCAATGCAGATCTTAATTCTCAACTGATGCATCTAGTGGATCAACTGGAAACGCCAAGAGATAGGAAAACTTACAATTTGCCCATGTGCAAAATATGGCCATCTCAGTAAATCTTTCTGTCTTTTTCAAATGCCTTCAGTTGAATAGCATAATTAATAATAAAGTTAAAAGTTAGGGCAGTAAGCATTAGAAAGGCAGTCAGGTGGGACTTTCCACTCAAAGGGTAACAGACTATCGGGTCGATTTTCCAAATGCATATCCCTGACATGGAGCCTAAATCAGCAGAATTTTGTATGGGAAATCACATTCATTTTAATGGACTTGAAATCATGGAAGTGAGCCCACAATTTGAGCTGCCGGTGGGTGAGGCTCCGCAACACGGACATGCTTTTGGAAAATTGACTCTTGCATATTAAAAGTAATTCATTGCACATAAAGTATATTATGCATGTGCTTTCTTTAGACTGGGTGAATAAATTACCGGAAAAGGCTATTTAAGTGAACAGTTTCAAGAGATAATTAAATATATTTCAGAAGTAAATGTACTGCGGGATTTGGTAAGGAAACAGGTGGGCGGGTCTCAGCTATCAAAAGGTGACAGACTAGTTAGACTGAATAGCATTTTGTTTATCCTAAATGTTCCTCTGCTTTTAGACTGTGAATCCTTTAAGCCATGATTCAGATTTCAAGCAGGAGTCTCATGCTTCTGTAGCCATCAGGTGTTTTACAGCTGGTAACTGGAGCTAGTTAAACAGAAATGTTTTGCTCAGTGACTCAACAGTAGCTGATTTTGTTTTATCAAGTGTTGTTTAAAAAGGAGTACAGGGCAGATCATGCAAGCACAAGTTTTGGGAGCACTGATTTATATCTCCATTTGGGTCATTTCCAACATGGCTGCCAAAATTCCCAGCAGAGGGATGTAACCTATCTCACGTTGCTGCGGGAGTTATTAGGAGGCACTCTATATTCCTGTAATACTCCCCAGTAACACTCAGGAGAAAATCATTTATAAAGCAAATATTCTTGCTTTGCTTTTAAAAGAATGGGCAATGGCAACAGGACGCTGGAGCCACAACACACTGCGCCAGTGGCAGGACTCGACCTCATGCCTTGCAGCAATCCAGATGCTCCAGCTAAGCCATGCTGTAGTGGGAAGGTATTGAGTGTGACTGACTTCATGGTGTGCTGCGGTGCACCTCCTAGTGGAGAGTTAAGTAGCACTGGATATACTCTAGGAGAAGGTTGCGCACTCTCTTTCCTCACTTCCTCTCGTCTCCGCAGCCAAGGTGTAGCTCAAATAGATAAAGGAAAGGGATTGGATGAATATAATAAAAATAGTTTTTTTCTGATAAACTTAGAAGCCAAAGTCCAGACTGCAGCATACCAATTAGTATTTCAGCCTTGGCTTAATAGTAGCACTCTCTTACGTGTAAGTCAGAAGGATGTGGGTTCAAGCCCCACACCTGACAGTTGAACACATAATCTAGGTGCACACTTGAGTGCAGTACGAAGAGAGTGCTGGATTGTTAAGGGTGCTGTTCTGTAGATGAGGCATTAAACCAAAGCCCATTTGCCCTCTTAGGTGGATGTAAAGTATTCAAAGTAGAGCAAGGGCGTTCTCCCAGGTGTCCTGGCCAATATTTATCTCTCAACCAACATCACTCAAAGTAAGTTATTTATTTCACTTCTCTTTGTAATAGTCGACTGTGCACAGACTGGCTGCCACGTTTCCCTATATTCAAACAGCGACTACACTTCAAACGCTTAATTTGCTGTAAAGCGTTTTGGGACATCCTGAAATTGTGAAAGCTGCCTTATAAATGCAAGTTCTTACTTTTAATTTCCTATAAAATGGAGCATATAAAACAAAGTGAATCCAGAAGTACTGGTCAGATTAAGTCAAGCTTGGGATTAGAAGCCTGCAGACTGTAAGAGGAGAACTAAAGCTCTGTAATTCAGTAAAGGAATGAATTAAGTAGGAGATCGTGCGTTTAACACAGTGAAAATTCAGAACAGAGGAAGAGCTTGTGGGACGAAAAATAAAATCTATCAATGAAAGCACATATACACACATTCAATAGTCACAGCAGCAACAAACAAATCATAGAACAGCATAGTTCACAACTATGTACTCAGGAGCAAGCGTTTCACTGCTATACAGTCTTCCCTATTCATGTGATAAAGACTGTATGACAGCTTAACCTCTCCACTAGATTCCAGTCTGTAATCACTCCCAGGTATGCATTATTCTATATATAAATCACCTGAACCCCTCAACTGGATTCCAGCCTGTAATCACTCCCAGGTATCCATTATTCTATATATAAACTATCAGAACCCCTCGATTAGATACCAGTCTGTAATTGCTCCCAGGCATCCATTATTCTACATATAAACCATCAGAACCCCTCGATTAGATTCCAATCTGTAATCACTCTCAGGTATCCATTATTCTATATATAAACCATCAGAACCCCTCGATTAGATTCCAGCCTGTAATGCTCTACTTAATTCTATGATATCAAACATTTCTCTTTTGCCACTTGCAGAATCTGTATTAATTTTCAGATAAGAGATAGTTTGAAGGGAAATAGAATCTCAATTCCCCACAACAAAGATATTTATATGCAACATAATTTTTCAGATGAATTGTTACAATTTTTGTACAAAATGGTAATGGCTTCCTTGTAACAAGGACATCTTTCTGCAACACTATTCTGGCTGCAAATCCAGAACAGAAAGGAGTCCTGTGTGCTCTTGAAAGGAGTCTCACGCTGGATTTCGCTACACAATGGAAAGTGGGTTTGGAGTCCAGCTGAAACGCTGCCTAAAACATCCCTCGGCGGGAGGAAAGGCAGAGTGGATCGGCTGCAGTGAAATAAAAACGTCGAAGTCAATGTACGGAAACACAGCGCCTCCTCCCTCACTCCACCTTCATCAGCCAACTCCACACAGTGGCAAACCCCCATCAGGCCCGCAAACACTGCTGCCAGATGCCCCAAGAAGACACTGAATTGGCAAGAGCTCTCCAGGCAAACCCATGACTGACCACAAAAGGCACCACACTGATGTGACGATCTAACTGGGATAGTAATACGATGAAATCATTCCTTATCCTCTTGTATTTATTTTTTGAAGTTATTAAGTTGCGGATCGTGTAGCTGTAAGAATGTTGTAATTGCTGTCTGTTTGCCAAGATGAACCGCGCTTAAAACAAAGAAAAACGCGTGGTGTTTTATTTATTGCTTCTTTAGGCAAGATCTCAGAGGGTGGAGCACGGAGAGGAGCTGCTGTTAGTGGAGAATCCATTCATGCAGTTCCTCGCACTCGAGCGCTGCGGGTGGACTGTGGGTCAGTCAGGCGTGAAGCAACACAAGCGCAAAGGCGATCGCGGGACGAAGACAGTAATTGCGTATTGTGAAATGCACACATTAACAAGGAGCAGATTGATTACTGGTTGGCTGATTGATTGATTGGTCTGATTGATTTCAATCATTCAATATCCTGGAATTTGCTATCTAACACCAGTGTGATACCATTAGCACCACACGGACTGCAGCAGTTCAAGAGGGGAAAAAACACCTTCTCAGGGCAAAGAAACAGAGAAAAAAGGTGCAGGAGTAGGCCGTTCGGCCCTTCGAGCCTGCACCACCATTCAATAAGATCATGGCTGATCATTCACCTCAGTACCCCTTTCCTGCTTTCTCTCCATACCCCTTGATCCCTTTAGCCACAAGGGCCATATCTAACTCCCTCTTGGTTATGTCCAATGAACTGGCATCAACAACTCTCTGCGGCAGAAGAGAATTTTTTTTTAATTCTCTTAAAATATTAACCACAAATTATTTCACATTGTTTGGGGGGAAATCTTTTTTTCAAGTACAAGCTGAATCAATCAAACCTGTAAATAGCTCACAAAACATAAATAAATCTGGTTTAGCACTACAGGTATCTCCTTAAAATCACTTATATTTTGTGTGCCAGTAGCGCCAGTGAATCCCTCTCCCCAGAAACACTTCTAATCAGAGACATTGATTTACAGTGACTGATTAAGTCAAATTCCATTTCTATTACACGGAAGATTCCAGGATGATGATGGGAGTTTGGAGAATCACTTTCTGTAATTCTGTCCGATTTTTTTGCACTGTGGCAGATTAGGAACGGGGGAGGTGCAACGAGACCTGGGTGTTATGGTTCATCAGTCATTGAAGGTTGGCATGCAGGTACAGCAGGCGGTAAAGAAGTTAAATGGTATGTTGGCCTTCATAGCTAGGGGATTTGAATATAGGAGCAGGGAGGTCTTACTGCAGTTGTACAGGGCGTTGGTGAGGCCTCACCTGGAATATTGTGTTCAGTTTTGGTCTCCTAATCTGAGGAAGGACGTTCTTGCTATTGAGGGAGTGCAGCGAAGGTTCATCAGACTGATTCCCGGAATGGCTGGACTGACATATGAGGAGAGACTGGATCAACTGGGCCTTTATACATTGGAGTTTAGAAGGGTGAGAGGGGATCTCATAGAAACATACAAGATTCTGACGGGACAGGACAGGTTAGACGCAGGTAGAATGTTCCCAATGTTGGGAAGTCCAAAACCAGGGGACACAGTCTAAGGATAATGGGTAGGCCATTTAGGACTGAGATGAGGAGAAACTTCTTCACTCAGAGAGTTGTTAACCTGTGGAATTCCCTGCCGCAGAGAGTTGTTGATGCCAGTTCATTGGATATATTCAAGAGGGAGTTAGCTATGGCCCTTACGGCTAAAGGGATCAAGGGGTATGGAGAGAAAGCAGGAAAGGGGTATTGAGGGAATGATCAGCCATGATCTTATCGAATGGTGGTGCAGGCTCGAAGGGCCGAATGGCCTACTCCTGCACCTATTTTCTATGTTTCTATGAGAACAGAAACCAGTGGCCGTGTCTATATTGTACAAAGGGGCTGCTGTTATCTGTTACTAGTTTTTAACTACATGGGATTTCAGAATGTTTTCCTCCGTGCGGGGGAATCACACTTCCATCAGTTTTTTTGTGATAACACAAGTTCCTCTTGCAGTTGGTTAATCCCTTTGTAATAGGTTTGAGTGGGAGAGGGTGCAGGAAGACAAACCACTTGTTAACGCTCAGAGAGCCGTGAAGTTCAATTACCTCTGTCGGCTAGAGGAGTGCTTCTGCCGTCATGGCAAAAAATGCAGACACCAGCAACCAATGCGAGAGAGATCCCACGTTCACATTACAGCCACAATGTTGTCATCCCTCGCAATCAGGGGGCTGGTGCTTCAACCCCACTGTGGCAAGTTGGGGAACTGAATCCAATGAATCTGGTCATTTGTGGCCTGGCACCAGCGCAAATAAATGGCCAATGAAAACTGCCAGATTGTCATCGAAACTAGACAATGTCCTTGGAATCCTGTTTGCTCCTCCCGACGCTTTTCGGCTGGGGTTCAGTGCTTTTTTTCTGTACAGATAGAGACACAATCTGTTTTGAATAATTTGAATAACAGAATTTGGCGCTTCGCAGAAAAAAATGTGCTCACACCACATGAGAAGGGTGCAGATGTTTGCAGTTTGTGGAAGTTCTGGGTCTGAAACGGTTAATTGGATCAACATTTTACAGCAGAGTTTACAGTCTGAAATGGGGTGGGGGAGAGGAAAATGGAAAATATGTTACTAACCCCACATATGCCAGGTGTAAAGCACAATTCTGACAGAAATGGGCATTAATTAACCTTTTGTATGCCAGGTATAAAGCACAGTGCTAAAGGGTGTGAATGGGATAGTACAAGCTTCTATGGAAGGATGAGCTAGATGGCATGAAGGATCTCCCTCATCTGCATTTTGTGATCATTAAGAACGTAAGAACATAAGAAATAGGAACAGGAGTAGGCCCTACGGTCCCTCGAACCTGCTTCACCATTTAATACGATCATGGCTGATCCGATCATGGCCTCAGCTCCACTTCCCAGCCCGCTCTCCATAACCCCTTATTCCCTTATTGTTTAAGAAACTATCCATTTCTGTCTTAAATTTATTCAATGTCCCAGCTTCCACAGCTCCCTGAGGCAGCGAATTCCACAGATTCACAACCCTCTCAGTTTTAAATGGACGTCCCCTTATTCTAAGTTCATGCCCTCTAGTTCTAGTCTCCCCCATCAGTGGAAACATCCTCTCTGCATCCACCTTGTCAAGCCCCCTCATAATCTTATACGTTCCGATAAGATCACCTCTCATTCTTCTAAATTCTAATGAGTAGAGGCCCAACCTACTCAACCTTGCCTCATAAGTCAATCCCTTCATTAACTCTTGGTAGGCTAGATACCACAGAATCCCAATCCAAAATTACTGGAATTAACTCTCTGTGTACTGGATACTTTAGAAACACAGAATCCCAAATTCACTGTGGGTGATTAACTCTGTATACCAAATATTTAAAAATACAGAATCTCAAAATTCAATGGGGGTTGATATTAACTCTCTGCGTGCTGGGTATTTTAAATTCACATTATGGGGGCAGGGATTAACTTTTAGCATGCCAGGTACTTTGTAAACACACTATGTTGAACTGCACTCTTTCTTTCTGTGGGAATTTGGGAAGCTTTGAGGCAGCAGGAAGATTCAGACAGCCAAAGAGAAAGGCTGATCATTGCTCACATCAGGGCAACTCTGGCTGTAACTCAAAGGCTACAACAGTCTCAGTGCACAGATAAACAGAAGATATGAATAGGAAAGAGAGAGAGCGTGAGTGAAAAGCATTTTAATGTTTTTATAAAAATGAGTAACTTGAGATAACGTCCCCTTAGAGATGGGCAGATGGCTATCAGTTTTATACACTGTACCATCCCTGTTTAGATAGAAACATAGAAATTAGGTGCAGGA